>NC_064615.1:287332578-288011745 GCF_023898315.1 Schistocerca nitens
GTCAGTTTTAGAAACAATTCTGCAGATTATGAGCTTCATTGACAGATAATGGTAAGTTGTTTTAAAATTATCCTTCTGTCTCTACTAATTTCACACCCCATAGGCATCAACAATGAGTGCATGCGATTCACCTTTACACCTCTTATCACCATTTCCCTAAGATGTACCATTGTTTGCTGTACATTCCAACAGCCAACAATAAATCCCTTCCCACACAAAATTTCTTCCCCTACCTAAAACAGACAATGGCTGCTGACCATTTACACCAGAAGTAGTGTATCACACTGGCCAATTGCTGGCAACATTTCTCACTTGTAGTTTCATTGAATAGTGAGTTAGGTTACTGCTGAGGTTACCTGCAGTTTCATTGTTTATGGATGCTAAGGTTACCTGCAGTTTCATTGTTTATGCAGACTGGTATTGCTTATCTGTCATAAACTATTGACAGGACATCCAGAGTTGCTTTCAATTCAATTTATTGCTTGTAATACTTGATTTTACATGCATGTGCATTTTCAACAAGTATAAAGTTTTTACAATTACATTTTTTTTAGTTTAACTAATTTCTTATTACACTGTAATTCGTGATAAATTCTAGTTACAAGGGCATTTTTGGATAAGCCACTGTTTGATTCGCTTTTTAAAAGTATTCCCTGTCAATATCTTAACTTCATTCAGTAACAAGTTATTAAAAACAGTGCCTTTGACTTAGGGGATTTTCACTGTTAAACTCCTATCAACCATATGAAAGTCTTTTCTATGCTTTTTCATAGTTGTGAATATCCATATTTCTTTTTGTGATCTTCATGCCTTCATTCACTAGCATTGTAGTTTCTAGTACGTATATGGTATAAAATATGAGGCTACTGTGTCTAATGAATGGGGGTTTGCAAGAAGTTCCTGGTTTTACTTTTTCTATGAACCTCAAGGCTCGCTTCTGCTGAAAACCCTTTTCATAGTAGTTTGGCATGTTCCACCCCACAGTACTATTCCATAACAGAAGAAAGGGTACACCAATGGCCATAATATACAGTCCTTAGGGTTCCAGAATTAAGATAAGGCGATAATCTTCTTAATACACACAGACTGGGTGTTTATTTATTTTTTTCAGACATAATCAGCTTGCTGCTTCCATGAAAGTTGATCATCTACGCATAAATCCAAGAATTTACAATCTGTACTGGTTTTTGGTAGAATTTCATCAATCACAGTATTTTGTCTGCTTGGACCACTTGGTTTAAAATGAATAATATTAGTTTTTTCTACATTTACTTCTAGGTTCTCTCTTTCGAAGTGAGCTCTTGCCTTTTCAATAAAGTTATGTATCTCTTCAACTAGGCTGGGTTCACTGTCTGCATAGCAGACACCAGATGTATCATCTGCATACATAGTGATCAATTGCTTATTGTCAAGAGAATGTGGGACATTATTTACCTAGCATATGAATAGGCCACCTCCATGAACCATGGACCTTGCCGATGGTGGGGAGGCTTGCGTGCCTCAGCGATACAGATGGCCGTACCGTAGGTGCAACCACAATGGAGGGGTATCTGTTGAGAGACCAGACAAACGTGTGGTTCCTGAAGAGGGGCAAGCAGCCTTTTCAGTAGTTGCAGGGGCAACAGTCTGGATGATTGACTGATCTGGCCTTGCAACACTAACCAAAACGGCCTTGCTGTGCTGGTACTGCGAACGGCTGAAAGCAAGGGGAAACTACAGCCGTAATTTTTCCCGAGGGCATGCAGCTTTACTGTATGGTTAAATGATGATGGCATCCTCATGGGTAAAATATTCCGGAGGTAAAATAGTCCCCCATTCGGATCTCCGGGCGGGGACTACTCAAGAGGATGTTGTTATCAGGAGAAAGAGAACTGGCGTTCTACGGATCGGAGCGTGGAATGTCAGATCCCTTAATCGGGCAGGTAGGTTAGAAAATTTAAAAAGGGAAATGGATGGGTTGAAGTTAGATATGGTGGGAATCAGTGAGGTTCGGTGGCAGGTGGAACAAGACTATTGGTCAGGAGAATACAGGGTTATAAATACAAAATCAAATAGGGGTAATGCAGGAGTAGGTTTAATAATGAATAAAAAAATTGGAATGTGGGTAAGCTATTACCAACAGCATAGTGAACGCATTACTGTGGCCAAGATAGACACGAAGCCCATGCCTACTACAGTAGTACAAGTTTATATGCCAACTAGCTCTGCAGATGATGAAGAAATTGATGAAATGTATGACGAGATAAAAGAAATTATTCAGGTAGTGAAGGGAGACAAAAATATAATAGTCATGGGTGACTGGAATTCGAGAGTAGGAAAAGGGAGAGAAGGAAACATAGTGGGTGAATATGGATTGGGGGAGAGAAATGAAAGAGGAAGCCGTCTGGTAGAATTTTGCACAGAGCATAACTTAATCATAGTTAACACTTGGTTCAAGAATCATAAAAGAAGGTTGTATACATGGAAGAATCCTGGAGATACTAGAAGGTATCAGATAGATTATATAATGGTAAGACAGAGATTTAGGAACCAGGTATTAAATTGTAAGACAGTTCCAGGGGCAGATGTGGACTCTGACAACAATCTACTGGTTATGAACTGTAGATTAAAGCTGAAGAAACTGCAAAAAGATGGGAATTCAAGGAGGTGGGACCTGGATAAACTGACTAAACCAGAGGTTGTATAGATTTTCAGTGAGAGCATAACGGAACAATTGACAGGCATGGGGGAAAGAAATACAGTAGAAGAAGAATGGGTAGCTCTGAGGGATGAAGTAGTGAAGGCAGCAGAGGATCAAGTAGGTAAAAAGATGAGGACTAGTAGAAATCCTTGGGTAACAGAAGAAATATTGAATTTAATTGATGAAAGGAGAAAATATAAAAACGTAGTAAATGAAGCAGGCAAAAAGGAATACAAACGTCTCAAAAATGAGATCGACAGGAAGTGCAAAATGGCTAAGCACGCATGGCTAGAGGACAAATGTAAGGACGTAGAGGCTTATCTCACTAGGGGTAAGATAGATACTGCCTACAGGAAAATTAAAGAGACCTTTGAAGAAAAGAGAGCCACTTGTATGAATATCAAGAGCTCAGATGGAAACCCAGTTCTAAGTAAAGAAGGGAAAGCAGAAAGGTGGAAGGAGTATATAGAGGGTCTATACAAGGGCAATGTACTTGAGGATAATATTATGGAAACAGAAGAGGATGTAGATGAAGATTAAATGGGAGATATGATACTGCCTGAAGAGTTTGACAGAGCACCGAAAGACCTGAGTCGAAACAAGGCCCCGGGAGTAGACAACATTCCAATGGAACTAGTGACGGCCTTGGGAGAGCCAGTCCTGACAAAACTCTACCATCTGGTGAGCAAGATGTATGAGACAGGTGAAATACCCTCATACTTCAAGAAGAATATAATAATTCCAATCCCAAAGAAAGCAGGTGTTGACAGATGTGAAAATTACCGAACTATCAGTTTAATAAATCACTGCTGCAAAATACTAACGCGAATTCTTTACAGACGAATGGAAAAACTGGTAGAAGCCGACCTTGGCGAGGATCAGTTTGGATTCCGCAGAAATGTTGGAAAGGCAAACCTACATTTCTAGCATTTGTAGGTTTAGAGAAAGCTTTTGACAATGTTGACTGGAATACTCTCTTTCAAATTCTAAAGGTGGCAGGGGTAAAATACAGGGAGAGAAAGGCTATTTACAATTTGTATAGAAACCAGATGGCAGTTATACGAGTCGAGGGGCATGAAAGGGAAGTAGTGGTTGGGAAGGGAGTGAGACAGGGTTGTAGCCTGTCCCCGGTGTTATTCAATCTGTATATTGAGGAAGCAGTAAAGGAAACAAAAGAAAAATTCGGAGTAGGTATTAAAATCCATGGAGAAGAAATAAGAACTTTGAGGTTCGCCGATGACATTGTAATTCTGTCAGAGACAGCAAAGGACTTGGAAGAGCAGTTGAATGGAATGGACAGTGTCCTGAAAGGAGGATATAAGATGAACATCAACAAAAGCAAAACAAGGATAACGGAATGTAGTCGAATTAAGTCGGGTGATGCTGAGGGAATTACACTCCTGGAAATTGAAATAAGAACACCGTGAATTCATTGTCCCAGGAAGGGGAAACTTTATTGACACATTCCTGGGGTCAGATACAGCACATGATCACACTGACAGAACCACAGGCACATAGACACAGGCAACAGAGCATGCACAATGTCGGCACTAGTACAGTGTATATCCACCTTTCGCAGCAATGCAGGCTGCTATTCTCCCATGGAGACGATCGTAGAGATGCTGGATGTAGTCCTGTGGAACGGCTTGCCATGCCATTTCCACCTGGCGCCTCAGTTGGACCAGCGTTCGTGCTGAACGTGAAGACCGCGTGAGACGACGCTTAATCCAGTCCCAAACATGCTCAATGGGGGACAGATCCGGAGATCTTGTTGGCCAGGGTAGTTGACTTACACCTTCTAGAGCACGTTGGGTGGCACGGGATACATGCGGACGTGCATTGTCCTGTTGGAACAGCAAGTTCCCTTGCCGGTCTAGGAATGGTAGAACGATGGGTTCGATGACGGTTTGGATGTACCGTGCACTATTCAGTGTCCCCTCGACGATCACCAGTGGTGTACGGCCAGTGTAGGAGATCGCTCCACACACCATGATGCCGGGTGTTGGCCCTGTGTGCCTCGGTCGTATGCAGTCCTGATTGTGGCGCTCACCCGCACGGCGCCAAACACGCATACGACCATCATTGGCACCAAGGCAGAAGCGACTCTCATCGCTGAAGACGACACATCTCCATTCGTCCCTCCATTCACGCCTGTCGCGACACCACTGGAGGCGGGCTGCACGATGTTGGGGCGTGAGCGGAAGACGGCCTAACGGTGTGCGGGACCGTAGCCCAGCTTCATGGAGACGGTTGCGAATGGTCCTCGCCGATACCCCAGGAGCAACAGTGTCCCTAATTTGCTGGGAAGTGGCGGTGCGGTCCCCTACGGCACTGCGTAGGATCCTACGGTCTTGGCGTGCATCCGTGCGTCGCTGCGGTCCGGTCCCAGGTCGACGGGCACGTGCACCTTCCGCCGACCACTGGCGACAACATCGATGTACTGTGGAGACCTCACGCCCCACGTGTTGAGCAATTCGGCGGTATGTCCACCCGGCCTCCCGCATGCCCACTATACGCCCTCGCTCAAAGTCCGTCAACTGCACATACGGTTCACGTCCACGCTGTCGCGGCATGCTACCAGTGTTAAAGACTGCGATGGAGCTCCGTATGCCACGGCAAACTGGCTGACACTGACGGCGGCGGTGCACAAATGCTGCGCAGCTAGCGCCATTCGACGGCCAACACCGCGGTTCCTGGTGTGTCCGCTGTGCCGTGCGTGTGATCATTGCTTGTACAGCCCTCTCGCAGTGTCCGGAGCAAGTATGGTGGGTCTGACACACCGGTGTCAATGTGTTCTTTTTTCCATTTCCAGGAGTGTAGATTAGGAAATGAGACACTTAAAGTAGTAAAGGAGTTTTGCTATTTGGGGAGCAAAATAACTGATGATGCTCTAAGTAGAGAGGATATAAAATGTAGACTGGCAATGGCAAGGAAAGCATTTCTGAAGAAAAGAAATTTGTTAACATCGAGTATAGATTTAAGTGTCAGGAAGTCGTTTCTGAAAGTATTTGTATGGAGTGTAGCCATGTATGGAAGTGAAACATGGACGATAAATAGTTTGGACAAGAAGAGAATAGAAGCTTTTGAAATGTGGTGCTACAGAAGAATGCTGAAGATTAGATGGGTAGATCACATAACTAATGAGGAGGTATTGAATAGAATTGGGGAGAAGAGGAGTTTGTGGCACAACTTGACAAGAAGAAGGGACCGATTGGTAGGACATGTTCTGAGGCATCAAGGGATCAAAAATTTAGCATTGGAGGGCAGTGTGGAGTGTAAAAATCGTAGAGGGAGACCAAGAGATGAATACACTAAGCAAATTCAGAAGGATGTAGGTTGCAGTAGGTACTGGGAGATGAAGAAGCTTGCACAGGATAGAGTAGCATGGAGAGCTGCATCAAACCAGTCTCAGGACTGAAGACAACAATAACAACAGATGAATAGGACTGGACCAAAAATGGAGCCCTGAGGAACACCAAAATATATAATTTGTATACTTGACCTGCTCCTCTGCAGTACTTCTCCATTAGAGTACATAATCTCCGTGCTCTGTTGTTTACCCTTTAAATATGTTTCTAGCAATTGCATGAGTTTTTCACTGACAACTCTTCACAATTTTTGATAAGAGCATGAGATGGTGTACTCTATCAAAAACCTCTGAGACATCCAGGAATAGTCCTGCTGCTTGGTACTTTTCATTTCTTTTTTCAAGTACATGATGTACGAATTGTACTGCTGCTGACATGGTACTCTGATCTCTTCTGAAACCATGCTGGAAATCACTTAATATGTCAGCATTGTTGTAATGTTCCACGATTTTTAAAATTTTATTTTCTCTTTTAGTTTGCTGAAAGTTGAAGTTAGGGCAATGGGTCTGTAGTTCTGTACATGCGTAGAATTTCTTTGGATTATTCTAAAACTGTCATGGTGGAACGAATGGGCGACAAACATCCGATAATTAACTTGAATTCCCCTGCACCTTCATCTTTGATAGACACAATTATTTTTGTCAACTGCGGTGAACACTCCCTCTCCTATGGCAACTAATCTGTCTTTTCGGTATACATTCCATACCTCACTACATATTTTGTGGCACCACCAGTGCTCTCTCAGTTTGCGCCCCACCCCACATGCACCAGCTGTTGCCTATCTTGGTAGTTGGTTACTCTGTGGTAAGCACCATACTGAGCCATAGCTTCCCTTTGTGACCCTTTCTGGACAGACTTACATTCTCAGAAAAGGATTGCTGTCATTTCTTAATATCATAATTGTTTTGTTTCCTTTATTCTGTCCACAGAAATATCCTCAATAACATTAAAATAAAAACTAAATGTTCTGCTCACCCCTCACAGCATGTGCTACAGACAGACACAGAAGACTGAAACTATTGGCTGGAGTGTCACATGATGAATGGAATGAGCAGATTAATGTAGGCTGTTCCATCTCTAACGCCCGCCTGCATGTGGCCAGGCACTCCTGGGCAACAGTGGGCAAACTAGTGACGCGTGAGCAATAGGGCTATAGCGTACATGACCATATCGCTGTAGCCTCGTGCCTGCAGGCAGGCTTTGCCAAGGGGTTCGCACATGTGTAGAGTGTGTGCAATAGGGCCACCTGGAGGGAGAAGGGGAGTGTAGCCTACACTAGCTGGGCCTGTCCACTAACAAGCTTCGTGCAGCCACACCCACACCCTAAGGGGCTGTGTTGGAATGGCCTAGTATTATGAATACCGTATTTACTCGAATCTAAGCGGCACTTTTTTTCCGGTTTCTGAAAAATGTTGGTAGTAGCCGCCACAACTAACTTCTGCCGTCGAATATATGTAATGCTACACAGGCATGCTGTGCAGGCACGAAGATAAATACTGGCGCCAAAACCTCTGCGTCAGTAAACAATTTAAAAAAAAGGTAGAAGACGAGCTTTTTTTCTCCACCCTGAGTTTTGACCATTGCATTTTCGTGCATTATCCAATGAAGTAAACAGAAATTCCGTATTGTTTTTCTTCGAATGTAGCAGCCTTTCCAATATTCGTAGCAACAAAAATAAATTTCTTTACACAAAAATACCAACAATGCACAAGGCTTTAGGATATTTGCATGAGTTGATATGATGGGACTCATTAAGATTTCACGTAGCAGCACCTACTGCTTCGTGGAATTTTGTGAAGTGCTTGTTGGTGTAGTGAACCATATGAAGTGCTTTCATTATAGTGTCAAATTCAAGAGGGGAGTTATTTCTTTTGCGGAACAAAGTTCTAATCGTGCTGCAGGTCTGCAATACGGGATTGATGAGAGCAACGTCAGGTGATGGCGACTGCAGAGAGACAAATTATTTGAACGGTCAAGTAGCAGGAAAGCATTTAGTGGGCCAAAGTGTGGCCGATATCATGCACTAGAAGTGATTTTAAATGAATTTGTTAAGGAACAGTGACAGAAATTCCTGCCTGGGCACGCCAAAATTTTAAAAATTAAGGCGCACGAAATTGCTAGAGAGCAAAGAATCGAAAATTTTAAGGCCAGTCGCAGCTGGATTGATCTGTTTGTGAAGCGCTGGGGTTTTTCACTTTGGAGGCGAACTTCAGTTGCACAGAAGCTGCCTAAAAATTATGAAGAAAAACTTGTGGAATTTCAGTGCCTCATAATTAGGCGACGCACAGAAAAAGCAATACCGTCTTGGTCAGATAGGAAATGCTGACCAAACTCCCGTATATTTTGACATGCCGTCAAATTATACGGTTGATGCCAAAGGAAAGAAAGACGTGTTCTACATCAGGGGGTGAAAAACAGTGGATGAACATCATGCTTGCTTGCACAGCAGATGGACATAAATTACCCCCATTCATAGTTTTTAAGCGAAAGACTTTACTGAAATTAGAGGCGTTTCCAAACACTGTAATTGTACGAGCAAACAAAACTGGGTGGTTTTAGGAGGACATGGTGCTGAAATAGATTAGGCATGTGTGGAATCGTCGTCCTGGCGCAATGCTTGGTTTACACTGTCTGTTGGTATTAGATGCGTATGCAGGCCATACAACACCTGTAGTAAAACGAAAATTAGAGGAAAGCAAAATGGACTTGGCAGTAATTCCTGGCGGGATGACATCAATTCTGCAACCACTTGACGTCTGTCTGAATAAACCATTTAAGGACAAGCTGAAACACATGCACACAGACTGGATTTTGAAAAGTGACAAACATCTGACACCAACAGGACGTGTAAAATGCGCAGGTTTGTCAAATGTGTGCCAATGGATTTATGATGCATGGAAGTGTGTTCCAAATCAGACTGTGTAACAAGCAGTTAAAAAATGTTCAATATCCAATGCACTAGATGCTAGAGAGGATGATGCTCTATATGAAGAAATGAGCAACAAAGAATTGAGTGATAGTGATTCAGAATCATGACTGGTATTTTAAACATTTCATGTATGATGTATTACAAACCTGTATAAAATTTTGTTTTAAATTTCAGCATTTAATTTCTAAGTTATTTTCATTCTTTACAAGTGTTGCTACTCTGGATTGCACAGGATATAAAAATGTGGAGAGCTGCATCATACCAGTCTACAGACTGAAGACGACGATGACAACAAGAACACACTCTGCATTTGAAGTCATCACTAAAAATCTACTACGAAAATCTGACTGGCAAGACTGTTTGGGATGTATGTGAATATGGCCAACTCTATGTTCTGAATTTTTTCCTCCCTGTGACAAGAGATGGTTGCTAATAGGAACTTCTATGAATCATGAATCACAAGCAGTATTCTCTTCACCATAAGAATAACATGAATGTAAACATTATGCTGCATATTCTTTTGTGTTTGCTGCTATCTCATTTAAATCCTGTCTGCCTAGTAAACAACGAAACTAGAGTGAGACAACAGCAAACATGGAAGAATATACATATCATGTCATGTTTATATTAGTATTATTCTTATGATGAATACTGATAAAGTCAGAAGTGAAGGATGGCAACTGGCTAGATTTTTAAATCTAAGATGACTCTAATTTCTGTGCAGAATGTAATGTACTAAAGAGGCACCTGCAAAGATTTTGCCGGCCGAAGTGGCCGTGCGGTTCTAGGCGCTGCAGTCTGGAACCGCGAGACCGCTACGGTTGCAGGTTCGAATCCTGCCTCGGGCATGGATGTGTGTGATGTCCTTAGGTTAGTTAGGTTTAACTAGTTCTAAGTTCTAGGGGACTAATGACCTTAGAAGTTGAGTCCCATAGTACTCAGAGCCATTTGAACCATTTTGCAAAGATTTTCAAACGGAGAAAAATTTTCATTAAACTCTCGTTCAGAACATCTTCTATCATACAAACTCTATTACTTGGTTCTTGTTGATGATTATCAAAGAAAGCAGCAGTGTAAGCAACAACAAATAGCAGTCTCTTGCCACTGTTTCGCTAATAAGATAATTCCTCCCTTTTTTTAATTGTAAGCGGCGGTTGCGCGCACAAAAGCAAGCCACGCTGTGAGCGGCGACAGGTCGTAAACACTCATTATCAGAATGCGACAAACAATGCATGACACAATACAGTAATGCATTTTCAGCTTAGAGTGACGTAAACACCTATAACAAAGAGAACAGCACTTATCAGATCAAAGCAAAATAAGCAATTGATTCAAACCAGATGAAGCATGTGAAAAAGGGGCGCCTGACGCATAGCAATAGCTACCTGGTAAGCTTAACTGCTAAGCTTACGACTCGAACCAAACTACTGTAGCTGTATCTTCATCCATTCAGCCTAAATTGTGCCTCATGTTACCATGGACCAACTTTGTTTTGATTTGGAGGTGCAGTCTAAAACTTCTCTCTCCCCTTGAATTTCGAGTCTCAAATTTCAGGTGCGGCTTAGATTCGGGAAAATTTTTTTCCCTGATTTCGAGTCCCATTTTTCAGGTGCGGCTTAGATTTGAGTAAATACGGTACAGAATAAGGACAGAGTAAACCAATGAATTATAAAAAGAATGAGTGGTAGTAGAAATGAGGTTAGCAACAACTCATTTAAATTGGAAACCACGTAGTAGATGAACTGAAGGCATTCTGCTACCTTGGATATGAAATAACGCAAGGCGGATAAAGCATGCAGGATATAAGAAACAGATTAGTACATGCAAAAAGCGCATTCCTTGTCAAAATAAGTTTACTCTTATCAAATGTGGCCTTAAATAAGTTTTAAAAATGAGGTTCTCCATAGAATCAGTGAGAAACAGAAACAAAGGGATGGGATGGTAGAACATGTGTTAAGATGCCAGAGAATACTGTAATCACAATCAAATCCAAATCTGAAAGCAAGGTCACCACTGAAGTACAGTAAGCAAAGCAAATTTATTACAAACACCAACAAACAGATACAACTGAACTGAACTCTTGGAAACAGAGTACTGCTGTTTATATAGATATCAAATGTTCCAGCATATACAAACATAAGAAATTTTGAGAACCTTCCAGAAATGATAAATAGTAAATAACAAGTAACTGCTGGTGCTTGGGTTTGAACTGGTGACGCACAGCACGTCAGCCAGTGCCACCAGCCACTAGGCCATATTGCATGCAGCACAACTCAAGGAATTGCTCCTTCTACTGGAGAAATCATGGGAGCTAACTACAGCACCATGGATCTTGAACTTGTGAAAGATCGTCTGTATAGCAGTGCGGGTATATCTTTGCATTCTGTTCGAGTTGCCATATATCTTCTTCATAGGACTGGAGCCAGCCCTCTCACTGACGCTTCACGTTCATCAAATGGGCCTTTAGTTTCCATGAATGAAAAGGTCCCACTGTCAATCTGCACCCTTCTAACCTCTCCAAGCACTGTTGAGCAACAATTTATAATGAACTGTGTAGATCAATAATCAGCATTGTGTATTATGCGTATGACATACATTGCAATCATGTTAATATTATAGCAGTAACATAGGTAGAAAACAGTGAAAAAATCATTTCAGCTTATCTTGTTGTGGCATCTGTGACCAGGGACAGCTAAATTTCATTCAGATACTCCATAAATGAGGTATCGGTTTGCTACAAAATGATTGAAATATTATCCCAGAACTCCACATTTTTATTATAAACTTTGCTGTCACATCCATAAAGTCCTCAACTCTTTTCATATAAACGTGCAAAATCTTGAAATAATTACATTAACAACAAATACTGCTCATAACAAGTCCATTACATTGCCAATGCTGGCTGCAACTTAACCACAAGTCAGTGCAAATCTCTCTGCCACACTTCGCTCCAACATACTATCAGTGACAATAATGTATCAAAAATGTTACATTGATATTAAAATGTAAACTGTGATAATTTTTTGGTAAATTAAAATGTAGAACTTCATCCATTATTGCAGAATATGATTTATATTATTATTATTTATTTTTATTATGTGCGATTAGATCCCTTTAGATCATGCAAAGCTTCTTGATTCTTTTTCCTTTTTTCTTCCATGTTGCTCTCATTTTTTCTGCATGGGCTCTCTCCATTTCCGTAGTCCATTTGGATCCTTTTTTTTTTTTTTTTTTTTTTTTTTTTTTTTTTTTTTTTTTTTGGAGCTTCATTCTCTGACTTAACTTCCCATCTGTCAACTTTCTGCTTAAATACTTTTCTGTAAAAAATATCTGAATAATTTTTCTGAGCTATTTGTAGGTCCTTTTTGACCCTTGTATCCAGGATATAGTTTTAAGTCCTTCTATGTATTTAAGAATTTTGTGCACAAGTCTTGCTTTGGGAAACCTAGAGACGTGCCCATAAAACTAATTTCCTTTTTCTAATGTCTGCAGCAAGGCTGGACAATTTCTCAGTTGTTTGATGACATTATAGTCTATAGCCCTCTTCTGATTTCTTTGGCCTTAGTATCGTTCTGATGATTTTACGTTCTTCGTTAAATAAGTTTTCTAGGTCACCTTTTATGTTGACTGTCAGGGTTTCACCGGCATACAGGACTTCAGGTTTTACTACTGTATTATAGTGCCTAATTTTAGCGTTTTTGGGGAAGCATTTTTTATTGTACACCTTGTATGTTCTTCCATAGGCTCTCTTTAGTGTTTGGAGGCAAATGTTTTGTGCTATTTTCTCTTGGCCGTAGATTCAAAGACTTCACCAAAGTATTTAAAATATGGGACTCTTTTGATATGACCATATTTTGTAGTCAAGTTTTGGGTGCCAGTTTTTGTGGCAATGAACTCAGACTTTAGGAAAGATATTTGCAGACCAACTTTCTCTGCACATTCTTTAAGGGTTTAACCTGTTCGATTGCTGTTATCTTATCATCTGCTAGTAAGGCTAAATCATCAGCAACAGTTAAACATGAAATTCTTATGTCGTCCTTGACTCACCCCATCTGTATACTTTTTCAGCAGTTTTTATTCTTCAATTCCTTTCCCCATTCGCAGATGACCTTGTCCAGCACAAGGCTGAATAGGAGAGGAGACAGACCATCACCTTGCCGAATGCCAGTTTTAATCAGGAATGGCTTGGATATTTTACCCATGATTTAAATTAATATTTATAATTATTAACAATTCTGTTTTAATTGAACATATGAATCCCTGCATGACTAACTTTTCAGAGTTGCCATACTCATGTTTTCTGTTTGTCTATAAAATTCTCGAACATCAAGTAGGACAAAGGAATGCCAACAACTGAAAATAATATGGATACAAAAAGCTTCCTACAAAAACCCACATGCACACAGATTTCAACAAAATGATACTGATAATTTCAGGTGGGAAAATGTGTGATGTCCAAGTGACAAAGGATACAATATGGCCCAAAGTAGTCTTTTAGTATCTCTTCCAATAGTCCCACATTTTTACACAGGTGTAAAATCCATATCAGATCTCCTGGGCTGTATCTCCCTTGTTAGCGCTTGGTATTATATCACTCCCAAGCCCTCTCCTGGTTGTCCACAGTCTGTTACGTGAGCCAGCTGCCTTGCTTAATCAGTCCTGGTGATGAGTTGTTTCACATAGATACTTTGAGAACCATCCAGGTGAAATGGGAAGAGAGTATCCATTATCATTTCAGTCTTGCGACTGTTGATCCAAAAGAATGGTGTGAACCCTTTTGTCACTTGCTTTACAGTGTTATATATGAATGTCACAACAGGCAGTATTGTACCCAGTTTCACTGTTCAGCATCAACATACATCAAGAGCATAACTGTCAACATCTTAATAACCATTGTGAGAGACCATTTTTCTCAGGGTGATAGACAGTTGTCATCCTGTGGATCATAGCTCAGGGTTCTGCACTTCAAAATGATGTCCTCCAAAACAAACTTCTCAATTTCTGGAGCTGGGCAGATGGCACAGCTTTGGGGACGGCATAGTAGGTGAAACAGTGATATCCGCATTTGATTCTGTCTAGGATCTTCACAAATTCCATGCGACCAGACGTTGCAGTGTCATGGAAAAACTTCAGTATAGCTGACAGTAGACGGGCTGGGATGATGAGCAGCAACCCCCCCCCCCCACCCTCCATCGAATTATACAATGTTCCAGTCATTAATTGGAATTCTCCTTTGATTGGTTCCTCCTCCTTAAAGGATTCTATGGTTTTCAGCATTGCTGGATCCTCCCTCTGTTCAACAGCAATATCATTTAATGCAGTAATGACTGATATTTCATCCACATTGTTGTGTATCACCAAAGGATTCCATGAAAGGCAGTTGGCATCCGTGGGTGGTCATCTGTTGTATATCACTGTAACGTGCTCCTGAAGCCTCAGTGGCAATCTCACCAGAAGGTCCAGCTGAACCTTCATGTTAGCCAGCCAGGATAGAAATGGTGGTCCATCACAATAGTGAATGGTTTGTCAGATAAATATGGCTGGAGCTTGTTGATGACTCAAACAACTGCAAGGAAGTCTTTCTCAGTTGTAGAGTACTTCATCTTGAACTTAGAGAGTACTTTGGAAGTCTAAGTCATCACCTTCTCAGCACCTTCCTGAATTTGCACTATTATGCAGCTGTACGATAATTTCCAAAATCAAAGTGAATTTGTTTCAGCATTCTCCTAATGCAGTTCTAGGCCTACAGAATATGTTAGCACCTTCCATGGAAAGATCTCTCTTGCACCTCGTTCCAGAAAAATTTTGAGTCTTCCAGTAAAATTTCTTACAAGGGAAGTGCCTTGGTACGTTAATCCTTTATGATTTGTCAGTAGCATGAGCACATTCCAAGAAAACTTCTCACATCATGAATGTACTGAGGAAATAGAAAATCTGTGACATATCGGGATGGAATCTACAATCATTCACTAGGTGCTCCAATATTTTTATATGCTGGATGGCAAAAAGATATTTTTGAGATTCAGGCGAAGACCTGCAGTCTGAACACACTCAATGTTGTCAGGTTATTCAGATGTCTTTCAAAAGACAACAATGACATCCAGATAGCAAATACACGTTTTCCATTTAATATTTCAAATCTGGTAATCCATCATACATTTGAAGGTGGCTAGAGCATTACATAGTCCAAATGGCATAACTCTGAACTCACTGAGGCCATCAGGAGTTACGAATGCAATCTTTTCCCAGTCAATTCTGATTTGCAAATGCTCAGTCACGTCCATAGCTGAGAAATACTTGGCTCCTTTCGAGCTATCCAGGGTGTCATCAGCGCGCAGCTATGGGTAGACGTTTTTCTTCATGATTTTGTTCACTTGTTGGCAGAAATGCCATGTTCCATCCTCCTTCTTCACAAAGACCACAGGGGAGGGCAAAGGATCTCTGAAGGTTCATTTGTGTCATCCCTTAGCATCTTCTTCATTTCCTCCAGCATTATGATCCATTCAGCCAGCAGCACCCTATTTGAGCACTGGTTATGTGTGGGTGATTCCCAGTGTTGGTCTTTTCTTCACTCCAGATTTGAAAGCATCCAAAAACTATCACAGAATGGCTAACACTTGCCGACACTGTTCCTCGACCAGGCCAGATCCCATTGACAATTTGATAGTAGTTTTCTCCAGTGCACTCTATGTAGTGGTAACAGAACACAGAGCTGCCCATCCTTGACTGATTCAGCTGTTTCTATGCACATATCTTTAGGGATGAGTTGTGGCTGCTCATAACAACTAGTGACATGAAATTCTCCTTTACCACCTACGATGCTTACGACTGTCACTGATATGTAGATTTCTTTTCTGAGCCTGAGTAACTTTTTGCAACTGACTAAAGCTTCAATTTAACACAGCATCTAAAATGACAACAAACTCTTCTTGTTGATGACTGTGTGATAACAATGTCTTCAATATAAACAAATGTCCAGAGCAATCTTTGTTATGTGCATTTGTTGGAATAGCTTTTTGAATCTGGAACTCTGATCTTCCACAGTCTATGATTGCTTTTGATGCCTGCAAGAAGTCCCATCCGGGAATGACATTAAGACTACATTCTGTTAAAATGACAAATTTGAAGGGCTGTGTTTTGTCATTGACAGTTATTCATCCAATACATGTTCCTGTTGGCTGGACACATTTACCATTTGCTAGCTTCATTGCAATTGCTTTCACAGCATGAAAGACAGTCTTCTTCAGCTGATGTCAATAATCATTCACCATTACGGAAAAATGAGCTCCTGAATTGACCAGCATTCAGACAGGTTGGCTGTCAGTGATGATGATGGTGGATTTCCTAACATTTTGGTAAATGTCACCCATGGAGGATTTTCATTAGTGGTGGCCTCGGCTCCACAGATGGCCCCTTTGCTTAGTTTTCCTTAATTCAACAACCAAGCAAAAGGCTGGTATCTCTATACTGTGACAGGAAACAGCTATGACATGTTGGGAAGTGACCTTTTCACGGGTATAGTGATGGGCTTTATCCTATAGGTCCACTATTATCATTTGCAGTTGCCTGGCATGAACAGGGCTGTTGCGATGACTGACATCTGGTGGCACAGTACTCACTGAACACTCATTGTCTTTTTCTGCAGGAGCTTACAACATGTCAAGGATTTCCACGTTGGAAACATACCAGCGGTTGGCTGAGTCCACACTTCCTGTCACATTCAACTGATGGTGGAGACTGACGCTAAAGATTGATGCACCCCTTCTTCGACATTCTCTGTTACCTCCTGACCTATGAGGCCATTATCCATGGCTGCTGTCTCTAGCTTACTCATGCTGACAGTTCTGATTGCCATAAACTGTTGTATTTCTTCTCTTAATGGATGGCATATGACAGAGGTGAGGTCATGGCAGTCCTCCACAACTGCAATTGAGACCACATTCAGGAGTAAGTCGTACGTCTTTCGTCCAACTCTTTTTCTGTTGCACTTCCTCAATGTGCTTGTATGACCTGATGAATTCCTCAGCAGTTGTGACAGCCTTTACTATAAGAGCTTGGTACATGTCTTCTAGGACTTCTTTCATCAAGTGTGAGATTTTGTCAGCTTGTGTCATATTGTGATTCACAATGTTGCATAGGGCCAAAACATTTTGTGTGTAGGACTGTCTCATTTCCCCATGAGATTACACCTTGTTCTACCTTTCAAGTGGACTTGCTGCTGTTTGTCACCAAATCTTTTCTTCAGTTCTGTCTGGAAATTGCCCCTGAGCTTCCCTGTGTTGTCTTGAACCATCGCTGGGCTGTGCTATTCAAGTAAAAGCACTGTATTTTACTTAGCATGCCTGAATTAATGAAATGACATGACTTGACACAAGAAGCACCTGGGGAGCAGAGGGAAGCCACCAAGGCATTCTCTGTCAAGATCAGCCACAGCTGATGCAGCAGAACTTGCTGCCTGGGCCTAATGAAAAATGAAGTTACTACACAATCACAGCCTAACAAGAACTGTAAAACCATTGACACAAGCGGAGGAGCTGAAGGTGGTGGTGACCTCACTGACAAATAACCACCTCAGTTTGGTTGTTACCTGAGGGAGAGAAAACTCTCAAAAACAATGACAGGCCAACTTGCATAAATAGTACCCATTTCCAATATAGCCAAGAAATGTCAGTCACCACCTGCAGCCACCTACAAGTGGAACTCTATGCCAGTCATCACACTGAAATGAGTCATCCAGCTGCAATTGCTAGCCACTGGCTGAATTCAGATGCTGCTGACTTGGTGCCAGCCTCAGGGCCACCTGCCAGTTGACTTCCTTCCACCATAGGCCACCTACTTGGGGGTCCACCATCATGCCTGCTGGGCCATAGTGCCAGTGTGGGCACACTCGACTGTTGCCAGCCGCTGTACTGTTGCCTATACTGGCATCCACAGCTCGACTCTTCACACTTTGGTGGGCCCCCACAGTGAGAAGTGCACCAATGCGAGCAGGTGCACGCGTCCTTCCTGGAGGCTGCCACAACTGCAGGCTGCCAGAGCTGGAGTCTCAACTTGGCAGTTCCTCTCCGTTGCACTGCTGATGGCAGAATGCCTCCTTGTTGTGACCTACTTATATCGTGAGCCAAGCACGCCTTTGAAGACTGGATGCTGAGGCCAGCATTTCCACCACTCACCATGGCTGACTCCTGACTCTGGCTGTAGTCTGCTATAACACATTGTTGTACACATATTACGAAAGGATGGAAGTCAAACATGGACTACTTTAAATGATTTCACAGTTGTTTACTTTCACTGTTCACCCCCCCCCCCCCCCTCCTCCCAATACACAGTTATATGGTTGGTGCACTGTTGTTTAACTTTCAATAAGTCTCATTAATAGGTTGCAAGTGAAAATCCACATACTGGTTCAATAGTTTACTGTTGTACATCTATGAGCAGTAAAAAACCTAACCACACAGTTCGCAAGTCTTGCAGAATATTGCAGTGTGTATTGAACAGACACTATCATTGTTTTAACACACGGCCTAATTGTGTTACACTTATTTCACAGTTATTTTGATGCATTGTTGTTGTTGTTGTTCTAACCAACACAGGTTCTTGTCTGAAACTCGGCTGTGGGCTGACTGTCTCGGGACCAAAAATCAGGCCCTTATATATCCTCACAATAATAGGTACTAAAACTACACATTGTTTAAAGTTCAATTTACAGAAATTACAATTAAAACTTAACTCATTAAATTAACTGAATACATCAAAAAATTGGTTCTTTTTAACAGTTTCTTCTGTCACAAGGGTTAGGCTGAATTATTTGTTTAAATGATGAAATTGACAGATCTTGTTAGGCAAACAATACTTTTGACAAAACTGTTAATTACTCTGGAATTAATTCATCTACATCTACATTTATACTCCGCAAGCCACCCAACGGTGTGTGGCGGAGGGCACTTTACGTGCCACTGTCTTTACCTCCCTATCCTGTTCCAGTCGCGTATGTTTCGTGAAAATAACGACTGCCGTAAAGCCTCCGTGCGTGCTCGAATCTCTCTAATTTTACATTCGTGATCTCCTCGGGAGGTATAAGTAGGGAAAGCAATATATTCGATACCTCATCCAGAAACGTACCCTCTCGAAACCTGGACAGCAAGCTACACCGCGATGCAGAGCGCCTCTCTTGCAGAATCTGCCACTTGAGTTTGCTAAACATCTCCGTAACGCTATCACGCTTACCAAATAACTCTGTGATGAAACGCACCGCTCTTCTTTGGATCTTCTCTATCTCCTCTTCAACACGACCTGGTACGGATCCCACACTTATGAGCAATACTCAAGTATAGGTCGAACGAGTGTTTTGTAAACCACCTCCTTTGTTGATAGACTACATTTTCTAAGGACTCTCCCAATGAATCTCATCCTGGCACCTGCCTTACCAACAGTTAATTTTATATGATCATTCCACTTCAAATTGTTCCGTACGCATACTCCCAGATATTTTACAGAAGTAACTGCTACCAGTGTTTGTTGCACTATCATATAATCATACAATAAAGGATTCTTCTTTCTATGTATTCGCAATACATTACATTTGTCTGTGTTAAGGGTCAGTTGTCACTCCCTGCATACAGGGGCTTATCTGCTGCTGATCTTCCTGCATTTCGCTGCAATTTTCTAATGCTGCAACTTCTCTATATACTACAGCATCATCCGTGAAAAGCCGCATGGAACTTCCGACACTAAGGGCTGGCTTTGCTAACATGTTTTCGAATAGAGCCAAATAGATCCATTAAGAATACTATTAGTTGTTCCGCCAAACATTTATAATTAGTATAGAATTTATATTTGTTTATAGGTCAACAACAAAATTTAAGTTACGAAACAATTACTGCTTTCACCCTATAATGAAAGATACTAACTAGGAATAGTCAAAATAAATTAGAAAATCAATTACATACATAAAACTAAGCTCAAAATTAGATCTGGTGTTATATACTTTAAAACTAAAGGTCAACCTTTCTCTTTTAAGAAAATACAGATTATACTTACATATGTTAAGGTTAATTAGTTAAAAAGTGAAAAAACGAATTTTGAAGTGGCAGATGGCAAAACAAGAGGGGAAGTAAAGATATGCCAGCTTGCTTTGTCACACACACTATCCTTTTCAGAATATTGTTATTATTCCATCCTGGGTTTTCCATTATTTGAGAATGTTGTATACTGATGACAAATGTATAATAGTCTTAACCTCTTGATTTATTAGAAGACATTCACCTGGTTCCTACCCCACCACACCCAGGGTGGAGATCTGACAGCCTTCGTCACTACTAGAAGTACAGTCCCTCCACTTCCCCACAGAGGTTGAGTCACCCTGGCTCTCCAAATTTAATGACAGAAGTGGCCAACTGAATAGGGGCCAACTGGCCAGTGTTGAGAGCCACGATGTGCAGCACCAAGATCACAATAGTTATTTGTTCCCCCCTCCCTCCATCTGCACTTTGTGGCAAGTAAGCTCAGACAGTGTTCTGAGACTGCGTGAAAATATATGTTAGTTTTCACTCGAGTAGTATGGGCAATGTATCGTATTGTGAATAAGGGGTATGGCTCATTCTTTCAAAATGTATAAAGTCTTGGGCGGCCATTCAAGTGGAGAAATTGAGTTATAGTAAGAAGTTATGATAGTGTTATGTTTAAGTGTCCTCGTCATCCTATTCTGTTCTCCTGTCATATTTTTGTGTCCTGAATAGAGGTTCCACAATGGCTGAGTCATGAAAACAGACTGTTATCACTCAGATAACAGTTCCACCTTTGTTACAATAAGTAGCTCCATTAAAGACAACTAGTATAGAATGGCATAGACAGTTCAGTGTTGTACGACAGGGCAGGAACTCGTCCAGTTTGACCACTCTTATTAGATTCAGTTGCCGTGGATTTGGTTAGTCCCTTTACAGCTGAGGCAATGGAGGAGGTACAACCATTTGTTAATGTTCTATTGTCATCTGTAAATTGGGGTTTCTGGACAAGTGGGCAGTTGTTGTAGATTTCCAAATTGCGCATAACAGGATACGCAAAGACATGTGTTATACATCATAAGGATTTGAGGAATATGCAAACATTCAAACAACTCAAAGAGGGTCTGGTACAACATTATAATAAGAAAAATAGCTCCAGGTTCTTTTGGGACCAGACAAATGGGGTATTGCAAAGCTAATTCCTGTGTTATATTGTTCATTATGGCACTGCAAAGGATTTGTCTACATTTTATTTTATCTGCACTCTAGGAAACAATAGATTGCTACTTACCGTAAAGAACACATGTCAAGTTGCATACAGGCACAATTAAATGACACTTACATAAAGCTTTCCGCCACAGTCTTCATCAGCAAAAGAGAGACAGACACAAGCAAGCACGCCTCGCGCACACACAACCGATCATGGAGCTGGCGGTCGTGTGTGTGTGTGTGTGTGTGTGTGTGTGTGTGTGTGTGTGTGTGTGTGTGTGTGTGTGTGCGTGAGCTGTGCTTGCTTATGTGTGTGAATGGTGTGTGTGTCTCTTTCACTGATGAAGGCTGTGGCCGAAAGGTTTATGTAAGTGTCTTTTAATTGAGCCTGTCTGCAACTTGACATGTCTTCTTTACTAATTAGCAATCTGTCTTTTCCTACTTTGTTGATATTCCTACCTAGAGTTTCCATTGTTTTATTTTATCTATGTTCATTTTATGCACTGACTCGTTCCATGACCATGGAGATTTGCTTCCAATTTGGTCCTATGGAATTAAGCATGTACAATAGAGTGCACAGAAAATTTTGTGGATAGAATATGGAAGATTTATGTCAACACCAAGACTTCAGATGCATTCCTAATCCATCAAGAAGGGTTTGATGGTTGGTTGGTTGGTTTTGGGGAAGGAGACCAGACAGCGTGGTCATCGGTCTCATCGGATTAGGGAAGGATGGGGAAGGAAGTCGGCCGTGCCCTTTCAGGGAACCATCCCGGCATTTGCCTGGAGTGATTTAGGGAAATCACGGAAAACCTAAATCAGGATGGCCGGACGCGGGATTGAACCGTGGTTCTCCCGAATGCGAGTCTAGTGTCTTACCACTGCGCCACCTCGCTCGGTTAAGAAGGGTTTGAGCAGAATACCCAAAGGACTTGCTAGTGCCATCAGTGTGGCTATTGTACTTGAGGAGATATGCTTATTAACGAAAGTGTGGGATAGAAGGCGTGTCCTCGCTACTGACGTGAGGTGTTTTGATGTGGATGTTTGTGTCATATTCAAAGGGATCATCACGAACCACAATGCAAAAGATGTAGAATTGTGTGGCCCTGGAAACCAGGTTGCAGAAGTAAGGGACAACAAGGGAAAGGACACAGTATGAATACTCTATCACTACAAGATGATGTAATTTAATTTGATAGATAAATAACAAAAGCTACTCACCAAGCAGCGGCAGAACAGACACATAAAAGAAAGTTATAATTAGGCAAGCTTTTGGAGCCAGTCGAGAGCTCTAGGAAAAGGGGTGGATTTCAGGAAAGTCACCCCGAATTGCAGGTCAGGGGAGGCTTACCGCACATGCGGTAAGTCTCCCATGGTTCGCAGTTCTGGGTGACTTTCTCCAAATCTACCCCTTTTCCTAGACCTCTCCAGTCCTTTTCCTTCATCCCTCTTCCTTCCCCCTCAACCCTTCTGCCTGAAGAAGGATCCACTGGCTATGAAAGCTTGAGTCTATGTGATCATTATATTTTATATCCCTACAAATTGCTACATCCAAGTATTTTTATGAGTTGCCCATTCCAATTGTGACTAACTGACATTGTAGGCATAAGAGAAAACATTTCTGCATTTTTTTGAAGTGCACCATTTTACATTTCTGGATATTTAAAACAAGTTGTTAATCTTTGCACCTATTTAAATCCTCTCTAGATCTGACAGGGAAGTGTTTCACCACATACAACTGTGTCATTTGCAAAATGTCTGAGGTTACTACTGATGTTTTCTGCGAGGTCATTAAAAGGCAACATGAACATCAGGGGCCCAAACGTACTTCTCTAAGGCAAACCAGGATGTACTTGTACATAAGTTGATGACTTTCCATTTAAGGTAACATGTCACACACACCATGACAATAAATCAATGTTTTAGTCACACAGTTCATCTGGTGCCCCATATGGTCATACTTTTGTCAGTAAGGGTTGGAGGAAATGAGACAAATGCTCTTCAGAATTCAAGAAATACTGCAACTACCTGAGCCAAGGCTTTCAGGATCTCATGCAAGAAACTGTGATTGGGATTTGCATGTTCACTGCTCTGCGAATCAATAGTGGTTAGCGTGGAGGTGATCATTATACTTTAGACATCTCATTATGTTTCAGCTCAGAATACATTATAAGATGTTTCAGCTCAGAATACATTATAAGACTGGTAGTTTTGTGGATCACTTCTGCTATTCTTTGTGTAGATGGGTCTGACCTGTGCTCTCTTCCAACCATTGGACATTTATTTTTGTTTGACATATCAGTGATAAATTATGGTTAAAAGAGGGGCTAATTCAGCTGCAAACTATGTATAGAACCTGGCACAAGTTTCATTGGGCTCTGAGACATAGTTCAGTTTTAATAATATTAAAAAGTTATAAAGGAAGATAGTGATCTATACTTTGCAAACCACTTTAAGTCCATCACAGATGGTACTTCCTGATTGCCCCGTTGACAACAAGGTTATCAGCAACTGAGTGCAACCACAGATTGGGTAGAAAATTTGATACTGTGTCCCTTTGAAAGGTAACATCTGTTGTGCAGTGGTTTTAGAACAACATTGGGGTACCCCTGCATCTTCCTTTGTAAAGGAGTATTTGAAAGCTGAGTTCTACATTTCTGCTTTTGCTTTGCTGACCTCATTTCAGTTTGTGTCATCCATCAGCATCTGGACACAAACTTTGGTGACAATGCAAGCCTTTACTGGGAGATTTTGATAAGATCATGCTATGGTAGTCATTGGCGATTGCATGCACTGCCTTTTTGACACTAAGACATATTTTACTTAGCATTTCTCTATCCATACCTCTATGCTTTGTTTTGCACTTGTTGTGCTGTAGTCGCTGTTTCTTTACAGAGACTGTATACCTTGAAGGGTCCCTCTCTTCGTAAATTGATCTCAACTATTCTACACTTTAGCCACAATTCCTTTACGTGCTTCTACCAAGATCTAAAGATTTAGAGTGTGTTCTTGAGATATGACAATGTTTGCTCGTTACCTAGTTTACTGACCAAGTAAATTTTATACCTGTTTTAGTTGTTCTTTGTACTTTGGTAATCACTGTTACAGCAAATTCTGCAAGCTCATCAGATCTAATACATTTCTGCCATGAGTAGATTTATGTACTACCTATTCTAAGTACTTTTCAGAGAAAGCATTTAGTATTGTTTCACAGTATGTGAAAGCATGACAATGCTCACAAGCTGCAAAACTACATACCTCAAAAGCTTGATAGATGATTTAAGTCTCCTCCAATGATGACAGTATGTTTGAGGAACATAGGTATTAGTGAGCTGAGGTTTTATCTAAGGCTTTCAGTTGCACCTGGAGATGATTCTGGTGGTCGACAGAAGGCACCAATAATAATAATACACTTGCTATTAGTCTTGCTCTAATGATCTCACATACAACTTCATTTTCTACAAGTCACACACAAATTGATACCACCTGATTTAATAGCCACATTTCAGGCAGAAACTCAATTGCTGTAATGTGGAGTAAGCTGCCACTTCTTCTTTGGGATGTGCAAAAATAGGGTTTCAACTTCCTATCAACAGAACACAACCTCAGGTCCGGAAAGGATGTGTAGGAAGTCAGTCACACCCTTTGAAAGCAACCATCCCAAGAAGCTGTTTACAGGAATTGCATAAAACCTAAACATGGATGTGCACTTGAACTGTTGTCCTCCCAAATACAAGTCCAGTGTTTTAACCACTGGGCCACCTCACTTGATCTTTCTCTTTAGGCTGCTTTTCAAATACAGGGGTGCTACGTCTGTACTAGGACTAACTGATACTTGGGAAAAAATATTTAAAATATGATGCAAGGTTGTGAATAAAATGTACGTTCAAGAAGCTATATAAAAAGAACCTTGTTGATATCGATAGGAAAGAAGCACCTAAAAATGGACCCCACACACTGTAAAACAGCATAGTGCATTATTTAAATACAGTTATTTTGTGGCTGAAACCGGTATTTATAGATACAAGTGAAAGGGATAAATTGCTACCCTTTGTAAAGATGACACACTCAGTTACGGATGGGCACAACAATGTGGCTGTTACACACTGAGCTTTCAGTCAAAGCCTTCTTCAGAGAAGAAAACACACACATCCGGCCACTGTGACCAGACTGAAACTGTCGCATTTAACGAAAGTAGAAATCCAGAGTGGGGCATGGAAGGGGGAGGCATACTAGGGTACACAGGTGGAGGGGCTTGAAGAGTGCTGTCTGGCAGAGCATGCAGGGACTAGAAGGTGACAGGGCAAGCCTGCCTGGCACAGTGTTGGTTGGCTACGGGGGTGGGAGGGAATGGGGAGTGGAGAAGGAGAGGAGCACAGAGGGAAAAAGATTGGTGGATGCATTGGCAGAGAGTGGCACACAATGAGGATGAGGAGACATGTATTGGGAGGAGGTGATAGGACGGAGGGGACAGATACTGTTGAGTGAATGGTCCAGGACAGAAGGTTATCGTTGGTTAACACCAGGATAATTTCGCGAGCAGGGAATGTGTCTTAGGGATAACTCCCATTTGCACACTTCAGAAAAGCTGGTAGTGGATGGGAGGATCCACATAGACCAGGTTGTGATAGCAGCCATTGAGATCAATGTCCAGCTGCATGTTGTACCATAGGGTGGTCCAGTTTGCTCTTGACCACAGTTTGGTGGCGGCCATTCGACCTATGAGACAGCTAGTTGGTAGTCATACCAATATAAAAACTGTGCAATGATTGCAGGAGAACTAGCATATGACATGGCTGCTTTCAAAGGTGGCCTGGCCTTTGTGAAAGCAGGCGTGTCATATACCAGTTCTCCTGCAATCATTGCCCAGCTTTTTATATAACTACCTACCAGCTGTCCTCCAGGATGAATGGAGTCCACCAACCTGTTGGCAAAAACAAAGTGCACCATAACATGCAGGTGAACATAAAATGCTTGATTTCCATGGCTGCTTCACAACCCAAGCCTTCTGGATTCTCCCCTCGATCAGCAGCTTTTCTGAACTGCGCAGACTGGAGTTATCCTTACAACAAATCCCAAAATTATCTTGGCTCAATCTACAATAACCTACTGTCCCCACACCCTAACCCAACAATTCCGCCTCCTCTGTCCTATCACTTCCTCCCAATTCATGTCTCCTCTCCCTCATTGTGTGTCACTATGTGCCAATGCATCCACCAGTCTTTTTCCCTAGGCACAAAAACATGTGACTGTCTGCCCTGCACTTCAAGTGAGGAAGTCATTTGAGAAAGGCCACAAGCTCAGTCAGATTGAGGAAGGAAACCAACTGTGTCTTCTTCAAAGGAACCATTTCATCGTATGTTTCATGGCATTACTGGCTGGGCTGGTTGGGGATTTGAATCCCCTGAATTCAAAACAATTCATTAATCTGTAACATCTATCATCAGATCATAATGCAAAGGTTATGCGAGAGGCAGGCAATTAATTAAAAGAATTCTTCTAATGATTCATACTGTTACATATACAGTTTTTATATAGCTTTCACTCTCATGTTTCATCACTCTGAAATTATGCTGTAAATCACTTCCATTGTTGATTAGTTACATTACTTATTAGTACCACTGATTTCTGACTCCTTGTGACAGTTAGAAACATGCATGCTCAGATTGGGTCAACAGGAATATTCGACACAAGTCGTCGGTTTTGACCAGTGACATAATGTTAATGGCTGCTGTGACATCACATTTTGGTGCATATATTCACAGTTCTGATGTTTGTTGGCAAAGCCAACAAATGAGAATGCAAGAAAACCTGGCTGTTGTGGCTGTTTGATCTGCAGTTTAGCCCAAGGTATACTTTAGGTTGGAAGGTGAGGTTTGGTTTGGGTTGGCAAAGCGGATGAATGTGAAACTAAGAAAACCTATTTGTGGTGACTGACTGATCTGTAGCTAAGCCCACTTCAAAAAAAGTGGCACTGATATTATGTTATAGTAGTTATATTGTTCATAGCCTCTGTCGCATGTTCCCTACATCCCTGGCCAAAGCCAACCTCTTGCATCAAATATTCCTCTAAATCGCTATTAAATGAATACTTAAAATAACTATCAGACATATCTAATTTCAGCATAATATAGTTTTGGGAAAGAAAATCTATAGAAGCTACAGCTTTTAGTCTAACTGAGTATTTTTCATCAGCATTAGAAATGTTGAATAAGAGATGAGAAATGTCAGTATTCATAAAATTTAATTAACAAAGCAATGACATTCTGTAATAGCCAAAGTTATCAATGAGTTCTTTACATTCAAACTGAAATGGTACTCTGAAAGGGGAAAAAAGCAGAAACAAAAAACTGGGCCCATCAACCAACAAGATATGTAGATTGACCTATACTGGTTAACATGTTCATACACAAATTTGATGCTGATTCAAACTAAAATAAAGTATTATAAGTTAGTAACATGACACTACTGAAAATAACTGTCAGTATATACTGGACATGCATTTTTATCATGAAAGAGTGTGATGCAATTGAGTATATGAAGCAATAAATCTGAAATATTATTTTCACACTAGGCCTATTCTATTTATTTCTTCATCCAGGGATCATCTCACGACTTAGGGTTCATCACCATAATACAATGAAAATTAATAGCACAAATATACACACATGCAGAATATGTAAAGCAGTATATGAGAAACAGTTGACTGTAGCCATGGTGAAAGACCAAAATATATAGGCCTATCTGAATTTATGACATTCTAAGACATAGAATTTCAGTAAATATCCACGATTATTCTTAAAATCTTCATCATACAATTACTGAGTTGTCACCACCTCACATGTTCCAGTTCATTCATACCAGAAAGTTTGTCTGAAGAATATAAAACATTAATTTGTCTAGCTTAAATGAAATAATTCCACAATGAGTACAATATTAACTGCACATGAACCAGACAAGACTGTCTGGAGGCAACTATTTGCAAGGTTTTAAGAATTTTGTTAGGTAATGAAATCAAATGAATAAAGTCTAACAATGTCTTTCTTTAGATGGTAAAATTAATTCTTATTATAGTATGCTCCACAGAATATGTAGACAAGCAACATCTATTCACTGCAGGGCTTTAGTATGGAGTATTTCACCCAAGTGCATTTTACAGCCTATCTGGGTCCAAAGACACAACATGTGTGTCATGTGGAAGGAATTTTGGGAATGCAGAAAAAAATATTCAGACCTTCTTCCAAGGAAAGGCAAACTAGCTTTCGCTGAAATTATTTAGAAATATCAACACCACAGAGTGAAAATTTTTGTTGTTTAAACTTATGTACAGAGTTGTTAAATACTAGTTTGGTGAATAAGGAACGTTTAATGCAATGAGCTTCTTAAACAAAATAAAATTAAGTAAAAAACAAATGAAACTGTCGTTTAATGAGTATTGTACAGGCTTATTACCTATATAATTGTAAGTGTTATAAATCAACATCTACTGTAACCAAGAGGGCATCTGTACACAACATTATCCAACGGGAGCACATAATAATGTGACGAAATCCATCGGCGGAATTTAATGTTAATGAGGGCCGGTAACAATTATAAAAGTGACGAAGCGTCACACAGATTATCCAACAAATTAGTTCAGTGATGCGGGATGTCGAGACAACTGTTACTGCTTCATTTGTGGCCACAACTCTTCAACAGGTTTATTACTTTCATAAGGCAACATGTACACCGTGAACAACTCTCCACTACAGCAACTACTTTCTCGAAATCAAGAAACCTATTTACGTTGAAGTTATAATTCAAATATTTTGATTGCCGTAAATTTGACAATGGCAAACAGCCGCACGAATGTAACACACAATTACACACTATCAATGCCGCCGACGCCAAGCCATCCCAAACAAATAACCCGCTGCAGCGATAACTTCGGCATCGACTGTAGATGGCAGATACACATTACACGCACTGGTTGGTGGTGGGTATAAAGTAACAGCAGAGTAACGTCGCGCAAAGCAGGTGTTTATGTTTTCTGTCAAAGACGCGTATTTATGGAAATAAAACATCATGAGGACAACAAAACGCATACCGGTGAGTACATATGTAGCGTGGAAATACTACTGTTTGGAGGACTTGTAAACAGAGTTTCTCATTATCATTAATTTTGTGTCTGATACCGCCATTCGTCTAAAATTTCGGCGAATGTATAACATGTCCATTAAGAGGCCCATCTTGTATATCTTTTCGCGGGCCATGACGCCGCCTGAAAAATAAAAATAATTAAACATTTATTCGAAAATTAAAGACATCTCTTAGTAAGCAAAGTGACAAATGAAACAAGAATTATGGAAGTAAACATACTCGTACCACTAACCTTTGTGCCGAAATGACGGAAATTGTATGTATTCAAAGCCAAGTCTCCAAGGGTTATGTACACACTTGTAATGAAGCTTTATTTTGTCCATTTCAGGCATTCGTCCAGTAACAAAGATCTGCAGAAAGTTCGTGAAAGTGTGAAGGCTGCATTCTCAGCTAATCTGCAACAATGAATTTCTCTCCTTTTGGTGGTCACTTTCCTGCGTCAATTCCTACGATTCATCAGTTTGCGGCGAAATTCACTCACGATGGAAGTAGTGGAGGACTGCCTCCCCAAGCTGTCAGTGATGGTGGAGGTGCAGGACCACGTTATCACACCAGCCCAGGACCAGCTCATTTCAATCAACATCATCCTCCCATTGGCATGCCAGTAAATATGGGAAAGTATGTTAGAGATGATGGAAGGAATAATCCCGGTGCGCCTCAGGTTAACAATATGATGAATCCAAATTCATCTAAGTACCATGCAAGTGCTGCTATAGGTGCTACTCATCATTATCCAGGGGCTGTTGGTGTTCCTTACACGCAAGCGGGTTCAGTTCAGCAACAAAACAGACCTACCTCATCCCCATCCGTTCAGGAGCAACAACAACAGCAGCAGCAGCAACAACAACAGCAGCAACAGCAACAACAACAGCAGCAGCAACAGCAGCAGCAGCAACCTCCTCCACCACAATCTCGGCAGATGCCTGAGAAACGGCCACCCTATCATGCAGGTGATATGCAACCCCAGGATCTGTGTGCAGCAATGATGAGGGAAAACCCAGTGGGTGAGAAACCGAAAGATGTGAAATGTGAAGATGTTGATAAGGAAGATCGACCTGGTTCGAATGAAGCGGAGTATGGTGGAGCTATGGCTATCCATCAGCATCACCACCACCATGCAACACAAACAACAACAACAATGCCAGCATCGTGGCAAAGCTTAGCCACACCAGGTTCAACTGTTGCGGATTATCTTTCTCATTTACCAGCTTCTACTTTACCTATAAGCCTTCATCACTTTCTTAAGTACTCAGCTGAGAACATTAAAAAAGAAACAGAAATGGTTGCAAATTCTGCAGGCCCAGCAATAGGTGTTGCAACAACAACAACACCAGGGGTTGTGGGGAATAACGGACCTCAAGTTGGTGCAAAGAAAAAGAAGAAGAAGAAGGTTAACAAGGAAAAGAAGCCTAGACCAAAACCTGGAGAAATTCGTCTTACAACAGCTTTAGATGGTTCCACATTGTATTGTTGTCCCGAATGTCATATGGCATATCCGGAGAAAGAGCTATTAGAGCAACATCTCCTGGGCCATACTTTAGAACGTCGTTTTGTTTGTGACATTTGTGGTGCAGGACTGAAGAGAAAAGATCACCTCACACGTCACAAACAGAGCCACAATCCTGAGCGTCCTTATGTTTGCACGGTGTGTCTCAAAGCATTTAAAAGGAAGGAGCAGCTTACTTTGCATTTTGTCATACATTCAGGTGAAAAACGACATGTGTGTACAGAATGTGGCAAAGGTTTTTACCGCAAAGACCATTTGCGGAAACACACACGCAGTCATATTGCTCGTCGTGTGAAGGCAGAACTCAGTCAGCATGCTCCACAACCTCAGCACCCTCCAAACCAGCTCCAGGTCGCCACTGTGTCTGCAGAACAACCTCCACCTGGCCTGCTTTCCTGAATGACGGCCAATGGGAACTACGCCAGTGTTCCCAGCCTTCTTAACTCGGATCTCTTGGCATTTGTGTCTGCTGCTAAAGATGCATTCTAAAGTGTGAAACAGACAGCTGATACTATGATAGGCTGTGGCCATTTTATTTGGCCCTGTTGCCTTTTCGAACAGATAATCTTGCTGGGCTTCGTAACATGTGATACAAATTAATAAGAAATGCCAGCACGTTGAATTTTTAATTGGTTTGTTGACGGCTCTACGTTAGCAGTGATGAAATGCGCAAGTTTGCTTCTGTGATGTAGTATTTTGGTATACTATTAGAGCACATTTCTTTGTAAATAGTTCCGTAAACAATCCACAAATAATCAGGGAATATCACTTATACAAATCAACATTTTTTCTGACCAAAAAGTGTTCATATTTACGTGGTCACTTTGCTTGAGCCAAGTCCATTATACTCAGATGGCAAATGAACTGCTTTTAAAATGAAATGAGAAGTTGGACTGTAGTGTACATAATAACCAGTAGTTTTATGTACAACCTTACTGCACTTTTAAAGCGTGTATCTGTATTTATTACTTTTATTGTGAAGTAGTTCCACATTTTGAAATGTGATTTTATAGACGTTTTATTTTACCTTTTTTCATTTGTTGTGAAATATTGGTTGTGAAATTTTACCTGCTTAGTTTTTTATGGAGTTTTTTTTTGTTGAAGTGTGCCATTTTCCATAGTATTGTAGGCCTAGCTGATGTAATAAATATTTTTGCCATAGGGATGTTTACCAGATTCTCACCTGTGCAGTGGATAAGAGAGATAAATACTCACATAATTTTTTTAGGTCAGTTGTAACTTTTGAGGAATTTTTTCCAGGAAAAGCATTAATCCAGCTGGCAAAGCAGCTTGGTGAGAACAAGTCCCTTCATTTGAGATTATGAGAAAGTATTATTTTTTAGTAAATGTTAGTGACAGTATTCAGGCAGGTACATTTAAGGTAGTATGTTAGTAAGAAATGTAATGTAATAAGAGAACATGTAAGAAGTTTTGAATGTATAGAGTGTAAGCAGGACACACATAATCATCACAACTGGTACAAAAGAAAGCTTTTAAGTTAGTTGTATTAACCGTGTACAATCCTGCCAGATACGTGCCAATTTCTCCTCTCGTGCTTACTAGGCATGAGCATAACCTCCCGCATGCAATGCAGTAATATGTGCATCTGCTTTGACACCAAAAGAAAACCAGTCACAAATATGTATACTGATAATAATGATGGAAGCTGTATTGGGGTAAAACTATTGACTCTGATTGTAGATCAATCATGAATTTTATTATGTTGAAACATGAAATTCCTTGAGATAGTACAAAACACCATGACTGATGTAACTGTTACGCTTCATTTCCTGTTCTCTTCATCAACTGAATGCTTGCTTTCTGGTATGAATGTAACTGTATGTTCCAACATGTCAGCATGTACGAATAAAGCTGTAATTGTTTATAGAGTGCGGTCTTTATAAACAGTATATGTTGCTTGTGTATTAATAACTAAAATTATTAAAGTATTTAAACAGATTTCTGTTTTGAGTTCATTTTTTTTTTTCTTGCATTAGAAAATATGTCAAGGTAAAATTCTATGACTGGACTCTGTATTCCTTTTATTCTGTTCACAAGATCAGGCAACATTTCTTTGCAGCTTCATCTCACACATCTTTCACTGTGTGTTGCCACATAAAGTCATCGCTGGGGATTTAACACATTAATATCCAGAAGCAAGCTGGTAGAAACTACAAGGAAACATAGCAGTCTGTAAATTAACCATGTGTACAACAATATAAAGAAGAGAATAGATTGCCACTCACTGTAAAGATGACATGTTGAGTTGTAGACAGGCACAATGGAAAGGTTGTTACACATTTAGCTTTCAGCCAAAGCCTTCTTCAAAAAGAAAAGAACACACACATTCATTCACATAACCAAGCACACGTGACTGCCATCTCCGTGAATGAATGTGTGTGTATTTTCTTATCTGAAAAAGGCTTTGTCGGAAAGTTAAATGTGTAACAGCCTTTTATTATTTCTTATTATAAAGCGTGGCCAAGAAAGAAAAAAATTGTGTGATTGTGTACGGTACATATGTTTAAGATGACATGTTGAGGCGCAGAGAGGCACACAATGTATCATGGTTTTCATTACATTTTTCTTTGTACGTCTTGAAAAATGAGACATATTGGTACATTTGACATCAAATGTACAGGTGTTTGTCATTAAGTGGATGAGTAACATTTTTCTTAATAAATTAATTGGTAATATGTTTGTAACTGATGACACAGATACAGCATGCTAGTAGTAGTTCGGAAATACGTCAAATATTACTATTATTGCATAGAGGAAGAATTAATAGTGTTTTAGGAGCAAAATGGATTTTTGTACATGCATGAAAAGTGTGTGGCATTTGGTGAGAGTGAAGAAAGTTTGAATGTCAGCAACATTGCTGTACTTTCCCTCCCCCTCCCCTATTTAATATTTTTCTCTTGTTGGGAGGTATTTTAGCAACAATAGTAATAAAAATGGAAACTATCCATAACTGAATTCCAGAAAAGCATAGTTCGGAAGGCCAGAAGAAGTGGATTTTTTTTTTTCCATGGATGTTGTAGATTTACAAACGAACAAGAACAATAAAAGGCAATTAATGATGCTGGTAAAAAGTACCTGAACGGCGAAAATAATTACACATGCCAGCAAAGGAAAATTACGAGACACAAAATAGTACCATACACAGCAAGCCAGTAAATAAAATAAATGTAGGAAGTGTCTTATTTTGTTTGTAACTGTGTTTTTAATGTAACATAGGCTATTGCCAAGAAGTGAGAAATAATGTTTCAGAGATTAGAACAGATGTAATGAGAAGAGGCTGCAAAACATTCTAATTGGAGTATGAATAGATACAGTCAGTGACAGTGAATTTAGAAAGAAGTGAACAATTGATTAGGTGTGTCTGGATAACTGAGTATGGAATAGAAATTCACCTGAAAACAAGGTAATGATAACGACAGTTATAAGCAGTGAAAACAAACAACAAAGAAAGAAGAACAGATGATTTATGAAGCTCATGTTTGGATGTGAGAGTAACACATTTTGGACAACCAGAGGGAGAGAGGGCAACACTATATTTAGAAACTTAATTTCAGGCTGGCATCATACAGATAAAAAAATTCAAGACTTAAGCAAAGCAAATTATTCTTTTTCACTTCCTGTGTAGTTTTAATTGAGTTTTTTTATTTCTTCTCATTACTGGGCATATGTTAAGAAAAGCTGTCACCAATCTAAACAATGGTTTCAGTGTCATTGTGTTTTATTACCAGTGATGTAATTGCAACTGATACGCCATACCCACATCTAAATGTAAACTAGTCACTTGTCAAGGAAACCACAGTACAGTGTGAAATATTTCGATACAGAAAATTTTTCAGACATTAAACTCAAATTAAGCACTAAAATAAATAAATTCTAAGAGCAACCATTGAGGGAAGTGGTCAAGATGCAGATTCGCATCTAGGAGTGGACTCTGTGCTCCAATAATGTCATGAAAATAACCGTAATAAGCACCCGGCGAACGGTCTACCCATTGAGAGGCCATAGTCACACGACATTTACATTTAACCATAATAAGCTGATTTAATGGTTTCCATATTTCTGTAAGAGCAAATAATGCATAAAGCATAAGTTGCAGAACACAATTTTTTGTATGGATCTAAGATGTGGTTTGACCAGTTTAGTTTGCTGTCAGTAAGTAAGCCCAGGTATTTTTAAGCGTCCACCCTAGCTGTCTGCTGATCAACTTATTTTCTCCTCTATTTTTTCCGTCTGTGGGGGTTGTGTGAAATTGAATTAAGCTTGTTGTACCGTTAGCAGAAAGACCATTAATGTTAAACCACTTCACAGTATCTCTAAAACCTTATTTGCCAACACCTTTCTCAAGTTTGTTTAGTGAATTATCAATAGGTACCATAATGTCATCAGAAAAGATAGTGAAGTTACAATATTCTGCACCACGAGTTAGATCAGGAATAAAAAGTAGGGAACTGGAACTGAGTCTTGATATGATAGTACCCGATTCTGATGATGCGGAGACGCCTTCACGACTGTCTTACGCAATTTTTCCAAATAATAGTATGAATCAAGCCAAATTCCTGTTGCATCACTTACACTTGGATACATAGCTTTTTGCAAAAGTATTCTGTAACTGACACAGTCACATGCTTCTGTTAGATCATGAAATATTACAGTCGCGTGTGTGTGTGTGTGTGTGTGTGTGTGTGTGTGTGTGTGTGTGTGTGTGTGTGTTGACTTCGAAAACATTGGTAGCAAATGCAAATATTGCATCTTCTGTTGATACTCCTCCCTGAAATCCAAAATAACTTTTGCTGGAGATATTATGGTGCTTAGCAATCCTAGCACCTTTGACAAACTTGTGAGTTGTGAGATTGTCCATTATTTCACAGTCATCATCATCATCATCATCATCTTGGACAGTTTCCAGCCTCTGGCCGGGTCTGTCTTCTGTCTTGCCACCATCTCTCCGTCTTCACCTCGGTCCAGTCTTCTCTTTCTTCTGGACACATTCTTCCACTCCTTTCAGCTATCTGTCTCTTGGCCTTCCTCTTGGTCCCTTTCCTTCCAGTTTCATCTTGTGTATGCTCCTGGGTATTCTCCTCCATTCACTTAACAAGCCCATACCATCTCAGCCTTGATTTCTCTGTCTCCTCCTGTAATGGTTCCACCTTCATTAACTCTCTGATCCTTTCTTAACCTGTCTATCTTTGTCATTCCAATACTGTTCCTCAAGAATTTCATGTCATTAGCTTGTACTTTGTTTTCTCTCTTCCTTTCATAACCCAGGTTTTGGATGCATTTGTCAGGATTGGGACATAGTACAACCGGTATATAACCTTTTTACTGATTTGGGGTACATCCTTGCTCCATATCAGGCTTATGACACTCTTCCAAAATGCTTCTGCTTTTCTCCCCTGCTCGTTTATTTCTCTGTGGTTTTTTTCCATGTTCCTGTATCAGGCTTCCTAGGTACTTGAAACTCTCCACTCTCCTCAATCGTTCCCCACCAATCGTTATTCCAGTTGTTCCTCCCTCCTTCGTTCTTGTTGTGACAATCATCTCAGTCTTACTTATACTAAATATCATCCCATATTCTTGCACTGTTCATTCCCATACGTCCAACTGCTTTTGTGCTTCCTCCTACTTATTCCCCAAAATCATCAGATCATCTGCAAACTCCATAGCTTTCATCTTTCCTTCACCAATTACTTGTGCTACTGAACTCATATCAACCACCATTACAATGAAGAGTAATGGTGAAAGTGCACCTCCCTGCCTCAAGCCATTCTTCTGTCCAATCCAAGCTGATCTCTCTCCTCCCACTTTCACACAGCTCACACTTCCATGATACATTTCCCTTATCCTCCACAATATCTACCCTTACCTCCTTTCTCACACAGTGTTTTTTCAACCACGGACTACAGTCTTTCAGGAACTATTCCTTGCATAAGTGATGCCTTGAAAACATGGCAAAGGATTTTTCTTACATTACTGCAGCAGTATTTTAATAACTTACTGTGTTGTCAATTCCAGTAGAGTTTTTATTTTTCAGAAACATAATGATTCTTTCAATTTCCTCTATAGTGACTTGAATCTTTTGTACTGTGCTAGATAATTTGCTTACAGAAAAGTTTTGGGTTGATTTATGGAGCCTCTGTGTTTTATTTGTTCTGTTATTATTAAAAAATTTTGTTGAATACATCAGCAACTGTTTTTGGATCACTAACAAGATGGCCTCATTTTTTTTAAAATTTTTTATTAGGATATTACCTCGACAAGATGCGCATTTGTCTGTTTCCTGGTAGTCTTTACATTATTGTATGAGTTATGATTTCTGCCTTAAAATATAAGTTCTTCAATGCCTATACAGTATTGTTGAGAAATGTATTGTACAGTTGCTACATTTTGTCCGTGGTGAAGCAGTGACAGTAAAACTGGTTCTAAGAGCTCAATGACTTTCAATGTGGACTAGTCATTAAAATGCCATCTGAGCTACAAATCCAACAGGGACATTTCAACTCTTCTAAAGCTGCCCAAGGCTGTTAGTAATGTGACTGTGAAGTGGAAGTGTGAAGGAATAACCCCAGCTAAACCAAGACCAGACAGACATCATGTACTGACGGACAGTGACCATTGAGTATTGTGGAGGGTGGTTGTAAAAAATCATATGAAATCAGTGAAAGAAATCACTTGTGAGTACCAAAGTGCTACCAGCAGTCCAGTTAGCACAGTGAAAGTGCATAGGGAGTTAGATTGTATCAGCAAACCACGCACCCTGTCATAAAGCAGCATCTGCGAGGCACAGCTTTGCAGACAATAACATCACTGAAATGGACTGACTTGCCCAGAGTCCTGACCTGAACTCTTAGAATAAGATAGAACGTTGACTTTGCTGTCGACCCCAGCATCCGACATCATACACTGCTCCCCATTAAAACTCTTGTCTGGTTTCAGCTCTTGAGAAAAAATGGGTTACCATTCCTCCACAGACATTCAGCCGCCTCACTAAAAGTGTTCCCAGCAGAGTTCAATCCATCATAAACGCGAAGAGTGCACACACCCCATATTAATGTCCACCAATAGGTGTTCAGATACGTTTCTTCAAATTATGTACCTATGTCTAATAATTTTGCTGTTTTTCTCCAGATGCTTAGGAATGTTTTCATCATAATTTCTGTTAAATACACTACTTCTTACTTAAAGATGACTGGTGGACAAAAGATCATATGTAGGTTTAGTGTTTGACTCTCATAAGATGGGACAAAGGGTATGTGTAATCTCTCCACATGTTTGGCCTAGTGCAACGTGGTTGGGTATTTACAGGCCAAAACTGTGTTTCAAATTGCGAACCAATACAATGACGGAGGATGCATGCTATGCTCCTCCCTGGGCACTCAGCCTGAATGAAAATTACAAGCAACAAGATAACATGCAGCGTATTTTGTGAAATGGGTATCATATAAGAGGTTCTGAAGGCAATTTTAGGAGGTTTTTGTGGCCAGTGTAACTGATTTGTTAGCAAACAACTGGTATAGTTCAAGATGAAATTTTGCTCTTAGTGTTAGCTCTACTTCTCTCCTACTTTCATGCCATTTAGACATGTCAACACGAGCAATGATCAGAAGTGCAGTCATTATGCAGCTGAACGTGATTAATTCTGCCATCTAGCATATGTCAAGTGTGGCTTTTCATACACTGCTCCCCATTAAAACAACATTGCAAGGAAAGGTAACAATTAACAAAATTATATTTATTGTGTGTATGCTGTATAATAGGAAGAATACATGATTAAATTTTTACCTGCTTTGGATGTATGTTGTTGTGGTCTTAAGTCCGAAGATTGATTTGATGCAGCTCTTCATGCTACTCTATCCTGTGCCAGTCTCTTCAACTCTGAATAAATACTGGAGCCAACATCTTTCTGAATCTGCTTACTTTATTCATCTCTTGGTCTCCCTCTATGATTTTTACCACCCACTCTTCCATCTAATACCAAGCTGGTGATCCCTTGACGTTGCAGCGTGTGTCCTATCAACTGATCCCTTCTTTTGATCAAGTTGTGCAACAAATTCCTTGTGTCCTTAATTCTGTTCAGTACCTCCTCATAAGTTACATGATCAACCCAAATAATCTTCTGCATTTTTCTGTGGAACCACATTTTGAAAGCTTCTATTCACTTTTTAGCTAAACTGTTTATCGTCCATGTTTCACTTCCACACATGACTACACTCCAGACAAATACCTTCAAAAAAGACTTCGTAACACTTAAATTTATATCCAATGTTAACAAATTTCTCTTCTTCAGAAGTGCTTTTCTTGCCATTGTCAGTCTACATTTTATTTCCTCTCTACTTCAACCATCATCAGTTATTTTGCTGCCCAAATAGCAACACTCATCTACTACTTTAAGTATCTCATTTCCTAATGTAATTTCCTTAGCATCACCTGACTTAAATCAGTTTAATACCATTATCCTTGTTTTGCTTTTGCTGATTTTCATCTTATGTCCTCCTTTAAAGACACTGTCCATTCCATTCAACTGCTCTTCCAAGTCATCCTCCGTCTCTGGCAAAATTACAACATCATCAACAAATGTCAAGGTTTTTGTTTCATCTCGCTCAACTTTAATTCCTACTCCAAATTTGTCTTTGGTTTCTGTTACTGCTTGTTCAATGTACATATTGAATAACGCTGGGGACAGGCTACAATCCTGTCTCATTCCCTTCTCAACCACTGCTCCCTTTTCAAGCCCATCGACTCATAACTGTCACCTGGTTTCTGTACAAGTTGTAAGTAGCATTTCGCTCCCTGTATTTTACTCCTGCTACCATCAGAATTTCAAAGAGAGTATTCCAGTCAACATTTTCAAAAGCTTTCTCAAAATCTGCAAATGCTACAAATGTAGGTTTGCCTTTCCTTAACCTACCTTCTATTATAAGTCGTAGGGTCAGTATTACCACTCCAGAATCCAAACTGATCTTCCCCAAGGTCTGCTTGTACCAGTTTTTCCATTCTTCTGTAGAGAATTCATGTTAGTATTTTGCAACCATGACTTACTAAACTGTGTGATAATTTTTACACCTGTCCACAACTGCTTTATTTGGAACTGGAATTATTATATTCTTCTTGAAGTCAGGGGGTATTTCACCTGTCTCATACATCTTGCACACCGGATGGAAGAGTTTTGTCATGGCTCCCAAGGCTATCAGTAGTTCTGACAGAATATTGTCTATACCCGGAGCCTTGTTTCAACTCAGATTTTTCAGAGCTCTGTCAAATTCTTCTTGCTGTATCATATTTTCCATCTCATCTTCATCTACGTCCACTTCTGTATCTACAATATTGCTTTCATGTTCATCTCCCTTGTATAGACCCTCTATATACTCTTTCCACCTTTGAGTTTTCCCTTCTCTGCTTAGGACTGGTTTACCATTTGAGCTGTTGATGTTCATACAGCTGCTTCTCTTTTCCCCAAGACCTCTTTAATTTTCCTGTAGGTGGTATCTATCTTTCGCCTGATGAAATATGCTTCTAAATCCTTACATTTGGCCTCTAGCCATTCTTGCTTAGCCATTTTTTCACTTCCTGTCAAATTGCGAACCAATACAATGACGGAGGATGCATGCTATGCTCCTCCCTGGGCACTCAGCCTGAATGAAAATTACAAGCAACAAGATAACATGCAGCGTATTTTGTGAAATGGGTATCATATAAGAGGTTCTGAAGGCAATTTTAGGAGGTTTTTGTGGCCAGTGTAACTGATTTGTTAGCAAACAACTGGTATAGTTCAAGATGAAATTTTGCTCTTAGTGTTAGCTCTACTTCTCTCCTACTTTCATGCCATTTAGACATGTCAACACGAGCAATGATCAGAAGTGCAGTCATTATGCAGCTGAACGTGATTAATTCTGCCATCTAGCATATGTCAAGTGTGGCTTTTCATACACTGCTCCCCATTAAAACAACATTGCAAGGAAAGGTAACAATTAACAAAATTATATTTATTGTGTGTATGCTGTATAATAGGAAGAATACATGATTAAATTTTTACCTGCTTTGGATGTATGTTGTTGTGGTCTTAAGTCCGAAGATTGATTTGATGCAGCTCTTCATGCTACTCTATCCTGTGCCAGTCTCTTCAACTCTGAATAAATACTGGAGCCAACATCTTTCTGAATCTGCTTACTTTATTCATCTCTTGGTCTCCCTCTATGATTTTTACCACCCACTCTTCCATCTAATACCAAGCTGGTGATCCCTTGACGTTGCAGCGTGTGTCCTATCAACTGATCCCTTCTTTTGATCAAGTTGTGCAACAAATTCCTTGTGTCCTTAATTCTGTTCAGTACCTCCTCATAAGTTACATGATCAACCCAAATAATCTTCTGCATTTTTCTGTGGAACCACATTTTGAAAGCTTCTATTCACTTTTTAGCTAAACTGTTTATCGTCCATGTTTCACTTCCACACATGACTACACTCCAGACAAATACCTTCAAAAAAGACTTCGTAACACTTAAATTTATATCCAATGTTAACAAATTTCTCTTCTTCAGAAGTGCTTTTCTTGCCATTGTCAGTCTACATTTTATTTCCTCTCTACTTCAACCATCATCAGTTATTTTGCTGCCCAAATAGCAACACTCATCTACTACTTTAAGTATCTCATTTCCTAATGTAATTTCCTTAGCATCACCTGACTTAAATCAGTTTAATACCATTATCCTTGTTTTGCTTTTGCTGATTTTCATCTTATGTCCTCCTTTAAAGACACTGTCCATTCCATTCAACTGTTCTTCCAAGTCATCCTCCGTCTCTGGCAAAATTACAACATCATCAACAAATGTCAAGGTTTTTGTTTCATCTCGCTCAACTTTAATTCCTACTCCAAATTTGTCTTTGGTTTCTGTTACTGCTTGTTCAATGTACATATTGAATAACGCTGGGGACAGGCTACAATCCTGTCTCATTCCCTTCTCAACCACTGCTCCCTTTTCAAGCCCATCGACTCATAACTGTCACCTGGTTTCTGTACAAGTTGTAAGTAGCATTTCGCTCCCTGTATTTTACTCCTGCTACCATCAGAATTTCAAAGAGAGTATTCCAGTCAACATTTTCAAAAGCTTTCTCAAAATCTGCAAATGCTACAAATGTAGGTTTGCCTTTCCTTAACCTACCTTCTATTATAAGTCGTAGGGTCAGTATTACCACTCCAGAATCCAAACTGATCTTCCCCAAGGTCTGCTTGTACCAGTTTTTCCATTCTTCTGTAGAGAATTCATGTTAGTATTTTGCAACCATGACTTACTAAACTGTGTGATAATTTTTACACCTGTCCACAACTGCTTTATTTGGAACTGGAATTATTATATTCTTCTTGAAGTCAGGGGGTATTTCACCTGTCTCATACATCTTGCACACCGGATGGAAGAGTTTTGTCATGGCTCCCAAGGCTATCAGTAGTTCTGACAGAATATTGTCTATACCCGGAGCCTTGTTTCAACTCAGATTTTTCAGAGCTCTGTCAAATTCTTCTTGCTGTATCATATTTTCCATCTCATCTTCATCTACGTCCACTTCTGTATCTACAATATTGCTTTCATGTTCATCTCCCTTGTATAGACCCTCTATATACTCTTTCCACCTTTGAGTTTTCCCTTCTCTGCTTAGGACTGGTTTACCATTTGAGCTGTTGATGTTCATACAGCTGCTTCTCTTTTCCCCAAGACCTCTTTAATTTTCCTGTAGGTGGTATCTATCTTTCGCCTGATGAAATATGCTTCTAAATCCTTACATTTGGCCTCTAGCCATTCTTGCTTAGCCATTTTTTCACTTCCTGTCAAACTCACTTGTCTTATCCACAGACGGTACACATGATGCAAAATTTAATACATTGTGCTATCATTTCTGGTAGCAACAATGGCTCTAAGTCAGATGAGTAGGGAGCCAAACTAAGACTGGATGCCTGTTAGTACAACATTCCATCCTACATCAACCGTGTGCCAGACTTCACCAATTGCAGTGGCTGTGATGGTTATGGTGGTGTGTCAGGCTCTTGGCAGCCCATGACCAGATGTTTTTAACAGGTGAGAGATTTGCAGAACTTGCTGGCCAGCCTAACATTTAAAACCCTCTGTACTGTGGTAAACCAACACGGGCAACATGAAGTCTTGCTTTATCTTGTTGAAAGATTATGTCATGGAGACCTCAAAGATAGGACACAGCCACTAACTTTAACATGCCAGAAACATAATGACTGCTGTCCAAGTTACTAGCTATGTGAATTGGAGCTGATAGTATTGTGTAACGACACTCCACACCATCATCCCAGGTGCTGGGACTGCATGCCAATGACAACTGCAGTCTGCTAATGTTGATTCTCCTCAGAGCATCCTTGCATGGATTCACCCATTGTGAAGGTGTACACAGAATGAGGATCTGTCTGAAATGTTGATGTGGTGCCCCTTCTGTGTCAAGCATTGTCACTGAGTGAGTGAAACAACAGTCGCCATTCTGATATAAGTAGTGTTTCAGACATTGTTGCACAGTCTGTGTGGATACTTTTCTAGCTGTGTGCAACCTGTTTCCCTATTCAAGTACATGACATGGCTGTGTGATCCTGCACAGCTAAGTAAACAAGTGCTTATCATGTCATCTCAATTAATAACTGCTTTTATCACATATAGAAGCAATGTAGTACAACAACCTACACTATTATGGAAATTTGTGGTAAGTTCTATGGGACCAAGGTGCTGAGGTCATTGGTCCCTAAGCTTACACACTACGTAATGTAACTTAAACTAACTTATGCTAAGGACAACACACACACACAGACACCCATGCCTGAGGGAGGACTCATACCTCTGCCGGGGGAGGGGGGGGGGGGGAGGGAGCGGGAGAGCCGTGTGGACAGTGGCAACGTGCCTCAGACTGCGCAGCTACCCTATGCGGCTACATTATTATGCATTTTGATTATGTCAACAATGTAGTCAAAATGACTACTGTATTGTAAATTAACTAGGCTTACTACTGTACTATATCACATGTACAAACAATGTACTAAAATGATAGTTGGACAAATAAACAAACAAACAAATATGTCTATCCTCTCAGACACTAGTCACATTGGGACACTGAAATCCAGCACCATATTAAGTGTGGCCCTCTTGAACCCATTAGTTCTGTATATGTATGACAGCTGTGGGATCATGACCAGTATGAGCAGCAATATCTCAGAACAAGAGACCACAATCCTGGTAGCCCACATTCTTGCCATTGTTAAATGTACAACAGCATGAAAGGGATAGATTGCTACTCACCACAAAGGAGGTGTTGATTTACAGATAGGCACAATGAAAAACAAAAACTCTGCTATATATTATTACCTACTGGACTAAGTCCTCCTCAGACACAGAAAAAACATTCATACATATTCACATATGCATAACACACACACACACATGGCCATTATCTTCTCTGGACACTAAGGCCTTATATCTTCTTATAACATTATCAATCGAATTTTCATTTACAATAGGTCAGGGACATTTAAACTGTACCTGAGAGAAATGGCAACTAACATATGAGATCAAAGTATCTTGTTCCAGGACAAGAGAGCTTTGTTTAATATAGACAACTATCTGTTATCAAGATTAATGGTGCACAGCAATGAACTTCACTGTGCCATTTAAAAAATAAAAACATTGCACAATGCACAAAAAAATTCAAACTTCCAACAACAAAGTAAAGGCAACTGGGAGTATTGTTAGGCATGAAATGTGTGTTCTTGGTATGTGTTGAAATGCATGATAACAGCAACAGTGAGACACATGATGATAAATCCAAATCATGGTCCAAAATTCAATGAATTCTTCCTAATTATAGCTGAAAACACAGGAAGAACAATCCAACACAAGAAGCAGATCCATTAGATTTACTTAAATAGCCTTTGCATACACCAGCAGAAGATATATGTTTTCCTAAATCAACTATTAAAGATTGCAAATTTCATCAAGTCACTGAAAAGCAAAAACTCTTCTGGTTATGATGATATATCAATGGAAGTACTTAAATTTTGTGCTGGCTTGATAATTCCACTCTTGAATTACCTTTAACATTGGTTGATGATTCAAGGTCTATTTCCCAAAAGACTGAAAATTGGAGTAGTAGTTCAGAATGAGATTTTCACTCTGCAGCGGAGTTTGTACTGATGTGAAACTTCCTGGCAAATTAAAACTGTGTGCCAGACCGAGACTCGAACTCGGGACCTTTGCCTTTCGTGGGCAAGTGCTCTATCATCTGAGCTACTCAAGCACGACTCACGTCCCGTCCTCACAGCTTTACTTCTGCCAGTACCTCGCCTCCTACATTCCAAACTTTTCAGAAGCTCTCTTGTGAGGACGGGACGTGAGTCGTGCTTGGGTAGCTCAGATGATAGAGCAATTGCCCATGAAAGGCAAAGGTCCTGAGTTCGAGTCTCAGTCCAGCACACAGTTTCAATCTGCCATGGAGTAAGTAATACCTATTTACCAAGGTGAAGAGAAACAAGTGACCTCTAATTATAGAAACACCTTCCTTCTTTCCATGTTCTCAAACTTTTTTGAGATTTATTTATTGTTATACATATTCCATAAATCCATTATGGTGTGGCAGCACATGGATGTGGAATGAGTCAAAACGTTCAATTCATTGTTATGTTCATGTCATAAGCAATTGCACACAGAGGTTAAAATATCAATTTATGAATCACAGATCACAAATAATGCCATTTTGAGGTATAATTAAAGCAAGATGAGAAGTTAAAATGGAAAAAACAGAAAGATATGGGAAGAAGTCATATCTGTCTTTGTTAAAGAATTCATATAGAGACCAGAAACTTATTTCAAGCAAAAACTCCTTTAGCTTACTTTTAAATAATTGATTATCCCTTCATAGGGACTAAATATTACTTGGAAATGAGTTGAAGATTCCTGTGCACTAGAGACAAATTCTTCAGATCAGTGTGTGAATCAGATTTCCTTCTTGTGTCATGGTGGTGATCTAAATCATTTGTTCCATATTGAGAGGTACTTGATATTTTGAGTGTCATCACTGACGAGAGATTTTGTGAGGTAAGGTTAATACCCATACCTACTTAAAGAGATTATTACTTGAGGTTGCTGGGAGCACTCCACACGCAGATTTTGTAAGCTTTTTCTGAATGGTACAGATTTTCTTTTGATAACAGTGAGCTGCCTCAGTAGATAATTCTGTAACACAACAGTAAATGGAAGTAGCCAAAATAGGCTGACTTTGAGGTACAGATGTCTGTGATTTTGGAGATTACCCAGATGGCAAATGTTGCTGAACTTAGCCTTTTTGTGGTTTGGAAGGTGTAGTATTCTCAGTTAAGTCTGCTGTCTATGTGTATACATTAAGAATTTTGAACAGTATACTCTCATGCCCAATAATAATCTTCTGGGGGCTTTTGTGATCAGAAGAGAACTGAGTATAATTGATTTTACTGAGGTTTATTGATACAGAGCTTTCAGTGAACCAGTGCAGAACACCTGCAAGGAATTTGTTGGCATTAAACCTTTCACTTGGCTTCGAGAACACATCACAGCAGGTTGACAAGACGATTCAGCGATGGAAGCTGCCTCGGGGTTCTTGCACCATAAATCGTATCCAGACTATGCTCACACTACAAGAAAAGCCACCTGGTGTGATACGGGAAGCTGTCACAAGTTCAAGCCCAATGGTGCAGTCAGGGCTGTAATTGTGTTAACACAGAGGAAAGACAGGAGCAAGAGTGACCGGATTGCCACACGACCAAACCTTGTGCCTCAGGTCTGTTGTGTCTTAAGTAAAGGAAAAAGCTGCCCTTTCAAAACAGTGATGGGTTGGTCCCACACGAAAACTGCCCATTTTAACCAAGCAGTAACAGCTACCGCCTGCAACCAGGTACAAGAAGAAGTTTACGCCATCCATCATTCTGAGATCCAGCTGCCACCGCTAGATGCTGTCTTTACTAAGTTGTGGCACTGCCTGCTGCACCAAATTCCATATGTCTCTGGGAGCTGCATTGGTGCTATACACCTACAGGACCACTTGCCACCTTGAGTTCAATCAGCTGTAGGTTTCACATTTTGCGGTCCTTGATTCATGCCTGAGCCTAACTAGCTGTGTTCTGTGGGCACACACTACTGGTACCATTGCCATTACTGTCCATGATGTGGCCCACAGTTCACTCTACTGCATTCTGCACTGACCCCTGAATTAGTGTCCACCAATGCAGTCTCACCTTCCCTGTCACAGCTGTATGCAACCCAGGCCGGAGCCCTGATTTAGTGTTTCCTCATTGCCACACTGCTAACAGAGGGCACTGCCTCACTACAGCCTGCTTATGCTGTGAGCTAGTTACACCATTGGAGACTGAGTGCTGAGTCAGCATCCATCGTGCACACCAGGGCCAATGTCAGACCCTGGTTGCTGTCTGCCACAACGCAACTACTGTATGTGGAGGAATAAATGATTGTCGCTTTAACTCTCTCGATTTGTCAGCACCTTTCATTTGGCTCCTACCCACTGCTTTGCTCCAGCAATACTCAGGATGGAGAGCTGAGTGCCATCCTGACTTCTAGAGGAATGACTCTTCCATTCACTGTAGAGGTCAAGTCACCTCAGACCTCTACATTTGGTGTCAGAAGTGTTCCTGCCATGGAAACAGCTAGATTGAGGATGACAGTGGCAGTAATAACTTGAACATCAAGAATACTGTGGGATAGTACAGTAACTACTTTTCTTCTTGTATTTGATATGCAATTTTAGTGGCATAATTCCACGGCAGCCATAGGAACATGAAGATGGAGTTTGTTAGGATACCACAATTTTGGGGTAATACTAAAGAGGACTACAATGGTATACATCCAATGAGATGCATGCAGTGTAAGAGGTTAGACCACAGTGTGCCATGTACACAATCACCCTTGGTTGTATGTGTCACTGGTGTGGCCACTATGCTAAACAGGCAATCATAACCATGAAACTCTATTTGTAACCTTTACATCTAATCACAATAGCTCATGATTAGATGTAATCGCAATAGCTCATGATTAGATGTAAGGGTTACAAACAGAATTCATGGTTATGAGTGCCAATTTTATTGTTAGTTCTGTGCACTGAATTCCAGTCCTTGTTAGAAAAGGTAGCTCAATTAAGAACCATTAATATGGAACTGCTTAAACAGCTGAATGCTGTCAGAGAGGGCAGCGTATTTGATGGGAAAATTTCAGCTGCTTCATGATTAAGCAACAGCTTCCTCACTAATTTAATGTATACTTTCTGCATATTTTTGGAAGCATCAGCCCAGTAGCAAACAATATATCTCTGTAAAAACAAATTGTGACCTAAGAAGCGACAGTTGGCAAGTGAGTAGTTCATGGTCGGTGTGTTATGATGAGAGAACACAAGCACAGAGTAATTTTGCAAAAAATTAATTACTTTGGAGAAATAAGACTAGCTTTAATAGCACTGAAAAGATGATAAGTTGGAGGGATGAGAGGGCCAGTGTCTTGAGAGGGAGAACACTTGTTTACAAGGAAAGGCGAGTCAAACTTGGAACATTCTGGAAGACAATTGCTGCTTTACTGTTGCTATGATTTGCTAATATTTCAAGAAGAAGATTTTATTTTCGAACATTTATGCAGAAGTGTTGAAGTATTAGCAAAGGAAGATGAAATTGGATACAAAATTTATTTCAAGACCATTACAGGAAATGCCAGGAAGAGCAATACACCAAAAAAGCAGTGAATATATTTCAGAACCCGCAGCAGTCACACTAAGAAAGTGCAATTACACCAAGATTTATTCAAGCAGCAAAGAGCACTATTTCTGTGATGTTTAAGAAAAAAGAATTTTACTGTTCTACAGCATTACAAGTTGAGACTGCCTGTATAGATGTGTGAATTGAGTTGCAAATTGTATTGTTTTCTAATATGAATTTTCATGGTATGAGGGCCAAACTTTGGATCACTTATTTCGAAGGAGAAGTATTAAACTGAGGGCTCACTGTTTAAATACACAGTTAAGCAGTCATCACTGTTGAAAGAGTATTTTTTTTCCTAGAACTGATGAGACAGCCATTGACACCCTGCAGCAACTCAGCAATTTTCAAACATCAGCTTCAGAGAACTTCCTTCACAGCAGAGGCAACACCAAGTCAGACAAGTGAATTTGTCAATGGCTTCAACTGCACACCATCTTTGTCTCTATAATGTTAAGACAGAATCTCTATCCAAATAATAAATAAACATGGATAAATTACATGAACAGTGATACTCTGAGTCCCGCTACAGTAACAGCAGTTAGCACTTTCTCTCACAACTGTAATTTTTGCAATCAGATGACTTAAAACAATGTCGACATAGAGATTATGTATGGAGTATCACCTTGTTCCCTTCTTTGCCCCCTGTGGATATTCACTTTGGGAATAGTTTTATTAAATACTTTTGAGAAGTTGTAAATGAGATTAAAGACAACAGTAAATTTTGCTTGAACATGCGGGGACACAAGCTTCCGTCCCCAAGAATATCATTGTAAAAACAGTATCTCTGGACCTCAGGCAATGTGTTCTGAGACGCCAAGTATTTAAGTTGTATCTGTTCATATAATGTGTATAAATAAATATTGTGTATGTGAACTGATAACATTAACAGTCATCACACATCATGAACATTGTGTTTGTTACCCAAACCTACATTGGTGACCCTGAGTTTTTTGACAAACGCGCTGCGACATTTTTGTGTGACATGTTGTTCCATCTCCATGCGATGTGAGAATCCAACATCCTGCCGACGTGGCTCCTACACACAACCAACAGTCAGCCAGCTACAGTCAATGATAGCAAGTGTTGTGAGTGTTTATGTAATGACTTTTCACCACTACGAGATGGAAATTGCAATACTTCTGTGTTAAATACCCGCAGAACAATGCAACCATTGTCACATCAGTGCACACATAAGGACTATGATATTGAACTTCCATTGACCACAGTGCCTTTAACAAACACTGAAAATAGTGCTATGAGTGCTTATGTGAACACTAACCTCGTCAGACTGCATAATGAAGGGACAAAAACAATCGGCGTTAATGAACAATGGCACTACCCTGCCATCCCTGTCATTCTCGAGTACAATATTCTCATTGATATACATTCAGCAAGTACTAATGCTACTCACAAGTCTCCCTATCAGCTGAGTGACTCTACTATTATTGAGACTTCAGGCATTGACAGGCTAATTATGGATACCAACCCACAGTCATGTAACAAACGCTGAACAATCAGTGACAACAAACAAACATGCAAGTCAGTGTATTTGGTGGTCTCCGGGACAGATAGTGCTGGTTGACAGTGATTTTGAACAGAATGGGATATTTTTGCAAACTGCTTTTGCTCTCATGCGCCACAAAGGTGACTTCACGACAACTGTGCCGCATACCGTGGTACACCTCAGTCGTGACGTCACAGCCCCACCGGCCGCACCGCTCCCCACTCTCCAGCTTGCACTGGGATACACTGATGGCCACCATATGCTGGTACAGATGCATGACACAACCATTTTACCATGACCGCACATCAACAGCTATCAAGATGCCACAACAGACACCAGTACAACCTGACTGCTACAATGAAGAGCATCAAGTTCAAGCCAGACATCACCTCCACACCTTCAGTGAACCCCGTACCACATGGGCCGATGATCTACCATGAATTTATTCAGCTGAGGATGATTACACAACATGCCACTGGTCCTTTTGGCACATTGCACAGACATCCCGCATTGTGGTGGCCTCCAACCAAGTGACTTCACCTCGCCTACTGCAACATGCAGTATGACCAAGGGGTGTGACACAGCTAACATGGACTTACTTGCTACACCACCTACATGCTATGTTTCGTGACACTGATGGCACCACAGCAACTGTGATGGCCACTATGCGACTAACAGAACAGTGTGTACAGTGGACACATGGACAAACATCATCAGAAAACTGTGATATCCAACAGAACTATACTTCTCTGATGCCTCTACACATCACACAGGTGATGGCACAGATACATCAGCCATGCCGCAACACTTGCTGCTCCATGGGCATGATGTCACTGCCTGGTCAGCAGCGCCACACGCCTGACCACAGCTCCAACCAGAATATCACACCACACCATGCTGACAGGTACAACAAATAGTGGCCATACCTCATCAGGCCACCACAGTTGGTCCAAGCAATGCCATGCAACTACTGCACGGTGACAATTCAGTGGGACCAACATCAAACAACCACTATGGGAACCACCCACCATCTATCAAACTGAACCTGACGCACATTCACACAGACTCGCCAGAAGTGTGGTTTGCTTTATGCGAATGTATGATGAGGACAGCAGGGACTGAGGATGGCCAGAGCAAGCTGTTGACACTTCTCAACCATCTCTGTGAACAAATAGATGTTGTCAGTGACTGCGCACAAGTATGAGATGGTGAAGTCCTTAATACTGCAACGATTATCACATACACCAGAGTAACAACTGCACCTCACCATAAACAAGACGATGTTGGGCAATGACACACCATTGGCGTTATGGTGCAAACTGTGCCTGAAAATTGATAACAACCTACTACCAGGCTGGGCCCTATGGCCATTATCATTACTCAAGCTCCCAGAGCAAATACAGACAGCACTTCTAGTACATTCAGACACATCATTGGAAGTGCACCTATAACTGGCCGATAGGATGCTGGCGCTCGCACACCACCAGACACTCATCCGTGCCAGGACACCTATCTACAACCACCACACCAGCAACGGATACGGTGCACAACAGACAGCAATAGCACGAGTGGCAGACACAGTGCGAAACACTGTGCGCAGATCTCGGGCAACCTCCTCCCGCAAATGGACCCCAGCCGCCTTGCAGGCTGCCACCGCTGCAGTGCAGGAGATAAACAAACAAGGGAGACGGTCAATGCCCAGGCCACCACAACACAGCCCAGCCAAAACAAAACGACAAGTGGCTACTGTTGGTTTCACACACGATTCGGTGCTGACGCATGCCGCTGCCGACAACTGTGCAGATGCCCAAACTACACCAACAGACTGGCTTAGGTGCACCAGCCCGCCTCTCTACTACAAGCTGCCTTTCTACTGGAGGTACCAAAACACATAAAATGCCACACTCACAGGGTGGAAATTAATACTCCCAAATATCTATGGCCCCAGAGGACGTTCACAAAATGGCCATTATCACTCCATTCGGTTTATACGGATTCTTATTCATGCCGTTTGGGTTGAAAAACGCCGCACAGACATGGCAAAGAGTCATTGATGGGTTGTTTTTCAATGTGCCATACTGTTACTGCTATTTACATGATGTAATTATATTCTCAAAGTCCACAGAAGAACATGAACAACACCTGTGTGGAGTATATGACAAGCTGTCACAACATGGGATTACAACTACAACAATGCCCAGTGCCCGGAACCAACAAACTAGTTTGGTGTAACATGTCAGGGAGACAATGACCTTTCATCCCTGTCAACTATTGCCGAACAATATTTGACTTGCTCCATAACTTAGCTCAACCTGGAGTGCGCCCCATGATAAAACTAGTATCGGAGCATTATGTGTGGCCGAATATGAAGAGGGATTGTGCCACTTGGACACGAGCATGCATTCCTTGCCAGATGGCAAATACAGGATGACACAACCAGCTGCTGTTAGGGAGCTTCCCTGTCCTGAAGGGCCGTTTTTGCCATGCACATACAGATTTAGTGGGGCCACTATCTGAATCTAATGGATCCCATTATATTCTATTGGTCGTTGATTGAATGACTCAGTAGGTGGAGGACGCTCTGCTCAGGGACATTTCAGCAGAGACAGTGTCGAGATCATTCATTGACCTATGGATAGTGAGATTTGGCTGCTCTGAGTCACTAACAACTGATCAGGGCAGACAATTTGAATTGATCCTATTTATGGAACTGTGCCACCTCTGTGACTGCCACCGATTCCATACCATAGCCTACCAGCCACAGTCAAATACAGCATAGTGAAATGATGACACTGCACACTGAAAATAGCACTGGTGTACCATGATAATGAATGGTCAGAGGCACTAACCTGGGTGCTGCTGGGTATCAGAACGGCCCACAAAGAAGACCTCGATGCCTCACTAGCGGAGATCCTCTATGGTGAAGTGATTAGCCTCCCGGCAAAATTTGTCACACAGACAATGGATGAAGGCAACAAGGATCTCCCAGACCTTGTATGACGGGTCAGAGAATGGATACACAGCATCAGAGTCCCATTGCCATCGCACCACACAACACCCACTGTATTTGTGCACAAAAATCTACATACTTGCACTCACGTAATGCTATGCACAGATGACATCAAGCCAGCGCTGCACTCAGCATACAGTGGACTGTATAAAGTACTAAGATGGGGACCCAACATATTCACAATCATGCTAGCCAGCAAATGCACTACTGTGTCTGTCAATAGACTGAAGCCAGCATGGACTTTGGCGGACACGCTGAGGAACAATACCACCCCTTTGATCCCATGGCATAACACAACCCCCATTTCCATCACAGTCAATGTGAAGCACCACCTTCCAGAAGATATCACAGTGTGTCTACATGACACAATGATCATGGTATCTGCCATGTACGAAAACCGACAGGTCACCAACAGTACGGTGTCACGATCATTGTACCACTCCTCACCAGTACCACAGTCAGTTGATACAGCAGAACTGTTATCTACACTGTCTAGAGACGGCATTCTACATGTGTCAGCTCCAGACCACAACACAGTAAACCAGACACAGTATCAGCCTACTGTAGGATCACGTACAAGCACCGGCAGACAACCTAACAATGGCACCTCCAGTACCACCTACTCAGCCAGTACTGATGTCATGAACAGGCAGGCTGCTGTGTCGACCAAGACATGTAAATGAATACGAGGTAGACAACATCTCCAGAGACAACCTGCTTCACACCACAACACAACTTCAGCACTCCATGCCTTTGGTGAGGGGGAGCCCTGTGGGGACACAAGCTCTATGGACTTCTGTCCCCAAGGATATCGCTGCAAAAACAGTATCTCTGGACCTCAGGCAGTGTGTTCTGAGACACCAAGTGTTTAAGTTGTATCTGTTTGTATAATGTGTATAAATAAATATTGTGTATGTGAATCAGTAACATTGACAGTCATTACACATCATGAACATCATGTTTGTTACCCAAATTACACAAACATAAGAGGTCACAAACAGGATTCGTGAAGCATAATTGATGCTTTCATTTAACTGACTGTAGCCCCTGAAAATTAGAAACTGTACAGAAGTGAGTATATTATTAACTAAACTTGATTGCTAATCAATATTACTGCTAATTTAACTCCAAACAGGATTCTCATTGTCATATGCAGCCTGCCCTTACAATAATCAACAATTTGAAACTACAATCAATGTGAACTTAGGTTACAATGATCTGATAACACATTATAGTGAAACATGTCTGTTCACTTACTCTTTGGGTAGCTATTATATAAAACAGACTTAAGTTATTTGTCCACATCTCTAGTTATGACAACAGACAGTTAATCATTAATTGTCATTACAATAGTACTTTCAAGCCTTTGTGTATTTATGTCTATGTGTGTCTTTATTTGTAATCATTGGTTATACTACTCAGCCATGATATTATTTTCCCTGGCTGTTGTGAGAAACATGCAGCAACATTACAGCAAACAAGTACAGTGGTGGCTAAGTAAAATGCATCACAGTGTCAGTGTTTCCACATCAGCTGTGCATATACTGCAAATCTGATGATGTGCTGACTCATGATAAGCTGACCAAAGGGGCCTCACTCTCATGTGCAATAATACAGTGGTTGCGTAATGGAAGTGAATATGATTGCATAAGTGTGTTGTCTTGCTCTTCTCACTCAGGCAATAGGGGACAGATGGCCATAAGATGACTATCAGATATTCATTTATATAAATTTGAACCATTTTGGGATACGGATAAGCCAGTTAATGGGATGTAGTACTTCAACTTAGTTTTGGTTGGCAAGGTGTTATGAAGTCTACTGTGTATGCTAAGATATTAAGTATCTGTGACATTATGCTGAACTGAACTCTTGTTATCAAAGCATTATGTACAGCATGGAGAGGCTATTCGTTTCACTCATATTTGTGAGTTACAATCAGATATATTGTACATCAATTCAATGATTTACAAGCTACACTAACTTTTGTAAACTGTCTTAACCAAACTAGAAACAGTCTTGATAGTTAACAAGAACGGAGGTAGAGCCATTAGAATTATTTTATGCAATGGCCATGTGGCAGGCTGCAGTTTTCATACTTAATGGCAGCCACTCGGACCAGTTCATTCTATGAACAAAGAGTCTCGAATAGCTATCTTTTTATGATTACTTGAACCCAAAAGAAACTGAAGGATATCAAGATGGCACCTGTTGATGAGACTATTGAAGGAGATGTTTGAAGTAGCACTGTAAAAGAAAAGAAGAAGCCAGCAGAAACAACAGATTTGGAAGTTCAGTTCGTGACTACAGATATAATGGTAGAAGTAGATACTGCAGGGGAAACAAACATCAACCTTGTGCTTAATCAAATACTCAATATAACTGAATCAAACCAAAATAAATTGCTAAAACTAGAGAAAATCGAAACAGAAGTAAAGGCAGGTCAAAGTAAAATAAAAACTAAAACAGAAAAGATTCAAACCCTAACACAAGCAGGACAGAGCAAGTTAGAAGTAGATTTAAAGAACAAAATGCAGGCAGCACAGCATAATCTTGAATCTGAATTGATAAGCAAAATAAGAGCTGGGCAAGACAAGATTGAGGCAGAATTTCAGACCAACCAGAGCCAATTAGAATAGAAGATCATAGCAAGGCAAGTCAAGGAGCCACTACAGAACTAGAGCTAAAAATTAATCCAAAATAGTACAATAGGAGAGAGAAGAAAATCAAGAATATAAAGGCACAAGTAGAGAAGAAAACTGACAAACGAATGGTCCAATAAGACACATCAGTACCTACCCTGAAATGTTTTACACAGGAAGAAGACAACTAAAGAAATGGACTGACAAAATTTTAGCTTGCTAAGACACATTGAAAGTATTTTGTAAACAATGTCGAAGTTACACTTTTTGACACACAAAGAATAGCTTATAACAATGGTTTGTACAGCCCTACCCACCTAGCTCACAACTTGGCAAATCACTCATGCAGCACTGCTTAGTGGAATTATCTGGAGCTCACAGACACCAATTTTAAGCACCTAAAGCCTGGTTTGCAGTGGAGCGAATGGAAGCGAACATATGCGAATGAGCATTTTCAGAAAATTCACTACCATTTGCTTGTATATGGGTAGAATTGTTTATGCTAGAGGTAGCGAACATTGCCTATGAACACTGTGTTATTAGTTTTTAGCTTTTGGAGCTAATATTCGGCATACAGTACACAGCTCTATCTTGTTAGAGCCACAACATGAAACTTTGCTATTCAGTGAGGATTATTTTGCACGGCAAGTGCACTGTTCTTGATGGAGTATGTAAAATGGCACAGGGAAGAAAGAACTTACGTGTCTTAATTTGTATGGAAGCATGGCATGCGTGGAGATCATGCACTTTACATGGAATTGCATCTCCACCTCTCCTTAGCACTGGTCCAAAATTTTCCTTGTATATCAGCTGCCATTTTTCCCCGGCTTCTCATTACCATTGAGGGGAAATTTATAAACAGAACACTAATTACTGACATCAAGCATCATCTTAAGAGGTGAAACACTATGCATGTAATGTCTAATGGTCATATTCTTTCTTTTTTCCTAAAACAAAAATGGTCTACCGGCAAAGCACTTGCTTCATGCTCGAGAGAGCACAGGATCAAATCCCGTTCAGATCACAACTTTTTCACTATGATTTTTAACTTCTCACAGATGTTGGTGTGGCCATGAAATACATGTTGTTCAGATTCCACGTTAGACTGCAGGTCTCCATTTTCTGATTAGGTAACTGGGGAGGTTAGGGACATGTAAGTATCTGCAGTGGTGTCCAGCTGAAAGACCTGCAAGAGGCCTGCCAGGTACACCACGTAGAATTCTCTTTTGTTCACACTTGTTAGCTTGTTTGATCTGGTGAAAACTTGGCTTAAGCTATACAAACATTTTTTTGAATAACTTCATATCAACAATTCAATTCTTGCACATGCAATTCTGATAAAAGTGGCTATCAGAGAAAATAAAACCATGGCAGTGTTTGATGTCACAGGTGACTTCCATCAATGAGGACTTATAATAATGTTTGAATGTTGCACATTTGACTATCAGTGAAACAGTTCTTTGTTTATTCCCCGTAGCCCTCACAAAAATGCAAAGTGTCTACTGAATGACAAAAACAAACATTTTTCTTGTGCCAGGCACATCAGACAAAGGAAAAATTGATGCAGTCCGGCACTTCAAAGTAACCAATAGTTTTATTTAAACACAACCGAGATGGAGTCAGAAATGGTCCTGGCTGTTGTTCTGAATATTGTGCTGCATACCAGGCGTACTTGATCAAATTCGTAAAGCTTGGTGAAGAAAACCGGTAACACACAAATGACTTGAGCTTAAGAATACTGTTCCACTGATAAACCTGAAATGAGAGAGAGGTATTGGAAATTATGTTGTCTGATAATTTCCTGAAAAAAGAAATATGAAGAACGAGAAGGAGGGAGAGGCAACAGTAATGGAACAGAAAATAAGCAAAATAGATCAGAAATTACAAGAAGGGTCATGAAATGTTGTCATGTGTGATAATCTACATGAGAACTTGTGGCATTGGTGAAAAACCAAACTGAACAATTTGGAATTTAAAAGAAAAGAGTCTGTTCATCCTAAGAAGTCTACAGGTTAAGTATGGCAGAATGTACCTGTGTACTGGAATGAGAGATAGAAGGAGCCACTACAGAACTAGAGCTAAAAATTAATCCAAAATAGTACAATAGGAGAGCACTGCCTGTAGGCTGATGGAAGAGGATAGTGATTATTGAACATACAGTATTCAGCACCAATGTTAAACTTTCGAAGAACTTGTTTGAAAGTTTATGGAGAAAATTTGGTCACCTGAAACACAAGTAAACACAGTGAGAGAGCTCATGTGCAGTCCGGGATATAGCAGTGGAAGCACTGCAACCTGTTGCCATAAGATGATTAATAAATCCCTCCATGCAGACATGTGGCCCAATGACAAATTAAAGATTTCAATATTATGGCAGAAATTTTCAAAAGTCATACAGAGAGTAACTGGTGAAGGACTGCAGAAAGATGCAGATAGTTTTTTCAGACTTGTAGGGTTGATAAAGCAAGCATCAGTGGTAATAATGCAATGGAAACACACATAAACTACACAAATGGAACAACTCGGAACAACAAAATGCTTCATGAGGTGGGAGTGGCCAAAATGATCAAGGAAGACCCAACCACAGAGAGATCAATGGAAGAGTGGGAGAGGAAGAAGAGAGGTGGAGAGATCAAAACCAGAACTGGAAGGAAAAATAATAAATGTGTATATGATGGTCTGTAAACATACAAAGTGGCAGCTGGAGCCAATTACTTGGTGTAGGCAGCATAGACCATGTAACAACTGTTATGATTGTAAACACAGACATGAATATGAAGCCTGGACAGTGAGGAGAGAAAATTATTTGAAAACATCAGCAACAACACTGAGCAATGAGTGGAATAAGAAGAGTGACAACTGTGAGTGCCTAACTGGGTCATCGCAGCGACTGTGACGAATGGTGGGGTGGTGACCATAACAGGCAGCCTGAACAATGAAGCTGACATCATGTACAAGAACCAGACAGAAGAAGCTAGAAGCAAAGAAATGAAAGCTGAAACCAGCCAATCATGACAACACAAATTGAAGTAGAGTGGGATCAAAGGTAGACAGATGTGACAGTAGATGCTGTGATTGGTGGGTGGCAGGATCATTGCAAACCCAAATTTTAGAGGCAGGAAGAAAGGATGAAAACTGCTGCTGGCAGGAAAGTGAGGATGAGGAGGATGAAGAGCATGAGGAAACAAGAGAAAGGGTCCCCTTAATGTTGGAGAATCCAGCAAAGGGAGGATTAACTTTCAATGAAATGCAGGAAACAGAAGTGCCAGTTTGCAGTAAGACCAAAACAGAGCACAGTCATCTTGCCATCAAACAGGAGCTAGCATTGGAAAATTAAGTGTCATCACTCAAATCAAGCTGGAGCAACATATGGATCAGGTGAAAGCAAACAGATACTCCAATGAACAATATGACTTATAGGAGGCAGAGTCATTGCATATCCGAGATTTAGAGAAAGAAGGAGCACAGACAAATGAACATATAAGAGATATCCAACAAGAAGAAGGAAGTTCTGTACAACACCTGAAGTTTTATTGACAGAAGGAATAAGGAAGGAGTTAATTAGATCAATAATTCGACACAAAGAAAGTATAGGAGCAGAAGTTATTATTAAAAAAGGAAGGAACACATAAATGAGCATAGAGATGAAGACAGTGGGGACAAGGCAGAAGAATCATGGGAGGAAGCCAAGGAATTTGGGAAAGAGGATGAAGAAGACCAGGAGAGTGAGACTAAAGCAGTAGTTGAATACAAAGTGGAAAATGACATGAAAGATGATGATGAAGAAGAAGAAGAAGAAGAAGAAGAAGAAGAAGAAGAAGAAGAAGACTTAAGTGAAGTAACAGGAAGATGAAGAGGGTGAAAGGGAGGTGGCATTGGATCAAGGTGGGGTGGGGGGGGGGGGGGAAGAGCTCTGGAGGTGCAGTAGCTTAAAAGATGCAGAGGGAGAATAATTTGATGCTCTCTTAGGGTTAATAGAAAAGTGTGTTAGTTGGAAGGAAGGAGGAGGAATCTTTAAAATCCCACAAACCAACTTGATGGAGGATAAACATTTAATAGTACTTGCTATTTGATGGGATTTGTCAGAAAACATGGATGAAGATGAAGGAAGAGTAGCCTGGGGCAGTCTCCTGGGTTTTCCTTTGTAAAGGAACATTTGAAAATGGAGTTAAGCATTTGGTTTTGCTACACTCAATTTCAATTCCTGTCTCATTTGCTAGGGACTTGACACTAACTGTGCTGCCACTAACAGCCTTTATATATGTCAAGAATTTCTTTGGGTTCTGTGAAACTTCACTTGGTACAAAAACCTAGTTGAAACGTGAATTTGATAGCAGTGAGATATTTGGAGAAAATTTAAATTTAAATGTATATTGAAAGGATAGACAAATGGGAAATGGAGGTGGTGAATCGTCATAGTACAAAAAATTCAAATTCATCAAGATAGATATTGAAGCTGCACCTGAGACTGTTTGGGCAAGACTCAGTATCAGGGTGGGCATAAAATGCTAAGTGGATCCTTCTACTGCCCACCAGACTCATCTCCTGATGTAAGCAAAAACTTCAGAGAAAACCTCAGTTCACTTATATGTAAGATCCCCAATCATACTGCAATTAGTGGTGGAGACTTTAATCATCCAACAATTAATTGGGAAAATAACAATTTTGTTAGTGGTGGACGTGATAAGACATCCTGTGAAACTTTATTAAATGCCTTCTCTGAAAACTACCTAGAACAGATAGCTGGGAATCTCACTCATGATGAAAATGTATTGGATCTAATGGCAACAAACAGACTTGACCCCTTTGATGATGTGGTTGTGTCAAAAATGATTACCAAATTAGAAAGATATATATGTACAGTAAACTGTATAAGCAACTTGAAACTTACAGCACAGGGCAGGAGCATGTAGAGGAACTCTGGCTCAAGTTTAAAAGAATAGTTGACCACAGCCTGGATAGTTATGTACCTAATAGAATGGTTTGTAATAAGAGGGAACCTCCATAGTATACAGTCATTGTAAAGAAACTTCTAAAGAAACAGAGCTTACTGCATAATAGGTGTAAAATAGTGCCACCAAAGTTAGTATCCAGCCCTAGCGAATGAGACAGGAATTGAAATTGAGAGTAGCAGAGCAAAAGCTGAAATTCTGAATTCTGTTTTCAAATGTTCCTTTACAATGGAAGACCTAGGAGAATTGCCCCAGTTTAATCCTCGTATCATTGAAAAGATGAATGAAATAAGTATCAGTGTCAGTGGTGTAGAGAAACAGCTGAAATCATTAAAAATTAACAAAGCTTCAGGACCTGATGGAATCCCTGTCAGATTTTATACTGAATTTGTCACCCAGTTATCCCCTCTTCTCATTATAATCGGTTGTAGCTCCCTCGAACAAAAACATGCCCAGTTCTTGCAAAAAGGCACAGGTCAGACCTGTCTACAAGAAGGGTAGTAGAAGTGATCTACAAAACTATCATCCAGTATCCTTGACCTCAATTTGTTGTAGAATCTTAGAACATATACTGAGCTCAAACATAATGAAGTATTATGAACAGAATGATCTCCCAAATGCTAACAAGAATAGTTTTCGAAAACATCGATTATGTGAAACCCAACTCGCATTTTTTTCACGTGACATACTGAAAGCTTTGGATCAAGGCAACCAGGTAGATGCAGTGTTTCTTCATTTCCAAAAATCATTTGACTCAGTACTGCACCTACACTTATTGTCAAATGTACGATCATACAGAGTACCAAGTGAAATTTGTGAGTGGACTGTTGACTTTTTGGTGGGGAGAACACAGCATGTTACACTTGATTGAGGTTCAACACAGAGTGCCACAGGGATCTAAATTTGGACCACTTCTATTCCTTGTACATACAAATGACTTGTCAGAAAACATAGATAAAGACATAAATGCATGCAGGTGATACAACTTTTCTGTCTGTGAACCATGTATTTCATAACCTTGTTGGTAGTATGAATTTGACAAAAGAAAATATGATGTTGTTGTTGTTGTGGTCTTCAGTCCTGAGACTGGTTTGATGCAGCTTTCCATGCTAGTCTATCCTGTGCAAGCTTCTTCATCTCCCAGTACCTGCTTAGCGTATTCATCTCTTGGTCTCCCTCTACGATTTTTGCCCTCCTTGCTGCCCTCCAATACTAAATTGGTCATCCCTTGATGCCTCAGAACATGTCCTACCAATCGGTCCCTTCTTCTAGTCAAGTTGTGCTACAAACTCCTCTTCTCCCCAATTCTATTCAATACCTCCTCATTAGTTATGTGATCTACCCATCTAATCTTCAGCATTCTTCTGTAGCACCACATTTCGAAAGCTTCTACTCTCTTCCTGTCCAACTATTTATCGTCCACGTTTCACTTACATACATGGCTACACTCCATACAAATACTTTCAGAAACGACTTCCTGACACTTAAATCTACACTCGATGTTAACAAATTTCTTTTCTTCAGAAATGCTTTCCTTGCCATTGCCAGTCTACATTTTATATCCTCTCTACTTAGACCATCATCAGTTATTTTGCTCCTCAAATAGCAAAACTCCTTTACTACTTTAAGTGTCTCATTTCCTAATCTAATTCCCTCAGCATCACCCGATTTAATTCGACTACATTCCATTATCCCCATTTTGTTTTTCTTGATGTTCAGCTTATATCCTCCTTTCAAGACACTGTACATTCCTTTCAGCTGCCCTTCCAGGTCCTTTGCTGTCGTTGACAGAATTACAATGTCATCGTGAACCTCAAAGTTTTTATTTCTTCTCCATGGATTTTAATTCCTTCTCTGAATTTTTCTTTTGTTTCCTTTACTGCTTGCTCAATATACAGATTGAATAACATCAGGGATAGGCTACAACCCCGTCTCACTCCCTTCCAAACCACTGCTTCCCTTTCATACCCCTCGACTCTTATAACTGCCATCTGTTTTCTGTACAAATTGTAAATAGCCTTTCGCTCCCTGTATTTTACCCCTGCCACCTTCAGAATTTGAGAGAGAGTATTCCAGTCAGCATTGTCAAACACTTTCTCTAAGTCTACAAATGCTAAAAATGTAGGTTTGCCTTTCCTCAATCTTTCTTCTAAGATAAGTAGTAGGGTTAGTATTGCCTCATGTGTTCCAATATTTCTACGGAATCCAAACTGATCTTCCCCAAGGTCGGCTTCGATCAGTTTTTCCATTCATCTGTAAAGAATTTGCATTAGTATTTTGCAGCTGTGACTTATGGTTTGGTAGTTTTCACATCTGTCAACACCTGCTTTCTTTGGGATTGGAATTATTATATTCTTCTTGAAGTCTGAGGGTATTTCGCCTGTCTCATTCATCTTGCTCACCAGATGATAGAGCTTTGTCAGGACTGGCTCACCCAAGGCTGTCAGTAGTTCTAATGAAATGTTGTCTACTCCCGGGGCCTTGTTTCGACTCAGGTCTTTCAGTGCTCTGTCAAACTTTTCAGGCAGTATCATATTTCCCATTTAATCTTCATCTACATCCTCTTCCGTTTCCATAATATTGTCCTCAAGTACATCACCCTTGTATAGACCCTCTATATACTCCTTCCACCTTTCTGCTTTCCCTTCTTTGCTTAGAACTGGGTTTCCATCTGAGTTCTTGATATTCATACAAGTTCTCTAGCCATCCCTGCTTAGCCATTTTGCACTTCCTGTCGATCTCATTTTTGAGACCTTTGTATTCCTTTTTGCCTACTTCATTTACTGTATTTTTATATTTTCTCCTTTCATCAATTAAATTCAATATTTCTTCTGTTACCCAAGGAGTTCTACTAGCCCTCGTCTTTTTATCTACTTAATCCTCTGCTGCCTTCACTACTTCATCCCTCAAAGTTACCCATTCTTCTTCTATTGTATTTCTTTCCCCCATTCCTGTCAATTGTTCCGTTATGCTCTCCCTGAAACTCTGTACAACCTCTGGTTTAGTCAGTTTATCCAGGTCCCACCTCCTTGAATTCCCACCTTTTTGCAGTTTCTTCAGTTTCAATCTACAGTTCATAACCAGTAGATTGTGGTCAGAGGTCACATCTGCCCCTGGAACTGTCTTACAATTTAAAACCTGGTTCCTAAATCTGTGTCTATTTTACCCAAGAGGACGCCATCATCGTTTAATCATACAGGCCGGCCGCGGTGGTCTCGCGGTTCTAGGCGCGCAGTCCGGAACCGTGCGACTGCTACGGTCGCAGGTTCAAATCCTGCCTCGGGCATGGATGTGTGTGATGTCCTTAGGTTAGTTAGGTTTAATTAGTTCTAAGTTCTAGGGGACTGATGACCACAGCAGTTGAGTCCCATAGTGCTCAGAGCCATTTGATTTAATCATACAGTAAAGCTGCATGTCCTTGGGAAAAATTACGGCTGTAGTTTCCCTTGCTTTCAGCCAATCGCAGTACCAGCACAGCAAGGCCTTTTTGGTTAGTGTTACAAGGCCAGATCAGTCAATCATCCAGACTGTTGCCCCTGCAACTACTGAAAAGGCTGCTGCCCCTCTTCAGGAACCACAAGTTTGTCTGGCCTCTCAACAGATACTCCTCCATTGTGGCTGCACCTACGGTATGGCTATCTGTATCGCTGAGGCATGCAAGCCTCCCCACCAATGGCAAGGTCCATGGTTCATGGGTGTGGGGGAATACGATATCATGGTTTAATGTGAATGGTCTACTGTTAAATGAGAAGAAGACCCAGAATATGTGGTTCAGTCTATCAAAAACTTTAAAAATAGAAAAACAAAATGCAAAATTTTTAGGTATCATACTTGACAACAAACTACCATGGAACTCTCATGTTGAACACACAGTGGTTAGGCTGTCAAGAGTTATGTAACTGCTGAAGAGACCGATGTGCTGTGTGACATTTGAATATGTAAGGATGGCACACATTGCATTTTTTCAATCTGTTTTAAGGTGTGGGTTAATACTCTGGGGAAACAGCATACAAATAAGAGAAATCCTGTTGATCCAGAAGAAAGCAATCAGCGTAAAGGCAAAGGTTCGTAATAGGACACATTGTAAACCATTGTTCATTAAATATAGAATATTAACAGTTATTCATCTATATATTCTCGATAGTGTTAATTATATACTTGCTGAACTACCAAATTTAGTTGTAACAAGTCAAAGCCATCAACTACAATACAAGAATCTGGATCTCTTTGTTCTTGTCACAAAATAGATTAGCAAAAACTAAAAATAGTCATAAGTATACAGCAATTAAAATATATAACAAATTGTCTAAACATGCATCAAGCATGCCAATCAAAGTATTAAGGAAAAGTTACACAACTTCTTGTTAATTAACCCATTCTATTAATTAGAATTTTTTTTAGAAATGTCCAGTATCAACTTAAATATGTAAAATTCTATTTTATAAAATCATTAGGTTAAGTGAACTGACAAAGTCTATTGCATGCTGAATTATGAATAAAGAATCTGAATCTTGGGTGGAGAGTCATTGTCAGATGTAGAAGTAACTTTGAGAGTGCTCCAGAGGAGTGTGTTGGGACCATTGCTGTTCTTGTTGTATATTAAGGGGGATGTAATGAATTTTGGTCCACAAAATCAATTTTTCAGAAATATTATTGTCTTCATCTACACAGTTTAATCTATGCTGTGTGTGAATTTCATCATGATACCAGCTTTATAAATGTCTTTAAATTGTTAAACTGATTAACTCTGCACTGGCGGACACCCTCACCTTTTCTGACATTTGGGAAACTGCTTGCTTCAGTGGAATTTTTGTCGGTGTGAACGCTATTTTGTTTCAATATCTTTGGCTGACATTTATATGTCTGGCTGACATCTATATCTTTGCCTGAAAACTTTATTGCATCTGGTTTATTTAAGTTTTGACAACACTAACACATATTAGTAGGTGGGAGGTTGAATTCGCAAACCTTTATGTGGAAGTCAAGATTTATGCATAATGGGTGGTGGAAAAACTATGTTTAGGAAATGGAGGTTTTATGGAAATCAGTTTACCAACAGAAAAGAGGAAGCAGCTTGAAATGAAGAACATAAGCTCTCAGCTTCAGCATCGAAACTTGGGACAGAAGCATTGTACAGGTGTGTGAATGATGTTGATATGGATTCCACTGGATTCAGACTGATTGATTTAGAGCTTCTCTGACAGGCTATAAAGTTTTCATGTTCATGTGATAGCTGTAAAAATATGGAATGTATGGCTGTTGTTGAAGAAAAAGAGTAGGAATAGCTTGTGATTTTAAATTAATTTGTAGTTCATGTGGCAATGAATTTTCATTTTTCTCCTCCAAAAAAAACTGACACTGGTACCTAGGAAAGCAATTTTAGGTTAGCATATGCTCTGAGGTGCCTTGGACAGGGCAGAGAAGGAAGTAATTTATTGTGTGGCTTTCTGAACATTCCTCCACCTTGTGCAAGGTTTGAAAAAATAAATAAAGAAATGTCTGATTCTGTATGAGATACTGCCAAAGTTTCTATGAAGAAAGCAGTCAAGGAATTGGTGGAAATAAACCAAAAAGAAATAGATCCTGGGGTTAGATATTCATGACAGTGAATCTCCTACAAATGTTACTGACGTGTGTGTGTTTGTGTGTGTGTGTGTGTGTGTGTGTCTGTGTGTAGTGTGTAGTGTGTAGTGTGTAGATGGGACCTGGGTGAAAAGGGGTCACATATCTTTGTATGGAGTTGCAGTGTGCAACAAGCAAATTGCCCAACAATGAAAGTGAGAAAGTGTGGCAAGAAAAGCATGCAGCAGCATGCTCTAAAAATTATAGTGGATCAAGTGGGGGCATGGAGACTGCTGTAGCTGTGAGGATGGTCTCCAGATCTGAGGACTAATATGGTGTTAGATATACTAAATACCTTGGTGATGGGGACTCCTCTTTGTTCAAAGCTGTAACAGATAAAAATCCATACAATACAACAATAGAAAAGTTGGAAAATGTTGGCCACATCGAAAAGAGGCTTGGTGGTAGACTTTGTCACTTGCTAAAAGAGAAGAAATGTGAATTACTTGGAGGAAAAGGCAGGCTTACTCTGAAAGAAATTGATTCTATTCAGTTATTTTATGTGGGAGCTATCAGGAAAAACACATACAGTTTAGAGGCAAAGAGGTGTGCTGTGTGGGCAATTTTTTTCCACAAACTATCCACTGACCAAACATAATGTACAATCTGTGTCCGAAAGACAACTGGTGTAAGTTCAACAACAGAAATGAGACGTATTCACATAAACACTCATTACCAGAACCTGTTATGAATGCAATTAATCTCACATTCAGGTTTCTTGCAAACCCTGATTTATTGAGGAAGTGTCTTCACGGAAAGAGACAAAATCCAGATGAAAGCCTCAATAATTTAATTTGCATTAGATGCTCAAAAAGGACATTCTGTGGACTTGAAGTATTCAAAATAGGTGTCTATGATGCAGTTTTATGTTACAATAATGGAAATAATGGCAGAAGTGAAGTGCTGAAGAATGTTGGTATAGATCCTGGTGTGTTTACAACAAAAGCATTTTACACCATCGATGAGAACAGGGTCAGGAAAGCTAACAGATCAGTGTCTCACCTGCAAATACAGGGCAGGCAGATTATTCAAAGAGGAGAGAAGAGAAATCCGGAGGATGAGGTATATCAGTATGGAGGATTTTAAAATTGAGGTAAGCTTATTACATGTAGAAGTATGAGAAGAAAATGTTTGAACCTAATTTTCTGTGTTTTACATTTTTTATGTCATTATCAGGAATTGTTTGCAACATGTTGCTGTCTCCCTGGAACCAAAAAATACAAGATCCTGCAGTTACATTCTGATTTTTAGATGACTGTATGTAGAAAAAAATTTACAAATTGATTGCATGATTAGAATTTGAGTTATGGCTTTTTATAAAAAAGACAATAAAAAATTAAAAATTCAAATTTCTGGCAAAATATTAATCCTGGATATTTTATTATATTTTTCCGTTAAAACTCAGCTATTTTGCTTTACACATGCAAAATTTTACATTTTTACATTAATAAATATGGCTGTAATGATTTTTTAAATAAATGTTTACATTTTCCATTACATCCCCCCTTAATGACCTTGCAGACAATATTAATAGTAAAATCAGGCTTTTTGCAGGTGATGCAGATATCTATAATGAAGTACTATTTGAGAGAAGCTGCATAAATATTCAGTCAGAGCTAGATAAGATTTCAACGTGGTGCAGAGATTGGCAGCTTGCTCTAAATGTTCAGAAATGTAAAATAGTGCACTCCACAAGATGAAAAAAAGTAGTATGCTATGTCTATAATATCAATAAGTCACTTTTGGAATTGGCCAACTCATACAAATACCTGAGTGTAACACTTTGTAGTGATGTGAAATGGAATGATCACATAGGCTCAGTTGTGGGTAAAGCAGGTGGTATATTTTGCTTTATTGATAGAATACTGGGAAAGTGCAATCAGTCTACTAAAGAGATTGCTTACAAATCACTCAAGCGATTCATCCTTGAATATTGCTCAAGTGTATGGGACCCGTAGTGGATAGGACTAACAGGGGATACTGAAGATATATAGACACGGGCAGCATGAATGGTCACAGGTTTGTTTAAAGCATGGGAGATGTCCCAGAGATACTGAAGGAACTGAAGTGGCAGACTCTTGAAGACAAACATAAACTATCCTTAGGAAGTTTATTAACAAAGTTTCAAGAACCAGCTTTAAATGATTACTCTAGGGATATACTACAACCCCCTGCCTATTGCTCACACAGGGATCACGAGAATAAGATCAGAATAATTACTGGACACACATAAGCATTCAATCAATCATTCTCCCCACACTCCATACGTGAATGGAAGAGGAAGAAACTCTAATAACTGGTGCAGTGGGTCGTACCCTCTGCCATGCACCTCACAGTAGTTTGTAGAGTATAGATGTAGGATGTAGATGTAGATTATGGAAACAGCCATATACCAGACAAGGTATCAGTGGATGTGTTGATGCAATCTGTTAAAAAATCGCTGGATAAATGGGGGAAAAACTGTTAAAAACTGGAATTTCAATTATGTACACACATGAAGGCACTGAACAGCGTTTGTTAGTAGGAGACACAAGGAATGGGGAGGCAGATCACAGTTTTAAGCCTCTAATAGAAATCAAAATAGATGGAATGCTGAGTGTGGCTCTTATTGGTGGTGGCAGTACAGTCACAGCTCCCTCTGATATACTGTTTCAACATCTTGCATAAAACTACATAACAAAAAAATAAAACAATAATAATCCCAGTGACCAAAGTCAGGGTAGGAAATGCCTCTGGAACATTGCTCCCACCAGTTACTAAATTAGCATGTGAGACAATAAGTCTAGCAAACTTTGAAAAAGAGCAGAAGTTTTTTTACAAATACCAAAACTTAATGTTGATATGCTGGGAATGGGCATGCTGAGCAAATATGGAGTAAAGACAGATTGTGGACAAAGACATGTAGAATTTACAAGAGATGGTCTGACTGAAATGACATCTTTTTACAGTGCCGCATTGAGAGAAGATGCACGAATTGTCATTTAAAAATAGAAGAGTATGAGCGGTCTGATCTTAAGGAGCTGGAAGTGGAGTGCAACAATGAGACAGCCATGAGCAATAATGAACTGGAGTATCAGATAATAGAGGAAGTAAAATGCATCAAAAACATTGTGACAAAATAAATAAGTGGCTGATGCTGAAAACTGTCCTGTTTGTAACATTACCACCAATTAGCACAATGAATTGAAGAAGTTGTTCTAAGACAAAACCACATCAACTGTTTGTCATAAAACATTACCATAAAGGCTTGGTCAAAAGAATTGGCAGTGTAGGAAGAACTTGGAAAAACAGAGCAGTGGGGAGTAATTGAAAGAACTGATTCAGCATACAGCAACCCGTTATTTGTAGTGAACAAGCAGGATGCTTTAGTATGAATTGTTTTGGATGCCAGACATCTTAGTAAAATTATTGAAGCAGAGACTGATAGGCCAGAAAAAAGATGAAATATTACATCTGTACCACATTTCGAGACTGTATTATAAATAACAATGGTTCCAAGGAATCTTAAAGAGGCAGTTCAGAGGTCATGTTCTACTGTGGGTTCCATTCTTAAAATTCTAGCTGGCAAATTTTAAATACAGTTGAGTGAAACATTTTTCAGTAACTAAAGCAAACTTAACTCTATTTACATAAAAACTAAGAAGATTGCAAATTGTTAAATGCGACAAAGTTGTCAATTAATATGTGTCTGAGAAATGGGCTACTTAGATACTACTACCTGTCCCTAAGGTGGCTGATGGCAGATGTTTCATGTGGTGGTCCACTGCACCCTTATATAAATACAGCCAGGGAGGCAGTGGTAGGACATACTTCGCACTGGGATAGCAAACTATTTGCATCAGTCAAACACCAGTGTGCATTGTGCCTCGGGTGATGTCAGAGCTGGGCAGACCTGAATGCATTTTCAGTAAAAGTAGGAAGTGAACTCGCGAGGACTGTACACCATGCTGAATTGCTTCGATTTCACAGAAATAAATATTTGTGTACCATTTGTAATATAGACAAAACTGCCTGGCAAGTGGCCAGATTATTTCCAATTTTAAGGTGAGCAATTAACTTTTTGTGATTAAAAGTCAGGGACATAGACCATTTTACTTGTAACTTCCTGTACAGTTCAATGCTGAGCAGTTAACAATATGTTTCTGATGAGGATATTAGTTACAATATTAAGACTTATATTTTGTGTGTGTGAAATTTTACAGAATATATAGCAATCGGTTAAAAATCAAAACTTTTATTTACAAACATACTTCCTAATCCCACTGAGTAAATAACAAGTAGAAACATTTTTTTCCAGTGAGAACAAATAGTAATATGGATTTACAGACTGTAAATTATGGTCAGTATATTCTCCATCGCTTTCTGGCTAACCGTAAAAATAATGGCACTGCAGCTTCCAGGATGATAGGAATAAGTGAGAGGAGTGGACATGTGAGTGTGTGGATTTCAAAATTCAGTTTTGTAAATAATAATATGTATCTATATATGTAAGACTAGGTAATAATAATAATAATAATAATAATAATAATAATAATAATAATAATAATAAACCCCGTGGAGGCCCGGGAAAAGAATAGGCCTCCGGTATGTTCTGCCAGTCGTAAAAGGCAACGAAAAGAACAAACCACTAATAGGGCTAACCCCCCTTTTAGTGTGATTAGTTGGTTCAGGACAGAACTAAAGAAGCCTCGGACAAGTGCCGTCATGGTCAGGGATGACGCTTGAACCCTATGCCCGCCCACAATGGTAACGACACTGCTAGCCAACTGGAAAATGATTTAAATCCAAATAGAGGTGTTTTGCAGGATATGCTTCCTGCAACCACCCTAGAAGGAAAACAAAGACAGAGGAAGAGATGGTCAGATGAAGTTAATCGACACCTCATGTTCTGTTATTACCAAGCAACAAACCTAGGAACCAACACAACTGGATACAGATCACAAGTATACACAACATTTATTACCAGATACCCAGAATTAAAATTTTCAACAGAACAACGACTAGCTGATCAGATCCGTGTAATAATAAAAAATAACAGGATACCCCAGTCAGAATTAGAAAACATCAAACAACAAGTACAACGAATACTGGAACAAAATAATGTGTAATCAGAAGAAGAAGAAAATACAGTAATGGACTCAAACATCCCAGAGCAAACAAACAAAGAACAACACGCATCAATTAAACAATCAGAGGAAAACAAAATCTTAAGACAGCCACCAGAACAAGCACAAATAGAACTCGAAGTAACACACATGTTAGATATAGAAGAATAATTTCAGCTGACATATATAGAATACAAAGACACAAATACAGACATTAGACCATTCTTGCATAGACCGCCAAATAACCCACAAGTCGAAACAACAATAAAAACTATCAACACAATCATACACAACAAAATAAATGAAAACACAACTATGGAAGAGTTACGACTACTGGTTTATATAGGAGCACTCACTACACTAAATATACACACTAGGCAGAGATCAGAACCAACCAACACACAGAAGAAACCCACAAAACCAGCATGGCAACACAGGCTACAGGTCAGAATAGAAAAACTGAGAAGAGACATCGGACAGCTAACACAATTTATAAGAAATGAAATGCCAGGGGGGGGGGGGGGACAAAAGAGGTTAGGTAAAATCTCACAACAAGAAGCGATAGAGCAATTAGATGAAAAGAAGCAGAAATTACAAGCATTGGCCAAACGACTTAGAAGATACAAAAAAAGTGAAAATAGAAGAAAACAAAACCAAACGTTCAACACAAACCAAAAGAAATTTTATCAGACAATAGATAACACACACATTAAAATAGACAATCCACCAAACATAACAGACATGGGACACTTCTGGAGAAACATATGGTCAAACCCAGTACAACATAACAGGCATGCACGGTGGATACAAGCAGAAACAGACACATACAAGATGATACCACAAACGCCTGAAGTGATAATTTTGCAACATGAAGTCACCCAAGCAATTAATTCTACTCACAATTGGAAAGCCCCTGGAAAAGATAAAATAGCAAATTTCTGGCTAAAGAAGTTCACCTCTACACATTCACATCTAACTAAATTATTTAACATAATAGAGGGAAACATTCCACGTGGGAAAAATATATCTAAAAACAAAGATTATGTGACTTACCAAACGAAGGCGCTGGCAGGTCGATAGACACAAAAACAAACACAAACATACACACAAAATTCAAGCTTTCACGACAAACTGTTGCCTCATCAGGAAAGAGGGAAGGAGAGGGAAAGACAAAAGGATGTGGGTTTTAAGGGAGAGGGTAAGGAGTCATTCCAATCCCGGGAGCGGAAAGACTTACCTTAGGGAGAAAAAAGGACGGGTATACACTCGCACTCGTGTAAGTCTTTCCGCTCCCGGGATTGGAATGACTCCTTACCCTCTCCCTTAAAACCCACATCCTTTTGTCTTTCCCTCTCCTTCCCTCTTTCCTGATGAGGAAACAGTTTGTCGTGAAAGCTTGAATTTTGTGTGTATGTTTGTGTTTGTTTTTGTGTCTATCGACCTGCCAGCGCTTTCGTTTGGTAAGTCACATCATCTTTGTTTTTAGATATAAATTATTTGACAGTTACATTGCAGACCCATACACATTCCCTTATACACTTACACAAGGAATAACTTATCTGAAACCTAAAGATCAAGCACACACAGCAAACGCAGCTAAATATCGCCCCATAACATGCCTACCAACAATATACAAAATATTAACTTCAGTCATTACACAGAAATTAATGACACATACAACACAGAACAAAATTATAAATGAAGAACAAAAAGGCTGTTGCAAGGGAGCACGAGGATGTAGAGAGCAACTGATAATAGATGCAGAGGTGACATATCAATCTAAAACTAAACAAAGGTCGCTACACTACGCTTACATTGATTACCAAAAAGCTTTTGATAGCGTACCCCATTCATGGTTACTACAAATATTGGAAATATACAAAAAAGATCCTAAATTGATACAGTTCCTAAACATAGTAATGAAAAATTGGAAAACCACACTTAATATCCAAACAAATTCAAATAATATCACATCACAGCCAATACAGATTAAGTGTGGAATATACCCAGGAGACTCATTAAGTCCTTTCTGGTTCTGCCTTGCTCTGAACCCACTATTCAACATGCTAAATAATACAAATTATGGATACAATATTACTGGAACATACTCACACAAAATCACACATTTGCTATACATGGATGATCGAAAACTACTGGCAGCAACAAATCAACAACTCAACCAATTACTAAAGATAACAGAAGTATTCAGCAATGATATAAATATGGCTTTTGGAACAGACAAATGTAAGAAAAATAGCATAGTCAAGGGAAAACACACTAAACAAGAAGATTACATATTGGATAACCACAGTGACTGCATAGAAGCGATGGAAAAAACAGATGCCTATAAATATCTAGGATACAGACAAAAAATAGGAATAGATAATACAAATATTAAAGATGAACTAGAAGAAAAATATAGACAAAGACTAACAAAAATACTGAAAACAGAATTGACAGCAAGAAACAAGACAAAAGCTGTAAATACTTATGCTATACCAATATTGACCTACTCATTTGGAGTAGTGAAATGGAGTAACACAGACCTAGAAGCACTCAATACACTTACACGATCACAATGCCACAAATATAGAATACATCACATGCATTCAGCAACAGAAAGATTCACGTTAAGCAGAAAGGAATTAGGAAGGGGATTTATCAATATAAAAAACCTACATTATGGACAGGTAGACAATTTAAGAAAATTCTTTCTAGAACGAGCAGAAACTAGCAAAATACACAAAGCAATCACTCATATAAATACATCGGCTACACCACTGCAATTTCATAACCACTTCTACAACCCTTTAGATCACATAACATCAACAGATACGAAGAAAGTAAATTGGAAAAAGAAAACACTACACGGCAAGCACCCGTATCATCTAACACAGCCACACATCAATGAAGACGCATCCAACACATGGCTAAGAAAAGGCAATATATACAGTGAGACGGAAGGATTCATGATTGCAATACAGGATCAAACAATAAACACCAGATATTATACTATCAACTACAGGAGTCATACCACACAATATCCACCAGTACATCATCGCAATACAGCTACATCCAAACGTATATATACAACTACAGAGATCTGTAATTATTGATACATGTTCAATTACCCGAAAGTTCCTAAATGCAATGTAACATATACCGTACAGTTAAAAGGAAGTCACGCTTGATCAAGGTCCACGTCACTTTCCATTTTTAACCAGACATAACGTCTGAGAAAGGAAAGAAATAATAATAATAAATGATTCTTACAATTAAGTTAATATTTTCAGTGTAATCATGTATGTATACCTTCTGCACATTCCTGAAAGTTTCGGCACAGTAGGAAACATTTTGTCAGTGTAACAAAAAATTGAGAGATAAGATAATTGCTGGGATATGGATGTTTAAGATCGGAGGACCCAAGCATGGGGTAATTTAGTGGAAAAATAATTACTTTGTGGAAAGAAGAATGGCTTTAGTAGTAGTGGAAAGGGAAGTAGTTTGAAAAATAACAGTGTTAAAATTTTGAGAGAGAGAACATATTTGTTTGCAAGCAAGGGCGAATCAAACTTGAAAAATTCTGGAAGACCATTCCTGCACCATTGCTGTTAAGATTTCCTAATATTTCAAGAAGAATATTTTATTTTTGAAGATTCGTGTAGAAGTGTTGAAGATATTGGCAATGAGAGAAGAAATTAGAGGCAGGCAGATTTGTTTCAAAATGATGGTATAAGATGCAGAGATGATGAAGATATCAAAGAGGTGTGGGACAGTCCAAAACCAGCAGCACTCACACTAAGAGTGTGCAAGTACATCAGGATTTATTTCAGCAGCAAATTGAATATTTTCTGTGATGTTTAAGAAAACAACAGAGACTGTTTATTTTACTGTCTTACAGCATTATTACTGGAGACTGACCAGTACTGTCCTATGTATTGAACTGCAAATTGTTTTCTAAAATGAATTTTCATAATTTGAGAGCTAAGCTTCCAGTCACTTATTTTGAATGAGAAGTGATAAACTGAGGGCTCTCTGGTTAAATATATACTAAGCAGTTATCATTGTTGAAAGTGCAAAATCTATGTCTGTGATATTAATCTGGCTCATCTCATCTTGCATCATTTTTGAAACAGTTCAATGTTTGTTTATTATTTGTGTTTTGCTGTCAAACAATGTGCAACAAAGTTTTATTTCAGTTTCGGTATTTTTTTTAAGTTGATAGCCACTGTCATCTTGCAATGACTCAGCAGTCTTCAAGAACAGGAAAACAACAGCGTCAGAGAACGTCCTTCATAGCAGAGGCAACACCAAGTCAGACAAGTGAATTTATCAATTACTTCAAATGCACCACCAGCTTTGTCTCTATGCTGTAAAGACAGAATCTTTATCCAAATAATAAATAAATATGAATAAATTACACGAATGGTGATACTCTGAGTCCTAACCACAGTAACAACAGTTAGCACTTTCTCTGACAGCTGTAATCTTTGAAGTCATATGACTTAACAAAACAGTGTGGACAGAGTTTATGTATAGAGTATGATTTTTTTCCCTTCTTTTTCCCTGGGCCTAATCAAAATGGGAACAGTTTTATTAGATACTTTCTAGACGTTGTAAATGAGATTAAACATGACAGTAACTTTTGGTTGAACATATGAGATTACAAATACAACTTGTGAAGTATAATCGAAGTTTACATTTGACTGACCATATCTCTTGAAAATGAGAAACTATACAGAAGTGAGTATATCATTAACTACACTTGATTGCTAACCAGTATTACCACTAATTTAACTTCTGTTAGGAGTCACATCATATGCAGCCTGCCCTTACAATAAACAACATTTCACTATTACAAACAATGGAAACTCCAAGTTCAAATATCTACAAGGAAAATATACATCACTACTCACCTTAAAGGTGACACGTTGAATTTCAGACAGTTACAACATTGTGCCTGTCCACAATTCTGTGTCATCTTTACAGTGAGTAGTAATCTGTCTTTTCCTTATGTTGTTGATTTTGCTACAAGGTGTACAACTTTGGTTCTGCCGTTTGTTCCCCAACATTTGAGGCTTTAATGAAACAAATTGGTTACACATGTATCATTCAAAGTATGTTCCATCACTGGCCACTACTTTCTCCCATCTTTTGGGCAGTGTACGAATTCCGTGTTGAAAAAATTGTTCATCTTTTGAAGCGATCCACGAATCAATCCAATTTGTGACTTCTTCATGAGATCTGAAGTGCTGGTCAGCCAGGCCATGCTCCATTGATCTAAACAGGTGATAGTCAGAGGGAGAATATGGTGGGTGGGGTAGGACTTCCAATTTTAATGTTTCCAAGAACGTTTTGACTTTTGCAATGTAGGGTCAAGCGTTATCAAGCTGCAAAATCGCTCTATCGTGTCTCTCACTGTATTGTGGCCGTTTGTCTTTTAATGCTCTGCTCAAATGGATTAATTCTGTTTGGTAACAAGCATCTGTGATTGTTTCACTTGGTTTTAACACCTTGTAGTACACGACGCCGAGCTGGTCCCACCAAATGCAGAGCATGATCTTGGGGCTGTGAATATTCGGTTTGGCTGTCGACGTGGAAGCATGGCCAGGATATCCCCATGATTTTTTGCGTTTAGGGTTATCATAATGAACCCATTTTTCATCCCCGGTCACAAAGCAATGCAGAAATCCCCTTCCATTTTTGCCTCTGAAGCAACTGTTCACAAACACACAAATGCCGTTGAATGTCTCTTGGTTTCGGCTCACACGGGACCCAAGTTCCTTCTTTCTGAATCATGTCCATAGCCTTGAGATGTTTTGAAACGCCTTGCTGTGTCACTTCCACTAATCATGCCAATTATTCTTGAGTTTGACGTGAGTCTTCACTCAGCAATGTCTCCAATTCTGCATCTTCGAAAACTTTCTCTCTTCCACCACTGTGCTGGTCTACGACATTAAAATCACGGTTCTTGAAGCATTGAAACCATTCACAACACATTCTTTCACTAATATCATCTTTACCATATGTACTTGAGAGCATTTGATAAGACTCCGCCAGTGTTTTCTTCATATTGAAACAAAACAGTAACACCTCCTGCAAATGACGAAAATTAGGCTCGTAAACTGACATTTTCAATCAAAAACAACTTTATGACGCAGACACAAATCGACTAATGTTTGAATGAGGTTATGTTGACTGAGGTCCAAGCTAACTGACTGCTGTCTGCGATCTGTTTCTTTCGACCGCTACTTACCGATGTCGCAACCTATCGGCAAACGGCAGAAGCAAAGTTGTACACCTTGCAATACAGTCAATCTCAACTTACACTACAGTGATTTGATAACAAATTCTATTGAAGCATATCCATTCTCTTGCAGTTTGAATAATTATTATGAAAAACAGAATTAAATTACTTATCCACGTCTCTGCTTACAATAACAAATTCTTAATAATTATTAGCTATTATTACAACAGTACTTTAAGCCTTTGTTTATTTATGTCTATGTATGAATTTCTTTATGATCATTGGTTGTAGGAGTGAATGTGGGTGTATAAGTGTGTTGTCTTGCTCATCTCAGTCAGGCAATACAATAGGGCAAAGACAAGCATAAGACAGTTATCAGTTATCAGAGATTCATTAGTCAAGTTTTTATTCATTTTTGGATAAGACAAGCCAGTTAATGAGGGCCCCATACTTCAAGTTAGTTTTGGCTGGCAAGGTCATGTTGTGAAGGCCACTAAGATATTGAGTATCTGTAACATCATAGTGAATAGAACTCATATTATCAGAGCATTATATACAGCATGGAAATACTATTGGTTTCACTCATATTTGAGAGTTACAATCAAATATGTTGTATCTGTGTCGATGATTTACGAGCTACACTGACTTTTGTAAACTGCCCTAACCAAACCGGAAAGAGTCATGATAGTTAGTAAGAAGGAAAGCAGAGCTGTTAGGACCATTTTAGACCTCATCCAGTTTACCAGTCCCTCATTAGTGTTAGCTGCTGCCAGCTTGGTTAGCCCCTATTGGGCAAGAGCAACAGAGGATGTACTAGCATTTCTGGATTACCTATTATCAGCTGTGGAGTTTGCTTTCTTGACAGATGAGCAGTTGTTGCAGATGACAAAGTTGCACTTGATGGGGGGAGTAAAAACGTATGTTATGTACCATGAGGATTTCAGGTATGCACTGATGCAGGAGCAACTTGAAGAAAGTGTGGTACAACATAACAAGAAGCAAAATAGCTCCAGAGCCTTTTGCAAACAGCTGAATGCAGCATCGCAAAGACAAAATGAGTCTGCAGAAAATTTTCTGGATAGAATACGGAAGGTTAATATGAATATCCATGAACTGGTAGGGAGTGATGAAGCAAACAGAATTATTCTGCAGGAAACAGGACATTAGGTGTTGGATGCATTCCTAAGGAGACCGCTACTTGATGTACCAAGAAGGATTTAGGACAGAAATAGTAACAGAAGTGTGGGACAGAAAGAACATCTCCTCTACTTACGTGAGGTGTTACTGATGTGGACATTCAGGACACATTCAAAGGAAGCATAGCCAACCACCATGTAAAAGATGTGAAATAGTGCAGCACTGGAAACCAGGTTGCAGAAGTAAGGGACAAAATGGGAAAGGGTACACTAAAAATAATCTATCATTAAATGATGACGGGAACTCCAGATGCAATTGATAGCATTCCCAGTAAGTTTTGATACTATGAAAACACACACAGAGCCAGAGTTTTGCTTAATCAGCATAAGAGGTGGTAGCGAGCATAGGTTTTTGTTAGACACAAGGGTTCACATGTCTGTTGCAAGTCTGGACATCTTGAGGAAGAGGCAGTTAAACCCTCATCGATGTAAGTTACATGGGGCAGAGAATAATGATGTACGGTTGTTAGATGCAGTTGTGTTAAGTTTTCAGACTGGAGCAAAATAGTTCCAGAAAGCTATGGATATTTTGCCCCATGTAGGTTAAGGGTACTTCATGATCCTAAGGTTGGATTTCCTGTATAAGCATCAGGCTTAAATTGACCTTCAGCAATGCACAATAGAACACAGGGGAACATTGGTCCAATGGGGCAACTGGGGTGAGACTGTTCCCGATGATGTACTGTTACAAGCTTCATCTGTTCAAATGGTTCAAATGGCTCTGAGCACTATGGTACTTAACGCTTCATCTGTCAAGAAAGACAAACAATTTAACTGCAGGCAAGGTCATTACTGCTCAGTTCAAGTGATAAAGTGCAGCAAGGCACAGGGCAATCACTTTGGGTGCATGTGGGAACAGAACTACCTGTAAATGTATTATGTGTAGTAGAACCATTGGAAGAGAATGATAAGCTAGTCAGAGGGAAAGTTTTTGTAAGTTGGAGTATTGTAACGATACAGGAAATGGGCAGTGAATGAGTAATACCCATCAGAATGGGTAATTTCAGTGCCAATGTATAAGTTTGTTAAAAAGATTGTTAGTAGCCAATTGGGATGTTCTAGACAAGGATGATCTCGGCAAGTTTGGACCCTAGCTAAACGAAAACTACCCTTATAACTGCATTATGTATGAAGGTGGAACATTTGGAAGGAGCAGAGAGTGTAACAATGGTCAAACTGCTGTTGGTATTTGAGGATCTGTTTAATCTTTGTGGCCCACTGGCTGTAAACCCCAGTGACATAGCACAAGATTCCAATTACATCACCCATGTACCGTAAGCCATGTAGGGTACTCCATCACTTACAACCAACAGTGGAAGAATTCATTAATCAACAATTGAGTGATGACATCACTGAGGTATATACTAGCTCAAGGGTTGCACCTGCCATCGTAGTGCTTTTCCACAATAAATCTGAAAAGTACATACCGTCAATTGGAAGTAGTGCCAGAGGATGAACCAAATACTGTGTTCACAGGTCTTTGGGGTCATTACCAGTATCAGTGAACACAGTTTGGTTTGAAGAGTGCACCGGCCATATTTCAACTGTTGTTGGATGGAGTATTGATTCAAGCAAGGATGGGGCCCCTCCACGCCCACACCAACGTGGTGACCAAACCAAAAGTTCTACTGTCACCTCTGTAAACATGTTAGTTTTTGAATCAGGTGTCACAGGATGCGGGCTGTGATGTTGTCCATGCGTCTGGGTAAGATTACTCATTAACATGGTCCATCAGGAGATAGAAGTGGTCAAAAACGATTGAAGGGTAGCGGTTGTAAGGGCAGATGAAAAAAAAGTGCCAAGGCAAGAGCCAGGGGAAAAAAAACCTCTGCAACAGTAGGACGGGTGGTAAGGGCAGTAGCAGCTTGCTATCTCCGACAGTGCATGCAAGGTGTGGTTGTGTTAGTTCGAGGTATTGTGCATCGTTACCTTTGTCGTTGTTGGAGCTTGTTGCGGCGCTTGCTGCAGTTGCTGCGTCCCTGCAACAGTTCAAGGTCGTTGTGGATTAGTGGGCGATCGGTCATAGATCGACTCACAGACAGTGTAGGGAGTGCGTGTGGCTGGTTTGCGTGCTGTGTACAGTACGGTTTCCCTGCGGTTGCCTGTTTTTCGGCTAGTCGCGCATCTGGGTTTCCAGTAATAACTGTGTTGCAGGGGCTCGCCAGTACTGTCGTGTTAGCGTTCTATAGACCATAGATGTTCAGTTCCTAGCCAGTAATGTCTTTGGTCTGTTATGCTTCCATCTATTGTTGTGGTCATAGTTACCCAGAGAAAGGATAAACGGGTTGCGTGAGTGTCTCGTGTTATTGTACAGTCGTGTGGAGAGTTTTTGGAATACCTGCAAGATAGTATCTAGCCGGTATTCCCGGTGAAGGTCCGCGATGCGTGTGTAGTGCGGAGCGTTGCTTATAATTTTGAGTACTTTGTTCTGTATGAGCTGCAGACGGCGCAGGCGAGTTGGCGCAGCGTATCCCCAGACAGGGACTGCGTACGTCATCAGGGGTCTAATAAGTGTCATGTATATGGACCTAGACACCCTCCTGTTCAGTGTGCTACCCCTGTTAAGCATAGGGTAGAGTTGTTTGAGCCTCGAGTTAGCTTTGTTGGTCACGTGTTGAATGTGGTCCCCCAGAGTAGTTTCCTGTCCAGCCAGACACCGAGGTATTTGACCTTCTCGCAGAAACGTATTGGGCATGTGTGTAGTGTTATTGGGTTGCAGTGCTGATGTTTGTGCAGTTGCTTCGGTCTTCTAGTGAACAGAACGGCCTCGCACTTGTCGACGTTTACTCTAACACGCCATTTCACCAGCCAAGGCTCCGCCGTTCTGAGTGCGGTCTGTAGTCGTGAGTTAATGTTAGACGGCTTCCAATCTTGCGCAAGGATGGCAGTGTCATCCGCGTAGATTGCTACCTTCGTGTTATGTGTAGCTGGGAGGTCGTTAATGTAGAGGTTAAACAGTAAGGGCCCTAGGATACTTCCTTGGGGTACTCCTGCCTGTATACCATGTCGTGTCGATTGTTTGCCCTGCACGTCAGTGTTGAAACTCCTGTCCGTGAGATATGAGTGTATGAGACGTACGAGCCCGTTGGAGAACCCTGCGTCACTAAGTTTGCGTATTAGGCCATTGTGCTATAGACGATCGAAAGCCTTTTCGATGTCCAGGAACACCGCCCCAGTTGCCTTGCTTGTGTTGTATTCGTGTGTTATGTATTCAACGACGCGGAGGAGTTGTTGTGTTGTTGAGTGGTGATTCCTGAAACCGAATTGCTCCGGTCTCAGGGTGTCGTTTGTGATGCAGTGCCTGGTGAGTCGTTTTAATATTACCTTCTCAACGACCTTGCTGAGCGCACTCAGCAGACTGATGGGTTGGTAATTTTGTGGGAGGGAGTGGTCTTTCCCCGGCTTCCTGAACATCAGAACCTTGGCCGTCTTCCAAAAGGCGGTGAAGTGTTGGTGCTTGAGTATGGCATTCGTGATGTGTGTTAGGTAGTCTACAGCTTTGTCCATGAACTCCTGGAGGACACGGTTTTGAATGCCATCGTGACCAGGGGCCTTCCTAGCGGTGGTATGCATGATGGCCCATTTGACTTCTGCTGTACTAGCTTGTCGGATGTTGTTGCGCGCTGGTTGGGACAAGATGCGTGTGACCTCCTGGTCCGTAGCAAGTGTGAACGCTGGGTCTGAGGATCCAGGTTCGGTGTGAATGACGCTGCGAGTGTGAGGGCCATCAGTTCCGCTTTTTCTTCCGCAGAATATGCTGGTCTGTCGGGCCCTTGTAACGTGGGGGTGTACAGTTTCTCCCTGGTGAAGTGTCGGGCTAGCTGCCACACGCCATTTCACGTGGTGTCCAGCCCTTTGAGTTTCTGGTCCCACTGTTGTGTCTTGAATGTTTGTATTTTTTCCCGGATTATACCCTGGAGCCTGTTAATGTGCCATTTTAAGTGCTGGCGCCTGGTACGCTGCCAGTGTCTCCTGAGGCAGTTCCTCATTGAGATTAGGCCCAGGATTTCCTGGGAAAGGGCAGCACTGTGTTGTTGTGGCGTGCGGATTGGTGGCGCCGGTGAGGGTTTCGACTGCCTCGTCAATTTGGGCTGTCTCGTTAATAGCGTGGGTGGGTGGGATGCGACTGTCAAGCGTTTCCTTGAACTGGGTCCAATTCGCGTGCCTGTAGTCTAACATCCTGCGTTGTTCCATGTGCTGCAGTGTTTCTTCAATGTATAGTATAACGGGTTGGTGATTTGAGGACAGATCATTTTCAACGGCAATGTTGAGTGTCGTTGTTATGCCCTTGATGAGGGCCATGTCTAACACGTCTGGCCTGTGTCCCCTCCGGTAGGGAATGTGCGTCAGTTCGGTTAACATACTGACTATTTATGGTGTACTTTGATGATATTACTGTATTTGCAAAAGACATGGAGGAACACGCACGACAGTTGAAAGAAGTTTTTAAGAGGTTATGTTCTGCACATCTGATCCTAAGCATCAAAAAGTGCTATTTTGCATTGAAATAAGTGAATTACTTAAAACTTGTAACTACTATCAACTCAGACAAAGCTGACACTCAGCACAGTGGCTGATGGGAGCAACTGTAAATGGGAAATGCCTTTATAGTTGCTCCCATCAGCCACTGTGCCGAGTGTCAACTCTGTGCATGTAGTAGTCAGGATAGAGTGAGACGATATCCAAGATTTGCATACACAGTGTGAAGTTTCCCAACACCACAGACAAGTAAAAATTTAAAGTCATTTTTTGGACTGAGTATTACTACAGGAGATTTGTAATGCAATTTGTGGATATAGCAGAACCACTTACACATTTACTGACGGAAAGGACAAAGTTTTATTGGATAAAAGAGAGTGAAACCATGTTTCAAAAACTAAAAGCACTGTTAATCACTTCTCCCCTCTTGATCTTCACAGATTAGAAAAAGAAATTTATTTTATCATGTGATGCTAGTAACCATGGTGGTCAGCTGTGTTTTAAATTTAAAAAATGCAGGGTATGGAGCATCCAGTCACATATGCATCACAGCAGTTGAATAAGGGTGAGAAAAATTACTCTGTCACTGAGAAAGAGATGTTGAGCTTGATATTCAGTTTGACATACTTCTGATGTTAAAGTGTTGACAACACACAGCATTGAAGTGGTGGTTATGTCTGAAGAATCCACTCTATAGATTTACGCAGTGGACATTAAAACTAAGCGAGTTTGATTCTGAAATGGTTCACAGACTCAGTAAGAAACATAGTGATGCAGATGAGATCAGCAGAAAAGTCAGCATAGTATGGGCAGTGGGTTGTTGCCTTGCTGAATGCCAGAAAGCACGTGCTGCAGATGCAGACTGCAAATATTTAACAAAACAACCACAGTTTACCATTCAGGAGGGGATGTTGCAGAAAACAACAAAATTCAGGCTTTGTGTAGTGGTCCCTGCTGTGGTACATGAAGACATATTGAAGGAAGCACATTATCAAGTATTGCCTAGTCGCAGGGTTTTTCGAGTCACAGAACAGATGGTAGCTGAGCATTGTCAGTGGAGGACACAGAAAAAGATGTAGATCAGTACATGAAAAACTGTGTGTCGTGTGCACAATGTGTGGATAAATCAACAATGTGCCACTACAGAGGTCACCAGAAGTGATTACACCTTTTGATACGTTTGGAACTAATATTTTAGGACCTTTTAGCCACAGACCTGCTACTTTTTGACTATTATAGATGATTTCTCTTTGTGGCAACGATCCCTATTCCAAACTGGCAAGTGTGCACAGCAGCATGTGTGATGGTGGATAATTCGTTCTTCAAGTTCAGTGCTCCAGAGATAATAATCCTGGATCAGGGCACCAGGTTTATGTCAGAGTTGAAGAAGCCGTTATGTCACCTGTTACTTATTTGTAAACTGTGAACATCCATGTTGTTGTTGTTGTTGTTGTTGTTATCGTCATCTTCATCAGTCCAAAGACTGGTTTGATGCAGCTCTCCATGCTACTCTAATCTGTGCAAGCCTCTTCACTTCTGAGTAACTACTGCAACCTAAATTCTTATCAATCTGCTTACTGTATTCATTTGTTGGCCTCCCTCTACAATTTTTATTCCCCGCACTTCCTTCCAGTACTAGATTGGTGATCCCTTTATGACTCACAATGTGTCTTGTCAACTGATCCCTTCTTCTAGTGATGTTGTGCCACAAGTTTTTTTTCTCCCCAATTCTATTCAGTACCTCCTCATTAGTTATGTGATCTAACCATCTAATCTTAAGCATTCTTCTGTAGCACCACATTTCAGTAGTTTCTGTTCTCTTCTTGTCCAAACTGTTCATTTTCCACGTTTCACTTCCATATATGGCTACCCTTCATACAAATACTTTCAGAAAAGACTTCCTGGCACTTAAATCTATACTCTGTGTTAAAAAAATCATTCTTCAGAAATGCTTTTCTTGCTATTGCAAGTCTACATTTTTATATCCTCCCTACTTCTATCATCATCAGTTATTTTGATACACAAGTAGTAAAACCCATCCACTACTTTAAGTATCTCATTTCCTAATGTAATTCCCTCAGTATCACATGGTTTAATTTGGCTATATTCCATTGTTTTGCTTTTGCTGATGTTCATCTTACAGCCTCCTTTCAAGACACTGTCCATTACATTCTACTGTTCTTCCAAGTCCTTTGCTGCCTCTGAGATAATTACATCATCGACAAAGCCCAAAGTTTTATTTCTTCTACTCCCAATTTTTCTTAGGTTTCCTTTACTGCTTGCTCAATACACAGACTGAATGATGTTGGAGACAGGCTACAATCCTGCTTCACTGCTCCCTTTCATGACCCTCAACTCTTATAACTGCCATCTGGTTTCTGTGTAACTTGTAAATAGCTTTTTGCTCCCTGCATTTTACTCCTGCTACCTTTAGAATTTAAAAGAGAGTATTTTAGTCAACATTGTCAAAAGCTTTCTCTAAGTCCACAAATAATATAAGTGTAGGTTTGGTTTTTCTTAAGCTATCTTCTGTGAGAAATCACAGGATCAGTATTGCCTAGCATGTTCCAACATTTCTACGGAATCCAGACTGATCTTCCCTGTGGCCAGCTTCTACCAGTTTTTCCATTTACCATTCATCTGTAAAGAATTCATGTTAGTATCTTGCAACTTTGACTTATTAAGCTGATAGTTCAGTAATTTTCACACCTGTCAACACCTGCTTTCTTAGATATTGGAATTATTACATTCTTCTTGAAGTCCGAGGGTATTTCGCCTGTCTCACACATCTTGCTCACAAAATGAAAGTTTTGTCCTGGCTGGCTCACCCAAGACTATCACATGTAGATATGATTTTAGCCAGCTATCCAGCTGTCTTTGGATTTCATTATGGCATACTTTCCCCACAAGCATCCTTCAATGAGATATGATTTTAAATTAGATTTAAAACTTGCTTCATTAGCTGTTAGACATTTTATGTCATTGGACAAATGATCAAACATTTTTGTTGCTGAATACTGAACTCCTTTTGTGCCACTGACAGATTTAACAACGAGTAATAAAGGTCATTTTTCCCTTTAGTGTTGTGGTATGTACATTACTGTTCTTCTCAAATTGTGATGGATTATTTATAATGGATTTCATTAGCAAATACATGTACTGTGATAGCACAGTTAAAAAGCCTGCTTGAGTTAGTTAGATAGTAACATGTTCCATTGATCATTTTGCACAATAGACTGTAATGATGTGGAACAAGTCTCTATACATTCATATAGCAACTTAATTCTAAGCATTCCTAATGTTTTTACAAAAAGAAAAAAAGATATACAAATTTAAGTTAGTAATTCCTACTCACCACCTTCTACACATTACAATAATAGAAAGTCTTCTATGGAATAGGAGGAGTTGTGAAGGAGAAACTTTCTCAGTTTGTTATCAGCTTTACTTTGCTGTCTGTCAGACATTTTATATCACTGGGTAAATGATATAAAATTTTTGATGCAGCATTTTGCTCCCCTTTTTGTGCTAAAGACAACCTTTATGTGGCGTAATGAATGTCATTTCTCCTTCTGATATTGTAATAGCAAATCTCATTGTTCCTCTTGAGCTGCAGTGGATTATTTACAACAAACTACATGATGGAATAAATATACTGTGAAGCAGCAGGCAGAATGTTCAACTCCTCAAACTGATGTCTACAATATGACCATGGATAACACCACGTCATTCTCACAGCACATTTTGCCGCAATGAAGACTTCCCTTCTTAAAGATGAGTTAGCCCTGAACATTATTCCATATGACATTATTGAATGAAAAATATGAAAAGTATGTCAATTTACTGATATGTATCTCCCCACGATCTGCAATGACTCTAGGTGCAAATGTGGCTGAACTATTCCTCACCATGTGTTACACTTATCATTGGTGTAGTGCCCCTAGATGTGCAGAACTGAATATGTTGTACCTTTTTAAAATTGAGGGTGAGACCATTTGCAGAAAACCAGTCAATGATACATTGAAGAAATTTGTTTACCATTTCTTCTATTTCTGTATGTATGCTTGAACTGATTACAACACTGGTGTCATCTGTAAAAAGAACTAATTCCGCTTGTTGTATACTAGGCAGAACATCGTTTACATATACGAGTAACAGTAGTGGACCTAAGATTGAACCTTGGGGAACCCTATACATGATTTCTCCCATCATAATTATGTCCCTGATTGCTTGAATTACTAAGTACAAATTACTGCATTCTTTTGGTTATGCCACGGCTATACCATCAATCCCATAAAATGTTAATTTATCTAGGAGAATACTGTGATTCACACAGTCAATGCCTTAGAGAGATTGAGAAAATACCAACCAGTGCTATCTTATTATTTAATGCTTGTCATATCTGCTGAGTGAACATGTAATGGCATTTTCAGTAGAGCATCTCTTCTGAAACCCAAACTGCGATTTGCTAAGGATACTATTGTTGCTACGGTGAGATCCTATTCTAGAATACATACCTTCTCAAAAATTTTGGAGAATGTTGTCAGCAGTGAAACATGCCAGTAATTCTTGGTACCTTTATCATCACCTTTCTTAAAGAGTGTTTTAACAATGGCATATTTCAGTCTGTCTGGAAAAATTCCTTGAGTTAGTGATGCATTACAGATTTCGGATAAGACATGGGCTTATTACATGGGATCAAATCTTTAGGCTGCTATTCGAAATACCATCAAAACCATATCTGTTATTTTTGAGAGAACGTATAATTTTCTTAATTCCAGAAGGAGAAGTTGGTGATACATTTATATGATTTAATTTTATGAGTTTCACTTTCAGCAAACTGCTTTGATTTTGGTCTTGAACTATTTGTCCCTATGCTTTCAACTATATTTAAAGAAATGATTATTAAATGCATTTTCTACCTGTGACACATCATTTATTGCCCTTCCATTCAGTTCAATAGTGCTGTTGTCTTGTTCTGTGGCTGGTTGTCCTGTCTCTCACTTCACTACATTCCATATTGCCGAAAGTCTGTTGTCAGGAGTACTGATTTCTGACATTATGTGCATATTCTTTGATTTTTCAATAACGTTTCTTAATAATTTTGAGTACTTTTAGTGGTGTGCAACTACTGCAAGATCCCTACTTGTTCTTGCCAAAAGATACATTTCCCTTTTCCTTTCACAAGACACTTTAACTCCTCCAGTTCAAGTTTTCATAAATATATATTCCAAACAATTTGGAGCATTCTACCCTATGTGCTGACTCCAACTCACATGGTACATCAATTGTTGATATGACTATTTGTTGTACAGAACTGACTGTAGAGTATTTTTCCGAAATTTAGGGAGTTCATTTTCATAGGACCACTTAACATTTCTTTGGAAAATACCTTTACCAAGTCTTCTGTTGCTTTCTCTCTAATGAGATTTGTTATAACACTAGCATCATCTACCGAAAGTATCAATTTTGCTTGTTGAATGTTAAGTGGAAGGTCATTTACATCTATAAGGAATAGGAGTGGCCCAAAATTGAACCCTGCGGTACTCCCTTTGTCATTTCCCCCCTTGTATTTTTGTTTACACTACTGAACAGTAGTCGCATTGTTCATGTTGGTCGTAGAAAATTAGTTTGTTCATTAGCTATAACTTCACGATATTAATTAGCTCACCTTGTTACTTCTTTACAATTGTCAATCTTGAGAAGCTTGGACTTCATTTTCCGAATTCTGCAGTATTCACGGGAAACCAAGAGCACAGCAAAACACCCAATTTCAAAAATATATATGACACTTCTCAAATTAATGTGACATATGTTCTTACTCTCAAATACAATGACTTCTTGTGTTAATATCTCTTTATAGGTTACAACACAATAATCTCCATGTAAAATGTAAAACTGACAAAATTAAGATACAGTTACAGGCCATACGTATTTCAAAGATAATGAGATTCTTCTCTTATCTCTGATGACATCATCTGTATTGCCAAAGGACACTTTTTCCATGGCACACCCCACGTCTCTATATTAGGACACTGCAACAGTGCGGAATAACAGTGCCTAGCATTGGTAAAGTTGCAACTGCTGTCTCACCTTGAAGACACATAGCACCCATCAATGTATCGCGTACACATACAAACAATGACAAAAACTTCCGAACAGTTTGGGAAAAAATTACTTAACTAATGAAAATGCTTACATATGTCGTGAGTACCCACTCATAGGTGTTGGGTAACACACCGGTTTACCTAAGTGGTTTTTATAGCACATAGTATAACGATTAATAGGGCGATGTGACAGATGCATTAGCAACCCCTTAGACCAGTCATCCCCAACCTTTTTCGATTTGCGAATCCCTTCTACAGTGATTTGAGCAGGGTGAACCACTGAATTTGAAATATACATATAGTAGACATACATTAAATTTAAGCAAAAGGTTTAATAACCTTGAATTAACCCTTAACAATTAAAACCTAAAGTACTCTTGTTACAACTTAAAAGTTACACAATGTGTAGGCCTGGCACATACAAGTTTTCATTTATTTACTCACCTCTTCCTTGGAATTCAGTGAGAAGTTTGCAACTGCTTTCCGTGGCACAGAGCTTCAAAGTCAGCAACCACAGAAGTGAAATCAAGTCTCAAATCACTTTCAGCAAAAAGTCTGTTTCCATGTTTATTTTTTTAAATATGCATATGAAGAAAACAACTTTTTGCACAGATGTGTGGATAATGGCTTTAACACTGGAAACTGCTTTAAAATTCACGAAAAATCAAACAACAACAAACATTTAGATCTTTTTTGCAAGTAAAAATCAGTGGAATTTCAAAAATGTTCTTTTTCATTTACACTTAATGTGGAGTCTAAAATTGTCGACTCTTTGAAGGGATTATGAATCCATCTGTTGTTATTGGAAATATTCTCCAAAAGGTTTTTCAAAACCCCTTTAAATTTTCTTTAACCACAGTCTTGCCATTTTCGTCCAAAGAAAGATGATTTTCCACAAGGAAGTTGTGAAGGGTACGAAAGTACTCCATTTAATTCCTACTAAAATACATTTCCTAAAAATTAAGTTATTTAATGAATGATTTGATAGGGTGCACAATATAAATGTTTAAATTTGACCCCTGCAGAGAGAGGTTTCAACTGTTAATTTTTGAGAAAATATCCGCAAATAAGCTAAATTCTGAAGCCAGATTTCATCTTCCATGCACTATCCTTTTGAAAGGTATGACTGGTAATAAAAATGTAAACTTTGTCTTCGAGCTCATACAGTCTAGAAATAGTTCTACCTTTAATAGCCGCCTATCTTCAATGTGAAACAATTAACATTTATAAATGCTTCCCATTTCCTCATAAAGCACTGCAAAGATGCGGGAATCTGTGGAGTGAGCATTAATAAAATTATTTTCACTGCATCATCCAGCACAGATTTTAATTCATACTGCAAGCCTTTGGAAACAAGAGTTTGTCTCTGAATGCAACACTGGGTCAAAGAAGCATTTGGTGCTATCGATTTTACTTTGGCAAAAAGCACAGCTCAGCATCCTGTCATAAATTTCGCGTGAGCCAAACAAATGCCTACAAAGCGAGTCCAGCCTATTGAATTTTCCCGAAAATATTCATCAGTGCACTTAAATATATCTCCTCCTGTAGGTCTCTTTCAAGGGTCTGCAGAATAATAACTCCTCTTCTACAGCCTCCCCATTAATATAAGGGACAAAAAGTAATAAAATGGCCAAACTGGCAACATGAATGGTTTCGCCAGTTTGAATCACAAGAGGAGGACTGGCACAAATTCTTTCCCAAATTTCATTTTTGACATAATCTGACACGTCTTTAATCCCATGGTTGACTATATTGTCACACAATGGTACCATCCTGACTTTTTGTGAAAGTCTCAAAGCATGCACTGTACTACATCATTTATACATGGAAACACTAACTCTTCATCTATTGAATAAGGTTTTGCAGTTTTAGTAATTCTGTAGCTAACATGATAAGACACTAAGAGCATTCCCATTGTCGCTGAATGCAGTGGATATAAATGTAGTTAAATCATTTTTCCACTCATTAGCTTTTTGGAGGGGAAAGAAAAAGAAAAAAAAAAAAAAAAACAGCAGCAGCAGATATGATTACATGGGTGAGGTGTTTAGTTTCTAAATGACATTTAAGTAGAGAAGGTTTCAGACCGTTAGTAAGCATGTCACCACAAACAACACACCGGGATCTTGGACAGTACTTGTCACCTAAATACGAAAATCCAAACCTAGTGCAATTATCATTGTACTTTATTTTCTTTACCCACAGTTCACTTTTGTTGGATTGACACATGTCATGAGCAGCTGAGTGACCTGCTGACACAACACTAACTTGCAATTTTGTTTAAACCCTGTTTCCACTTTGCAATCAGTTATATCTTTTAACCCTTCGGTGGGCATGCCTTTCATACTTCCATGAGGGGGCGCATTGCAGCTTTTAAACCGCTATTAGTATTATATTTTTAACCTAAGGAAAAATAATCTGTATACAATCGCCAGTTAGATTTTACTGGAGAAAACATAATATAGCATTATGTGGCTCTCTTAAAATAATCTTTTATTTATTTGTTACCTTCACAATTGTCTATTATTGTCATTGCAATTTATAACACGCCAATATTCTTTATTGCCTTCATGGTTCCTTTAGTTATATCACTTAACTGCACTGATTCACATGAAAAGAAAGTAACAAGGCACACAGTATGAAATGGAGCACTCAAACTCCCACTCATGTTTATGATTGCGAATAAATTAGTCAACTTCCATCTGCAGCTCACTTTCACACTGCACGCATTTTGTATCTATGACACTATGTTTCTTGCATACATTTTTCTTGCATTTCATACATACTGTTTTGATCCCATTGTTTTTATGCCTGCACATATGTAACAATTATCCCACTTCACAAAAAGGGCTCTAAAAATGATGTAGCCAATTACAGGCCCATAGCACAACTCAGCTCATTCTCAAAAATGTTTGAAAAATTATTTTACACCAGGTTGGAAGACTTTACTAATAAACTATCCTTATTGACAAAACACCAGCATGGTTTTAGAAAGCAAAAGACAACTACCACAGCTATTTATGAGTATCTCAACAAAACCTTAAAAGCACTGGATAATAAGGAAATCACTACTGGTATCTTTTTAGATTTATCCAAAGCCTTTGATGTAATTGACCATACCATACTCCTTAAGAAGTTAGCAAATAAAGGAATATGAGGAATTGCAAACAAATGGTTAGAATCTTACCTGTCAAACAGATTTCAAAAAGTTGAAATTAATTTTGAAAAAAGAATACAACCACCCATCGATCTACTGTCCACTCCTCTGACACAATGCCCATTAGATATGGTGTGCCACAAGGCTCAATCCTGGGACCCATACTGTTTCTGCTATACATTGATGATATAAGCACGAAGCTTGCTACAGGACATACCACACTATTTGCTGATGACACAAGTATACTAATAACGGGTACTGATACAGAGGACCACAATCAAAAAATTAAACCGCTTATGTCGTCACTCAGCAAATGGTTCAACAAGAACAAACTGATTATAAACATACAGAAAACAACGTACATCAACTTCAGACTCTCATCCCAAAAACAAAAATTCCTGATGTAATTCTAAATAACCAAGAGCTTATGTGTGTGGACTCTGTCAAGTTTCTTGGCATATGGCTTGAAGGAAATCTTAAGTGGGAGACTCACACAAATTATATCTCAAAAAAGCTCTCAACTGTGTGTTACATTTTAAGGATACTCAAAAAATCAGTCACAAAATTTCTCATACATGTATATTATGCTTACTTCCATTCTACTTTACAGTATGGAATCATATTTTGGGGGAACTCACCTGGAGGTAGATATATTTTCAAAATGCAAAAACAGGCAATACGCATAATATGTAATCTAAGACATAACGAATCATGCAGACAACATTTCAAAACAAATGGCATTATGACACTGCCCTCTGCTTACATTTATAATATCGTCTCATTTGTCAAGTCATACCTGTTAAACAATGACTGCACACTAAAATTCAATGGAGATATTCATAACTATGCAACAAGGCAGCAATCTGACCTACATATGATTCAGTCCAGAACTACCTGCTACCAAAAAAGTGTTTTAAATGTTGGGATACAAATGTATAATAATTTACCCAATGAAATCAAAGCAACAAAGAACCCAAAAGCCTTCTCACATAAGTTAAAAAAATATGTCTTGGACCATTGTTTTTATGCAGTTGATCATTTTTTTGAAAGGGGTTAAAAATGTAAACAATATGATAAATGTTCAATTAGGTCTGAAAATTATATACTGTGCATGTCTATGAAATATACTGGATTATTATATACTGTGCATGTCTATGAAATACACTGGACTACTTTACTATTACATTTGTATTGGCTGTTTGTATTTTACCATACAACATTTGTATTTACTGTTTTGTTAAAGATAGCTAACTTCCTCATTGCAAAATAATGTAAAAACAATTTATTAAATATTACTTGTAAATATGTTCCCTTGACCTGTCCAATACCGTATGTACAATCTTACAATTCTATGATTTGTATTAACTGTTTTGTTTAAGATAGATAATTTCCTTGCTACAAAATAATGTAAAAATCAATTTGTAAAAATCAATTTGTAAAAATTACTTGTAAATAGCTCTCTTGACCTATCCAATATCATATGTACAGCTGTACAATACTATGATTGCCTGGATCAATAAAAATACAATACAATACAATACAATACAATACAACAAATTCCAGGTTTTGTTGGCCCCTTGGTCTTCTCTTCTTCACACCTATACTTGGTCGAGAAGGTGAGAATATCCTTGGGAAGCGTCTCAAGCAATACTCGAAGATTCAAATGTTCTTCCATTAGGTCCAGAGAAAGATTTTTCCAAAAAGATTCATCTTCTTTCTTTATTATCAGGATTGTTGAATTTGAAAATAATGTTTGCATTTATCCCAGCAATATCTAGATGTTTGTAGAAAAATGCAAGTGGCCATCATCGCATTATTCTGGAAGTACTGTAGGATGAGCACAGCTTTATTGTTTTTAGGAACAGTCGAAACCTATACAAAAATTGTCTTGGAAACCGAAGAGACATGACTGGACTTCTCGGGTTTTATTTGCTTCGAATTCTTGAGGTATTTCCTTTTTTTTCATGGTTCACAAGAAAGTCAAACCTTTGCCGAGGAGATTTTCAGCCAGAGGGTAGGTACCGTAGCAATTGTCAGTCATAAGATTTCTGTTTTCTCAGTTGGTGTTGTTAATCTTTGCACAATGTCATCAGGCTTGTTAGACTTCAGGTAGGGTCCTGGCATCTGCTTGCCACAGTACATTTCAAAGTTCTGGGTGTAAAATGTTTTGGCATCACACAAGGCATAAATCTAAGAGCTCATATTTTGCAGGCTTATTAGGGATACACTGTGCAAACCCACAGCGTCTTCTGAAAGGATGCAACATCTCGTCAATAGTGACAAACTTGCTGACAATGTAGTGAGCAAGGCAGTTGATGCCACACTCATGATGGAAGTCCCGAATAGATGCTAGTTTGTCACTTTCTTTTCTTTCATTCCGGGTACACAGGTTGTTGAACCTAAGAGTTCAAAGCAGAAATCGAAAGCTCTAGTAGCTGAAGAGAGCTCGTAAATTAATCATTCCTGTACCATCTGCATCCCACAGTTCACATCAATTCGTGTGTCCTTTATACCTATTAGATATAATGCACCTAAAAGAGTCTTTATCTCTGGTTTTGTGGTGTCTCTGCAGTCTCGTTCTCTTGAATATTGAACTTCAGCTCTTTTACTATTCTGGATGTATCAGTTTGTATTTTCCACAATGTTGTCAATCATCGCATCAGTAATAAATAGGTAAAATGCGTGCATTTCTTTTTCCATAATTTCAGTACTTGCTTTTGGACGTGGCAAAAGTTTTAGGATGTTCTTGGCCTTGGTTTTACAAGAGGGAAGAGGTTCACCTATCCAAATAGTTTCTTTATCTTTTCCTACGTAAAATCGGTAATCATCTGTTTGAAACTTCCTGGCAGATTAAAACTGTGTGCCCGACTGAGACTCGAACTCAGGACCTTTGCCTTTCGCGGGCAAGGGCTCTACCATCTGAGCTACCGAAGCACGACTCAAGCCCGGCCCTCACAGCTTTACTTCTGCCAGTATCTCGTCTCCTGCCTTCCAAACTTTACAGAAGCTCTCCTGCGAACCCTGCAGAACTATCACTTTTGAAAGAAAGGATATTGCGGAGACATGGCTTAGCCACATCCTGGGGGATGTTTCCAGAATGAGATTTTCACTCTGCAGCAGAGTGTGCGCTGATATGAAACTTCTTTCAGGAGTGCTAGTTCTGCAGGGTTCGCAGGAGAGCTTCTGTAAAGTTTGGAAGGCAGGAGACGAGATACTGGCAGAAGTAAAGCTGTGAGGGCCGCGCGTGAGTCGTGCTTTGGTAGCTCAGATGGTAGAGCCCTTGCCCGCGAAAGGCAAAGGTCCCGAGTTCGAGTCTCGGTCGGGCACACAGTTTTAATCTGCCAGGAAATTTCATATCAGCGCACACTCCGCTGCAGAGTGAAAATCTCATTCTGGAATCATCTGTTTCTAGTCTCCCCTCTTCAAGCAGGTGGTCATCTGTTTCCTCTGTTGATTGTTTGGACTCACTGCTGTGGTTTTCTTCTTCAATAACTTCCTCTTCAGACTCAGATTCACATGAATCTGACAATTCTTGTAATTCTTCTTCTGACAATTCTAGCAATACTTTCCCATAGTCTTCAGGGTGTACAATAAGACGGTGCCTATCAAATGCCTTCTTTTTCTCCATTTCCACACTTTTATGAGACCTAACAAAACATACGTTTTTGTAAAAGTAATATATTGTAGCAAATCAATAATAATATAATAATAATTATTCTATTATGACAATGCCGCAGAAACTAAAGAAACAGTAATAGGCCTAACCTCAAAACCTGCCATCATGGAAAACGTCTTTGGCGACCCCTTGAAATATTTTGTGAACTGCCATGGGGTTTGCAAACCACAAGTTGGGAAACTATGCTCTAGACCAGTGGTTCCCAATCTGTCTGTAATTACCCCGTCAGGGGCAAAATGGAATTTTCTGAGGGGTAGAAACTAAATGATTCAGTTCTGTTTCAGCCACAACACTACATTAGTTTCAAAAGATAGTTACTATTATCACAATTTTGTATGACTCTAATACTGATTATATAAGTTACCAGTAATTACTTTTTCTCAGTTAGTAGTATTAACGTGATGGAGGTTACAGGTTCCTCATACAGTTCAACCCCTATGCAGATATGTTATGCTTTGTCCCATACATTGCTGATGATAAAAAAGACACACATGTGTAACAAACACTCAATATCTCAAGAACATGTCTTCTCCAAGTTGTAGATAGTACCTGCAGTACATAAGGACTAATTATAGTGCTGTACACCACCACCACCACCACCACCACCACCACCACCACCACCACGGTAGCAGAGTGGTCAGCACGACAGAATGTCAATCCTAAGGGCCTACGTTCGATTTCCGGCTGGGTTGGAGATTTTCTCTGCTCAGGGACTGGGTGTTGTATTGTCCTAATCATCATTTCATCCCCAATGATGCGCAAGTCACTAAAGTGGTGTCAAATCGAAAGACTTGCACCTGGTGAATGGTCTACCTGACGGGAGGCCCTAGTCACATGAAATTTTACTACTACTACTATTATTACTAGTGGCCGTGGTCAGATGCAAAGCATTAACAGCCTGAAGCCTTCCAGTTTCTGCCACTTCAGAAGTAAGGGGTGTGATCAAGTGATTTACCAACAGTAAGTAGTATAGTGCACGTTTTAAATTGGTTGGTTTAAAAGGGGTTGCAGAGTGCAGGTCAAGCAAGTGTTGCAATGGAGAGGAGTAGTGCAGCGAAGTATGTTTTGCAACAATGCCCAACCTCACTGTGGATAGTTAGCTTTCTTATCAGATAAGAAGTTTTGTGTAACATGTGAGGCACCACAATTTCCTTTGTCATTTATCCCCCCCCCCCCCCCCCTCTCTCTCTCTCTCACACACACACAAACACACACACACACACACACACACACACACACACACACACTAAATATCATTCACCTTTCCTTATTTTGAAAATAAAAGTGTTCCAAGAAAAGTCTTTCATTCTACAGCTTAGTAAGGTGCTAAAGTTGGTGCCAATGTGTGGGACAGGGCAGAGGGTGGAGGGAGAGGAGGAGGAGGAGGAGGAGGAGGAGGAGGAGGAGGGTGCGGCAACAGACAGCAGGAGAGAGAGAGAGAGAGAGAGAGAGAGAGAGAGAGAGAGAGAGAGAGAGAGAGAGAGAGAGAGAGGGGGGGGGGGGGGCTTACGAAATAATGTCTGACTGCACTCGGGTAATGGTCTAAGAAAGGTCGGGAACCACTGCTCTAGACAATAAACAAAACCAAATAACTTAAAAGCAAACATGCATTCAGAAACCTGACAACAACATTATTAGCAATTTAATCAGCAGTAAAGTCACAACTTCAAGGGTATTTTCCCTGAGCACACAGTAAGACTCTTCCCTTCTCTCAACATTTTGTGCCAAGGTTAGTCAGCTGAATTACCACCACAGACAACATGCCTTCATCCCATTTAATTAGTTTCTCCTACTTGTTGACTGGCACCACATCTACATCAAATGTGAATGCTGCACAAATTCTTCATTTTCTTGCTCATGTACAGTGATATACTTGATACAAACATGTATGCAAGAATGAATACCAACCACCACTTAACCATTCACTTTTCTTCTGGGTAATGCTAACACACTACATTTACTGGTGATCAGAAACTTTATCTATGTAAACACCTGTGCATGAAAATGATTTAAAAACTGTCTGTCTGTGGTGGATGTGCTCACAAATTGTAGGGAAAAGAAATTTTCATGTCTTAGAGGTTCATCTCAATACTATTTACGGTCTTTGAAACTGGTTTACCTAACTAATTTATGTAACACTGGAAAAAATAAATTGTATTTTTATTTTGTTTATTCATAATTAAAATGGAATTTCAAAATATTACAATTTCAGGCACAATAGTACAGTCTTTCAGTAGTCAGTACAAAGAAGTGTTTTAAAAAATACAGTTAGAAATTATTGCAACAATACCCAATATCAATTCCATACAGGAGCACACAACTGATATACTTACAATGAAACAATTTATGTTGCCCTTAAATTTAAGCAACTGTACGTTATTAGATATACCTGACATTTATTCATTAAGTGCAACATTTTTCTGAAATTGTACAGATTATTTTCAGGCATTACAGTTACTAAGGCATTACTAATGCAACAATTCCACTTTTCTTAAAGTATGAGCACTACAGGCAGTGATACTCTTAGGTCATTTCATTTCATTACACCTATTAATATAAGCTCTTTAATCACGATTTATTTGAATATATACACACACATTGTGTGCTCAAAATACAAATGATTTTAAAATTTATGATACATTTACAATTTAATTTCACTGGCTGCATAATGTTATGGATCTGCACAATAAAGTCATGAGGTAAGAAAGACAGATAATTTAAACTCTTTACTAAATATAATTTAATTGGTTTCGATCATTCAGAAAGTGCATTTTCAAAGTAATTAATTATATCCACTCAAAATTTCACTTTTCAGTGCACATGTAAATTAAAAACTTCAAAACACTACGAGAAGAGAACCAATATGTGATTTGATTACAATGAGAGAACACTGCTGCACCTACATGTGATGTTACTTTTATCCCTTGTGCTCTCCCATTAACATTACACTGGGACTGAGATGTTGGTCTGAGTGGGGAGGTGGAAACTAAGTTTAATATGATCACAAAATGACATGCAGCAAGTAAGACCATTGGCAGTAAGTCCTCAAACCCACAACCTATGAAGTAATGTCGATGAGTGTCATAACAAAAGATTTGCCACTTATACACCAATACCCTAACAACATCAAAACAATTAAGTTAAGTCCACTGATGGAATGCTTGTGATATTAATATTTCGTTTTTAAGCATATTAAAATGCCACACACTTTTAAGACAATCTGTGTCAAGTCAACCTCATGCACTGACAGCAATGGGAATGCAGTTTTGTTTTTTTATCTGCCAATATGAGGACAATCTAGAGTTGAGATTTTCATCCATGTACCTTCAGTTTTCACTGGAAGTTTCCCTTTAACTGTTTGAAGAGTAAACTTAGTCTAAGTAGGAAACCTCACTAGGGAATAAGAATAAAAGAATTTCTTGTTCTAGATAAATACAGTGTGCAACCACAGCATACCACCACATGCATTACTCCACTAACACAACAGAAAATGGGTATCTGAACGCAAATTGTGTTTATAAAAATACTGCTTATGAAAATAGAATTTTTTAACTATTCATAAAACCTATGTTTTCATTTTTCATACATGAAAGTGGATAAGAATGTTTGAAAATGGCCACAATTTATAAAAAAGAATACAATAAAAATCTTCCATTTAAACAACAAAAAAATCTTTTATTTAAACAACACATATAAAAGATTTTTTCCTTTTATTTGTCTGGTACCTCTTTTCAAAAGCGAGGAGGTTATCTTTACTCTGGTCTCCCTTATAAACCACAGCTGCCCTAAGTACAGAAAAAAAATCTTTGTGGAATGTTAACTTGCAGACTACACAAGAATTATAGTGCTACCACCTCGTATATTTCTATACTTAATGAGCATCAAAATCCATCTCAAAACTTAAAAATACTAATTACTTGTGATGCAATGCAGATTTAAACAATGTGAGAAATGGATGATAAAAGGACAACATGAGCAAAAATCTAATACAGATATGAAACAATGAAAAATCCAGGATGGAATGCAACAATATTATGAAAAGGATAGTTGCTACTCACCATAGAACAGAGATGTTGAGTCGCAGATAGGCACAACAGAAAGTGCGCTTTCAGTCTCAACAAGGCCTTCTTACACACACACACACACACACACACACACACACACACACACACACACACACACACACAGAGAGAGAGAGAGAGAGAGAGAGAGAGAGAGAGAGAGAGAGAGAGAGAGATGCTGAGGCCAGGCTCCTGCGTCACTCTCGCATGTTATTTCCTCTACCCTCCCGTGCCACATGAACTTTTAAGTCATCCTACCAACCCCTCTCCACCCCCACTCCTTTTCCTCTCTATTCCAATTTGCACCTACTTACTTCACTTAATCTAGTCACATCTGCCGTCCCCCTTCTCCACACTTATCCACCCACAGTACTGCAACACACATTAATATCTCTTAATTTATTTTTTCTTTGATTTCATTGTGTCTTCACACCAATTTCAGATAGTTTCTGTCTTTACTATCAGCCTACTCCCTCAGATTTCATCTTCTTTCCCCTTACTTCACTCATTCCATCCTTTTCCTTTTTTCTACGCCTGTTTGGGTGTATTTTTGTGAAAAATTTTTTTTTCACGTATTTCTATGTTATTTACATAGTTTTATCCGCCACTGCGGACCCTTGCTCCATCCATCTGCATTCAATACAGAAAAGTTTCCTTGTCCCTAGCCAGAATCAATCCCACATGCTCCTGTATAAATTTATTATTGAGTCTGGCCTCAGTGGCCGGACTATGGTTGGTTTTGTGTGTGTGTGTGTGTGTGTGTGTGTGTGTGTGTGTGTGTGTGTGTGTGTGTGTGTGTGTGCGCGCGCGCGCATAGTGGGGTGGGGACGGGGGGGGGGGGAGGGGAGGGAGCCATGCGCATTTGCTTGTGTTGTCTGTTGGCCGAAAGCTCACTTTCTGACAATATTTTTGTTGTACCTATCTGCGACTCAGTATGTCCGCTATATGGCTAGTAGCAACTATCATTTTCATATAATATTGTTGTAACACAGATATGACATTCATATGAGAAAATAAATATTTTATCTACTGGGATATATAATGGTCATGTTCGGATCAGATATTTGATTATAATGAGATTCTTATGGCAAAAGATGAGCTTTACACAATTGCCAGCCAAAATAAGTTAATCGCTTCATACAAATATGAAAAATAACAAATATTTCTAGTGGGTGAAATATTCAATTGGTAATCATTAAAAATCTACAGCCCAATGACAATACGCTATTTGAATATTAACAGCTTATAATTAATTCTGAGGTGAGAATACAAATACTTATGAATTTATGTGTAGTACAGATAAAAAATGACACTGTGGACTTTACAATGAAAAAATATAAACAAAAAGTATTGCAATATACAGAGAAGGTGGGCCCACAAAATTGTGTCCAAAAGAATGGCCCTGGTACAATTCTTTCTGAAAAAATGTGATTCAGTAGTACTCAGTTTTTACATTACTAAGAAACTGCATACACATATTATGACACATGAGAGAAATGGAGATACCACTTCAACCTTGAGTAAGAAAATATTGTGGTGTTCAAACCAACAGTTGACAGCAACCTTACCTTTCAGAATTTAATGTTAGGAATTCTGTGCTATGTTGCCAACAACGTTTGAAAGTCGGTCTGCCAGAACAAAGCAATCTAGCTATAGCTATTTGTAGGGTATAGACCTAACAGAAATTTGATGAAAGAGGGGAGAAGAGTGGAATGGGAGAGAGGATGGTGACTATTTAATTAAAAAAATAAAAACAACAAATAAATAAAAAAATTTTAAAAAAGTGAAGGTAATGGTGAAGAAATCTAATTTGAAAGCATTAAGAGTGGTTATTAACTGTTCAAGTAAATATACCTACAATAACAGCAATATATACGCATCAACCTTTTTCCAAAGCAAAACATCAATATAAAGAAATTTTGCATTTTTTATCACCACAGTATTTATGTTTATACATAGACAAAACTATAAAACAGACTTGAGACCTAACAGGTGTTTTCTTAACAGATCTGATTTAAAAAGAAGAGGAGCAAGGTTCATCTCATGGCACAACTGCTGCTTTTCAAATTATTGACTATGGATCTAATGGATGAATTATTCAATTATTAATCATTACAAAATCTTAAATCCAATGAGGGTAAACTATTTGAAAATAACAGAATATAATTAATTCTGAGGTGGGAATACAATATACTTCAAATAATACTTAAGGTTTTTACAAAACATTGGAGATTGATAACACCGAGTGTTCCATTATCTCATTTATTCAGTTTGGTCACTTATTTTTATGCGCTGTTCATATGCATTCCACAGGCGTGAACGTATTTCAGCTGCAGAGGCCACTGGGTCATCACTGGCTGATATAGCTCTCCCAGCCACGACTACATCTGCACCTCTTACCAATACAATATCTTCTGGTGTTGTATATTGCTGCCCAAGGCCGTCTGTTGTTTTTTGGCTTAGACTGACACCAGGTGACAACTGAACTATGCCCGGTGACTGTAGCAGGAGGGGACTCTGACAAACTATTCCACATACGAAATCTTCGTGTTTCAAACACATATCCAATGCATCTAAAACACAAAATCAAACATGAGAAAAAATAAGACATGTTTATGATTTTTTATGATTACTTGATTCAAAATACACTTCAATGCTTCATTTATTATGAAAACTCAACCATATTATTTAATGGTGTTATTACTCTGTATTGCCATGATCCATAACAACAACATTCCTATAGTGAGGCCATTTGAAGTGGCTGCAAGAGAATGATTGAAGCATATATCAAACTGAAAAAAGCAGAAGTAAAAAATATTTGTAGCAAGTACACAGGAGATATACAATGGTACAAAAAAAATTAAGACAATAAATTTATTGCTTTTATAAACACATTAATGACTTAATATAATTTTCTTTGTGTAACATTGCCGGTCTCCAGTACTATTCCACACATTTGCTGCCTTACTTCCTTTGTTGCTCTGTTCAAGTTCATCCACATCTCGTTATTTTCCTTCAACTTGAAACCCTTCCATATTTTCACTTTGCTTTTACTCATGGTTATTTCTAACATTTGGTATTCCGACACTCAGTATTTTCTAAATGTCTTCTAACATCATCAATCCATTTGATAGTTCCTACAGGAAATAGTTGAATACCTGTTTGATTAATCTGTTTCCACTCATTTTGTATAGGTGTCCAAGAAACATTCTCCTTTGCAAGACTTCTAGTTTTTCCAGGTTATAGTTCGTAGCATAGCATTTACTAGCACAGAAACAATCCATTTCAACTGCAGTGTTGTGTCTTTTTTTGCATTCCAAGAGATGCATCTCTCATTGTACATATCTGACAATCCATGATCTTTCCATCCTTAGCATTTGATCTCCAACAGCTACTTGTCATTTATTTAATATCATTTATCAATAATCAGTTGACAAAAATAATAAATATATGTACAGTCTTAGACAATAAAACTGACCGCCGGCCGGCCGCCACCGAGACTAAGTCCGAGTCATTCACTTAAGGTGGCCAATAAAACTGACCGCCCCTGACAACTCTAAGTCCGGCCATATGCACAATCTGGCAACACTGTAAGATGCGGAAGTGTTAGGAGGAAGTATTGTCTACTTCCGAGACGTTGTCGGACTATGTGAGCCCGTGGTCTAGTGGCAAGCGTCGTGCGTTCTAAGCTTACAGTCGCCTGTTCGCGTCCAACTGTTTTTTTTTTTTCTCCACAGTCGGTCTAAAGTTATGAGTCTGAACATCAAAGATAATTCGCTTAACATTCTACCCACCAGCAATAACAAGTATTCCAGAAACAATTCCGCAGGACAGCTCGTGGCTGCGTCGCGATCATAACAGCTTACGCTCGAGCGTTTCCTCGCGCTGCAGCGGCTACCGGCCACCGGCCAGGCGCCACCCGCCGCCTGAAATCCGGCACCGCTCAGGTGAACGCGGCGCGACGCTGTCAGTGTATGTATCAACTGTCATTTTCGAATTTGAAGTTCTAGTTATCATCTTGCAGTTAAGCATTGGATTTTGCATACTTGAGAATCATGAACTACAGTTAAGCATTGTAAAATTGAGTCGCAAGCGGAAATAGGTGTAACATCTGCAACGCAACGTTTACTTTTGGTATAACAGAGGGGTGAATGCAGAGGAGGCAGCTAGAAAGATTTGAATTGTGTGTGGAGCGAGTGCTTTTGGGAAAAATACGCCAGAAAAAGATATTCTTGTTTCAACAAAGATCGTTCTGGCATCAATGATTTTCCACATTAAGCAAGTCTCGACTACTGATATATGTGATAGATTACCATTTTACCATCATGCGACATTTGCATTCAACAGGCAAAGTTCAGAAGTCTGGTGTACGAGTACTACATGCTCTAATTCGAAACAACAAAAATCAACGGAGTGACTATTATTGAACGTCATCAGGTCGCTCATTGAGCATTCGTATGCAGTACTGTAACTGGTGACGTGTTATGATGCCTTTATCATTAACTTCCTAAGAAGAAATGAAAGGCTGAGCCCCTCCAAAAGACAAACTCGAGCAAAGAGTAGTGTGAACATAATATTTTATATCTGATAGCTCCAAAAGTGAGTTTTGGGCTACGAATTCTACCAAAACACAGCTGGAATTTGTTGCCAACAACTGAGACACCTTTCGGTCTCAGCGTAAGAAAATCGAGCAACACAACTACATCACATGTTCTACTGCATGATAACGCACTTCTTGATTTGAGAAACAAAACTATCCAGGAGATTGAAATTAAAGTCGTCTCTCAGGCACTTGTATTGATAGAGAAGTCCTCTCTCAAGCACTTGTCCCTCTCGTCATATATTCGTTAAGCTTTACCTTTCCCGCTCTTGATCGATCAACCATCGACGCAATTCATTTCTAGACGAAAATACTCTTAAAACTACTCTGGTATAATTATATCGTTGAAACCAGTAGGTTTCTACTGGCGTAGAATTTGTAAACAACTTTAGCGTTGTCAGATCGTTTTAGATATCGTGAAAGAAAATTCTTTTGCTGATTAATTTCTCATTGATGATTACTGTTGGGTTTAGTAAACTATCGGAAAATCCAATTAAAATATTCACTGTACTAATACAAAATAAATTCAGCTTACTACAGAAACATCACGACGGCAGACTATCTTAATAAAGCATTAAGTATCTGTGAGACGATTGAGCGTATTTTAACACGAATTAGTAGGACATTACCGACTTTTGACTTCGAAAAGATCCGTATTTACTTCATTTCCTGTATCATCCGCTATTATTATGAAAAGTGGCATTTCATAGATATAATTATGTATTCACAACAACAAAAAATATGTCGTCATTATGAATTTGGCAGTACCGTAAGGTTTTCGCTCTGACACTAAGGGTTACTGAAAGTAGCAAGGCGCGTTGTCTTACGATTCCCTTATTGCGTTTGTATCTGCCTGCTTGTAGCTCTGCTACAAAAGAATTAAAAATCTGGCTTTCAGCGAGTCTCGAAAGGCGAACGAAAGCAGCTTGCACCTGGTAGCCAAACATGTTTCTTGGGAACAGGCTACTTCCTAAGTGGGAAGACATTCTTTTGTGGTTGAATTGTTGGCAAATGTCAGTCAGACGTGTGCTGTTGGTCTAAGCGTTTCGGTGTGTTGAATTTGTACCAATGATTTTTCTACAGGTTTTTTCTGTCCCAAATAGAGTGTTGAAGCCTCCCATTAGTATTTTCATGTCATCTTGGCAAATTTTGCTCATAGTATTTTCGAGTGTGTTCCACAATTTTTCGACATTTTCGGTGTTTTCCTTATTTTCGATGTTGGTGGGGGCATGTGCATTTATGAGTGTATATTTTTTATAGGGGCTCTGAATGAGCATAGTCATAACTCGATTGTTGATGGGTGTGATTTCTTCGACAGAGTTGTTGATAGATCTGTGTTCAAGAAATGCAATGCCGAGGATTGGTGCGAGTTTCGCTACCTTTTGTTGTATTTTGAAGATGCCATGGTTTCCGTAATGCAAGTTTTAATTGTCAATTAATCGTGGTTCTTGAAGAGCAAGGATGAGAATTTTTTGGCGGACGATTTCTTTTGTGAGATTATTTAGGTTTCTTGTTTGGATCAATGTATCGATGTTTAGTTTTCAAATGAATGTTTTCTGCTTGTAGGGAAATTTACCAGAGATCTTCGATATTCTCTGCCGTGCTAACCTGGACTCCCCAGAGTGCAAAAATCCAACTGCCGCCTATCGGTGGCCAGGTTGTGTACCACCTGGGGTAAAGTTACCTTTGCTTGCATAGTTCATGTTTTCTTGTGTTTCATTGGTTTGGCCTGGGTGATACCAGGACCGGACAGGACCAGAGGGTGTTGAAGCCTTTGGAAGCAAATATTTTCAGCCAAGCTCATTGAGCTAACAGACGGTGACCAGAGTAGCGGTGATTTTCACTCAGATGTGTCTGGATTTTGGGTTCAACGGATTGAGTAGCCGTTCAGGATTGTGTTAGTATTTGGTTCACCACAAGTATTTGATTTCCACGGTACCATCCATATGGGGGAGGGTTTCCTCTATCGGCCACACGGGATTTTTATTATTATTGTCATTATTATGTCATCAGCAAATCCGATATGGTGTATCTTCCCTCCACTGAAATAGATGTGTGTTGTTCGATTCAGTATTTCCATCACATAAACATGGTTTATAATTACGTTACATTGCTGCTAGTAGACATATTTCTCACTTTTTCTTAGACAGTTGCTAGCTGTTACCCCATCATAGGAATTTATGTGCGCAGCATTGTTGCAATACAGACGTTCAAATTATCCGATTTCTGTAATTTCATTTCGATACAAGATCGTCCTAATCGGATTCAGCCAGTCAGTCTTAATGTGGCTATCCGACTACGACGCTCATCATATGATAGACTGGGTGAACCACATTCTTAATCGGACTGTTGAATCCAGATCACTTATCTATGACAGGGAATGAATTCTTAACCACTGTGCTTATTACAAATACGTTATTTAAATATAAATATATGAACTAACGACATAACAATGTATTTACAGGAGCAGAGACCCATCCATCATAGTAGAGCAGTGCGAGATTGGTTTAGGGCCAAGAGAGGATGAAGCTGTAGCCGTTTGTTCCACGATCACCGAACATCAACCAGATAGAGAATATGTGGGCAGAGGTAACAAGGTCATTGCCATGTGTCCCTACAAATGCAAGCGACCTTTGGACGAATATAGAAAACGTATGGTGGGAAGTAAACCATCACGCTACACCGTCGACGACTTAATGAAATCAATTTCCCTACGCCCTCGAGAAATCTTACGTAATGATCGTGGGTGGGTTGGTTACTAAAAGTATACTCGTCCACAAAGCCCATGTGGACAGTTATCTGATAATCGGTCAAGCTTTGCTTTGTCGCAGCCCTTTAGCATACATCAAGTCCATTTACTTTCAGTCCCCTCCTTACAATTCTTGCAGTGCAAGGTAATTGAAAAATCTCATCCACTCGACGCCAACTGAGGAACTGACGGGTGCATGTGTTGTTCAACAAACCGTAGTTGTCACCCTCACTGGAATCAATGACTGTGTGTGTGTGTGTGTGTGTGTGTGTGTGTGTGTGTGTGTGTGTGTTTTCGTGTTAACGTACGATGTGAATCAATACTATTAACATTAGAGAGACAACCAACAATAAATATTGCATCAAATATGACTGTAAAGTATTTTAATGCGATGGGAAGCTACAAACTGAATTTTTACCCATCCCATGTCCTGCGTATTCCGTTAAGTAAGATCTATTAACTCCATAGTATCGTTAGCAGAGACAGTGCGCTCTTGTTGTCGAGGCTCGCGACAAGTGCAGCGATTAGCAGTGCCCAATGCCGCCGCGATTTGTTTATGTTGGCTGAGCGTGGACACTGCAGCAGACGCTTCGCCCTAAACAGAAAGAAATCACCTTGGCTCTGACTCCAGTGAGCGGATATCACTGCCTGCGTGTTCTTATAGTAACCAACGTGAGACTCTACTCACAGGTGCCATGGAGCAATTGCAACGAGTATCATGTCATTAGTCATCAGAATATTAACCAGTGATGAAACGTCCACTCTATTTGAATCCCAAGACAATAGGAACCTTGTCACAAAGGAATGTGAGGTGATATCAAAACTTATCCAACATACAAAAATTAACTGCAGGGCTTTCATGTTTGCAGTAATAGCACACAAGGAAATATTATGTCTTGGAAGCGTATATTTCATTTCCTCTTCTCATATTAACGCCCTTGTTTTAATATGAAGTGAGAAAATAAACACGAAAAACTAAAGTTCCTGAGAAGCATATAAGTCATTTCCTCGTCTCATATCACAACTTTTGTTTTAGTATGAAGTAAAAAAATAAACAGTTTAGAGTTCTGAAGCATAATATGACACCAGATTCTTATCGTAGGCGCTATCGGAAACGCCAAAAGCAGGGAGCTGTCCATTCTTTCGTCCAACAGTCTGTTTCCTTTCATGTATTTATTCCTCCCGCTAGGAGATTATTATTTAAGGACTTGTGGGCATCAAGTTCTTCAGCAGAACAAGCCTTATGTTATTGTGCTAATTACCGTATGGAAAAAATGCAACAAAGACGAGTTCCGCTAGAGCAGTGAGGTTATTTGCACATGTGTGTATTCAGCAATGACTGCCAGCTGCCACAACACTTCACAGAATCCTTGCGGCAGGCAACACAACTGTGCGTGCACTTCAGACTTCATTCAGTGAGACGTCAGGAGATGGATGAAAACGTCAAATTAACGTCGCTTTCCGAGTCGTATTCAATCCAGAATGAGGTGTTATTAAGGTAGTTGGGTGATCTAGCAATTCCACTTTTATGATTCCCATATGAGTATTTCGATAGCCAAAAGAACCCGTTAGTGTGAAACTATCGGGAACTGCATTATATCAAACTGTAAGAACTTCAGACAATACGTGGACTCTACTCTTCGCTGGGTGACCTATTACTGTTATTTAGCATTCTCTCCGTCCTAGTCAAATGGTTCTGAGCACTATTGGACTTAACATCTGTGGTCATCAGTCCCCTAGAACTTAGAACTACTTAAACCTAAGTAACCTAAGGACATCACACACATCCATGACCGAGTCAGGATTCGAACCTGCGACCGTAGCAGTCGCGCGGTTCCGGACTGAGCGCCTAGAACCGCTAGACCACCGCGGCCGGCCACGTGCTAGTCGTAATGCAAATGGAACTTCAGAGGCGCTTTCCGCTATTCTTGACAAACATCAGTAACCTGTAATCACTGAGAGTCACAACTGCGTTCTAGGCGCTCAGTCAGGAACCGCGTGACTGCTACGGTCGCAGGTTCGAATCCTGCCTCGGGCATGGATGTGTGTGATGTCCTTAGGTTAGCTAGGTTTAAGTAGTTCTAAGTTCTAGGGGACTTATGACCACAGATGTTGAGTCCCATAGTGCTCAGAGCCATTTGAACCATTTGTCACAACTGCGTGATGTTAATGGTTCAGGTTGTCAGTAGTTGTGGTGGTGTTACGTTGTCAAACTGCTTACAGTAACATTAATGGTGGCGCACATACTTTAGCGCTGACTACCTACTTAAGTAAAGATAGTGTTGTGGCGTCATCGCTTGTCTTTATTTGGCCTCAGCTTGAGTAATCCGATTTAACGAACATGGTACTCCAATCGCGGGCTCCTAATAAAGTATGACTGCAGAGATTATCGTGCGGATATTACATTAATTCTGCAATGAAATGCTTAACAAATCTTACCCTCAGATATGCAGCTGCAATGACTAATTACACAAGTACTCCATGTTGCACTAAGTGATCAGTTCGCTGCAATCCTGCTTGTACTGTTCGTAAATACTCTTATACTTCAGAAATGGTTCTAATGGCTCTGAGCACTATGGGACTTAACTTCTGAGGTTATCAGTCCGCTAGGACTTAGAACTACTTAAACTTAACTAGCCTAAGGGCCTCAGACACACCATGTCCGAGACAGGACCCGAACCTGCGACAGTAGCGGTCGCGCGGTTCCCGACTGTAGCGCCCAGAACCGCACGGCCACTCCGGCCGGCTTGCCATATGAACCATTTGAACTATTTAACACAAAATGACATTAAAAATTTAAGTTATTCACGAGCAGCTAGTTGAGAATATGTATGAACATTAAATGACACGACGAACCGTCTTGTTCTGCATATGGATTCAAACCCAGCTCATGCAGACTAAGCAAAGATTTCGTGACTGACGGAAACTAACAGTCATTCCTGATTAGGCATACAGAGAGTGATATACCTCGATTTTAGAGAGTATCAGTTAGCAAATATCAACTTTAAATTGCATAACGCAAACATTTTTAACAGACGTGAATTCCTACCCAGCATCTATTGTCCCTATTAACGAACTACGAGAGATGTTAAATATTGCTTCTTCACAAGTAACTTACTTGAAATGCCGTGAGGTAAAGCTGTGTGTTGGACACGGATTCGAACCCGGAACCTAATCGGATTGCTATCGAAGCACAGTCAAATGTGACATATCGGAATTTCGCGGCAGTAGCTAGATGTTTTAACTGAAATGACGAGACGAAACATTAATTTTTTCCTTCCCAGGACTCCAACCCGGCACCTATCGCTGTTATATTCTAGAGAAAACGAACGTTAAATATGGGTTTGTTGCACCAGCAGTGACATGTGAGCATGTTTGAACTGAAATAATATGACTAAGAGTTCAGTGCTCACTGGGAATAGAGCCCCACACATATCGTTGTTGACTACACACAAAGAGACGTCAGCTACCGAATTTTTCTTCACCAGCTGCTCAGAATAGCATCTTGAACTTACAGTCATCTCGCAAATAGTTCTGTGTCTCACCGGGAGTTAAAAACGTCAGATATCGTTAGTGTTGACAGCGAATGAAAATACATTAAAAATCGAAATTATTATCCACCAACAGATAGGTGTTCTCATGCTAGAGCTTGATAATACATAATTAAATCTTTAGTGCCGGGCCAGGATTCGATCCCATTCACGCGTAATATGTGAAGGTGTTGAGGAATCTGCAGTTTTGAACAAACAACAAATTGTAGCCGAGCTGTATTGCCACGAAGGGACCAAATTCCGCGTTAAGGGCGGTCTGAGTTGCATTCCCAGTTCAGAACCAATTTTATCGACATACAGAAGCTCAAATAAAAGATGGAATAAGTGTCGTCACTTGAAATAAATAACCAGTATAAGAAAGGTTACTGGTGAAAGAGTTTCTACATGTCGCCACTCCAGACTTTATTGTGGTTCAACCTACCGTCTACTTGGTAAAGAAGGAATATCATCTTTAATGTGAATTTCCAGACCACGCAGCCATTATATCTCCTTCACTTGGTGTAGCCAGGAGAGAATGGAATCTGTCTCTCCCTATCTAAAATCATTGACAGAAGTGGGAATCGAACCCAGACCATAGGTATAACAACCTACCATCCGTCCAACAGACCACGAAATCCTCTTCTCTGCGAGTCATTTTTCTATCATAACGCAGTTGCGCCACACTGGATGAAAATTCTGACACACAGGCTCCCTGTAGTAATTTGCAGCATGTTCAGTAAATTCATTTACTTGGTTGACCGAATCACCATGAACTAGCTGCCTCGCCTACCCAGTGCATACATTCGACTATTTTGTAATCACAGAAATAAAATCACGTAACTGCCACCTACACACAACTGCCAACAGTGTAGGATGCAGAAGTTTAGCTCAAGTGGAAAGGAACACTTCCTATTTATTCTATTGCGCTATCTGTTACTAGAAAACGTCGTTCAGTCCAAAAGAAAAGCTGTAACTGTTTGTCTCTCAGAAGTCAAGACCTGGCCATATGCATAATCTCACAGTGCTGTGGAATCCAAAAGTTCTGGAGGAATACTTGCCGAGCTCTGGAGCTGTTGTAGCTACGTGTCAGCTTGTAGCATAGATAAGATGTCGCGAGTTCGAATACATTCAGTGCTAAATTTTTTAAAACGCAATTCTGCTCTCTGCTGAAGTTATCAATCTAATGGAAATTTGAACATAATTCCCTTCACTTCTCAACCCAAAGTAGTCGCATGTGGAAAAAGGACTATTAAACCTGAATAGAGCAAAATGTCACAGTAGTTAGACAGCAGGCAGCAGATGCATCTCGAAGATGTGCAGGGAGAGCGCATCGTGCCATAATATGTCAGAAAAGTATTTTCTACATTAGCCGTCGTGTGGTAGTGATATTTTAGTCTTCTTCAAACTTTGTTTGACAGCTTTAACTCAGTCTGACAATGCACATGCAGTTTATTGATTACATGCATGTAGAAAACTTGTTCTGTCATAGGTAACATCAGAGAATTCGCATATATCGTTGATGATTAATGTCTCTCTCATGTTTACTATTGTTTTAACAACACTAAAGGAAACCTTATGAAAATTGTGCACTGTATTATAAGAAATGAAATAAAACTAACCATGATAACCTTACGACGAAAGTATCTGTACACAAGCATGCCTCTATCGACACGAATTAGTAAAATACTACTCACTTAGATTTTGATTGGGTCTGTGTTTAATTGGTATGCTGTGTCATACTCAAGAGGGATGCAAATGTGGCATTTCATAAATATAGTTATGTATTCCTAGAAACCCAAAATTCGCTTGTCAGCAGTGGAAAGAGGCGTTACCTGTTGTGCAGCATTGTAAGTTTTTCAACATTGCACTATGAGCTGAAAGCATTTTCTTGCGATTTCCTTATTGATGTTTGATCTGACTGCTTGTAGCTCTTTCACAGAAGGGATAAAAACGTTACCAGTCAGTGAGACTGGAACTGCGAACCGTAAAAGACGCTGTTTCACAGGTCAGCACGTTACCACAGAGCTGGCGAGGAGGTATGGGTTTCAGCTTCCTATTACGAGGGCAATAGTAACTAGAACTCGTAAACCGCTATTTAAAGGTCGAGATTAGTTGCGATTTCCACTTGCAACGACTTTCCAGGGCTGAAAACCGTAAATTTTCAGTCTTTTGTTACCCTTCAAGCGATAATAACTCAGATTATTCAATGGAAATGACAGGTAAAAATCAAGTGAACTTTGAGGCTTAATTCCGTGCACACCAGGAAGTAACTCGTCGATCACAGAGTTGCCAAACATACGTTGCCTTGTTGCCAAATCTCAGTTACAGTACCAGCAGGAAGAAGACGAACCGATGTGATCCTACAGCGGCCTGGGAAGTGACCATAGCTGGTGTCTGCAAGTCGCGGCTGCTACGGCCTGGAATACGTAATGCGTCTGATTCGCTTTCTGTAACTAGGTTTAGGGACTGGAGCGTAGTTACTAATAATACTCAGAACTGACTGCAAACTGAGCATCATAAATCAGCAACTCTCATTGTTGTTTTTATATTTCTTTCGTAAGTGTACTCAAAACTAAGAAAGTCATTCACAGGCGTTTTCGTGCCTCGCCGATAGTCGAGCACAACATACAAATAAAAATAAAAAAGAATGTGTGTGTGTGTGTGTGTGTGTGTGTGTGTGTGTGTGTGTGTGTGAGAGAGAGAGAGAGGGAGAGAGAGAGAGAGAGAGGGAGAGAGAGAGAGAAATTAAAAGCAATGAGAGAGAGTGTAAAAAATTGTTGTAAAGAAATTGAATCATGGTATTTAAAGAAATCTTTCATTAAAATGACACGTTCCACATCATTACGAAATGTTGTATTCATGATCTATGGAACAAGAGTTAATCTAATGTAATCTTCTCACATCATATTGATGATTAGCCATGAAGAGTCATGAATTACCGAAATTTTTGCCAATACCAGTAACCAAATCTAAACTTGACAATAAAAGACGACAATTTTTGTAATAAACCGTGACTCCTATCAAGACCCTTTCGTCCCTGTTATCTAACCACGAAAGATGTCTGATATACCTCCATTCTGAAGTAACAAAGTGTGCATGCATTTAAAGATGAAGTGCATGATGTGAAGTTCTGTGACGGAGATACGAACCCAACACGTAATCCGATTGTTAACTAAGAAAAATCAAATGTTACGTATCGGTTTTTCTTACGAGCCGCTAGGTGTCTGAATCTAAAATAAGGATACAAACTTTTGTGCCTAAGCGACAATCGAACTGCACACCTACCGTGCATCCACGAATATAGCTTAAGTATCAGTTGCCTACCCATGAACAGTAAGATGTGTGCGTGTTTGACCAGAAATAACGACACCTGTTGCGATTGTTGGCAACACATGAACAGACATTGAAATTGCGCGTTAATTTTCACTAGCAGGTGGGTGTGCACTTGATAAAGCTAGAAATGAAATTATGAATATTTTTGTACTGGATCAGGTTTCAGACCCACATACTTACCTTTGGAGGAGACCTAGAGAAGATTGCAGTCTTGGGAAAAGGAACGAAATGACTGAACTACTGTTCCGAGACAGTCAGATCCTCGAAAGAGGAGATACGAATTCGAATCACAGTCCAGCACCAAATGTTTAAACGTCTCTAGTTCAATCAAGTACAAGTAAAATAACAGCCCTGTCCCTTTAAATGGCTATAGGTTCATCAAATAAAATAAAATTTTCTAATGTAAGTAAGCTTGCTGGCGACTGTATTTCTGGTTACCATGACTTCCGCTGTGTCATTTCCCAACGTAAACCGGCTCTGCCTAGTTGGTAATGAAGGAACGTGATGTTTAATGCGGATTCTGGATTATAACGTCTTTCTCTTGAGGTTACCAGAGGTAAAATAAATCTGTTTGTGCCTCTTAAAAGTAAATGCCTGAACCCACGCATTGCACCTGTGATAGTTCGTTCCACCAGACCATTGTGACCACATTACCCAGCCCCAGGAGTGTGCTGTAACGGATGATGTGCTTAGCTTACAAAATTAGTCACCGGTGGAAAAAATGCGAGTCTATTAAATGGTCAAGTAGAAGCAAGCTTCTGACGCAGAGATTATGCTATTCTCATGTCAGCAGGATGTAAAGACTCTTCTAGGCATCATAGGCTGGATGTGAAGCCATTTTGATTTTTCACAAATTCAACAAATTTCTTAGTTCGAGAAAATCCACTGTGAAGCGTGAAGTTGCCGGATAATTCGATTATTACTGTTATTATTAATATCATTTTATTCATACCGCTGCTGTAACACAAGTGCTTGAACATCATTTAATGCCTTTTGGTCACTATAGAAGTAGTTTCCCAGGAACAGGTTCTTTTCCTGTCTACGGAATCCTTTTCATGTTAATATCAAACACCAGCAATTACTCGTAGATTACAATAAAACTAAAGTAATTGACGAAGACGTTACTTGGTAACACAAACGCACTGTCTTTCTTCATTTACTTTCGCCTAGAAATGGCTATCGAGTACTGACAAACCAAAAGGCAAGAGATCTTACTGCCTTCCGATATACGTTGCTGTCAGTTCTGCCACATGATTTGGTCGACATGACCTGTTTCAAGTTGTGTATGCCAGACAGTGTTTTAGAAAATCTATTGTTTCCCTTTGCAATAAACAGAAGTATTTTCATTCTAAGCTGTCCAAGTACAAAATTTTCGCAATATTAGTTCAAATTTAATATTCGCTTCTATAATGTAGGAAAGTATTTCACAGTCGCAAAACTCGCATCCGAAACGTTGACCTTACACTTAGTCGCTGACCATAAATTCTAGCTCAGAGTGACGCCAGCTTAAATAACATAATGTAGCGAAGACTGTTTGCCAGTGCTCTTTCTCCCCGGAAAATACGCAATTCACTCATTTGGCTCCATAAGTACACTGTAACAGTAATTTCTGTGTGACATTTTTCAGTATGCTTTCGCCTTCCAACCGGCAAAATACGGAAGAGTACGGCCGGTAAACAATTCACAAACCACGATTTAGTGCCGATAAGACGATTTCTTTAAACATTGTCGAAGCTGAGGGAATTTAGTTTCTGCTTAAATCGTCTTAAGCAGCAACGTTCACAGATATCTCAAATAGGAAAAAGCTGAATATCCAGGTACGAAGGTTGTAAAACAAACTTCCCACAGTTTGTGTCAGGTTGATCTTTTCGTCTGATAACACTGCTTAAGTATTTTGTCTAAGAGGTATCACAAGTAGTATCCCTGTAGCTGTGGGAATCATTGGTTGAAAACGAGTTTAACACCAATGGGTACAGTGCTGCTAAATTTTCAAAATTATTATCAACCTAAGTCTGAGTTCATCCACAAACTGAGGCGTATTTGTAATATTGAAGCTAGACTGTGTATCCTTGTCTTCCTTGAGTGGTCATTGGAAGGCGTTTACACACACGTATACAATACTATGGATACTTCGAACGCTATGGTTAACGTTGCTCTCATAAACTACTTTTTTTTAAATTCTTCTGGGTCTTCAGTGTGCAATATGTGTTGTGGATACAGTCTCAGACCAAAAAATTGACCGCCGAGTCGTTCACGTAAGGTGGACAATACAGTCGTGCTCCTCTCAGAAATCTATGTCCGGCAATATGCTCGATCTGGCAACATATAGACTGCGGCACTTCCCAGAGGGGGTCTTGACTCCGGTCTTAGTACACTACTCTTGACTACGACCGTAGTCTTGAGGTAAAACGCGAGACCAGCTAATATGATATTATAGATTCGCTTGAATTACACTCATAGCTTTAGCACAGAGAGGTAAGAGGCGATAAAAATTTTGTCGATATGTGCTTTCGGTCGCCAGACGTCATATTAGCTGGTCTCGCGATTTACCTCAAGACTACGGTCGTGTTCCAGCGGCGGTATGAATAAAATGATATTAATAATAACAGTAATAATCGAATTATCCGGCAACTTCACGCTTCACAGTGGATTTTCTCGAACTAGGAAATTTGTTGAATTTGTGAAAAATCAAAATGGCTTCACATCCAGCCTATGATGCCTAGAAGAGTCTTTACATCCTGCTGACATGAGAATAGCATAATCTCTGCGTCAGAAGCTTGCTTCTACTTGACCATTTAATAGACTCGCATTTTTTCCACCGGTGACTAATTTTGTAAGCTAAGCACATCATCCGTTACAGCACACTCCTGGGGCTGGGTAATGTGGTCACAATGGTCTGGTGGAACGAACTATCACAGGTGCAATGCGTGGGTTCAGGCATTTACTTTTAAGAGGCACAAACAGATTTATTTTACCTCTGGTAACCTCAAGAGAAAGACGTTATAATCCAGAATCCGCATTAAACATCACGTTCCTTCATTACCAACTAGGCAGAGCCGGTTTACGTTGGGAAATGACACAGCGGAAGTCATGGTAACCAGAAATACAGTCGCCAGCAAGCTTACTTACATTAGAAAATTTTATTTTATTTGATGAACCTATAGCCATTTAAAGGGACAGGGCTGTTATTTTACTTGTACTTGATTGAACTAGAGACGTTTAAACATTTGGTGCTGGACTGTAATTCGAATTCGTATCTCCTCTTTCGAGGATCTGACTGTCTCGGAACAGTAGTTCAGTCATTTCGTTCCTTTTCCCAAGACTGCAATCTTCTCTAGGTCTCCTCCAAAGGTAAGTATGTGGGTCTGAAACCTGATCCAGTACAAAAATATTCATAATTTCATTTCTAGCTTTATCAAGTGCACACCCACCTGCTAGTGAAAATTAACGCGCAATTTCAATGTCTGTTCATGTGTTGCCAACAATCGCAACAGGTGTCGTTATTTCTGGTCAAACACGCACACATCTTACTGTTCATGGGTAGGCAACTGATACTTAAGCTATATTCGTGGATGCACGGTAGGTGTGCAGTTCGATTGTCGCTTAGGCACAAAAGTTTGTATCCTTATTTTAGATTCAGACACCTAGCGGCTCGTAAGAAAAACCGATACGTAACATTTGATTTTTCTTAGTTAACAATCGGATTACGTGTTGGGTTCGTATCTCCGTCACAGAACTTCACATCATGCACTTCATCTTTAAATGCATGCACACTTTGTTACTTCAGAATGGAGGTATATCAGACATCTTTCGTGGTTAGATAACAGGGACGAAAGGGTCTTGATAGGAGTCACGGTTTATTACAAAAATTGTCGTCTTTTATTGTCAAGTTTAGATTTGGTTACTGGTATTGGCAAAAATTTCGGTAATTCATGACTCTTCATGACTAATCATCAATATGATGTGAGAAGATTACATTAGATTAACTCTTGTTCCATAGATCATGAATACAACATTTCGTAATGATGTGGAACGTGTCATTTTAATGAAAGATTTCTTTAAATACCATGATTCAATTTCTTTACAACAATTTTTTACACTCTCTCTCATTGCTTTTAATTTCTCTCTCTCTCTCTCTCTCTCTCTCTCTCTCTCTCTCTCCCTCTCTCTCTCTCTCACACACACACACACACACACACACACACACACACACACATTCTTTTTTATTTTTATTTGTATGTTGTGCTCGACTATCGGCGAGGCACGAAAACGCCTGTGAATGACTTTCTTAGTTTTGAGTACACTTACGAAAGAAATATAAAAACAACAATGAGAGTTGCTGATTTATGATGCTCAGTTTGCAGTCAGTTCTGAGTATTATTAGTAACTACGCTCCAGTCCCTAAACCTAGTTACAGAAAGCGAATCAGACGCATTACGTATTCCAGGCCGTAGCAGCCGCGACTTGCAGACACCAGCTATGGTCACTTCCCAGACCGCTGTAGGATCACATCGGTTCGTCTTCTTCCTGCTGGTACTGTAACTGAGATTTGGCAACAAGGCAGCGTATGTTTGGCAACTCTGTGATCGACGAGTTACTTCCTGGTGTGCACGGAATTAAGCCTCAAAGTTCACTTGATTTTTACCTGTCATTTCCATTGAATAATCTGAGTTATTATCGCTTGAAGGGTAACAAAAGATTGAAAATTTACGGTTTTCAGCCCTGGAAAGTCGTTGCAAGTGGAAATCGCAACTAATCTCGACCTTTAAATAGCGGTTTACGAGTTCTAGTTACTATTGCCCTCGTAATAGGAAGCTGAAACCCATACCTCCTCGCCAGCTCTGTGGTAACGTGCTGACCTGTGAAACAGCGTCTTTTACGGTTCGCAGTTCCAGTCTCACTGACTGGTAACGTTTTTATCCCTTCTGTGAAAGAGCTACAAGCAGTCAGATCAAACATCAATAAGGAAATCGCAAGAAAATGCTTTCAGCTCATAGTGCAATGTTGAAAAACTTACAATGCTGCACAACAGGTAACGCCTCTTTCCACTGCTGACAAGCGAATTTTGGGTTTCTAGGAATACATAACTATATTTATGAAATGCCACATTTGCATCCCTCTTGAGTATGACACAGCATACCAATTAAACACAGACCCAATCAAAATCTAAGTGAGTAGTATTTTACTAATTCGTGTCGATAGAGGCATGCTTGTGTACAGATACTTTCGTCGTAAGGTTATCATGGTTAGTTTTATTTCATTTCTTATAATACAGTGCACAATTTTCATAAGGTTTCCTTTAGTGTTGTTAAAACAATAGTAAACATGAGAGAGACATTAATCATCAACGATATATGCGAATTCTCTGATGTTACCTATGACAGAACAAGTTTTCTACATGCATGTAATCAATAAACTGCATGTGCATTGTCAGACTGAGTTAAAGCTGTCAAACAAAGTTTGAAGAAGACTAAAATATCACTACCACACGACGGCTAATGTAGAAAATACTTTTCTGACATATTATGGCACGATGCGCTCTCCCTGCACATCTTCGAGATGCATCTGCTGCCTGCTGTCTAACTACTGTGACATTTTGCTCTATTCAGGTTTAATAGTCCTTTTTCCACATGCGACTACTTTGGGTTGAGAAGTGAAGGGAATTATGTTCAAATTTCCATTAGATTGATAACTTCAGCAGAGAGCAGAATTGCGTTTTAAAAAATTTAGCACTGAATGTATTCGAACTCGCGACATCTTATCTATGCTACAAGCTGACACGTAGCTACAACAGCTCCAGAGCTCGGCAAGTATTCCTCCAGAACTTTTGGATTCCACAGCACTGTGAGATTATGCATATGGCCAGGTCTTGACTTCTGAGAGACAAACAGTTACAGCTTTTCTTTTGGACTGAACGACGTTTTCTAGTAACAGATAGCGCAATAGAATAAATAGGAAGTGTTCCTTTCCACTTGAGCTAAACTTCTGCATCCTACACTGTTGGCAGTTGTGTGTAGGTGGCAGTTACGTGATTTTATTTCTGTGATTACAAAATAGTCGAATGTATGCACTGGGTAGGCGAGGCAGCTAGTTCATGGTGATTCGGTCAACCAAGTAAATGAATTTACTGAACATGCTGCAAATTACTACAGGGAGCCTGTGTGTCAGAATTTTCATCCAGTGTGGCGCAACTGCGTTATGATAGAAAAATGACTCGCAGAGAAGAGGATTTCGTGGTCTGTTGGACGGATGGTAGGTTGTTATACCTATGGTCTGGGTTCGATTCCCACTTCTGTCAATGATTTTAGATAGGGAGAGACAGATTCCATTCTCTCCTGGCTACACCAAGTGAAGGAGATATAATGGCTGCGTGGTCTGGAAATTCACATTAAAGATGATATTCCTTCTTTACCAAGTAGACGGTAGGTTGAACCACAATAAAGTCTGGAGTGGCGACATGTAGAAACTCTTTCACCAGTAACCTTTCTTATACTGGTTATTTATTTCAAGTGACGACACTTATTCCATCTTTTATTTGAGCTTCTGTATGTCGATAAAATTGGTTCTGAACTGGGAATGCAACTCAGACCGCCCTTAACGCGGAATTTGGTCCCTTCGTGGCAATACAGCTCGGCTACAATTTGTTGTTTGTTCAAAACTGCAGATTCCTCAACACCTTCACATATTACGCGTGAATGGGATCGAATCCTGGCCCGGCACTAAAGATTTAATTATGTATTATCAAGCTCTAGCATGAGAACACCTATCTGTTGGTGGATAATAATTTCGATTTTTAATGTATTTTCATTCGCTGTCAACACTAACGATATCTGACGTTTTTAACTCCCGGTGAGACACAGAACTATTTGCGAGATGACTGTAAGTTCAAGATGCTATTCTGAGCAGCTGGTGAAGAAAAATTCGGTAGCTGACGTCTCTTTGTGTGTAGTCAACAACGATATGTGTGGGGCTCTATTCCCAGTGAGCACTGAACTCTTAGTCATATTATTTCAGTTCAAACATGCTCACATGTCACTGCTGGTGCAACAAACCCATATTTAACGTTCGTTTTCTCTAGAATATAACAGCGATAGGTGCCGGGTTGGAGTCCTGGGAAGGAAAAAATTAATGTTTCGTCTCGTCATTTCAGTTAAAACATCTAGCTACTGCCGCGAAATTCCGATATGTCACATTTGACTGTGCTTCGATAGCAATCCGATTAGGTTCCGGGTTCGAATCCGTGTCCAACACACAGCTTTACCTCACGGCATTTCAAGTAAGTTACTTGTGAAGAAGCAATATTTAACATCTCTCGTAGTTCGTTAATAGGGACAATAGATGCTGGGTAGGAATTCACGTCTGTTAAAAATGTTTGCGTTATGCAATTTAAAGTTGATATTTGCTAACTGATACTCTCTAAAATCGAGGTATATCACTCTCTGTATGCCTAATCAGGAATGACTGTTAGTTTCCGTCAGTCACGAAATCTTTGCTTAGTCTGCATGAGCTGGGTTTGAATCCATATGCAGAACAAGACGGTTCGTCGTGTCATTTAATGTTCATACATATTCTCAACTAGCTGCTCGTGAATAACTTAAATTTTTAATGTCATTTTGTGTTAAATAGTTCAAATGGTTCATATGGCAAGCCGGCCGGAGTGGCCGTGCGGTTCTGGGCGCTACAGTCGGGAACCGCGCGACCGCTACTGTCGCAGGTTCGGGTCCTGTCTCGGACATGGTGTGTCTGAGGCCCTTAGGCTAGTTAAGTTTAAGTAGTTCTAAGTCCTAGCGGACTGATAACCTCAGAAGTTAAGTCCCATAGTGCTCAGAGCCATTAGAACCATTTCTGAAGTATAAGAGTATTTACGAACAGTACAAGCAGGATTGCAGCGAACTGATCACTTAGTGCAACATGGAGTACTTGTGTAATTAGTCATTGCAGCTGCATATCTGAGGGTAAGATTTGTTAAGCATTTCATTGCAGAATTAATGTAATATCCGCACGATAATCTCTGCAGTCATACTTTATTAGGAGCCCGCGATTGGAGTACCATGTTCGTTAAATCGGATTACTCAAGCTGAGGCCAAATAAAGACAAGCGATGACGCCACAACACTATCTTTACTTAAGTAGGTAGTCAGCGCTAAAGTATGTGCGCCACCATTAATGTTACTGTAAGCAGTTTGACAACGTAACACCACCACAACTACTGACAACCTGAACCATTAACATCACGCAGTTGTGACAAATGGTTCAAATGGCTCTGAGCACTATGGGACTCAACATCTGTGGTCATAAGTCCCCTAGAACTTAGAACTACTTAAACCTAGCTAACCTAAGGACATCACACACATCCATGCCCGAGGCAGGATTCGAACCTGCGACCGTAGCAGTCACGCGGTTCCTGACTGAGCGCCTAGAACGCAGTTGTGACTCTCAGTGATTACAGGTTACTGATGTTTGTCAAGAATAGCGGAAAGCGCCTCTGAAGTTCCATTTGCATTACGACTAGCACGTGGCCGGCCGCGGTGGTCTAGCGGTTCTAGGCGCTCAGTCCGGAACCGCGCGACTGCTACGGTCGCAGGTTCGAATCCTGACTCGGTCATGGATGTGTGTGATGTCCTTAGGTTACTTAGGTTTAAGTAGTTCTAAGTTCTAGGGGACTGATGACCACAGATGTTAAGTCCAATAGTGCTCAGAACCATTTGACTAGGACGGAGAGAATGCTAAATAACAGTAATAGGTCACCCAGCGAAGAGTAGAGTCCACGTATTGTCTGAAGTTCTTACAGTTTGATATAATGCAGTTCCCGATAGTTTCACACTAACGGGTTCTTTTGGCTATCGAAATACTCATATGGGAATCATAAAAGTGGAATTGCTAGATCACCCAACTACCTTAATAACACCTCATTCTGGATTGAATACGACTCGGAAAGCGACGTTAATTTGACGTTTTCATCCATCTCCTGACGTCTCACTGAATGAAGTCTGAAGTGCACGCACAGTTGTGTTGCCTGCCGCAAGGATTCTGTGAAGTGTTGTGGCAGCTGGCAGTCATTGCTGAATACACACATGTGCAAATAACCTCACTGCTCTAGCGGAACTCGTCTTTGTTGCATTTTTTCCATACGGTAATTAGCACAATAACATAAGGCTTGTTCTGCTGAAGAACTTGATGCCCACAAGTCCTTAAATAATAATCTCCTAGCGGGAGGAATAAATACATGAAAGGAAACAGACTGTTGGACGAAAGAATGGACAGCTCCCTGCTTTTGGCGTTTCCGATAGCGCCTACGATAAGAATCTGGTGTCATATTATGCTTCAGAACTCTAAACTGTTTATTTTTTTACTTCATACTAAAACAAAAGTTGTGATATGAGACGAGGAAATGACTTATATGCTTCTCAGGAACTTTAGTTTTTCGTGTTTATTTTCTCACTTCATATTAAAACAAGGGCGTTAATATGAGAAGAGGAAATGAAATATACGCTTCCAAGACATAATATTTCCTTGTGTGCTATTACTGCAAACATGAAAGCCCTGCAGTTAATTTTTGTATGTTGGATAAGTTTTGATATCACCTCACATTCCTTTGTGACAAGGTTCCTATTGTCTTGGGATTCAAATAGAGTGGACGTTTCATCACTGGTTAATATTCTGATGACTAATGACATGATACTCGTTGCAATTGCTCCATGGCACCTGTGAGTAGAGTCTCACGTTGGTTACTATAAGAACACGCAGGCAGTGATATCCGCTCACTGGAGTCAGAGCCAAGGTGATTTCTTTCTGTTTAGGGCGAAGCGTCTGCTGCAGTGTCCACGCTCAGCCAACATAAACAAATCGCGGCGGCATTGGGCACTGCTAATCGCTGCACTTGTCGCGAGCCTCGACAACAAGAGCGCACTGTCTCTGCTAACGATACTATGGAGTTAATAGATCTTACTTAACGGAATACGCAGGACATGGGATGGGTAAAAATTCAGTTTGTAGCTTCCCATCGCATTAAAATACTTTACAGTCATATTTGATGCAATATTTATTGTTGGTTGTCTCTCTAATGTTAATAGTATTGATTCACATCGTACGTTAACACGAAAACACACACACACACACACACACACAGTCATTGATTCCTGTGAGGGTGACAACTACTGTGTGTTGAACAACACATGCACCAGTCAGTTCCTCAGTTGGCGTCGAGTGGATGAGATTTTTCAATTACCTTGCACTGCAAGAATTGTAAGGAGGGGACTGAAAGTAAATGGACTTGATGTATGCTAAAGGGCTGCGACAAAGCAAAGCTTGACCGATTATCAGATAACTGTCCACATGGGCTTTGTGGACGAGTATACTTTTAGTAACCAACCCACCCACGATCATTACGTAAGATTTCTCGAGGGCGTAGGGAAATTGATTTCATTAAGTCGTCGACGGTGTAGCGTGATGGTTTACTTCCCACCATACGTTTTCTATATTCTTCCAAAGGTCGCTTGCATTTGTAGGGACACATGGCAATGACCTTGTTACCTCTGCCCACATATTCTCTATCTGGTTGATGTTCGGTGATCATGGAACAAACGGCTACAGCTTCATCCTCTCTTGGCCCTAAACCAATCTCGCACTGCTCTACTATGATGGATGGGTCTCTGCTCCTGTAAATACATTGTTATGTCGTTAGTTCATATATTTATATTTAAATAACGTATTTGTAATAAGCACAGTGGTTAAGAATTCATTCCCTGTCATAGATAAGTGATCTGGATTCAACAGTCCGATTAAGAATGTGGTTCACCCAGTCTATCATATGATGAGCGTCGTAGTCGGATAGCCACATTAAGACTGACTGGCTGAATCCGATTAGGACGATCTTGTATCGAAATGAAATTACAGAAATCGGATAATTTGAACGTCTGTATTGCAACAATGCTGCGCACATAAATTCCTATGATGGGGTAACAGCTAGCAACTGTCTAAGAAAAAGTGAGAAATATGTCTACTAGCAGCAATGTAACGTAATTATAAACCATGTTTATGTGATGGAAATACTGAATCGAACAACACACATCTATTTCAGTGGAGGGAAGATACACCATATCGGATTTGCTGATGACATAATAATGACAATAATAATAAAAATCCCGTGTGGCCGATAGAGGAAACCCTCCCCCATATGGATGGTACCGTGGAAATCAAATACTTGTGGTGAACCAAATACTAACACAATCCTGAACGGCTACTCAATCCGTTGAACCCAAAATCCAGACACATCTGAGTGAAAATCACCGCTACTCTGGTCACCGTCTGTTAGCTCAATGAGCTTGGCTGAAAATATTTGCTTCCAAAGGCTTCAACACCCTCTGGTCCTGTCCGGTCCTGGTATCACCCAGGCCAAACCAATGAAACACAAGAAAACATGAACTATGCAAGCAAAGGTAACTTTACCCCAGGTGGTACACAACCTGGCCACTGATAGGCGGCAGTTGGATTTTCGCACTCTGGGGAGTCCAGGTTAGCACGGCAGAGAATATCGAAGATCTCTGGTAAATTTCCCTACAAGCAGAAAACATTCATTTGAAAACTAAACATCGATACATTGATCCAAACAAGAAACCTAAATAATCTCACAAAAGAAATCGTCCGCCAAAAAATTCTCATCCTTGCTCTTCAAGAACCACGATTAATTGACAATTAAAACTTGCATTACGGAAACCATGGCATCTTCAAAATACAACAAAAGGTAGCGAAACTCGCACCAATCCTCGGCATTGCATTTCTTGAACACAGATCTATCAACAACTCTGTCGAAGAAATCACACCCATCAACAATCGAGTTATGACTATGCTCATTCAGAGCCCCTATAAAAAATATACACTCATAAATGCACATGCCCCCACCAACATCGAAAATAAGGAAAACACCGAAAATGTCGAAAAATTGTGGAACACACTCGAAAATACTATGAGCAAAATTTGCCAAGATGACGTGAAAATACTAATGGGAGGCTTCAACACTCTATTTGGGACAGAAAAAACCTGTAGAAAAATCATTGGTACAAATTCAACACACCGAAACGCTTAGACCAACAGCACACGTCTGACTGACATTTGCCAACAATTCAACCACAAAAGAATGTCTTCCCACTTAGGAAGTAGCCTGTTCCCAAGAAACATGTTTGGCTACCAGGTGCAAGCTGCTTTCGTTCGCCTTTCGAGACTCGCTGAAAGCCAGATTTTTAATTCTTTTGTAGCAGAGCTACAAGCAGGCAGATACAAACGCAATAAGGGAATCGTAAGACAACGCGCCTTGCTACTTTCAGTAACCCTTAGTGTCAGAGCGAAAACCTTACGGTACTGCCAAATTCATAATGACGACATATTTTTTGTTGTTGTGAATACATAATTATATCTATGAAATGCCACTTTTCATAATAATAGCGGATGATACAGGAAATGAAGTAAATACGGATCTTTTCGAAGTCAAAAGTCGGTAATGTCCTACTAATTCGTGTTAAAATACGCTCAATCGTCTCACAGATACTTAATGCTTTATTAAGATAGTCTGCCGTCGTGATGTTTCTGTAGTAAGCTGAATTTATTTTGTATTAGTACAGTGAATATTTTAATTGGATTTTCCGATAGTTTACTAAACCCAACAGTAATCATCAATGAGAAATTAATCAGCAAAAGAATTTTCTTTCACGATATCTAAAACGATCTGACAATGCTAAAGTTGTTTACAAATTCTACGCCAGTAGAAACCTACTGGTTTCAACGATATAATTATACCAGAGTAGTTTTAAGAGTATTTTCGTCTAGAAATGAATTGCGTCGATGGTTGATCGATCAAGAGCGGGAAAGGTAAAGCTTAACGAATATATGACGAGAGGGACAAGTGCTTGAGAGAGGACTTCTCTATCAATACAAGTGCCTGAGAGACGACTTTAATTTCAATCTCCTGGATAGTTTTGTTTCTCAAATCAAGAAGTGCGTTATCATGCAGTAGAACATGTGATGTAGTTGTGTTGCTAGATTTTCTTACGCTGAGACCGAAAGGTGTCTCAGTTGTTGGCAACAAATTCCAGCTGTGTTTTGGTAGAATTCGTAGCCCAAAACTCACTTTTGGAGCTATCAGATATAAAATATTATGTTCACACTACTCTTTGCTCGAGTTTGTCTTTTGGAGGGGCTCAGCCTTTCATTTCTTCTTAGGAAGTTAATGATAAAGGCATCATAACACGTCACCAGTTACAGTACTGCATACGAATGCTCAATGAGCGACCTGATGACGTTCAATAATAGTCACTCCGTTGATTTTTGTTGTTTCGAATTAGAGCATGTAGTACTCGTACACCAGACTTCTGAACTTTGCCTGTTGAATGCAAATGTCGCATGATGGTAAAATGGTAATCTATCACATATATCAGTAGTCGAGACTTGCTTAATGTGGAAAATCATTGATGCCAGAACGATCTTTGTTGAAACAAGAATATCTTTTTCTGGCGTATTTTTCCCAAAAGCACTCGCTCCACACACAATTCAAATCTTTCTAGCTGCCTCCTCTGCATTCACCCCTCTGTTATACCAAAAGTAAACGTTGCGTTGCAGATGTTACACCTATTTCCGCTTGTGACTCAATTTTACAATGCTTAACTGTAGTTCATGATTCTCAAGTATGCAAAATCCAATGCTTAACTGCAAGATGATAACTAGAACTTCAAATTCGAAAATGACAGTTGATACATACACTGACAGCGTCGCGCCGCGTTCACCTGAGCGGTGCCGGATTTCAGGCGGCGGGTGGCGCCTGGCCGGTGGCCGGTAGCCGCTGCAGCGCGAGGAAACGCTCGAGCGTAAGCTGTTATGATCGCGACGCAGCCACGAGCTGTCCTGCGGAATTGTTTCTGGAATACTTGTTATTGCTGGTGGGTAGAATGTTAAGCGAATTATCTTTGATGTTCAGTCAGACTCATAACTTTAGACCGACTGTGGAAAAAAAAAAAAACAGTTGGACGCGAACAGGCGACTGTAAGCTTAGAACGCACGACGCTTGCCAATAGACCACGGGCTCACATAGTCCGACAACGTCTCGGAAGTAGACAATACTTCCTCCTAACACTTCCGCATCTTACAGTGTTGCCAGATTGTGCATATGGCCGGACTTAGAGTTGTCAGGGGCGGTCAGTTTTATTGGCCACCTTAAGTGAATGACTCGGACTTAGTCTCGGTGGCGGCCGGCCGGCTGTCAGTTTTATTGTCTAAGACTGTACATAGTAATATTAAAATGAACAGATTCATTCTCATTGGTTTACACCTTTACCAACTGGTATCACCAAACGTTCATTTATTCACAATAACCGATTGTAATGGCTGTACATCAACTTTCAGTTAAAAAAGCCACCATAGTTGCTTTAGGTACATCTTGCCATTTGTCAGACAATACACTACTAGCTCCTTAGTGTAATATACTCATTCATTCTTCTACAAAACCAACTCTGCCCTGTAAGTCATACCCCCCAAACCAATTTTTGTACAAGACCTTTCCACAGAACCTGAACGTTTACTAGTCAGTGAGTGGTCGCCTAAATTATTTACAACCTAAACAAAGGTAAAATAATGTGTCACTCAGAGTTGACTAAAGTCACTAAAGAATGATATGTTGTGCAAAAATGTAGCAGTTGTTCACAACAAAAGAAAAGTCAAGGGTTTTCTGCTCAACAAAACCCATTTAAATAGCTGTTTCACAGATCACATCAAATTAATCTTTTTCTCAAAAACAATAGCTCAGAACAGCGTAGGTTATAAATGGCTATAAAATGCTCTCAAGTCTCACATTCCCCGCATCCTAGCCTCCTCCTCCGTGGAAGACGGGGAGGAAAAAAGAGAGCAGTATGAGAAAGAATCTACAATAAGCTCAATAGATTACGCTCCATACAATGGAAAAGTCAACGTGCAAGTCGCCAAAGTGGCATCAAATCGAAAGACTTGCACCCAGCGAACGGTCTACCCGACGGGAGGCCCTAGTTACATAACATTTACATTATTTAAAATGGATAAGGGGAACTGGTCAATATACTAGTATTATGAGGTGTTCTTGCCCTATTTGTGGCCTAAAATGAAGAAATGGGGAGCCGCTGCATTGTCACTTCTCAGAAAAAAATTGTTTGTTCAGCCTACAGTCTTACTTTCATTTTGTGTAATGCCTAATGGGTTTCAGTATCTGGTGGCATCATCAGGGTACTTCTTAATCAAAGGCGCTAAAATATTTGGAAACATTTATAGTTTTTCTGTATGGCAGTCATATTTAAAGTATGATACAAAGTTCAATAAAATCTTCTCTGTCTACATGTTGAATAAAACACTTGATCCCTCAATAGCTGTCTCTCCATCATCATCATCATCAGGAGTTAAAAATTACTGACTATCTGGGCTGGCATGGTGTTCTGCTTATACAGGGTGTATACACGGACAAAGGGTGGAAAAATCCTGGATTTCGTGGTTATAAATACACTTTTTTCATGTTATGTGACAGTTACAATGTAAAATTTATCACTCCTTGGAGTGATAAAGTCCCCCCATGGGAGGGGGCAGTGGGGGATCGCATCTTGGAAAGCTCAGTGATGGGCAGTAACATGTACACAGCATTTTTTTGTATTATGAGAATACAAATACTACCAAACTGGAGAATAGAGACTATACAGCAGGGAAAGTTGAGGATGGTTCCTTTAATTTGTATGAAGCCAAGCATTATGCTTGAAACCATACCGAAACTGAATAAACATGAAATGATAGCTGCTTACTACTATGGCTCGAAATGGACATTCTTATGAAACAGAACTAATCTAGCCAATTAAATAAAAACTTTTATGAAAGCTACAATGAACAAAATATAAATTCCTTTCTGTATTTACTAACTGTCCACCAGTCATGGTCTCGTGGTAGCATTCTTGCTTCTCGAGCACGGGGTCCCGGGTTCAATTCCTAGCGGAGTCAGGGATCTTCACCTGCCCCGAGATGACAGTGTTGTGTCATCTTCATAATGATCATTCATCCCATTACAGTCGGAGGAAGACAACGGCAAACCACCTCCATTAAGACCTTGCCTAGTACGGTGGCGCGGATTTCCCGCATCGTTCTCTTACTCTCTGTCAAGAAGCATGCGACTTCATTTCCATTCCATTTCCTAACTAGGGAAAAGTGGGAAGAAGTTTACAACACTGCAGACACAAATGAAAAGTTTCATGCTTTCAGTACCATCTTCTGCTATTACTTTGAACTATGACACTTGACAGAAAATGGAACTGCATACTGAATATGCAAAAACAAAACTTAAGACAAGACAGGTCTCAACTAGCAGGAAAAAAACTTTACAACTGGTTATCACAACATATTAAGACAAAAAAAAATTTAAGGAATTTTAAAATGGCTAGACAAAAAAAATTTAAGGAATTTTAAAATGGCTCTAAAAATGTATCTTAATTAAATTGCATTATAGTGTCGATGAATATATACAATCTTAAACTGTATAGAAGCTAGTGAAGCTAGCTGCTTCTGAAATCTGGACAAGCTCCTGTAGAACACTGTAGTCATTAACATAATCAGTGTAGGTGTATGTCATATAAATTGTAAATATTTTCTAATCTTTAAATTTGTGTCTTTTGGCCAAATGCAAAAGCTATATAAACTACACTCATGAAGATGCCACAAAAACTGTAAACATTACTCTACATTTTTAATTAATAAGATTAACTGTTGTGGTAAAAATCCTCTTGCTTTTTTAACTAGAAAACTGTCAAGTCCTTCAGAAGAGCATGTGTATATGTATACATTTGCTCACAGTTTTATGTACATAAACTTACTTCTATTATAGCAGGTATAGAATTCATAATCATCACATTATTTCATGTTGTCTCACCACATCATTGTTGTTGTCTTCAGTCCAGGGACTGATTTGATGCAGCTCTCCATGCTACTCTATCCTGTGCAAGCCTCTTCATCTCCAAATAACTACTGCAACCTACATCCTACTGAATCTGCTTACAATATTCATCTCTTGGCCTCCCTCTATGATTTTTACCCTCCACACTTTCCTCTAATACTAAATTGGTGATCCTTTGATGCCTCAGAACGTGTCCTACCAACCGATCCCTTCTCCTAGTCAAGATGTGCTACAAATTCTTCACCACATCATCTCACAAAAATTGATTTGTCCAATATCAGTTTGTAACTATTACAAAGATGATGAAAAGATTAATAAAACAATCAAATATTCAATCACTCAGTGGAACAATAGTTTATTAATCTTTAGTTAAAACCTTATCACATGAGCTTTTAAATTAATTTACTGTTCACATGTGAAAGCTGTGAACAGCCACTTCTCTTTGCTTCAGATGACAATGAAGCTGGTTGTAAATATTGGTTCTTTCTTGTAGCAATTTTATTTTACTCCTTAATTTTTCTTTTCTGGGACCAGACTAATAAATCACCTTCGCTTTCAACATAAGCAGCTGTTATTTAACACACTGCAGGAGTTTCAATGTACGCATCACTGAAGGAAGTTTCATTCATGTTTTCAACTGGAAAGTAACACATAGCATTGCTTTAAATGAAGCCTGTAGGCCGACTGATGTTTTGGATTAGGCCCAGACCTATAATTTCACTCCAACATATTATGTAATATGAATCATATTCATTTAATAAGTGATGATTGATACACATCATAAAGAATCTTCTGCCCAACTTTGTCCAAAATATGAGATGTGTTCAGCTTTTCCATTATGTAACTGTTGGTGTAGAATGTCGTCTTCTTCTTCTTCAGTGTTTTCTTTGAGCAATAAGTACGACAATATCATTTTAATTGTAACAACTGGGGATGCTTGGTGAACCATTGTAAATTAACTTGCCTTATTTCACAGATTTTATTATGTTTACTGCATGACCTAGATTGAGTTTTAAGCCCATTTTCAAATACTTTACTGATTCCAAAGCTCATAACACAGAGATAAACATGATAAGGCAAGGAAAGACATCACAACTTCTTAATCCATCAATCCTTGACTTAATGTAAAAATACTTCAATGACAGTTTTTGACAAATTACACATGGAATTACACAATTCAGCAATTACACTAATATGACTAAACATACTTAGGAATAAAGTTATGCATCAGATGAGAACTTTTTATCTACTGATAGACCGAAGTCCACAGTTTTACTTCTATCATGTGAAATTACCTAAAAGAGGCGAATAACTGAATTGGGTTTGCTCGTTTAGAAGAATTGTGGGGATATACACACCTGTTTTTAATTTATAGAATCTCTAACTGGCTTAGTTTAACCCCTTCTCCTCAGTATGTAAGACTTCTACTTCTATTATGTATTTGTGGTTTTTGTTAAAGCAATGTTCCGCAAAGGTTGAAATCAGTCTTCTTCAATCTCCAGCTTGTATGATGTTCTTTAAGCCTGGTGCAGATTGACCTCCACATCTGTCCAGTGTAGCAAGATTGACACTCCTTGCATGTAATCTTATAAACCCCACATTTTGTGTTAATTTTTGCACTGAACAAGCATCTAGCAGCTCCATCCCACCATGAGACCAATAATGCCAGATGACGTGAGAGGCCAGCACCATGTTTGAAACTGTCTATCCTGCATCCCTGCAAGCATCATCAAGGCTCTGTCTCTGCTTTCACTCAATGTCCAAAGCCCAGTATCTGTTAAAATTATTGCTTCTTTTATTTTATTTTTGTTTAAAAAAATGCTGTCCTTTTCTTTTGTAACACAATGCTGATAGTCTGATGTTTGCCTTTTCAAACTGTAATTTATACTTTTTTTTCTGGTTGATTTTTGGCCACGACTGACTTCTCCAGTTCCCGATGTTTAATATGTCACAAGTGCTCTGCACAATGCTCAACGTCAGTGCCAACAGTTTGTTCTATGCACATGCAACCACATTCACAAAGGACACCATACACGCCAGGAACTGAACACCTAAGTTGTCTTTAATGGGGTATAACATATCTTATCTTGGATGCAGGCCAAAACACCACTCTGTGCCGGCCGGAGTGGCCAAGCGGTTAAAGGCGCTACAGTCTGGAACCGCGCGACCGCTACGGTCGCAGGTTCGAATCCTGCCTCGGGCACGGATGTGTATGATGTCCTTAGGTTAATTAGGTTTAAGTAGTTCTAAGTTCTAGGGGACTGATGACCTTAGAAGTTACGTCCCATAGTGCTCAGAGCCATTTGAACCACTCTCTGTCTATATCTGTTCATCATGGAGCCTATCTTGCTAGTACCTGCAGGTACGGACAGAATGCAGCCAACTTGGCCTCTTCCACCAGTTCATGGGGGTCTCTTGCAATTTCTCCCTTGCTGTAACTGGTTTCTCTGAATATGAGCTTCAAATGCTGAAATTCACAGTAAATTACATATTGGGATGGACACTGTACATGTGGTCAAGTTCACGAGGGTTGTGGAGCTTCCATTCTTTGACGTTTTAGCTGAACAGTAGGGAGGAGGCTAGCTTGGTCGTTCATTATACAGGAAGACTATGCACATTGATCAGTACTTAAACACCAATAGTTTTCACCACCCTGTACATAAGAAAGCGGTCTTCAACAAGTTAGTACACAGGGCAAATATTATTTCTGACAATGACCATCTCGAGTCTGCATTTCAGCATCTGAAGCGCATGTTCAGAGAAAATGGCTACAGCAACTGCAGAAGCTTTCAGGTGTCACCAATGAAAGAAACTCAAACAGGTGGAGGGGGCCAAGCCAGATACATTGCATTCATACTGTGCAGCAGCTACTAGCAAGATAGGATGCATGCTGAATCGACATGTACTGAGACTGTGTCCTGGCCTGCCTCCAAGATAAGAGAGATGTTACTCCATGTTTATAGAGGTCTTCGAGCTCCTGGTGAGTATGGAGTCTGCTGTGCATGTGGTAGCATTTACACTGATTTAACTATTTGCACTTTTGCTGAGTGTTGTGCAGAGCACTCACCACATATTAAAGAACGGGAACTGGAGAAATCAGCCATGGCTGAAAATTGTCCAGAAAATGGGCATAAAACACAATTTGAAAAAAAAAAACAAGAGTTTTTGATCAAACATCAATATATTTGGATTCTGGTACAAAAGGCACAGGTGATATTAGAACGAACAGCAACAATTTTAACAGAGACCAGGGGTACACACCTAGCAGGGCAGGGGGGATGGGCTTTGGACATTGAGCAAAAGCAGAGACAGAGGCTTGATGATTGTAGGGCCGCAGGAGAGGCAGTTTTAAGCATGGCACTGGCCTCTCACACCATCTGACATTACTTGGTCCCACGGCAGGATGGACCTGCTGGGAGCAGCCCAAATTGTTTTCCGAGTGTGCATCACTCTGGCCTTCTCCGGAAGGCTATAGACATTACCGTAGCAGAACACCGCACCAGTGCATGCAGTCAGTGATTTTTAACTCCTGTCAATAATGGCAGAGACAACTATCAAAAGGTCGAGTCAAACGGCTTGCAAATTGACAAGATTTTATTGAGGCATGACAAAGCAAAAGACTCCAAGAACACACACAGTACGAAGTGCAATCTTAAAATTAGGCAGTCCATTACCCCAGCACTCACATCTCAAAGTCACTTACCCAAATAAATATTAATGCTACGTGTTACATAATGTAAACTGCCACCAGTAGGGACAAAGAAGCCCCCTACATACAGAGCTTTTAAAAAGCACAATGTAAAGTATGTATAAAAAATACGACATCACATAATACATGGAATGCAAAAATTAATGACACATAATGGACAAAACAAACCCCACTATAATAAAACACTAAGCAAAAAACTAAGCATCTAAATTGCTAATTTTTTCATCAACCATTTACACACAGTGCATTCCTCTATAAATCATTGATCTAGCCAGGTCGATATTGTTCACAACAATAGCACAACTTATTGATCAATTAAAATTATTTGTACTGAAAAGATTAGCCAGCATAGTGGTGCAGTTTGGCAATGCAACATTCTGCAACTGTCAGCTGACCATCTTTGGCAGCAATTCCAGTTTCCTGTTTATCCCAGATGTGTCCATGTATTTGATGAACCTCATGGGTGGCATCACGCAGCACAAATCAACCATGATAATGAAAGCCATTTCTTGTATGCTACATGCAGTTTTAAGAGGCTACATCAATGAGTCTTATAGTGTTTTATGGGAAGCCCAGAAATATCGAACCAGCGATCCGTATTATCATTTCGTGGTGTAAATGTAAGCCTCTTCTGTCATGCAAATTCAATATTAACTCTGAATTCTGTTTATAACACTTGACAATCAGTAACTCACTCTACATTCATTCATAGTTTGCTTGTGCCTTTGCAGCTTAAAACAGTAAGTTGAGTGTTTTTAAAATTTCTACCATTATTGCTACTTTAGCAAGGAGTGTCTATCATCTTAAATTCAATCCGTGCATCAATGACTCAAAACGTAGTTAATAATGGGGTATGTCACACTAAATAACATACATTTGCACATCATAACAGATGATGTATAAGTTATGAAATGCACAGGAGAGAGGAATGAGAATGGGGGTGGGTGGGGTGGGGTGAGGTGGGGGGAGGACTGTAGAGTAAGGAAAGGGACTGCCTGTATTTTAGGCTCACTTTGTACTCAGGGTGCTAATTAAACGCTGAAACAAGATTACGTCTTAAACCGCTGAGAAATTAACGATGAGCAGGAGTGGGGAGGGGGCGTTGAGCATCTCACAGAAATGATTTCTTTCCTCTCAGCTGTAGTTTAATGGCATGTTTTAAACATTAATAATTTATATGGAATAATATTCAAATAACAAACACACTTTGAAATATTATGTATTCTACAATTTGTGACTTATAAACCTATATAAAATTAAATTCTAATGTTAGGTTAAAAATACAGAATTCCATGAGATTTTTCAAAATTCCTGAAATTTCTCCAATTTTTCCAAGTACAATGTAATTCTCTGAGAATTACAGGTTTTACAGAAGACTATAGTGGAATAACCCTATTGTCTCATGGGCTGAAAATACTTGAGAAGATCATGGAAAAGAGCCTGAGAACTATCATAGAAACACAACTGGAGAAGGAACAATATGGCTTCAGAAGTAACAGATCAACAATAGATCTAATTTTTAGCACCCGCATTTTGATGGAAAAGTATTGGGAGAAAGGCAAGAATCTGGTCATTGCATTCCTGGATATAGAAAAAGCCTATGATAGTGTTATAAGAGATAAGATCTGGAAATGCCTGAGGAAAAAGAATGTGCCTAAAGGACTAATAAGAAAAATTCAGATGATGTACAAAGACTGTACTAGCTGTGTACAAATTGGGGAAGAATGATCATCGTGGTTTGAGACCAGGAGTGGAGTTTAGCAAGGAAGTGTAATGACACCACTACCATTCATCACTGTTATGGATACTATAATGAAGAATGTCAATGAGAGTTCACATGAACTGAATGCATTTGCCTTTATTGATGACATCATGACATGGGGTGAAACTGACGAGGAAGAACAGATCAGACTGGTTGAATGGAAATCTCAGTTCCAGAAATATAGCCTCAATATCAGTAAGACCAAGACAGTGGTGATGGCAGTCAACAGAGATGGACAACCAGCAAGTGTAAAACTAGGAGACCACACCAAGTAGTGTGTATGGACAGTTTTCTTACCTTGGAAGTGTAATCTCCAGTGATAATTTGGACAGAAATGAAATCACCACCACAGTGCAAAAAGGATCCGAATTCTACCAACAAGCAATATAACTTTTATGGGATGACTTTATTCCAAAACCAGCCAAACTGATGATGTTTAATGGCTATTTCATATCAGTATTTACCTATGATATCAAAACATGTAACCTCACAAAAAGATCATCATCAAGGCTGCAAGCATCAGAGAAGAAATTTCTTAGATCCACCATCCAGAAGACCAAGATGGACAAGTTAAGGAATGAGGAGATGAGGAAAGAAGACGGAATAAAGACATCCCTATTAAATCGAATTGGCAAGGTCCGAGCAGGCACATGGGGGGAGGGGTTTATTAGTGATTGGGAGATCCAACGTTAGATGGGTGATGGAGCCCCTTAGGGAAATAGCGGAAAGGTCGGGGAAGAAGGCCAGTGTTCACTCTGTCTGCTTGCACCCAACTGCAAATTGTTGCTCATGTCTGCACCAATGACTCCTGCCGTCTGGATTCAGAGGTCATCCTCAGTTCATACAGGCAGTTGGCAGAGTTGGTGAAGGCGGAAAGCCTGGCTCGCGGGGTGGAATCTGAGCTAACTATTTGTAGTATCGTTTCCAGAACCAATCGCGGTCCTCTGGTTTGGAGCCGAGTGGAAGGCTTCAACCAGAGGCTCAGATGATTCTGCGGAGATCTGGAGTGCAAATTTCTCGACCTCCGCTATCGGCTGGAGAAATGTGGGGTTCCCCTGAATAGGTCAGGCATGCACTACACGCGGGAAGCGGCTACAAGGATAGCGGAGTACGTGTGGAGTGCATATGTGGGTTTTTTAGGTTAGAGAATTCTCTCCCTAGGCCCAACAAGACGCCTCCTCAGACGCGGCAAGGGACAAAGAATCCAGTGAAATTTTTTTAAGTGCTTTATCTGAAAACTACCTTGAGCAGTTAAACAGAGAGCTGACTCGCGGCGATAACATATTAGACCTTCTGGTGACAAACAGACCCGAACTACACTCCTGGAAATTGAAATAAGAACACCGTGAATTCATTGTCCCAGGAAGGGGAAACTTTATTGACACATTCCTGGGGTCAGATACATCACATGATCACACTGACAGAACCACAGGCACATAGACACAGGCAACAGAGCATGCACAATGTCGGCACTAGTACAGTGTATATCCACCTTTCGCAGCAATGCAGGCTGCTATTCTCCCATGGAGACGATCGTAGAGATGCTGGATGTAGTCCTGTGGAACGGCTTGCCATGCCATTTCCACCTGGCGCCTCAGTTGGACCAGCGTTCGTGCTGGACGTGCAGACCGCGTGAGACGACGCTTCATCCAGTCCCAAACATGATCAATGGGGGACAGATCCGGAGATCTTGCTGGCCAGGGTAGTTGACTTACACCTTCTAGAGCACGTTGGGTGGCACGGGATACATGCGGACGTGCATTGTCCTGTTGGAACAGCAAGTTCCCTTGCCGGTCTAGGAATGGTAGAACGATGGGTTCGATGACGGTTTGGATGTACCGTGCACTATACAGTGTCCCCTCGACGATCACCAGTGGTGTACGGCCAGTGTAGGAGATCGCTCCCCACACCATGATGCCGGGTGTTGGCCCTGTGTGCCTCGGTCGTATGCAGTCCTGATTGTGGCGCTCACCTGCACGGCGCCAAACACGCATACGACCATCATTGGCACCAAGGCAGAAGCGACTCTCATCGCTGAAGACGACACGTCTCCATTCGTCCCTCAATTCACGCCTGTCGCGACACCACTGGAGGTGGGCTGCACGATGTTGGGGCGTGAGCGGAAGACGGCCTAACGGTGTGCGGGACCGTAGCCCAGCTTCATGGAGACGGTTGTGAATGGTCCTCGCCGATACCCCAGGAGCAACAGTGTCACTAATTTGCTGGGAAGTGGCGGTGCGGTCCCCTACGGCACTGCGTAGGATCCTACGGTCTTGGCGTGCATCCGTGCATCCGTGCGTCGCTGCGGTCCGGTCCCAGGTCGAAGGGCACGTGCACCTTCCGCCGACCACTGGCAACAACATCGATGTGCTGTGGAGACCTCACGCCCCACGTGTTGAGCAATTCGGCGGTACGTCCACCCGGCCTCCCGCATGCCCACTATACGCCCTCGCTCAAAGTCCGTCAACTGCACATACGGTTCACGTCCACGCTGTCGCGGCATGCTACCAGTGTTAAAGACTGCGATGGAGCTCCGTATGCCACGGCAAACTGGCTGACACTGACGGCGGCGGTGCACAAATGCTGCGCAGCTAGCGCCATTCGACGGCCAACACCGCGGGTCCTGGTGTGTCCGCTGTGCCGTGCGTGTGATCATTGCTTGTACAGCCCTCTCGCAGTGTCCGGAGCAAGTATGGTGGGTCTGACACACCGGTGTCAATGTGTTCTTTTTTCCATTTCCAGGAGTGTATTTGAAACAGTTAACGTAGAACAGGGAATCAGCAATCATAAAGCGGTTGCTGCATCAATGATTTCAGCCGTAAATAGAAATATTAAAAAAGGTAGGAAGATTTTGCTGTTTAGCAAAAGTGACAAAAAGCAGATTTCAGAGTACCTGAGGGCTCAACACAACATTTTTGTCTCGAGTACAGATAGTGTTGAGGATCAGTGGACAAGGTTCAAAGCCATCATACAATATGCGTTAGATGAGTGTGCGCCAAGCAAGATCATAAGAGATGGAAAAGAGCCACTGTGGTACAACAACCGAGTTAGAAGACTGCTGTGGAAGCAAAGGGAACTTCACAGCAAACATAAACATAGCCAAAGCCTTGCAGATAAACAAAAATTACGCGAAGCGAAATGTAGTGTGAGGAGGGCTATGCGAGAGACGTTCAATGAGTTTGAAAGTAAAGTTCTATATACTGACTTGGCAGAAAATCCTAAGAAATTCTGGTCTTATGTCAAAGTGGTAGGTGGATCAAAACAAAATGTCCAGACGCTATGACCAAAATGGTACTGAAACAGAGGATGACAGACTAAAGGCTGAAATACTAAATGTCTTTTTCCAAAGCTGTTTCACAGAGGAAGACTGTACTGTAGTTCCTTCTCTAGATTGTCACACAGATGACAAAATGGTAATATCGAAATAGACAACAGAGGGATAGAGAAACAATTAAAATCGCTCAAAAGAGGAAAGGCCGCTGGACCTGATGGGATACCAGTTTGATTTTACACAGAGTACGTGAAGGAACTTGCCCCCCTTCTTGCAGCAGTGTACCGTAGGTCTCTAGAAGAGCGTAGCATTCCAAAGGATTGGAAAAGGGCACAGGTCATCCCCATTTTCAAGAAGGGATGTCGAACAGATGTGCATAACTATAGACCTATATCTCTAACGTCAATCAGTTGTAGAATTTTGGAACATGTATTATGTTCGAGTATAATGACTTTTCTGGAGACTAGAAATCTACTCTGTAGAAATCAGCAAGGGTTTTGAAAAAGACTTCCGAAGTAAGAGTGATTTCAGGTGTGCTGCAGGGGAGAGTCGTAGGACCGTTGCTATTCACAATATACATAAATGACCTTGTGGATGACATCGGAAGTTCACTGAGGCTTTTTGCAGATGATGCTGTGGTATATCAAGAGGTTGTAACAACTGAAAATTGTACTGAAATACAGGAGGATCTGCAGCAAATTGACGCATGGTGCAGGGAATGGCAATTGAATCTCAATGTAGACAAGTGTAATGTGCTGCGAATACATATAAAGAAAGATCCCTTATCATTTAGCTACAATATAGCAGGTCAGCAACTGGAAGCAGTTAATTCCATCAATTACCTGGGATTACGCATTAGGAGTGATTTAATATGGAATGATCAAATAAAGTTGATTGTCGGTAAAGCAGATGCCAGACAGATTCATTGGAAAAATCCTAAGGAAATGCAATCCGAAAACAAAGGGAGTGGGTTAGAGTACGCTTGTTTGCCCACTGCTTTAATACTGCTCAGCAGTGTGGGATCCGTACCAGATACGGTTGATAGAAGGGAGAGAGAAGATCCAACGGAGAGCAGCGCGCTTCGTTACAGGATCATTTAGTAACTGCGAAAGCGTTACGGAGATGATAGATAAACTCCAGTGGAAGACTCTGCAGGAGACACTCAGTAGCTTGGTACGGGCTTTTGCTGAAGTTTCGAGAACATACCTTCACCGAGGAGTCAAGCAGTATATTGCTCCCTCCTACCTGTATCTCGCGAAGAGACCACGAGGATAAAATTAGAGAGATTAGAGCCCACACAGAGGCATACCGACAATCCCTCTTTCCACGAACAATACGAGACTGGAATAGAAGGGAGAACTGATAGAGGTACTCAAGGTACCCTCCGCCACACACTGTCAGGTGGCTTGTAGTATGGATGTAGATGTAGATCCAGACATCAATGGTACGGGCATGTGATGAGAATGGAGCCAACTACATCAGTCAAAATAAATTTGGAAAGACAGGTGGATGCGGAAAGACCTCAAGGAAGACCTCAAACCTGATGGATGGACTTTATAAAGGCTGATCTAGTGACCAGAGGAGGATGTTCCCCATGAACAGGACGAAGTGGAAGAGTCTCATTACCAGTACCCAGGAAACTGAAATTGTTAAATAATGATTATGATTTTGATTATGATGATGATGATGATGATGATGATGAAGATGAAGATGACGACAGAAGAATTGCCACCTTGGTACTGTATCTTAGCTATATACGGAAATTATTTTAGAAATGTTTCCTAACAAGTATTTTAACTGTGAACTGTGAGGTTTTTGATTATAGGATAGCATGATGATGGTACCTGGTAACAAAATTTGTAATCATCTGACAAAATGAAAGTATGACTGTAGACTAAAGCAAATAAAAATAGTTTCACTGTTTGGTTCCTGCTTTAACTGTGTGTTTGAAATACGTAATAATCACTTCTGTATTTGCTGTAATCAGTTTTGTCTTTCTAAATGAAGGCTACACAAGAAGCTTATGGATGATAAGGGTAAGAATAGGGATACTAAGATGAACTGTGTCTCAAACATTTAAATACAAACATTCACGCTGATAACTTACCAGATATATACTGCTGGGAAGCTAGATTTCCTTCAGAACTCATTTCCACAACTACAAAACATCCCCTTTTGCGTCCACCAATCTGAGATTTGAGCCCATTTAGTATTCCATCACCCGGTAGTGCATGGGCTGTCACTGCATCAGCCCAGGATACTATGTGATGAGTTCCAGTGGAATACTGCAAGGTACTTATGTGACCTATGTCAGCAAATTTTCTGAAAATGGAGAGAGAGAAGCATATTATTTTACCAGGAAGTGGGCTGGTTACACTAGCCTAGGTTGAGTCCAGAATGATGGTAGAATGGGGGGACATGCTGGAGAATAATTTTCTATCCCTGGAGTTCAGGGAAACTAGTGCTGTGTGGGGGCACCTGATCAGCTATATGGTAAAAAAGGCACTCACATCTTCTGTATCATGTAGTATCTCTGACTTCTTATTTTTGCACACATTTCCTTTTATCTTTACCTTGCTCCTTTGTGACACTAGGCGAGTCCCTTCTTAGCCGAGATTCTAAATACCTTCCTCCGCACCCTCAATTATTTTCCCTTTTCTCCTTTGATGATGTAACGTATGGTTTCAAAAGCTATGAGAGTTGTTATTTATTTTTGTGTATATCTGCAGTACCTCCTGAAAGTAAATTGAGGCCAGCACATAGATATCAACAGTTCTTTGTCATTTAAGAAATGTTGTAAACCAACAATGCAGGGGATCTCATCAAGAAACTTGGTATTCTTGTATTCACATAACTGTACAGTTCATTCTTAATTATCTTTCTGGCTGTAATAAAAATAAGTTTTTAGTTAACTGCAATGTAAACTACCACAGGACAACAAACATTAATAATGTGAAGCATGTGTGGTTCATAATTGAAGGCTTTGAAGCACAACTGTGCCAACACGTATATTAAAATACATATCTCTATAATGAACTGCAGAATTTAATTTATCAGGATTTTGAATATTTCCCACATGAATTTACACGATATTTAAAATTTTTGGAACTGCTGATATAGAGTGATGTTTATCAAATGGATTGGAGTTGTCTTGAGGTTGCACCATGAATATCAGCTAGGTCTTTGTAACACAGATTTGGAAGTGTGGCTGCTATAGAGTGCAGCTGTTTTGGGTCTCCTGAAGGCTCAGTCCAATCCCTCCAGCCTACGCATCCCACGTCATGTCTCTGTCACAAGCAGAACTTTGAAGAAGCCATATTAGATTTCGTCCTAATCACTCGAAGTCCATAATTGGTGGGTTTTATATTACAACTTATGTCATATGAATACATGCTTTGTAAAGCATCAACATATTGAAGATCACTCAAAAAAGTGTAATTACTGGTACGATTTGTTGTTTTCTTCTTCTACTTTGAGAACTGTGGTAGGGAAGGCAAATGGTCGACTTTGGTTTACTGGGAGAATTTTAGGAAAGAGTGGTTCACCTATGAAGGAGAATGCATGTAGGATGCTGGTGCAACCTGTTCTTGAGTACTGCTCGAGTGTTTGGGATCCATATCAGGTCAGATTTAAGAAAGAAATTGAAGCAATTCACAGGCAGGCTGCTAGATTTGTTACCAGCAGGTTCAAACAACACTTAAGCGTTATGGAGATATTTTGGGAACTCAAATCGAGGGAAGGTGACGATACATTATTGGAAAAATATAGAGAACCAGCATTTGAAGCCAACTGCTGAAAGATTCTACTGCTGCCAACGTATATAGTGTGTAAGGACCATGAAGATAAGCTATGAGAAATTAGGGCTCATATGGAGGCATACAGACAGTTGTTTTTCCTTTGCTGTATTTGAGAGTGGAACAGGACAGGAAGCAAGGTACCCTCTGCCATGCACCATACGCTGCCTTAAAGAGTATCTACATAGATGTAGACATAGAAATGGTTTACTTATCAAGGGCTGCAATTGTGAGGTAAGTCCTCTCAGAATAAAAGCAAGGTCTGTATTTCCTTGTCTCAATTTCTTTCCAGGAATTTTTCAGATGACTACCAAACTGGTCTAGCATAAAAAGAGAACTCTTCTTCAGTGAATCACCTTTCTTCTCTCCCATACTCAGTTAACCCATAATTTCATACCAGTCTTGTCCATCCAACCATTGTCAAGTACAGGTGTGAACAATAACACCTGGTGGTATTTCAGAAGATTTTTCACTTTAAAATGATCAATGTATTAAGTTTAGTACAGTCAGAACTACATGAAAGGTCAACAGTCTAATGAATTTTTTAATGTCGAATTGTTTTTACAATTACAGTTTTAGCACCTTTCATGGCAACAGTTCTATTACTCAGTAGATCAAATGTCAGAGGAGTTTTGTCCACGTTTGCCATTTGGCTTAGTTCCATACTGGTTTTCTTTAGATGTTGAATAATAAAGTGATGTAAAGATAATATTCTCTCTTCACACTCTTGTGGCATTTTATGAGATATTTTGGTTTTGGTTCGCAGGCTAAGACCATGACACTTCAAACAGCTGTAGCACCAACAAACTCCAACCTTAAAGCCTGCCAAGTTCCTTTGTAGCACTAGCTCATGGGTGGATATTTGATCATTTTTTGTATTAGTTCCAATGGCATTTGGGCGGTGTCCTTTAATCCATTTCAATTTGTCATAATCTAGTTTTGGCCATTTTGTATTTAGTACTCTATTTGCACATTTATTCTTCTTTATTTTTTTTTCTGTTGTTCTTTTCTAGCTCATCAATGTTGAATGGTTTTCTGTGTTGGTGGAGAGCCGAAATGCCATTCAGCTGCTCTGTTTTCATGTTGTTCTGCATATGTTATTACTTTCAATTTATAGCCTGCGTCATATGAATACCTTTTATATTTTTCCATTAGGAAACTAGCTACAAATAAAAAATACTGCACTGTTACAGACAATATAAATTACTTTCAGTTCAAGTTCACCGACATCATAGACTGCAATCATACATCATAGGCTAGACAGTGTTCTGGACATGTCATGGCAAGACAGGAGGGAGACAATGTTAGCAAGCTTGTGAATCCCCGCAACTCAACTCGTGTTCATCGCATCGGTGCACTGCTGCTGCCAGTCGAATCCAATGTTGCCAGGCAGATACAAGTTTCCAGCGGCATCAAATATATGGCCATTTTTAAGACTAGCGGGAATTTTAAACCAAACACTGGAAGTTTTTCTATTAATTTTGAGTATAAGACTCATCTGAATTTTGGACGCAATTTTTTTGTAGAAAAAAGTGCATCTTAAAGTCCACAAAATATGGTTGTTCTTGGTATAATTTGTGATAAAATATCAATTAACGATGAATTGGCAATTCATGCCTTCAGGTGAACCATAAGATACAGAAACGTACGTATGGAAGTTTACTGCAGTATAGTTGATAAAGACACTGACTGACTATAACAAGGTTGGTTTGTTCGCATCTTTCTGTTTCCAATTTTTTTTATTCATATTAAAGATATGCAAATCACACTAAGTTCTTAACTAGTATTGCTTGATGTCGCTAGTTTATTTCCAAATGTTCCTACTGATGAACCTACACTGAAGTGCCAAAGAACCTGGTATAGGCATGCATATTCAACCATAGAGATATGCGAACAGGCAGAATACGGCACTGTGGTCAGTATGCCTATACAAGACGACAAGTGTCTGGCACATGTCAGATCGGTTACTGCTGCTACAATGGCAGGTTATCAAGATTTAAGAGAGTTTGAACGTGGTGTTATAGCTGACGCACAAGCGATTGGAAACAGCATCTCCGAGGTAGGGGTGAAGTGGAAATTTTCCCATACGACCATTTCATGAATGTGCCATGAATATCAGGGATCCAGTAAAACGACAAATCTCTGACATCGCTGTGGATGGAAAAAGATTCTGCAAGAACAGGACTAATGATGACAGAAGAGTGTCTTCCCGACAACAGAAGAGAATCATTCAACATGACAGCCCGACAACAGAAGAGAATCATTCAACATGACAGCCCGACAACAGAAGAGAATCATTCAACATGACAGAATGCAACCCTTCTGCGAATTGCTGCAGATTTCAATTTTGGGCCATCAACTAGTGTCAGCATGTGAACCATTCAACGAAACATTATCGATATGGGCTTTTGGAGCCGAAGGCCCACTCGTGTGCCCTCAATGACTGCACAACACAAAGCTTTACGCCTGGCCTGGCCAATAACAACAACATTGGACTGTTGACTGAAAACATGCTGCCTGGTTGGAGGAGTTTCATTTCAAATTGTATCAAGTGGATGGACATGTAGAGGTATGGAGATAAGCTCATGAATTCATGGACCCTGAATGTCAGCAGAGGACTGTTCAAGCTGATAGAGGCTCTGTAATGGCGTGGGGTGTGTGTAGTTGGAGTGAAATGGGACCCCTGACACATCTAGATACGACTGACACGTGACACATGCTTAAGTATTCCTGTCTGATCACCTGCATCCATTCATGTCCATTGGGCATTCTGATGGACTTGGGCAATTCCAGCAGGACAATGTGACACCCTAAATGTCCAGAATTGCTATAGAGTGGCTCCTGGGACACACTTTCGAGTTTAAACACTTCTGCTGTCCACCAAAATCTCCAGACATAAACATCATTGATCATATCTGGGATGCCTTGCAATGTGCTGTTCAGAAGAGATTTCCACCCCCCACCCCCTCGTACTTTTATGAATTTATGGACAGCCCTGCAGGATTCATGGTGTCAATTCCCCCCAGCACTACTTTAGACATTAGTCGAGTCCATGCCATGTCTTGTCGTGGCATTCCTGCATGCTCACAGGGGCCCTACACAGTTTTAGGCAGGTGTACCAGTTTCTTTGGCTCTTCAGTGTATAAACAAATTAACAGATATTTTGCACAAATCCAAATAAATCCTCTAGAATTACATGACATAATCAATGCTACTATTTACAGAAAAAATGTAGATAATGATATGTAAATCCTGCAAGCTTCCAGCATCCACAAACATGCAAGTTTCCATTGAATGATGCAATGCCTCATGTCTGTTCCATTACCCAAATCAGCCTTTCAGACAACTACAAACCATCAAACAAATTGCTTCTAGCAATGGCTGCAGCTCTGTTCATATTGATAATACTCTAAGAAAAAAGAAACGGAATAAATTTACATCACTTCTGCACAATGACCAACAGCAGTCACTAAGCCTGGTGCAAAATTCTATTTATTGGCAACATTTCAGACAATCTCGTAAAAAAGTTAAAGTCTTGCAAATGCAGTCTTACATTTCATAGCATGAATGACACATAAAAAAATTATTCAAAGAAAAATTGCAACCCCTGGCAGACTGGTGAATATAATATAACTTACACAGTATGAAAAAGTGTATATTGGTCAGTCAGGCAGCGCTGTGGCAATTGGGCTATGAGAACACGAGATAAGCTGGCAATTAAGGAAGTCAGATTTAGCCTTTGCTGGTCATTTTTTTTTTAGCAGAAAGCCAGTCATGTGATATTGAATGTGAAGTTCTACATTCTGTGACGAAAAGTAGAAACATGACCTTGCTGGATATCAACAAACACAATGCCAGCCTAGTGTTGAATGATTAGACTCAATTTCCATTTTCCCCTTTGTTAAATTAAGCTTTGTTACAAATACTACAGTCAAACTGTAAATTCACCTTATTTCTCGTCATTTATTTCTTTTAATTAATTTTAATTAGAGGGCCAAGTGTAAGAACAAATTTTGGCTACTGTGTCTCTTTTTTAATGTGGGTAAGAAGCAATTCTAACAAGTATTAAAATCTTGACTGTCAATTTGGAGAAAGCTGATGACATCAGGATCTGGGTGTGGTAAGTCTACTTCCTTTAGATTTTCATGGATTTATTTATCTCTCAATTTCAATCACTCCTTGGACCAGCATTTTGTTTTCTTTTTCTGCTTTCTATACAGTGCTAAAACCTATGCAATAAATGCTTTGTCTGCATTGGTAGCTATTCACTAGTGTCAAAGTACCTCGCTACATGACTGCACTGTGTGACAGCTGCTTCTAGAGTGAGGTCAAATTTGACAAACTTTATTCGTACATCTATGACTTGTTTGATGGGCTTGTGGATACAAAACAGTTAAAGAGATTTGATTATTACCAGGGGCCTACAAGGACAACATTAGACCAACAATTTACAAAATTATTCCCATGTATCTGTGATTACCCAATGGCAAGAGATTTTAATCTGTGGTACAACAACAGTGCCACACAACTGTAACTCCTAGTTATTTGCAGACTATAGATATGCAACCTGTCTTTTCCATCAAAAAATTTCCATTCAGTCCTTAAAATTATAGTAACAACAAACTCCGTGACACACTATATGTAATTTTTCATTATTACCTGTCCTCCAAAATGAGGAAATTATGCTCTTTAGCAAGTGTTGTTAATTCCTGTACAAAACTCTTGCTAAAATCTTCAATAATATCACAGTGTATTTTCAAGAGACATATGTGTTCAGCTACAGCTCTGGCCAAAGTTAACAAGTCTGTAGTTTTTGGCATATCTGCAGCTAAGCATAAGTTGCTCTTCTTCTTCGTCATTACAGCAAAAAGTTCTGCAGCTACAGAATTGCCAGCATAGGAAGCACGTTGTGCAAATGACATCGTTAGGCGGTTTGATTGCTCATCTAAAAATTAAAGGAATCACGATTAGCATTGTGTGCCAACCCATTTCTATGACACAAATATTTCATTAAACACTGGAGAATTATACGATAATGGTAAGTAACAAAAATGTAGCATGGTCTAAAATGCAAAACAGAAACACACAAAAAGAGCAGACTTTTTGCTGCAAAAGTGGTATTCAATATAGTATCATAGGAATTCTCAGTAGTCAAACATGACATGTGCATTAGCTCCTGCAATATCCCTCATATTTCACAAAAATGTTTAATGATATAATTAGAACATTTATAATCTCTGACATGTTCTTCATTTGCAAATACATTTATTGTTCAGTCTGTCTCCCTTATACGCATTGAATTTATACCATCCCGTCCTCATTTGGGATTTCAACAGTTTTCCTTGACCACTAAGGCAAATGACAGGATAGTTCTCTGATTATGACCAGGGTCAACCACATGTCCTATCCTCAAGGACAGCCTGTACCATCTTCATAAAGCTTGTTGTGTATGCTGTATCCTTTACCTATATTTTGATTTGTGTTGTATTATCTTGACAAATCTTATCACTGAGTTAATCCTTGGTTGAATAAAAATAATCAGTGAGTGATGACAATTACCGACTTGTTTCACTGCTGACGACATTTCCCAAAATTTTTGAGAAAATGATGTACTCTTGATTTTGGTGTGTTCACAGATCTGCTGGTAATATGGTTCGCACTTACACGCCAGCAAATAGCAACCGGTCGGCACGCTGCAACAAACTGCGGGGGGGGAAGCGTTGGGGAGGGGTGGCGGACGCATGCAGGAACATGAACTACGACTTTGTCTAGCGCCTGACGTGCAACTACGGCTTCACGAGCCGATCTCTTTCGGATACAGCCGAAACTGCACGAGGTAGCAAAAGGAAAATTCGCTGTGCAGCGGGTAGCCGCCTGCCGCCTAGTAGCGCACGTCATCTATTGCGTGTCTATCGAGTGTATAGTTTTCGTTGCCGTCGCATGAACTAGGGCAGAACCACAGGAATGATGTTGAATTGCGTTCATATATATGTTTAGCGAGTGGAAGACGCTACGACTATAACAAGAATCTGATAAAATTCTTATCATATGCACGTCAAGGAAAGTTACGTGTTGTCCCTCCACAATTAAAGGTGCAAAAGTTTTAGACATATTTGGGTAGTTTAAGTGTAAACAGTTCAACCAGGAGCTCAATTTAATACGCCACGAAAGAAACGCACATGCTTCGGAGAATAGTTATATGAAAATGAAAAGTCCGTTGTGCGATATATCAGTCCTTTCGAAGAAATGCAGTTATGATCATTTCTCAATGCTATGTTCAAATTCAAATGGTTCAAATGGCTCTGACACTATGGGACTTAACATCTGAGGTCATCAGTCCCCTAGAACTTAGAACTACGTAAATCAAACCAACCTAAGGACAGAACACACATCCATGCCCGAGGAAAAAAATGCTGTGTCAATTACATCATAAAAGACTAAATTTGCTATACGAAACAAGTCACTTTGCGTCAAAAAGTGTGGGGCGTATTACACTTCGGACAACGTCACACAGCGTGTCTTTATACGTCACCATTCAGAGAAATACGTGCCTAAAACAAAGGGCATACAAAACGTGAAAAACTAAGGGCATACACAACATGAAAACCCAAGCAACTAACTAAATAGGAGGCGTCTGTCCTTCCAACAGTTGTCGACGGGACGTTAAACACTTACTACCCTCCTCCTTAACGTGACCGAAGCTGGGACGGTAGCTTCAAAGTACAATACACGGTTACTCAACATCTATACTCCGCAAACCACCGTGAGGTGCATGACAGAGGGTATGTCCCGTTGTTCCAGTTATCAGGTTTTCTTCCTGTTCCATTTACGTGTGGACCGCGGGAAGAATGATTGAATAACTTTGTGCGTTCAGTAATTATTCTAATCCTATCCCCACGATCCCTATGTGAGCGATACTTTGTTAATAGACTTTCACGGGATAGTTTACGTCTATGATCAAGAGTCTCCCAGTGTGGGTGCCTGGATGGCGTGCAACGGGTGGGGGCGCGGTATGTTAAAAAAAACTCTTTTAGCAACAAACAATTACATTTATCTTTTCCTTCGAACATAGATGATGCCGATGATCTGGAATGAATTCCGCCCGACGTCGGTGTTATGCCAGAGGCGATCAACAACAATGAAACCACGGTCATGTTTTTAGCATTGATCGGGTGAGCTGCTGTCGGCAGCTGGCACAATCGCCCGTTGTCTGCTACAGCGTTGCCAACTATACGATAAATTATCGCGATATACGATAATTACAATGTGAACACGATATACGATAGTACATTGCTGATAATTGTGGAATCCACGATAATTTTTGTGATGCTTTAAAATGAAAATAAATTGATATTTGTAGTAATTTCATACAATAATAATGTGTTTTCATATATTTAAGTCCATACTCCATTCAATAAAAGCAATTTCTTCTCTTTCACCCGTCCGCTCCCCGCACCAGTCCCACGTCTCTTAACTGTATATTCTCTTCCGGGGAATACTCTCACTTCCTAACGAATATTGTTACACAACCGATATGTGCCATCAACCATTAGGTCATCGTCATCAGTTGCCGGTGAGATTGGGACGTGAATGCACGGGTGCTCTTTAAGGATTACTACATTTTTTTTTATTCCTAACGGAAATTTAAGTGTGGCGTTCTTCAAATAAATACTGTAACTATTGTGTGTGTGTGTGTGTGTGTGTGTGTGTGTGTGTGTGTGTGTGTGTGTGCGCGCGCAAAGCGGCAACAGTAAGTTAGATTCTCCATCGACTCCACTGACGAAATTGAGGCTGCATGGTGAGTTGAAATTAAACGTTTGGAGCAAAAGTTCAGACAGGAATGAGTACTGATTTGTCTTTCAAAGAGTGATGGTGTAAAGTCTGCAGCTGTGAATTCAATGCGGAGTTGACTGTAGTAAAATATATTAAAAAAGTTACGTGCCGTAAAATGTGTCGGGCTCCTATAAAAGACGCTTGACTTTTCACCACACTCGAAGTCGTCCGATATGCTTGTTACGCAGAGCAAGAAGGCTGAAATATTGCTACGTGGATTTCTGGTAGAACATAAGTGGGGAAGTGGCAACAAACGACTTTTCACGTTGGTGTGTAGAATGTATGAGTCTGGCGACATGACATCTGACTTTCGGAAGAGTATCATCCACACAATTCTGAAGACTGCAAGAGGCGACAAGTGCGATAATTATCGCACAATCAGCTTAACAGCTCCTGCATTCAACTTGCTTACAAGAATAATATACAGAAGAATGGAAAACAAAATAGAGGATGTGTTGACGACGATCAATTTGGTTTTCTGACTTACGTGCGGTTGATAATGGAAAGAAAAATCAAGAAAGCAGGTTCGACCTGGAAAATGCGTTCGAGAATGTAAAATGATGCAAGATGTTCGAAATTCTGAGAAAAATAGAGGTAAGCTATAGGGAGAGGAGGATAATGCACAAGAGCCAAGAGGGAATAATGAGAGTGGACAACCAAGAACGAAGTGCTCGGATTAAAACCGGTGCTTCAGGTGTGGATTTAAAATTCAAGGTGAAAGGATACCAATAATACGATTCGCTGATGACATCGCTATCCTGAGTGAAAGTGAATAACAATTACGTGATCTGCTTAATGGAATGAATATTCTGATCAGTACAGAATAAGGACTGAGTAAATAGAGGAAAAACTAAAGTAATAAGAAGTAGCAGAAGTGAGAATAACGAGAAACTTAACATTAAGATAGAGGGTCACAATATAGATGAAGTTTGGAATTCTGTTACCTACGTAACAAAATAACCATTGACGGACGGAGCAAGAAGGACATCAAATGTAGGCTAGCACTGGCAAAAGGACGTTCTACCAGTATCAGACATGGGCCTTTATTTGAGGAAGAAATTTTTGAGAACGCACGTCTGGAGTACAGCATTGTATGGTAGTGAAACATGGACTGTGGGAAAACCGGAACAGAAGAGAATTGAAGCATTTGCGATGTAGTGCTACAGACGAATGTTGAAAATTAGGTGAACTGATAGGGTAAAGAATGAGAAGTTTCTGCACGGAATCGGAGAGGAAAGGAATATGTGGAAAACTCTGACAAGGAGAAGGGACAGGATGATAAGACATCTGTTAAGACATCAGAAATGACTTCCATGATTCCAGAGGGAGCTGTAGAGGGCAAAAACTGTAGAAAAAGTGCCTTTCCCGATTCTAAAATTGATGAAAACATACAATTAAGTAGAATAAAAGCCACAGGACTGATAAAGAATGTCATAGGTAAGTGTCATTTGGATGAATCGAATGAAGTTCTACGAAAACAAAAGTTCGGTTCCAAAATTGACGAATCTACCGACATTTTTTGTGCGGCATTTTGATGAAGTTAGCTCCAAAATAAATACTAAATTTTGGCAGTTGTTAATAAGTTTTTGAGAAGAAAGATTCACGTCCGCTCATGTAGGTGCTACTGCTAATGGTTTGTACGATCTCCTACGTAACACCTCGTCAGTACATAATATTTCTCTTGAAAATTTGGTAGGATTTGCTTCAGATGGGTGCAACACAACGATGGGGAAAGAAATTCTGTTGCTAGTCGACTAATTTGAGGTTTTCCTGGCAATTTTATAGAGAAATGTAAATGCCATCCATTGCAAACAATTACAAAGGATATGTGAAGACATAGCAATGGATACATCCTCATTCTTTAAGCATAGATCAAAAAGAATTGTCTAGTTTGTGGAATTCCAAGAGTTTTGTAATATCAAACCTAACACGACACTGCATCCGTCTCAAACAAGATGTTGTCTTTGTTAACTAGTTTCACGTATTATAGAATAGTGGAATGCACTGCAATTATTTTTCACTTCCAAGCGGGAAGAAGAAAGCCTGTATGCAGCTGAACAGTTAAAGTCATTCTGGGGCAACTCTGAACGTGTAATTTTTATATTTCTCGAGTGGATTCTACCCAACTTTGTGTCACTGAATCAGTATTTTCAAAGAGAGAAATTAGTAATTTGCTCTTCACATGATAGAATGTACGAAACACACAAAGAAATCCTTCTCTGCTACATGTCTCCTGATTATATCAACAAAACTGATTCCACAGACGTAGATCCAACAAACCAAGCCCAACTTGTGCTTTATACGCAAGTGTACGAGGGTTGGAACTTTAATAGTGGCAACTATTTATTTACAGTTCGTAAAAACTAGATACGTGTTTCAAAGTTTTACTGATGTTCAGAGTAGTCACCAACATTGTGTATAACATGTTATCAGCCATGTGGAAGTCGTAGGATACCCTTAGCAGTGCCACTTGTGTTGACAGTTCGAGTGGCACGGTCTATTGTCCGACGAATTTGTAGCACTTCTGAAGCAAATGCCGTGAAGTGTTTCCTTCAGTTTAGAAATTGAGTTGAACTCACGAGCACTTAGCAGCCCCATCAGTCAAACAAATCAGTAGGCCCCAATAGCTTGCACTGTACGTGCTTGAGCATTGTCCTACAAAATGATGGTCAGGTCCTGCAGAAAGTGTCATCACTTCTGTCTCTAAGCTGGTTGTAGGTTGTGTTCCAAAAATTAACAGCAGAGAGACAGAATTGATGACACTTTCTGCAGGACTTGACCATCATTTTGAAGGACAATGCTCAAGCACATACTGATTTGTCAGACTGATGGGCTGCTAAGTGCTATACCACCTACTGCACTCCCCTAACTTGAGCCCTCATGAGTTCAACTCTATTTCTAAACTGAAGGAAACACTTCACGGCATTTGCTTCAGAACTGCTGCAAATTCGTTGGGCAATAGACCGAGCCGCTCGAACCGTCAACGCAACTGTCACTGCTAAGAGTATCCTACGACTTCCACATGGCTGGCAACTGGTTATACACAACACTGGTGACTACTTTGAACGTCAGTAAAACTTTGAAACATGTATCTATTTCGTACGAGCTGTAAATAAATAGTTGCCACTATTAAAGTTCCAATTCTCGTATTTAGATGTAGGTGTGATTAAGTTCATGAGCCAATCGGAAAACATCTCACAAAAATCTAGTGATTTCCATTACACAGTGCAACAGTTCCTTATAATGTCTTGTTGTGAGATAAAAGGAGTGGTATTATTTCAAAAATTCTGTTCTAAAAATGTTGAGTTGGCTAACACCAGAAATAGCATTGGCAAAAAGTGCTAAAAGGCCATCAATGCTTGTTCCACTTCTAAAAATAGTTTCAGAGGATTTCTCGAAAAGACAAGATGCTTGTGCAAATGACTATCAGAGGAGAGCATTGCCACATGCAGAATTTCCCGAAAATCAAGAGGTAGACGATCTGCATAAAGAACGCTAGAGACCTTCATCGTAACCAAGAATTCCTCCAAATAGGAAACTGTGCAAGATATATTAGGTTCACTAGATTCCAATGCTGGTTGTGAGCAGGTATTTTAAAAAATGAATTCAGTGAAGACACTGCTGAGAAATAAGTTACATTCAGGTACAGTAAGTTCACTTCCCAGCTTGTCAAGAATTCTGTACAGTTCGAACCAACCAGTATAATGATTGGATCAATGAACACATCCAACATTTATGCCAAGGAGAAGGAATCTCCTCGGGATAGTGATGCCGAGGTGGAGTTCAATAACGATGCCTATTAGGGTGAGTTTAATTATATTACTATTTGTAATTATATTACATACCCATGCTACTTTTCAATCGGGTTTGCACAAAATCTGTGATGCTTTGGAATCTTCCAAGTTCATCTTGTTCTGAAGTAGATTAGTGCAAAGGATCACGATATGAGATGTCTGGGTTCGTAATTCGCAAATTTTATGGATAAAAATTTTAAGAGATGAAGACTTTGCTATTCGTGATTGAAAACGTATTGTGTATGTCATATTATCAGCATTATTGTTTTTATGGTTTATGACTTTCAGTATAGGGTAATTTTAGATAAAAATTCCATAATTTTGTCTTCTGAGGTTGGCAATGCTGGTTTGCTACAATGTGACTATCCTTAACACTATTTATACAGTTTACGTGACTAAAGTTTCGCTTTTTCTGTAGAATCACATGGTAGAATGAACATTTTATATTTAATAATTAATCCAAATACATATGACAACAAAATGTAGAATGGTTAACTCCCCTTAGTAAAAACAAGTGTTAATATTAAATTTTGAATAGCACAATATATTGTACAGAAAACATTTATAACCTTCATTTCGCTCATTCAAATCTACCTGCTGCAGGGTGACAAATATGAGTATTCAGCGTTGCCTAAACATGGTCCACATACATACTTGCTGTACTTCATACATAATTGCTGGCTCCTATTCTTCCCTGTACATCCTCCAAGTCTCGTGAATGTTGCTATATTGCAATGCTGTATCAGCAAATCTGTTTCTACATCTACACTAATGCTCATAAATTAAGGATAATGCTGATACATGGTGAAACAACACTCTGGTGGGCGGTTTGCGGGTTTAAATCACCTCGGGGTATGACCATATGGTGCATTTGACCTGTGGTCATCGCATTCTGCAATTATCCTTAATTTATGAGTGCAAGTGTACATCGGTACTCCTGTGGACTCATGTAATGGAGTCATCTCTCTTCCCAACTTGCATATGAACTGACGTCTCTTTACTTTACCCCCCGTTACATCCTTACTCATGTATTAATAACTCACACCCAAGAGGGAGGGGGGGGGGGGTGAAACACCTGCATTGGCCATTCTTCAAATTGTAAAGTCGGGTAATTTCGTTGATAGCATCAATGTTGTGCTTGGTTTCGTAGTGCGCCTCTGATTCTGATTGCTTTTTAGGCTGTCATTCATTGATAGTAACTGTGTCATGCACTGAACTCAAATGATGCACCTTTTTATGTTTGTTTTTTTCCCCAGTTAGCGTTTTAGAGTCTGTCACTTCAATTATAAAGTATAGTTGTGTGCAAAGGTGCTACAGCAGATTTTGCTGTTTGAGGAATCTCCCATCTTGATTTTTTCACTATGTTGGCAATAAATTTGCTCTGAAGTTTCAAACTTTCTGCAAGGTATTTGGTTGTGAAACATGTAATATTTCTGCCTGTAGAAAGAGAGGGTATAAGGTGCATTACAACATGCTCTGCAGGAGTACCACCTGCTCAACTTTGCTTAGGGAAGGAAAACCATTCATCTAATATCTAGAATTTTTATCAACTGGAAGCTAAAAGTATTCCGAATTTGACAGGTTTACTTCTCATATACTGAATGGAATCATCATCTGATACTGAAATCAAATATTTTAAAACTTCTTTATCAGACAACCACATCCTGGAAATGCCATTATGAAGCAACTGGAATGTGATCAACATGAACTGTGCCATTTCAGCAATAAAGCTTCCTTCTTCATTGGCAAAGGGTCTGCAGAATGCTATAAACCGATCAAGAAAATTTGGACAGGTCCAAAAGCTATTGATCACACATCCATACCCGTCAAAAGATGGAAGACGATCCTTCATTGTACGACTTTTCAGAAAGGATCTACACGCATGCTTCATACTTTGCAGACATTTACCTCACACATATTTGTTACAAATCATAGTAAAAGGAAACTGTAAAATAAACCATTTACAAGAAATACGTCTACTAAAGCAGAGCACCCATCAGAGCGGTCCTAGTGTTAACTATTGCGCACAGTGCAAGCTTTGGCTAGGGTATATCTACGTTTCCTTACCATCAGGCTTCGCAAGGAAGACTTGACTGTAGTATGAAACAATTCCAGATTAGCGACAGACATGAAGACACCAGTCATACAACTGGTAGAGGGGAGGAAAATATAGGTACTACAAAGGCGAAAAAGGGAAGGTATTATAAGCACTATTTATTGCTAGGCTTAACGAAAAGTACAATCAATTGCAAACAACATGTGCAGTGTTTAAAACCCAGTTGTCTTTGGTTCACGTTCACTTAATCATTGGGAGCAGCAGTATTCTGTTTATGAGCCTGAAGCACTAGTAGTCTTATTTGCTCTGGAAAAATGTAAGCTATATTTGGAGCACCAGATGTTTGAACTTGAGACTGACAATCAGGCCATTCATTGGGTGCTGGGGCACCCTAGAAGAACTGAGCAGATAGCTTGATGGGCGATAAGAATATTAGCTTTTCAGTTCACGGTTAACACACATCAAGGGCGTGGGCAACATTGTTGTGGACACCTTAAGTCGAATGTTTGAGGATCAGGACCAGGATGAACAAGATCTGGAAGGAGATGGTCAGTTGTCTTATGAGATCAATGATATATTAGCCAAGTATCCTGAACTGCTTCACAGAATTGAAAATTATCAGAATCAGAGTTCAAGTTAGTGATGGAAAGATCAACAAGGGTAAGGATAGCTACCCCTACCTATTGAAAAATGAGATTTTGTGTTTTCAGACGTGGGGTGAAACTCTTGCAAGAGCTGTGGTCCCTGCGCCTGCAGTAGTTTTTTTTTCTATGTTACTGTAATGTGTCCCCAATGGGCAGTCACCTTAGATTGTTTAAAACTAGGACGAAGGTTAAGGAAGATTTTGTCTGGGTAGGTATATGGACAAGGACAAGGTGGTTTGTCAAGGAATGTCAAGTGTGCACTTCTAGTAAGCGTGCACTGCATACCTTGACGGGATACAGGGCCTCATGACCAGCCAAGTGTCCTATGGAAAGAATATTTGTAGATTTTGTGGGTCCAATGCCATGTTCTAAGAAAGTGTGTGTGTGTGTGTGTGTGTGTGTGTGTGTGTGTGTGTGTGTGTGTGTGTGTGTGTGTGTTTTCCTAGTCGAGTCCTTCTGTCTTATAATGCTACCACTTTCACCTCCAAGGAATTTAATAATTTTTTTATTTGACATCGGGTGAAATATCACTGGATTACACGGTACAATGCAAAATCCCTCTCTTGCTGAAACAGTCAACCGAAATCTCCAGGCAGCTCTTATCACTTACCATCAAAAGAATCAGTCAAAGTGGGGTGAGGCCTTGAATTGGTTAGCCTATGTCTTTAATATGGCAACACACGAGAGCCATCTGAAAGTGCCTGCTCAACTGATGTTTGCTTAAATCCTGAATTCTCCACTGTGCAACTTGCAGGGAATTGAGGATTTGTTACCTAAGAGATTCTCACCTTCAGACATTAAAGAGCACTGGTGTAAGGCCTGGAGAAACGAGAAATCCATTATAATCAAAACAGTGTTTTGGAAGAATTTTGCAGCCATGAGCAAGGCCATCAAAAAAATCTCTAAGAAATTGCTGCCCTGGTTTAAGAGTCTCATAATCATTCAGGGGTTTGTTATGCTGGTCACAGTTAGACCGCAAGATACTCAGATCAGTAACGTTCTTTGGGCACACCTATCACAAATCAAGCCGTTTGGTTCATAAGCATTGAAGCTTTGTCCACTGGATACGGCTCACCTTCATGGGTACCATGAAGTTCAGGGGGGTTGGGGGGGGGGTTAGCCAGTTGGTTTCCTCCTCCAGCAATTTACATTTCGCGCTGTTGCAGTTCTACCATAGTTCCTATGTATTCCACAGGATACTGGTTATGCCTAGGTGCATGACTGACACTGCAGTCGCACTAGCGGCATCAAAGGTGACAGTTTGAGTAGTGCAAGCTAGGCTGGGCATTCAGTTCTCGACTGCCAGTGTTCACGACCACAGCACTGCACAGGGGCACTGCAATGATGAGGCAAAATTGTGTTGTGGCTGCTGATAGCATGTTTGTGTTGGCATTCAGCTCTGCAAAAGTGTTTAAATACGTCTGTGGTGGTTTAGTTCTATGTTGCTGTCCATTTTGGTTATTACTTGGATTCAGTCAGAATACCGGAGATAGTAATTCATAGCCAAGATTTGCAGTATAGCTCAGCTGGTCATTCCTATTGTCTTGCTTTAATGTTTCCGGCCAGGTTTGTTTAAATGGTGAATAGTATCGTCATAATGTTTATTTCTACCTTAAGAAGACAACGCTATTAGACCATGCTGACGATAAGAAGCTGTGTGGTGTTAGCACTGTGGTTGATTAAGAGAACTGGCTAAGACAGCTGTATTGGTTCCTTAACTTCTTTCTAGTGGTTTCTATCATATTAAGGTGCCAGTAATGACTGCAAATTGTCAGTGTTATTCTCCAACTCTTTGTGAAGTGTTGATTTCCTTGTCTTGTTTTGAGGTACAGTCATTGTAAGTTATTGCAAGGACTAGCTCTGACAACAGCTGTGGTTAGTAATATTATTGCTAAGGAGAGATACAAAAACATGTCCCCCATAGTAAAGTGATGGAAAGGACCATTACAGAGTAGCCGCTACCATTCTAGAAATGCTGTGTTTGGTTCTCCTTGTCTTGTTGTGGTGTGGTGAGCCCTTTGTGAAATGTTGTAAGGATTACTTCTGGCGGTGTCTTGGTGGTAAAAGTTTCATTAGTTGCAATGGAATGTTAGCACATGGATCCGCCCTAGTAGGCTGATGGAAAGGATCGTTATTCAGCAATGATACCATTTTTTGCTGTGGTGATTCTGGATCATTTGAAGTAGTGCACTTCGCTTCTATAGAATAGTAAGGTGGTGCACCAGAGCAGTTAGGAAAATTTTAAGTAACAGTGCTTGTCTGCGACTGATGAGCTGGGTACGGTAGCAAAAGCTTACTTAACATTGTTTTGCGCAGTGCTTTAGTGCCCTTGTGGTTACAGCCTGGCCAGTGTTCAGCCTCACTTGTGTTGCTACAGCCTGTTAAGGTTAAGCTACCACTTGCGGCTGTGGCCCTGTGAGCATATAGCGTGTCTGTGTGACAGTAGCTTATTGTTTGGATGCAGTGGTCGCTGAGCTTGGCCAGTATTAAGATTAGTGTAGTAAGTTTTACAGGCCTTCTTGCTCAGCTCTGTTCGCCTATTCTGTTTGAATGTAATAATCAGCACTTGGTCAGCGTAAAGTTTTATTTAGCATAGCTTACATTAGTAATCATGCACTTGGTCGTTATTAAGTTGTAAGAACCTTGTTGCTAAAGCTTTACTCTGTTTTACCTGCCACTTACATGTTTGATGGTTACAACCTTACCCTACTATTGAAGTTGCTTACTGTCCTTTCCTCGTTCTGTGATATTTACACTTATTCTGGGGCTAAGTAATTGAGCTCTGCTATTTAACTGTTCATTGGAAGCTTAAGCTGTTAAGCCCACAGCTAAGACTGCGCTAAGTTACTTCCAGGATGGAGGTGGTGACTGTGGTCTTAGTTTCAGGGACCCTGCCGCATTGTGCTGATGTTTGGCCTGGGTTCAGGTTTCATCAGCCAATCTTGCAGAAGGTTTTTGTGGGAGGGACGGCCAAGATGCAGAGTTCCATCAGGACCAAGATGGCATTCACTTCCTGTCATCATATAGTGGGCAACGGGCGTTGAAACCCATTGAAAGAAATTAAAAGGATTTATTCCATTCCAGCATCGACATTTAATAATCCAGCCCTCCATTCCTACGATACCAGGAACAATGAGATACACTTTTTTTTGTTATGAAATGGGTAAATCATTACACTTCAAATAATACTGTTAAGTATTAAAAGCTACACATAAATAAACCAATAACCAATTTTGATTTTTAATCTTCGGTGCATCTATAAAAAAAGCATGCAGGGCAATGCTTCAGCTAGTCAGAGGCTAATGGGTAAACTGTCAAGATCTCTGTGTTGATACTGTCTAACAACTAAACTGTCCATGTTAAATAGCCAACATGATAACATCTCTTAGTCACTAACAGTCAAAATGTACAATTATTTTGTGGTATAATTGGATACATAAAACTTTGTGAGTAAAGTGCTGACAAGAGAAAACACACAATAGTTTTGAAAATATGCAAGCTTTCACGGCCAGTGGTTCCTTTTTCTGGCACAAGGACTGAAGGGAAAGGAAGAGGAATGAAGGAAAGGGAATTGTGAGGTTTAGGAAATGGAAAAAGTTACAGAAAATGCACCAAGAACCCCCAGTCAGGGGAAACTTATCGGACAGAATTAGAAGGAAATGCTGAACTGATCTTCTAATGAAGCTCACCAACACTAGGTATGGACTATACAATACATGAACCACAAGGCATCAACACAACCAGGTAAAACAACTCAAAACATTGCATCATTCTTCTTCATGATAATGCAAGCGCCACACAACATGTCAACAGAGAAATACAGTGAATTAACATCTCACTGCCTGTATTCAACTGGTTAGTTGCCCGACTTCTCATAATTCCCTAAGTCAAATGAAAAGTGCATGGACCACATTTCCCATCACCTCAAGACCAAACCACATCAGAGTGGGAAAGACGTTTGCAGAACTGGTTTGAAGACAAGAAAAAGTGTATATACTTACGTGAATGTTTAATAGTAAGCTACAAGATGGACAGAACAGAGGCACCTGAAAGGTGGATTATTAGAAAAATAATGGGTGCAATACAAACAGATGGTTGGAAAATGAGAAGTAATGAAGAGATCTATGAAAATATAGACAAAGTATAAGAACTAATGGCAAAGTGAAAATTAATCTGCTTTGGACATCTTTACCAAATGAATAACAACAGGCTAACAAAATCAATATTCTTGTATTTCTGGAAAAAGAAATCAACAACAGTGTGGTTTAAGGAAATAAGAAAAGAACTACCAGAAGGATTACAAGGGAGAAGAAATCAAGAATAACTTTTACAGGAGAAAGGAAAATAAAACAGGGAGAGAAGACAACAGTGCACACGTGCATTCAGGCAGGCAGACACACACACACACACACACACACACACACACACACACACACACACACACACACACACACTGAGGGAGGACTAACCTCTGATGGTGGGAGTCACGCGAACTGTGGCAAGGTGCCTCAGACCGTGTGGCTACCCCACGCGGCAACAGAAAGATGTACTAACAGAGGGGTTTACTGATCAGTGTCTATATGAGTAAAGGCACAAGAGACCACTTTCTGCATTAACATAATAGCTCAAAAGCAGGCCAATCAAGCGTAACACGTGTTCATAATAAGGCATATAAGCACTGAACAGATAAGGTTGCTACAGATTAGCACAGTACGGATTCAGTGCCAAGCTCCAGAAGGACATTTGTTTTGCTATTATGGAGGCGTAGCAATCTGAAGAGTTAACTTCTGTTTAAGTACCCAACTACTTGTTTACCAAATGATACTCAACCAGTTTCAAGTTTCTAGTCCTGAAAAAGGGACAGTCATGGAAGATCATTACCCCTTACCTTCTAGCATGTCCCCACTAATTGGCCTCAACGATAGTCTCACTGGTGTCTGTAAGAATCAACAACTGCACCAGCACACATACACATACAATAAGAGGTGGTAGAATCTTGTTCCCACACCTCTGTGTTGATAAAGAATATTTCTGAATGATGTGGAAGTCTTTACACCAGTCAATACTGATTCATGTACACACCATGTGTTAAATTTTTGGATTGTTCCATATTTCACATTCCTTCCACCAGCAAATTCATCACTGTCAGGCTATACAATGAATCTAGATTCACAGGACAGCAAAAGGCAGCTCCATTGGATGTGCCCCTGTCCATGTTTCTGCACCTCATGTCTTTGGCTACTGCCATGCCAACTGACTAATGGACCACATATCAATGGGATATGAGGATAATGGCCACCTGTACGAAGATGATTGCTAACAGTTTTGGGCTACTAGTGTTTGCAATGTTGCTGCAATGTAGATACATTCTGCATGCTATACGATGATTTACGAGCAACAGTTAGGGACCTGAAAAATTTGCATTCGTGATAAATGTGAATATGGATGCAAATTCTGCCTCAAAATGTGATGATGGGAATTTATCTAATTAATAATAGTGCATAGCAAGCTTCATCTAGATGTACTATTTTATCCAAGATAGTTTCAAGTAACATTATTTTCTGCATAGAAAAATATCCAAAAAGTAATCACTTTTTAATTACTGGTATTGCACAACATCTGTCAAATGCAAATTTGGAAAGAGCATGTGCATAAGAACATGTTTGCAAAATAAAGACCACATTAATGGACAAGCTCAATGATGTAACAGTGTGCTCGTAAGTTAAGCTCTGGTCCCATGTCAACTGTGAGATGGTGAATAGCCTCTATAAGATATACACCATGTATTGTAACTGAGGACTCAGCCAAAGGACTAGCACTTTAGAAAAAAGAAACACATATATTTGCCTGTTAGCTAAAGTTGGTATTATGTTGATACTTTAAAATGGAAGCTTTAAGTGCGGCTGTTGAACTATGGTTGCATACGATTTATACGATTTCTGTAGAGATGGGGCCTGAACTATCTTTTTTATGATGCTGCCAAGCTGACAAAACAACTGTGCGGTAGAAGTTACCGAGTGCTTTGCTTTGCTTTGCATTGTGAGTAACTCTTTCTCTTCTTATTTTGAAATGAGTGAAGATGCTGCTAAGACATTGTTGGTTCTATCTGTAACACTGTCAAGTAAAAGTTGCGTACCTATGAGTACTTGCAGTAGGGCTCTGCCATATATTAATGAGGGTTTCTATGCTACAGATTTGAAACCAATGTTTTGAAGGTTTTGCCATTAATAAACTGGGTCTGAAAAGAAAATAATGTTGGAAAACTCCTTAAATAAGAACAACTCTGTTGACCAGCTAGGAAATGCTGCTGCTTCTCAACAGTCAATCATTTGTTGCAAGAACAGAGAGAGAGAGAGAGAGAGAGAGAGAGAGAGAGAGAGAGAGAGAGAGAGAAACCAGACAATTTCGGGACAAAATATGTTTAAATCTTTGCAAACGTAAGCATTCCACACAAGAAACTATTTAGAGAGAATAAAAACCATTTATTCTCTTATTATTATTATTATTATAACGATTGTTCCCCTTTAGGAGAGCGATTGAACTTTAATTCATAATTTCATCTACGGATGTTTTTCTTCTTTGCTTCCCAAAACCACCTCATCCTCTCAGAATGCTCCTCCTTCCGTTCCTCTGTCCATTTTTTACCAGGCTGACGCGATGTTCTTTCCCCAAACTTCACACTTGTGATTTTATGCCGGCACTCGGTGCGATCTTCGAGATTTTTTATGTTGATCTGCTGTAGATCCCTCTGGACTTCTTTCAGCCATTCCGTGCCACATTTACTCCTTGTTATAATATTGAATAATTTCTTTGCTGTTCTGGAGTCTTCCATCCTGTAGATGTGTGTATAAAATTTGGCTTGGCGCTTTCTGATTTCATCTGTTACTATGTTGATCTTTCTATAGAGTTCGTTTTGTGGTCTCTTCATCCAAATGCCATTTTTGTTGATTGGACCGTAAATCTTACTGAGAATTTTTCTTTCCCGCTTTTCTATTTCCTTAATTTTTGAATGACCATCAATCACCATTGTTTCAGCTGCATAGATTGCTTCTGGAAGAATCACTGTTGTATAGTGCCTTAATTTTGCGTCTGTCGAAATGCACTTCTTGTTGTAATGCGTCCATGTTAGCTTGTAGGCCTTCTGGAGCTTGGTGATTCTTTGTTCATTGGCAATTCGGTTTAATCCTGAGGACTGTATAGTTTCACCGAGGTATTTAAAATGGCAGACTTGTGCAATTTTACCATATTTTGTTATTAAAGGGGATTTATTTTCTGGCTGCCTTTCCATATATTGGGTTTTTTCATAATATATCTGTAATCCGTTTTTTTGTGAAATTTCATGTAGTTTTTCCACTGCGTGAATCGCTTCTGTTCTGTTATTGGTGATAATTGCAATATCGTCAGCGAAAGCAAGGCACTTGACTTTAATTCGGTTCTCTTTCTTGATACCAATTTGGATACCCTTTACATCAGTTTCCCATTCCCTGATTATCTTTTCTAGAACAATATTGAAAAGGATTGGGGATAGTCCGTCCCCCTGTCGGACTCCAGATTTGATTTCGAAGGGTTCTGATACTTCGCCCATGAATTTCACTTTGGCCGTTGTTCCTGTAAGTGTCTGTTCTCTGATTTTTCGTGTCTTTCGGTCAATCCCAAATTCTTCCATGATTTTAAACAGGGTTCCACGGTCCACTGAATCATATGCTTTCCTGAAGTCGATGAATGTAACTACTGTGTTTCTGCATTTCCTCATTTGTAATATTGTCTTTAAGCACCAGATCTGTTCCGCACATGAGCGTCCTTTTCTGAATCTGGCCTGATATTCATCAATTAGTGTATCTGCTTGGGATTCTATCCTGTTTAAAAGCGCTTTGGAAAGGATTTTGTAAGCGACGGAGCAGGGAAATTCCTCTGTAATTTTTCATGTCTGTCTTGTCGCCCTTTTTGTGTAGCGGGTGAATTAGAGCGCATTTCCAGTCCTCTGGTATCTGCTCCGTTATACATATGTCTGACATTATATGGTGTAATTTCTGCATAAGTATAGGATCGCTTGGTTTCCAGAACTCAGCAATGATCCCATCTTCTCCTGGTGCTTTGTTACTTTTCAACTGCTTGACTATCTCCATAATTTCTTCAAGATTCGGGGCATGTGAGTCTGGGTGTGTGAATACTGGAGAAGAGAAGTTTTTCTTGGGGTGGTTCGCAGTTGAGGAGGGAACTGAAATATTGGGCTAAGATTTTGCAGTTATTTTTCATGTTGGTTTCTAAAGAGCCATCAGGTTTCTTGAAGCACAAGCTAGGCGCTTGGTATCCCTTTAAGTTTTCTCTGAAAGTCTTGTAAAAATTTCTTGTATTATTTTTGATGAAATCCTGCTGGATTTCAGAGAGTCTGTTGTTGTCATATCCCCGTTTTCCTTTTCTAATTATTTTTTAGGTCTGTTTTTGAGTTTTAAGTAAGTTCTCCCAGTTTTCTACAGTTTTGTGACTGCTAAATTTTTTCCATGCAGCTATTCGGTTGTCGACCGCCTCATCACAGGTTGCATTCCACCAGCGATGTTTCCTGTTGCGAGGGGGTTGTCCTAATTTGAGGGCTTCCTGAATTTTCTCTGTTAGTTTCTTCCAGTCTGTTGATTTTTCTTGATTAATTTGCATGATGATTTTTTCTTTGTTGAGTTGCAGATATTCCGGATCTGGTTTGGTACTTTTGGGTGGCCTTTTTAGCATTCTGTTGGGTTGGAATTTTGTTTTTATTTGGAGAAGATCATGATCTGATTCAGACACCTTTGCGGGTTCTGATGTTTTGCATTTCTTTTATGTTTTCTTTGGAAATTGCGACATGGTCTATTTGGTATTCACCCTGTCTAAGACTGGGTGATCTCCATGTGGTTAATTTATGTGCAGGTTTTTGAAACTGGGTACTCATTATTTTAAGTCCAAAGTTTCTGCAGAAGTCGATTAGTTTTTCACCATTCTTGTTGGTACGTTTGTGTTTGGTGTGGGGTCCAGTGGTATCTCTGAATTTTTTTTCCTTCCCTAATTGTGCGTTAAAATCGCCTACTAAGATTTTCACATGGTGCCTAGGTACTTTATTTGTTGTTTCTTCTAGTGTTTCCCAGAAATTGTCCACTGTTTCCGGGTAGATTTTATTGTGGTGATATGTGGGGGCGTGCACATTGATCAGAGTGTATGCTTTATTAGCTGATTTTATTGATAACAGGGAGACTCTTTCATTGGGAGACGTGAAGTCAATAACTGAGGGGCGGCGCCCGATTGGGGTTCCAACAACCCCACACGGGTCTTATTATTATTATTATTATTATTATTATTATTATTATTTCTTTCTTTTGTCAGACGTTATGTCTGGTCAAAAATGGAAAGTGACGCAGGCCTTGATCAAGCGTGACTTCCTTTTAACTGTACGGTATATGTTACATTGCATTTAGGAACTTTCGGGTAATTGAACATGTATCAATAATTACGGATTTCTGTAGTTGTATACATAAGTTTGGATGTAGCTGTATTGCATTGATGTACTGGTGGATATTGTGTGGTATGACTCCTGTAGTTGATAGTATAATTGGTATAATGTCAACTTTATCCTGATGCCACATGTCCTTGACTTCCTCAGCCAGTTGGATGTATTTTTCAATTTTTTTCTCCTGTTTTCTTTTTTATATTTGTTGTATTGGGTATGGTTATTTCATTTAGTTGTGTTAATTTCTTGTTTTTATTGGTGAGTATGATGTCAGGTTTGTTATGTGGTGGTGTTTTATCTGTTATAATGGTTCTGTTCCAGTATAATTTGTATTCATCATTCTCCAGTACATTTTGTGGTGCATACTTGTACGTGGGAACGTGTTTTATAAGTTTATGTTGTAAGGCAAGCTGTTGATGTATTATTTTTGCTACATTGTCATGTCTTCTGGGGTATTCTGTATTTGCTAGTATTGTACATCTGCTTGTGATGTGATCTACTATTTCTATTTGTTGTTAGCAAAGTCTGCATTTATCTGTTGTGGTACTGGGGTCTTTAATAATATGCTTGCTGTAATATCTGGTTTTTATTGTTTGATCCTGTATTGCAATCATGAATCCTTCCATCTCCCTGTATATATTGCCTTTACTTAGTCATGTGTTGGATGAGTCTTGATGGATGTGTGGCTGCGTTAGATGATACGGGTGCTTGCCATGTAGCGTTTTCTTCTTCCAATTTACTTTTTGTGTATCTGTTGATGTTATGTGATCTAAAGGGTTGTAGAAGTGGTTATGAAATTGCAAAGGTGTGGCCGATGTATTTATATGAGTGATTGCTTTGTGTATTTTGCTAGTTTCTACTCGTTCTATAAAGAATTTTCTTAAATTGTCTACCTGTCCATAATGTAGGTTTTTTATGTCGATAAATCCCCTTCCTCCTCCTTTTCTGCTTAATGTGAATCTTTCTGTTGCTGAATGTATGTGATGTATTCTATATTTGTGGCATTGTGATCGTGTAAGTGTATTGAGTGCTTCTAGTTCTGTGTTACTCCATTTCACTACTCCAAATGAATAGGTCAATATTGGTATAGCATAACTTTTTATAGCTTTTGTCTTGTTTCTTGATGTTAATTCTGTTTTCAGTATTTTTGTTAGTCTTTGTCTATATTTTGCTTTTAGTTCGTCTTTAATATTTGTATTATCTATTCCTATTTTTTGTCTGTATACTAGATATTTATAGGCATCTGTCTTTTCCATCGCTTCTATGCAGTCGCTGTGGTTATCCAATTTGTAATCTTCTTTTTTAGTGTGTTTTCCCTTGACTATGCTAATTTTCTTACATTTGTCTGTTCCAAAAGCCATATTTATATCACTGCTGAATACTTCTGTTATCTTTAGTAATTGGTTGAGTTGTTGATTTGTTGGTGCCAGTAGTTTTAGATCGTCCATGTATAGCAAATGTGTGATTTTGTGTTGGTATGTTCCAGTAATATTGTATCCATAATTTGTATTATTTAGCATGTTGAATAGTGGGTTCAGAGCAAGGCAGAACCAGAAAGGACTTAATGAGTCTCCTTGGTATATTCCACGCTTAATCTGTATTGGCTGTGATGTGATATTATTTGAATTTGTTTGGATATTAAGTGTGGTTTTCCAATTTTTCATTACTATGTTTAGGAACTGTATCAATTTAGGATCTACTTTGTATATTTCCAATATTTGTAGTAACCATGAATGGGGTATGCTATCAAAAGCTTTTTGGTAATCAATGTATGCGTAGTGTAGTGACCTTTGCTTAGTTTTAGCGTGATATGTCACCTCTGCATCTATTATCAGTTGCTCTTTACATCCTCGTGCTCCTTTGCAACAGCCTTTTTGTTCTTCATTTATAATTTTGTTCTGTGTTGTATGTGTCATTAATTTCTGTGTAATGACTGAAGTTAATATTTTGTATATTGTTGGTAGGCATGTTATGGGACGATATTTTGCTGGGTTTGCTGTGTCTGCTTGATCTTTAGGTTTCAGGTAAGTTATTCCATGTGTAAGTGTATCAGGGACTGTGTATGAGTCTGCAATGTAACTGTTAAATAATTTAGTTATTACTACTACTACTACTACTACTACTACTACTACTACTATTATTATTTCATCTTGTATCCATGGTGTTTCCTTTTATTATTTTTTTATTGTTTGTGATTTGTGGTCAATTTAGTCTACAGGCGCATGATTGGCAACATTTTAAATTGATACATTTAAATCGATACATCTAATAATTCACAAAAAAGAGAAGGAAGATACTAATTCTGGCAAAAAATAGATGCTAATTCTGCACAAAATATATGCTAATCTTGCAAAATAAGATGCTACATTTTCAGTCCCTAGCAATAGGTAATGATCACCACTGGCTGAAGTTGCTTATTATGATCTTTTTTGAATATCTCTCACTGTTTGATAATGAGTCCAGTTATGAAGCTGCATGCTGGAGCACTCAATGGCATTTGATATTTCACACTGCTATTCTACTGATGGCTCACTATACCACCGACTGTTCACTAGGAATAACGAACGAACTTAACTTCAATAAGAAATTTACGGAAACAAGACCTAAATAATTTCATTAAGGATAGCCATATTGGAATTTAACAGTGGTCACTTTATTCACAGTAGCACTCTGCCTCAGTGCGTTGGCAGTAGCATTGGTGTTAATGAAGTTAAGAAAGCACATTGCTCAAAAACGTCTGAGTGTGTGGTTAGGTGTACCATCCTGAGGGGTGAAACTACATCTGCATGTATACTCTGCAAACCACCATGAAGTGCATGGCAGAGGTTATATCCCATTGTATCAATTATTAGGGTCCCTTCCTGTTTCATTCATGTAAGGAGTGGGGGAGGATTATTTGTTTGAATGCCCCTGCACATGCTGTAATTATTCTAATCTAATCTTCATGATCCCTATGTGAGCGATAATTGGGGGCTGTAGTATATTCGTAGAGTCATAATTTAATGGTAGTTCTTGAAACTTCGTTAGCAGACTTTCTCAGGATACTTTATATCTATCTACAAGAGTCTGCCGGTTCTGTGACACTTTCCCACTGATCAAACAAACATGGGACCATCCATGCTGCCCTTCTCTATATATGTTCAATATCCCCTGCTAGTGCTATTTGGTACATGTCCCCCACTTCCCCAGTATTCTACCAATAAACCGAACTATACCACCCACTTTACCCACGACTGAGCCCATGTGATCATTCTATTTCATATTCCTACATAGTATTACCCAGTATTTGATTGAGGTGGCCAAGTCCAACACTGATTCATTGATGTTATAGTCATAGCATGCTATATTTTTTTGTTTTGTGAAGTGTACAATTTTACATATCTAGACATTTAAAGCAAGTTGCCAACCTTTGCACCACTTTGAAATCTTATCAAGATCTGACTGAATATTTATGCAACTTATTTCAGAGAGTACTTCATTATAGACAACCACAAAAAGTCTGATGTTAGTATTAATATTGTCTGCAAGCTCAGTAGTGTACAACACAATCAGCAAGGATCCCAACACACTTACCTGGGGCACACCTGAAGTTACTTCTACATGTGACAATGACTCTCCATCCAAGATAACATGCTGCGTCTTTCCTATCGAAAACTCCTCAATCCAGTCACAAATTCCACTTGATATCCATATAATTGTACTTTTGGCAATAAGCCTAAGTGTGGTACTGAGTTAAATGATTTTCAGAAAACAAAAAATATTGCACTACCTGACTGCCTGGACACAAAGCTTTCAATGTGTCATGTGAGAAAAGTGCAAGTTGGGTTTCACATGATAGATGTTTTTGGAATCCATGATGGTTGGCATGGAGGAGGTCATTCTGTTCAAGATACCTCATTATGTTTGAGCTCAGAGTATGTTCCAAGATTCTACAAGAAATCGATGTCAAGCACACCAGATGGCAGTTCTGTCGATCACTTCTACTATCCTTTTTCTAAGAACTGGACACGGTTCTTTGTTCAAGTGATCTATGACAGATTATAGTTAGAAGAGGGGCTAACTCAGCCACAAATTCAGTACAGAATCTGACTGGGATTCCACTGGGCCCTGGAACTTGGTTCAATTTTAATGATTTCAGCTGTTTCTCAGCACCACTGATACTAATACTTATTTCATTCATCTTTTCAGTGGTACAAGGATTAAGGGCAATTCTCCTGGGTTTTCCTTTTAAAGAAACATCTGAAAATGGAGTTAAGCATTTTAGCTTTTGCTCTACTATCCTCAATTTCAGTTCCTGACTCATTCTGAAGGGACTGGACTAGCTTTGATGTCATTAACAACCTGTACATATGACCAGAATTCCCTTGGATTTTGTGAAAGATCATTTGACAATATTCTGCTATGGCAGTCACTGAAAGTTTCTTTACATTGACTGTATACCATGGAGATTCTCTCCCATTATCAGGTGTTCTACTGGGTTCATATCTATCCAGTGCACGGTCAACTATTCTTTTCAACTTGAGCCATAGTTTCTCTACATGCTCCTGCCCTGAAAGTTTAAAGTTCCTCACTGAGATATGACACTACTGATTTGTTATCTAGTTTTCTGAAGATATATATCTTCCTGCCTGTTTTGGTTATCCTTGTACTTTGGTAGTCATTGCTGCCAAGACCAAATCATAGTCAGTGAAACCATTTTCAATGTGGACGTCCTCAAAGAGATCACAACTATTTATTGCCATCAGATCCAATATATTTCCATTATCAGTGGAGTTCTGAACTATCTGCTGCAGGTAATTCTCAGAGAAGGCATTCAGTAATGTTTCACAGGATATCTTCACACGCCAACTACTAACAAGACAGTGACTTTCCCAATTGATTTTTGGATGATTAAAGTCTCCACCGATAATCACAGTACAATTGTGGAACTTACGTACAAGTAAACTGACATTCTCTCTTAAGTTTTCAGTTACATCATGAGATGAGTCTAGTGGGTGATAAAAGGATCCAGTCATTTTATGCCCACCCCTGTCCAAAGTATGTGTAGTGACTCCAGTAAATGTTTTGAAGGCAAAAAGGATCTCTCTGCAAGGGTAGTATAAAACATGTCTTTTACCTCAGTAAAGACTATAGTTTCGCAACTCCAAATATTAAATGTTATTTACATCAACTTTTTTTTACCACTGGGGATGATTTGTGCTGAGATTCCACAATAAACAGTACCCGCCCCCCCCTCCCCCACCCCAGCCACCCACCCACCCAATAAAACTAATCAAGTTCTACATCTATGTTTACAATTATACTTTACAAACCACCATGAGGTGTGTGGCAGATCGTATATCCCATTGTACCCATTATTAGGGATTTTTTCCTGTTGCATTCATGTATGGAGCGCAGGAAAAATGATAGTTTGAATGCCTCTATGCATGCAGTAATTATTCTAATCTTATCCTCATGATCCACATGTGAGCGATACGTAATGGGTTGTAGTATATTACTACAGTAATCATTTAGAGCTGGTTCTTGAAACTTTGTTAACAGACTTTCTCTGGATAGTTTATGCCTGTCTTCAAGTTAGCAGTTCACAATTAAGTCTTCAATACTGTGTGACCTCTCCGGGTTACAGGTCATAGGAATAAATGAACACAATGTCTCCAATAGAACCACACTGGACACAGCATTATAGTACTGAAACTGACATTCCAATTTATGAATGTCCTAACAGTGCACAATATGAGGCTTCATTATGGATAGAATTCTAATTTAAAATAATTTTAAAAGAAAATGACCTCAAATATATGGTTTGACCACTTCATAGAAACTGGAATAACTACATCAAAACTTCCTTCTACCATGCTCTCAGTTTTCCCAATTCTGATGAAAAACAACTGATATTATAATAGGGCAAACGAGCTAATAACAGGGACTAATGAATAACTACAGTTATAACTGTTTCTGAGGTGTTAAAACTGTGTGACAGACCATGACTTGAACCTGAATATGGCTACAGATGAGTGAGAGTCTTTACTTTGGAACAAATTTTTAATCTGACAGTGAGGCTCATCACACCACCCAGGCTAGTACAGATTAGGAGTTTCACAATGTAATTACAATTATGAATGATAAAATGTGCAGACTTTACCTGCAGGTGCAACTGTAGTATTAATGTAATTGATCAGAGGAATCTGACTTGCTGATATGTATTTTCTTACACTGTCCACAACAGACATATCCACTTTTCCAGCCTCATGTAAAATATCCATAATCTGACAAAACAAAAAGAAAAAAAAAATCATTTACAATTAGTGGAGCACAGGGCGGTTGACAAAGAAGACTGTCTTAAAAATGAGAGGAAAGCAGCAATTGCATAAAACTTAAATGATTGTAATAGATATTTCTCTGCATATTCACATATCACATGGCCATAAATACACGGTGAAAATCAGTGTTCTGAAGAATGTCAAAGACTGTGTTGTCGTACGGACCTAGGTTACAAGCTATCAGCTCCCGAGCCAATGCGATGTACTTTCACACTAAATTAGAGAATAATTAAGTGTAAATTATGCCACGGAAATGTGTCCCATGTGATAGCTGCATTCCTTTCTGAGTTGCTGGAATCTGTTGTCAAATGTGCCACGAGATGTGTTCGCCTGTGTGCGAATGGTGTGCATTTCTCTTTTGCTGACGGAGACTGTGGCTGAAAGCTTTATGGAAGCGTGTATTAATTGTGCCTGTCTGTAACTTAATGTACCTTCTTTACGATAAGTAGCAATATTTCTTTTCCCACACTGTTAAGTGTACATTACGAAACACACAAAAATAAATGTGTGCAAAATTGAAGTAAACTGTGAAAAATATCCAAATGGGAAGAGTTTGCCGAGTTAACTATGATTAAATTTTACTTCCCAAGACTTTGTATAAAAGCTCGTGATCTGAACCAAAATGTATTGTGTGGACGTTACTTATGTGACCGCACACCACACACTGTTGTGTTTTACTTTGTGGTAAAAATCCACGAGTCAGAGGAGGCAAATGAAGAGGAGTTCCGTTCACCTTCACGGTCAGAAGTTAGTATGCTGTGGCTGTGTAACTGACTTTGCCACCAGCTACTTCTTGCCCACACTTCCAATTATTTCCCCTCCCAATGACATACTGCCCTGTGCCCCAACAACTGGATGTAGTGGGATTTTGCATTTTTAGACTTTAGAATATATACAGATCACTTTGACTGCTACATTCACTATCTGACTATGCTGAATTCCCACATCTCCCTGCACCCAGTAGAATATCATCTTTCTTTGTCGATTAAATGACGCAGAATGTCTACGACAGACTAGACAATATGGCTTGCAGTGTACTCAGAATCTGAGGAGATGAGTTCCATAGTTCTAATACAGCTCATGTGTTCCAGAAACCCTCAGACTGCATTTTCCTCCAGGTCATATACACTGACTTCACAAGTAAAGCTTGAGGACGGATTGCAGAGCAGTCAACCAAATCCACAGTTCAGTGTACAAAAGTGTGATAAAATAATATTGTCTGGGTGCAATTGTGTGCTCCCCATGTGCATTTGAGTAGTTTCAAAATCATCTTGAGCTGGTTCAGCTTCCAGGCAAGGATGTAGCCACAGAGCAGGTCCAGATCACAACCCCCCCCCCCCAATAACCTAAATGAAATTACACACGATATAGCTGAAAACTACAAAAAGTTTCCACTTTACAACAGTGCTGCCGCTTATATGCAACATATGTCGGTATGTAAGTGCTTATATGTGGGCCAGGAATTAGAGTGACATTTGCGTCTTTTCGGTTGTGTGTGTGTGTGTGTGTGTGTGTGTGTGTGTGTGTGTGTGTGTGTGTGTGGTAAATGAGGAAACGTGAACTATGGTGATGTTATTACCAAATGTGTGCGACAAGTACCAGCATACTGTTTATCTTTTTCTTGGCTGGCAAAGAACAGACAATGGTAGACATCTATCAGAGAATGGAGATAGTGTATGGAGCAGCATGTTAGTCAAAAACCAGAGTTGTGGAATGGTTCAGCAAGGGGTGCTTCTGCTTGATGAAAACGCACATACCCATTTCACAAATGTCATAACACGGAAATTACAGCAACTCAGGTGGGAAATACTCTAGCACTGGCCATATAGTGTTGATCTCTTCCCATGTGATTATCATGTTTTTAGTCCTTTAAGAGCTGACCATTCCTGTCATCGAGGATAGGCAGCAAGCAGTTACAGACTTCTTCACACATCAGGACACTGTATTTTACCAAATGGGTATCTTTAACCTTCTGCATCGGTAGGATGATTGCCTCAACGCCCAAGGTGCTTTTGTCTGAATGGCATGCCAATTAATGACTGTAAGGCTTTCGAGCGAAAAATTTGGATCGGCCTTTGTATTTTGAAGTTCAGTCATACAACAAAAATGGGATATGCACTATCAATAGTCAACAGTGCAATCAATAGGTTTAAACTATCAACACATTTGTAGCACTATTGGCTATCACCTATCCATACTTTAGCCAAGACAAACTCTTACATTGTTGGCCTTACTTGAATTTAATTGTTTTGTTAATCAGTTCAGTGCTTGCTTACAGCTGAATTTACGAGGGTGAGTCAAATGAAAACCTTAGATTTGTAATAACAAATCGAAATTTCACACCGTTAAACTGTAAGTTGGTAAGTGTGCTACAAACAGCATGCAGAATGGCCTGCAGGTGGTAGCATAGTGCAGATGCACACACACTCCGTCGCAGTATCAGTATAAAAATGGCCACCCCACTTGCAACTTGCACCAGGGAAGAACAGTGTTCTGTTTTTCGGTTTTTGCGTAGTGAAGGTGTGACACCTATTGAAATTCATCGCTAAATGAAGGTACAGTATGGTGATGCACGTTTGTCACAGCACCACGTCTACGAATGGAGTAGGAAGTTCGCAAATGGTGTTACTTCAGTGGACAATTCTCCTTGTCCAGGTCAGGCACAACAAGTTGTGACTCCGCAGAACATTGCAGCAGTTTAAGCCATAGTGAAGGAAAACTGCCGAGTGACACTGAATGAAATTGCAGCATGTTTACAGATTAGTCATGGGTCAGCACACCACATTGTGCATGATGTGCTCCAGTTTCACAATGTGTCTACAAGATAGGTGCCATGGCAGCTGACTCCTGAAATGAGAGAACGACATGTTGATACTTGTGAAGAACTTCTTCGGCGCTTCGAATGAGAAGATGATGGCTTCCTTGTAAGAATCGTTACTGGGGGTGAAACCTGGGTTCACTTCAACCAACTGGAAAAAAAGAGTGAGCAAGGAATGGTGCCATTCCTTATCACCAAAACCAAAGAAGTTTCAAACAGAACCATCAGCAGGGAAGGTTATGCTGACTCTCCTTTGGGACGAAAAAGGCATCATTTTGGAGCATTACATGCCTAGAGGGACCACTGTCACCAGTGCATCATACACAGATCTCCTAAAAAATCATCTGCGGCCTGCAATCAAATCAAAGCGACATGGATTGCAGTCAGCAGATGTCCTTTTGTAACATGACAATGCAAGGCCCCACACTGCCTGTACAACAGTTGCAAATCCACCATACTCACCAGACCTTGCCCCCAAGTGATTTCCATATGTTTGAACCACTCACAGACGCAATGGGAGGAAAGAAGTTCCGTTCTGATGAAGAGTTAAGCCACGCAATGCATGAGTGGTTGCACAGACTACCAAAAGAATTTTTTTCTAAAGGAATTTATGCACTTTGTAAGCACTGGAGGACTTGCATTGAGCATTGGGGAGATTATGTTGAAAAGTGATACAGCTTTGTACCACTTCTGCACAATAAATAATATTTAAAAAATATTTAAGGTTTTCATTTGACTCACCCTCGTAATACAATTGCTGCTGTTTATTATTTTTGTACTGTGTGCTGTTCTAATAGTTTTTAACTATGGACTAGGCTCTAACAACAAAGCAGAGAGAAACCAATTCCGATTCGATTCTGATTCGTTCACTAACATTGCGATAAGTTAAAAATATGTATGCACTCCTATAATAGCATAATTACCTATCTCTAACAGTTCAACGTTAACACTGGAGTCATTATCTGGAGATGAACAGAACTCTGAGGTTGCAATATTCAGTATTTCACAAGGCAGCAGAGAGGTAAACCATCTTCCAAACAACATTCACTTAAAATTAGTGCTTAAAAATTAAGTGATTTGCTTGTGTCACCCAGAAGTCACATTGACCATCAAAAATATCACCCAAATGGCAATGGTGCATTTCTTGAAAAAATTTGCTCAAAATTTTATCATTATTAGCACGAAAGGCAAAGTATTGGCCAATCTGGTCACCCGGACAATACTCAGGTATGGAAACCAGTTCCAATACAGAGTGATGGGGTGAAGTTTATGAGGAACATAACGTGTAAGCAAAGACATTAAATTCTTTAGTTAGTTCGTTTCTAAAAGATTTTTTTCAGCAGGGTGTTTGAATTTGTCCTAGCTGATGGTGACCATTCTGCATCACCCCCCCCCCCTTTCCCGTGTCCAAAATCTATTTATGCTCTTTTAATATTACAATAACTGAGGTCACTAAATCTTAAAATATGCACACTTTCATGAACTATTAAATGGAGAGACATGTACAATTAAAGGAAAACATGCAACATCAGAATTCCATCTTTTGTTGTGATGCATTTTATTTGATTTGAGAACAATGTACAACAACCAGTTTTACCAACTTTGAGACTGAGCTAGCAACACCTGGATTTGGGAAGCAGGGTGATCAAAATCTATCAGTCGGCAACCTTGAGAAATGGTTTTCTGTGGTTTCCTATTTTAAATTGAGGCAAATGCTGGTACTGGTCCCCTACTACAGGCTACAGCCAATTCCTTCCAAACTTCTTTCTTTCTTGACAGATGCCAGTTCCATTAAAGCAACAGCTTCTCTGCTTAAATGAAAAGAGCTGTATCGAAAGCAAGCTGAACATCTCTTCAGAGACTCTGGCACTGAAAGCCATATTTACATTGGATTATCATTTTGTGCTATGTATCTGTGTGTAAAGATGGCTCAGTTGCAGAACTAATAGTATGTCTCCACATTTTACTACAAGAACAATGATCTACTGTGAAATGTCTTATCCATAAAATGCTTTTAGCTTTTAGTCCAATCTTCACACCTCTAACTTACTTTTAAATAAACATTCTACAAATGACAATGTATGTTTTACACCTGTTTCTGAGTCATCAGTCTTCAGATTAGTTTAAAGCAGCCTGCCACAAATTCCTCTCCTGTGCTTTTTGCATCTCAGAGTAGCTCTTGCAGCCTATGTCCTCAATTATTTGTTGGATGTATTCCAGTCTCTGCCTTCCTCTAGTACCACGGAAGTTATTCCTGATATCATAACAGATGTCCTATCATGTTATTCCCTGGTGTCTTAACAGATGTCCTACCATCCTGCACCTTCTTCTTGTCTGTGTTTTCCATATACTCCTTTCCTCATCGTTTCTGCAGAGAACCTCTTCATTCCTGAGATTCCCAGAAATTTCTTCCATAAACTAAAGCCTATGCTTAATAGTAGCAGACTTCTCATGACGAGGAACACCCTACTTGCAAGCACTAGTCTGCTTATTATGCCCTCCTTGCTCCACCTGTCATGAGTTATTTTACTACCTAGGTAGCAGAATTCCTAACTTCATCTAATTCTTGATCACCAATACTGATGTTAATTTTCTCATTGTTCTCATTTCTGTTATTTCGCATTACTTTTGTCTTTCTTCAATTTACTCTCAATCCATATTCTGTACTCATTAGACTGTCCATTCTATTCAACAGATCCTACAATTCTTCTTGACTTTCACCGAGGATTGCAATGTCATCACCAAATCTATCGTTTCACCTTTAATTTCAATCTCACTCTTGAACCCCTTTTTTATTTCTAGCATTGCTTCTTCGATGTATAGATTGAACAGTAGGGGGCAAAAGACTATATCCCTGTCTTATACACTTTTTAATCCAAGCACTTCATTGTTGATCTTCCAGTCATGTTGTTAACTCACACTTCTTATAAATAATGTGTATTATCCACCTTTCCCTAAAGCCTATCTGTTATTTTTCTCAGAACGTTGAACATTTTGCACCATTTTACATAGTTGAATGTTTCCTCCAAATTGACAAATGTGTGTCAATTTTTCTACAGTCTTTCTTTCATTATTAACTGCAACGTCAGAACTGCTCCTCTGGTGCCAATACCTTTCCAAGAGCCAAACTTTTCATCATCTAACAGATCAGTATTTTTTTCCATTCTTCTGTACATTATTCTTGTCAGCAACTCGGATACATGAGCTGTTAATTCTCACACTTTTTGGTTCTTGCTATCTTCGGTGTTGTGTGGATGATGTTTTTCTGACAGTCTAAAGGTATATCGCCAGTCTCCTACATTCTTCACACCTAAGTGAATAGTCATTTGGTTGCCACTACTCCAAATGATTTTAGATATTCCAATGGAATGTTACCTATCCCTTCTGCCTTGTTTGATCTTAAGAAGTCCAAAGCTCTTTTACTCTTCCCTCTCGACTTTTGTCCCATATTCCATCATGTGATCTGACGAGTCCTCCCCCTCATAGAGGCATTCAGTGTATTCTTTCACATATTCACACTCTCCTCTGCATTTAACAGTGTAATTCTCATTGCACTCTTGATGTTACCACCCCTGCTTTTAATTTCACTGAGGGTTGTTGGGATTTTCTATATGAGTCAGATCTTCAATCATTTTTTCCCCACATTTTTCATGGAACCATTTTGCCCAAGCTTCACTGTATTTCCCTATGTATTTCATTCCTAAGTGATTTGTAAGTCTGTATTCCTGAATTTCCATGAACCTTTTTTGTACTTACTTCATTCATTGATCAACTGAAGTATTTCTTTATTATCCATGGTTTTTTCGCTGTTCCTTGCACCTACATTTTTCCTCCAAATCCTATTCATTATCAGTGAACTTCAAGTGTATCTCTTCATTCCTTATTACTTCTTTGCACACTGATTCTTCGTGACAAGTCTCAAACTTCAGCCTTCTCTTCATAATTACTAAATTATAATCTGAGTCTGTATCTGCTCCTGGGTTTGCCTTACAATTCAATACCAGATTTTGGAATCTCTGCATGACCACAATGTAATCTAACAAATATTCCAGTATCTCCTGGCCATTTCCAAGCACACCACCTCAATTTGCGGTTCGTGAACAGAGCATTCATTTTTACTAGCTCCAATTTGTTGCAGAACTCCATTAGTCCTTCTCTCCGATTCCTACTACCAAGCCCATATTCTCCGCAAACCCTTTCTTCTGCTCCTTCCCCTTGCAATATCCCATGACTATCAGCTTTTCATCTCTCTTTACTTAATGAATTACCCGTTCAATACCCTCTGATACTTTCTCTATTGATTTATTTTCTGCTTGTGATCTTGTTGGCATGTGTACCTAAACTACTCTTTTTGGTGTTGGTTTGTTGTCAATTCTGATGAGAACAACCCTGTCACTGAACTGTTCATAGCACCCCACTCTCAGGCCCACTTCCTGTTCATGGCAAATCTTATTCCTGTTATAACATTTTCTGCTGCTGTTGATATTAACCTATACTCGTTGACCACAAATCCTTGTCTTCTTTCCATTTCACTTCACTGACCCCCCACTATATCTAAACTGAGCTCTAGGATTTCCCACTTCAGATATTCTAGCTCCCCTAGCATGCTTAAACTTGGGACATACCACACCCTAACTCTTAGAATGGTGCCTTTTGTTGGTTATTTTATTTTCTTCTCATGGTCACCTCCACCCATGGCAGTCTCCTCCCAGAGATCCAAATAGGACACTGATGTGGAATATTTTGCCAATGGAGAGATCAACATGACGCCTTTTTTCAATTACAGAGCACATGTCCTGATGATATACATTATGCGTCTTTAATGTAGTTGTTTCTATTGCCTTCTGTGTCTTCATCCCATTGATCATTGCTGATTATTCTGCCTTTTAGGGGCAATTTCCTACCTCAAGGGCAAGCAAGTGCCTTGAAATTCTGTTCACTCATCTGCCCCCTTTGACAAGGCAGTTGGTAGAAAGAGGACGGCTTCTTCTGGTGGAAGTCTTTAGCCTCCATTGCTAATTTCAAAATTTAAGCAGTGGCAAGGTTTGAACCTAGTACTCAAGACCTTTTTTTACTAGTCAAAGATGCTACCCCCTTTTTGCCTTCATTTTGTTTGTTATTATCATCTGGTCTCAGCAGACATCATGTGACACCCCTTCAAGTTCATCACTGAATACTTCACTCAATAGGCTTTATTAGAGGCAGAACAAACTGAACTACAACTCCGACATCACTTAGATCTCCAGAACAAATTTTAGAGGAGTTTATTGGCATCAACGACTGTATATCCATATTATCATGGATAAATACGAACTCATTTATGAGGCTGCATACATTAGAAGTCTAGCTGAATGCAAATGATTTACATAAAATAAAAAAAATAAAAAATGAATACATATTTTTTCAGCATACAATGAAAAAATGAACCTTTTAAGGTCCTCTTCAACAAATTGGACCCCTCCAGTCACAAAATCCTGGCTATATCCTTGTTCTAGGGTATCTGTCAGAGTCACACTGCATAAATCTTAAGATACAGTCCACAGGAGGGGCCACTACACCTGATTTTGAGCACATCCCTTATAACTTAATGGGTGGGCACTCATCCTGAATACCGTCACCAACAAAAGGAACAGCTTACCAATAATGACATCACTTGGATTCACATTGGATATGACTATGGACCTTTTTTGATTAAAAAACCCAGACAAGATGGTAGTTCAACTGTCATGGCAAGACCTTTCCTTTGCTGTTTGTGAGGCCAACACTTACTCTGAGCAATTTTTTTACTGGAGCCTCATAGCACACTGTGTGTGTTGAAGTCTCTCAAAAGGAGAAATTGTCATGGGAACTGTGTGATGTGGCTGTTGAAAATCTTGCTGTCTAAGCGATTCATTAGGGGCAAGTACAGTCATCCATATGCCAAGTGCATTACTGAAGCAGCTGTTTGCAAGTTGGAATGACGGTTGAGAGGAAATAAGCCTTGGAAAAAAAATGCATCTGTGATAAGATGCCCAACACCTACACATTAATCCTGAGCTCATTGTGACCCACTGTAAAATGGGAGCCATTTTCGAGGTATGGCTTTTTGCTATCCTTCACATTCCGCAAAAGTTGTTAAGCCCACAGTGGTTGTGAGTTTTGATGAGTGTCTAATTGTTTTCTTCAATTGTCCTCATAGTCTGGATAATTACATTCTGGTAAGTCAAAAAGAAAACCAATGTGGCGTGGTCTTAAGGTCTGGTGTTGTTTAACCCTGAATTTCAATGTTCCAGGGATGCAAATGGCATCTATGTTATTCGGGATACTAGCTGATTTTTCTAACCATCATTTTAGTCAACATAACTGACTTTGATCCTCAATGTTATCTTCTGCATTCATTAGGGCCTGCTGATTTTGCTGCATGAGTATCTTTATGAGAAAACTTGCAGTTATGGATGTTTGATCCAGCTTCTACTGACATTATGTTTAAGAGTCCTTTGTGGGAAACACTTTCTTCATGACTTTTATGGTAATGTGGATTCTGAAAGTTTAATAGCATAAGCTTCCTTTACTTCTGTCTGTGGTATTCTCCATTTTACCTCAATTTCTTGTACATTCTTCTCCTCAATGAATTTTGGGCAGTGACAATTCTACTCAGCATTTGTAAAGGTTAGTAGCAATGAACAAGGTGTTTCTTTGTATATGTGTTTTTGCCAAAGGTTCCCTAGGTCTGATTGGCCATTACAAAATATAGCAGTATGACAGCATCACAGGAATTTGTACTATCTCACTGGGTTTGGTTACATGAAGAAAGTCAATTTTACACATTCTGGTATACTAGGTGAATTGGAATTATAAATGTAGCTGTTCCTTCAAGCTCACCTTTAGCTTTTTCACGATATTTCTTACCTTCCTCACACATCCTCAACATTTTTCTTTTAAAAAGCATTGTTTTAACATGAATGCATACACCAACTGACACAGTATGTTGCAAAGCTCCACTGTATTTGCCTAGCATTTTTGCGTTTTGGACCATATCACTTTACGAGAAAAAAAGATTTTTGCTCAAAGTGTAACTTTGAAACTGTTTGCCACATTTACGCAGAAGAACAACACACTAAGTCCTTATGGATGTGGAACGATTACACTATTTCAATGATGCCATCTTCTCTTTTCAATATCAAAGTAGACACGACACAGTCAATATTCTGCTTTAATTTGTTACTTTCTTAAGAGCCACTGTTCTTAATGGACCATCCTACAACAGCCTCTGGGTTTTTGGGTGTTATTTCTCCCAACAGTACACTCATCATTGAGCGTGTGTTTTATTTTGTGAAGAAAAGACCACTGCATTTCTACGAGAAGTTTCAGAACTGGTCAGTTCCAGCAGAGCACCAAAGGTTGCATATTAATCACTGCCGTATCTCACCAACTATCCACCCTATTAAAATGCAACATATCTTGACAAGTTATCTTTGTTTGTCATGGTTGGTTGGTTGGTTTGTGGGATTAAAGGGACCAGACTGCTACGGTCATCGGTCCCTTGTTCCAAATCCTAAAAACACCCACAGAGAATAAAAACGATTAACAGAATAGAACACAGATGACACAGAACAAGAGAAACGGAGATAAAGACCAGGCAAAACGAATGAAATCACACAGAGTGTGACGGTGGTTGGCCGACCATAGGAACAAAAAAAAGGAAAAGCCAACCACCGAGAACACATTAAAAACTGAGTTTAAAACCGTAGGCCAAAAGCCAGAATCAACACAAAACAATAAAATAAAACACAAACACTCAGATTAAATGATAAAAACCCCCTGCCCGAATAAAACGTAAAACTAAGCCAGCCATAGCAGGGTCATCAGATAAAAGGGCAGGGAGTGTGTCAGGCAGTGCGAACGTTTGCCTGAGCACAGCTAAAAGCGGACACTCCAATAAAATGTGCACCACAGAGAAAACGGAGCCGCAGCGACACAGAGGTGGGTCCTCACGGCGCAATAAGTGGCCATGTGTCAACCGAGTGTGCCCAATGCGCAGCCGGCAGAGGACAACAGACTCCTGGCGGGAGACCCGAATGGACGACCGCCACACAGTCGTCGACACCTTGATACGACGGAGTTTGTTTGGTATGGGCAGGTTGCGCCATTCACTGTCCCATAAATCGAAAATTTTGCGGCGTAATAGGGCCCCCAAATCAGTCGCTGGGAGGCCAATCTCCAGAGGTGGTTGACTGGTGGCCTCTTTCGCCAGGCGGTCAACATTCTCATTCCCGGGGATCCCAACATGGCCTGGGGTCCAAACAAAGACCACAGAGCGGCCGCAACGGTCAAGAGTATACAGGGACTCCTGGATAGCCATCACCAGACGAGAACGAGGGAAACACTGGTCGAGAGCTCGTAAACTGCTCATGGAATCGCTACAGATAACGAAAGACTCACCTGAGCAGGAGCGGATATACGCTAGGGCTCAAAAGATGGCGACCAGCTCAGCAGTGTAAACGCTGCAGCCAGCCGCCAAGGAACGTTGTTCGGAATGGTCCCCTAGAGTGAGCGCATAACCGACTCGACCAGCAACCATCGAGCCGTCAGTGTAAACAATGCCAGAGCCCTGATACGTGGCCAGGATGGAATAAAAGCGGCGGCCCGTGTGCCAAGTCAAGCCGAAGGCAAGGGCGGGGCACACACCATGGGGGCGTGCGCAGAGGTGCCCGGAAAGGAGGTGGAACAGGGAAAAACCCAGAGAGGAGCTCTTTGACGCGTACGGCGATCGAACAACCCGACCGGCGCCGACGTTCTGGCAGATGGACGACTGACTGCGGGAACAGGACACGGTAATTTGGATGCCCGGGCAAGCTGAAAACATGGGCAGCATAAGCAGCCAGTAATTGTTGGCGTCGTAACCGCAGTGGAGGGACACCTGCCTCCACTAGTATGCTGTCCACAGGGCTGGTGCGGAAAGCACCAGTGGCAAGGCGTATCCCGCTGTGGAGAATTGGGTCCAGCACCCGCAACACAGATGGGGATGCTGAGCCATAAGCCAGGCTCCCATAATCCAGACGGGACTGGATTAACGCCTGGTAGAGCCGCAACAGGGTAGATCGGTCGGCGCCCCAGCGGGTGTGGCTCAAGCATCTCAGAGCGTTTAGATGCCGCCAACACGCCTGTTTAAGCTGCCGGATATGAGGCAGCCAAGTCAACTGGGCATCGAAAACCACACCCAAAAACCTGTGTGATTCCACCACTGAAAGAAGTTCGCCGGCAAGATAAAGCCGCGGCTCCGGGTGGACAGTATGTCGCCGACAGAAATGCATAACGCAGGTCTTGGCTGCCGAAAACTGGAACCCATGAGCTACAGCCCAAGACTGCGCCTTGCGGATAGCGCCCTGTAACTGACGCTCAACAGCTGCAATGCCAGTAGAGCTGTAGTAAAGGCAGAAGTCGTCAGCATACAGGGAAGCGGAGACAGAATTTCCCACGGCCGCAGCGAGCCCGTTAATGGCTATTAAAAACAGGCAGACACTTAAAACAGAACCCTGTGGGACACCGGTCTCCTGGACATGGGAGGAACTATATGAGGCCGCGACTTACACGCGGAAGGTACGATACGACACAAAATTTCTGATAAAGATCGGCAGAGGGCCCCGAAGACCCCATCCATGAAGCGTAGAAAGGATGTGATGACGCCATGTCGTATCGTACGCCTTCCGCATGTCGAAAAAGACAGCGACCAGGTGCTGACGGCGGGCAAAGGCAGTACGGATGGCCGACTCCAGGCTCACCAGATTGTCGGCGGTGGAGTGGCCTTTACGGAACCCACCCTGAGACGGAGCCAGAAGGCCCCGAGACTCCAGTACCCAATTCAAGCGCCGGCTCACCATCCGTTCGAGAAGCTTGCAAAGAATGTTGGTGAGGCAAATGGGGCGGTAGCTGTCCACCTCCAAAGGGCTCTTGCCCGGTTTCAAAACGGGGATGACAACGCTTTCCCGCCATTGCGACGGAAACTCACCCTCGACCCAGAGACGGTTGTAAAGGTCGAGGAGGCGTCGCTTGCAGTCCACTGTAAGGTGTTTCAGCAGCTGACAGTGGAGGCGATCTGGCCCGGGAGCGTTATCAGGGCAAGCGGCTAGGGCACTGCGAAATTCCCACTCACTGAATGGAGCATTGTAAGATTCTCGGTGGTGGGTGCGAAACGAAAGGCTCCGACGTTCCATCCGCTCTTTAATGGAGCGGAAGGCTAGTGGGTAATTGGAAGAAGCGGAACTAAGCGCAAAATGCTCTGCCAAGCTGTTGGCAATTTCGTCGGAGTCTGTACAAACTGCTCCATTCAGTGAGAGCGCAGGGACGCTGACAGGGGTCCGATAGCCGTAGAGGCGTCGGATCTTAGCCCAGACCTGCGATGGAGAGACATGGAGGCCAATGGTGGACACATACCGCTCCCAGCACTCCTGCTTGCTTTGGTGGATAAGGAGGCGGGCTCATGCACGCAGCCGTTTGAAGGCGATAAGGTGGTCTATGGATGGATGTCGCTTGTGACGCTGTAGCGCCTGCCGGCGATCTTTAATCGCTTCAGAGATCTCAGGCGACCACTAAGGCACAGTCTGCCGCCGAAGGGACCCAGAGGAATGTGGAATGGCAGATTCGGCGGCAGTAACGATGCCGGTGGTGACCGATTGAACCACCGCATCAATGTCATCATTAGAGAGAGGCTCAATAGCGGCAGTGGAGGAGAACAAGTCCCAGTCAGCCTTATTCATAGCCCATCTGCTAGGGCGCCCAGAAGAGTGACGCTGTGGTAGTGACAGAAAGATCGGAAAGTGGTCACTACCACACAGGTCGTCATGCACTCGCCATTGGACAGACGGTAAGTGGCTAGTGCTGCGGATGGAAAGGTCAATGGCGGAGTACGTGCCATGCGCCACGCTAAAGTGGGTGGAGGAACCATCATTTAAAAGCGAAAGATCGAGCTGTGCTAATAAATGCTCAATGGTGGCACCTTGACCTGTCGCCACTGAACCACCCCACAGAGGGTTATGGGCGTTGAAGTCGCCCAGTAGCAAGAAAGGTGGCGGCAATTGGGCTATCAGAGCAGCCAGGACATGCTGAGCGACAGCACCATCCGGTGGAAGGTAAAGACTGCAGACGGTAACAGCCTGTGGCGTCCACACCTGAACAGTGACAGCCTCTACAGCTGTTTGTAGAGGTACACGTCCACACCCGAACAGCGACAGCCTCTAAAGCTGTTTGTAGAGGTACAAACTCGCTGTGAAGAGAGTTAAGGACATATATGCAGACACCACCAGACACCCTTTCATAAGCTGCCCGGTTCTTATAATAACCCCGATAGCCACAGAGGGCGGGGGTTCGCATTGCTGGAAACCAAGTTTCCTGAAGTGCAATGCAGAAGAAAGGGTGACGGCTGATAAGTTGGCGGAGCTCAGCTACATGGTGGAAGAAACCGCTGCAGTTCCACTGGAGGATGGTATTGTCCATGGATAGAAAAGGCGTGAAGGGACTGGGGAGGCAGATTACGCCTCCTGGGCCCCTGCTGCTACTGAGTCACCACCTGTACAACAGCCATCCACTGCGTCCGAGGGACTGGCGAGATCCAGGTCCTCAGCGGACGCCAGAATCTCCACCTCGTCCTCAGACGCAGAGCTTGTAGGAAGCGGCGGGACGGGTGCCACCGCAATGTCGGTATTCTTTGGGACGTTCTTCTGTGTCTGTTTCTGTTTCCCTCGTTGTGCCTTCGGTGGTTCAGGCTTGGAGGGCTTCACAGGGTCAGCCTCAGGGACGGACGACAACCGTGAGGCCCTACGACCAGGGACTGGTGGTTGTTTGAGCCACTTGCGGGTGTCTGCTGTGCCGCTGGTCGGAACTTGCGAAGGGAGGTCCCCAAGGGACCCCTTCCTTGCGAGAGGAGCCGAAGAAGTCTTACGCTTCTCCGGCTGGGAAGGGGGAACTGATGTCCCCGATTGTTGGGAGGGTAGATGGAGCAGGAGCAACAGGTTGTGAAGGGGGTTGGTGGATTCTGACTGATCTTAGAGCCGATTCGTGATGATGGGAGAACCGTCGTTGCAGCAGCGGTGTAGGTTGACGTCATTGCCACAGGATGGAGCCGCTCGTATTTCCGTCTAGCCTCGGGGTAGGTCAGGCGGTCCAGGGTCTTATATTCCATTATCTTCCTTTCTTTCTGGAAAATCCTACAGTCCGGCAAGCAGGGGGAATGGTGTTCTCCGCAGTTAACACAGATAGGAGGCGGGGCACATGGAGTATCAGGATGTGAAGGACGTCCACAATCCCAACACGTGATGCTGGAAGTACAGCGAGATGACATGTGCCCGAACTTCCAGCATTTAAAACACCGCATCAGAGGAGGGATATATGGCTTTACATCACAACAGTAAACCATCACCTTAACCTTTTCGGGTAAGGCATCACCCTCAAAGGCCAAGATGAAGGCACCGGTGGCTACCTGATTATCCCTCGGACCCCAATGGACGCGCCGGACGAAGTGAACACCTCGTCGTTCTAGGTTGGCGCGTAGTTCATCGTCGGACTGCAGAAGAAGATCCCTGTGGAATATAATACCCTGGACCATGTTTAAACTTTTATGAGGAGTGATGGTGACGGAAACATCCCCCAACTCGTCACAAGTGAGCAACGTCCGTGACTGGGCAGAGGATGCTGTTTTGATGAGAACCGACCCAGAGCGCATTTTGGACAAGCCCTCCACCTCCCCGAACTTGTCCTCTAAATGCTCCACAAAAAACTGAGGCTTAGTTTGCATAAAAGATTCACCATCGACCCGCGTACAGACAAGGTACCGGGGTGAATAATCTCCACTGCTGTATTTAGCCATGCGTTCCTCCCATGGAGTGGCCAGGGAGGGAAATGATCGTGGATTGAATTGCTTGCCGTTGAGGTTAGACCTCGATCGCTTAGAGACTGCTGGTGGAGGCCCACCAGCGAGAGATGATGTACCACGCTTCATTGCGGGTCATCCGCCCTGATGCCACCCACTCCGACCAGGGGCTCTCCCCACGGGCGCCACCCAGCCGCAGCAAAGACCACCTGGCAGGATGGCCTTTGCCGGGAGTCCCGATGCCCCAGAGGGATAGGCATCGACTCCTCGGCATACGTGGGGAGGTAGCAGCTCAGGCATCAGCAGTGTGATCCCTGTGTAGTCAGGGGGCTACCACCAAGAGGGTACATGACAACCCCACCACAATGGACTGGCTACCGTGCTGGATGTCGGGTGTCGAAATATCCATGTACATCACGAGGGCAAAGATGGAAGTGCACAATGGAGGGAATGTATGCTACCCGGAACACACTGCAGCCAATGTGGCCGGAAGCTCGATGGAAGTCCAACTCCATGACAATATCGGGTGTGCCAGATCTTAGGGCAAGATGGATACATAATACACCACGTAAGGCGTCCTTCCCCAAATGGTACGCACTAACAGAAAATTTTGAAAGAGAGTGGTCAAACCCCTTAGGGGACCAACACATTAAGGCCGAAACGTTTGAGACTCCTTTTAGTCACCTCTTACGACAGGCAGGAATACCGCGGGCCTATTCTTACCCCCGAACCCGCAGCGGGGATCGTTTGTCATGTTTTTTGTAGAATGCTCTTACACAACCTGGGGTGTTTGCCACTTACGAGTAGAATGACACAGGGAGCACATGTGGTTTTATCCAAATACCATGCTTGTACTAAGTATTACCATCTACATCCATACTCCACAAGCCACCTGACAGTGTGTGGCAGAGGGTACATTGAGTGTATCTATCGGTTCTCCCTTCTATTCCTGTCTCGTATTGTTCGTGGAAAGATGGATTGTTGGTATGCCTCTGTGTGGACTCTGATCTCTCTGATTTTATCCTCATGGTCTCTTCGCTTGACTCCTCGGTGACTGTATGTTCTCAAAACTTCAACAAAAGCCCGTACCGAGCTACTGAGCGTCTCTCCTGCAGAGTCTTCCACTGGAGTTTATCTATCATCTCCGTAACGCTTTCGTGATTACTAAAGGGTGGAGAGAAGCACTGCAGGGACTAGACTGCCAACAGGCACAGTGGTGGGGTAATGCGAGACGGAGAGGTGGGGGGAAAAAGAGCGAAAAAGGAGAGAAGTGTGAAAAGATGGGAGAATGCATTGCACAGGGTGGCACACAAGGAGGGTGGGGGTCAAGAGTACAGAGGAGGTGATGGGACAGAGGGTGTGGAAACTGTTAGGTGGAGGGTGTGCGAACAGTATGTTACTGTAGGTAGAAGCAGTGATAATTTCGTGTGGAGAATGTGATGTCAGGATAACTTCCATTTGTGTAGTTTGGAATAGTTTGTGATGAAGGGGAGGATCCAGATGGCTCAGATAGAGAACCAGCAACTAAAGCGAAGCACGTTATGTTCACCTGCATATTATGCCACAATGTGGTCTACTTTGCTCTTGGTCACAGTTTGACAGTGGCCGTTCATCCTGATAGACAGCTGGTTAGTAGTCATACCAATATAAAAGGCTGTGCAATGACTACAGCAGAGATTATATATGACATGGCTGGTTTCACAGGTGGCACAGCCTCTAATGGGGTAGGATAAGCCTGTAACAGGACTGGAATAGGAAGAGCTGTATGTATGTATGTATGGATGGATGGATGGATTGATTGGGTAGGCCTTGCACCTGGGTCTTCCACATAGATATGATCCTTATGGCAAGGGGTTGGGATTAGGATGTTTTGGAGGTTGAGTGAGTGACAGAACACCACTTTAGGAGGGGTGGGATGTCCCTCATTTCAGGGCATGATGATAGGTAGTCGGAACCATAGAAAACAATGTGGTTCATTTGTTCCAGACTGGGGTGTATTGGGTGAAGAAGGGGGACACTCCTCTGTGGGTTGGGGGTGGTGGGAGAATTGGGGGTGCGAGGTGAATGGCATGGGAGATCTTTTTGTAGACAACATCTGGGCGTAGTGCCAGTCTGTGAAGCCATAGTGAGACCCTCAGTATACTGGGCAAGGGTGGTCTTACCACTGCAGATACACCATCCCCAGGTGACCAACCAGGCTGTATGGCGGAGAGTTTTTGGTCTGAAAGGGATGACATCTGTTGAAATGCAGGTACAGTTGGTGGTTGATTGGTTTAATGTGGACAAAAGCGTGAATGGAGTCATCAGCAAGGGGCAGGTCAACGTCCAGTAAGGTAGCAAGGTTGAGGAGTACCACGTGAAGCAGATGAAAGAGAAGGTGTTAAAGTTATGAAGGAATGAAGATAGGGTGTCTTGGCCCTGAGTCCAGATCATGAAGATATCATGATTAGGGGTTTGGCATTTTGGGAGGCTAGGAAGATCTCCTCTAGATGGCACATAAACAGTTTAGCATAGGAAGTGCTATGCGAGTGCCCATTGCTGTGCTGCGGATTTGTTTACATACTTTCCCTTCAAAGGAAAAGTAGTTGTGAGTTTGGATAAAGTTAATTAGTTGTATGAGGTATTGGGTTTAGAGTCTGAAGGACATTGGAAAATGTATTGTTCAATGGTGGTAAGACCACGATGGGTGCCGGTGTGCGAGGAGGCGGCATCAACAGTGACGAGTAGAGAACTAGGTGGTAATGGGGTCGGGAAGTGGTGAGTCTGAAGGAAGTGGTTCGTATCTTTGATATGGGAGGCCAGATTTACAGGCAACTGGTTGGAGGTGTTGGTCAATGAGAACCAAAATTCAGTGGGGTACAATAACCATCCACAATGGAACATCCAGGGTTGTTTGATTTGTGGATCTTGGGGAGTATGTATAAGCTGGGTGTGCAGGGTGACGCAGGGATGAGGAGGGGAATGGATTCAGGGGAGAGGTTCTGGGAGAGGCCTAAGGCTTTAAGCAGGTATTGGAGGTTGTGTTGGACTTCTGAAATGGGATCACTCTGACAGAGTTTATAGTTGGAGGAGCCAGATAATTGACAGAGGTATGAGGGGATTGGCATGGGAGATCTTTTTGTAGATTGTGATTCATAACAACAGTGGTGGAACCTTTGTTGCAGGTAGGATGACCAGGTCAGGATGTGTTTTTAGGTTGTGTATGGCTACTCTTTCTTCAGCTGATAGGTTGGTGTTCTGAGGAAGGGATCTGGAAAAGGACGGTGAGGCCAAGCTGGAGCTATGGAACTCCTGGGAGGTAACCAGCATATGGTTAATTGGGGGTAGGGCTGGGGGGGGGGAGATCACGGTTGGATGGTAGTATGAACTGGGAGTGGCACAGTTCAATGTTGAGCTTAAGTTGCTTTGGTTGGAGGTAACAGTGGCAAAGAAGTGTTTACATTGCAGGGATTGGGAGAAGAAGAACAGACAAGCTCAGCAGGTTAAATATGAGTGTAGAGCCAGCTAAAGGTGAAGCTTTTCGACAGACAAACTTCTGTGTGGTTGAGTGTTTTGGCGGAAACAAACAACTGTGTTACTGGAATGTTTTGGCTTCGGATTTCTTGGAGTGCTGGCAAGGAGTTGAGGATATGGCTAGCTGAAAAGTTCAGCTAGACAGAGTTTAGATTATATGAGCAGTGGACAAAGAGGAACATTATAGGTAGGATAGGGGTTAGATAGTGGTGACCCGAGGCAGCAGTAGGAGGATGTCAGCAGGTTAGATAACTTACGAAGGTGGTGTCCTGAAGGCTCCTCCAGGTGCTGGAGGGCAAGGGATTCAACTTCAGAGATGTGATGTGTGTGTAGCACAAGGATTGCACAGTAGCAGTACCTTGCACAGGGTGCAGAGGTGGTTCTGGGATGCCTGTGCCATGGATATATGTTTTTATAGTACCATGTTTTTGATGACCAGAATCTGAAAGATGAAGAAGTCACTGTGAAAGGGGGGGGGGGGGGATCCAGGGAAAGAAATTTTTATGGTTAGGCTGTTTGTGGCAGGGGGGGGGGGGAGAATTACATGGTTTAGGCAGCATAGCATGCAATACTGGGTTTTACCCAGGGAAAGCAATACTTTTCTGCACTGGTGCCCACAGGTGGAGCAGGGGTCCATTGTGGCAAGGATGGTATAAAGGAAATGGGAATGACACAGAAATGGGCAAAATAATGTGATGATTGTTGTGAGAGGAGCTGGATAAGAGGAAAGAGGTATAAAAATGTGTAAATACACAGAAAAACACCCACAGATACTTAAAAATATGAAAAATGCATGAAGCCACATAAAAATATGCACAAATTCATTGAAAATGTACAGAAACATGGAAGAAAAAGAACAGGTGAGGTATGGAAGTGTGTCTGTTGCAATAGGGGACACTGCTATCCATTCCGCTTCCCCACCCCCTCCAGATTGTTGCTTCATTTCCATCTGACAGTCGCATGCTGGTCCAAGCTGCCAGAGTTGGCAGTCATGTGTGAGTGAGGTGTGCTGGCTTGTGTGAATGAATGGTGTGTTTTTCTCTTTCTTTTTCTGATGAAGGCTGTGGCCAAAAGCTAATGTGTAAGTGTCTTAACTGTGCCTGTCTGCAACTAAACATGTCATCTTCGCTGTAAGTAGTGCACTATCTTTTCCTTACATTGTGACATTTTCAGTTGTGCATTCCACTATTTGTGTTGGAGGAAACAACAGCTCCTCTCTCAGGTTAACAGTTTTATCACACTTTCAAGCTATTAAATTTGTCATCACAATTATATACATTAATTACTTAGCAGCAGGGATGATTCTTCCTTGAAAGGTGATGCCATGAAAAGCCAGTGACTGAAGCGGCAATAGCCATCTGTCCTCAAAGTGAAGAAGGAAGTAAAGTTAGAGTTTAAAGTCACACCCTTATCTAGACTATTTGATGTAGAGCACAAAGTCTGCTGAACAAGGATGGTGAGCAAACCATCTGGTTTTATCCTGGAGTGATTTGAGGGAATCACAGGAAACCTTTAACTCTTGGTTTGACAGGATGATTTGGACTCCAGATCTCCCAAATTTCGGTGCAGTGTCTTAACCAGTGTGCCAACTGTTTGAAGTTTTAGAATGTGCTCAGTAATGAAACATTCTTTCCGTACAAACTGCTTATGCTGTTTCAGTCACAGGACTGTGATTATCAAATGAGAAACAACATAGCATATAGGTTCATACATCCACAAGCCCACCACTCCCCTCCCATCACCCCCCCCCCCCCTGAAAATGGAGTATAGATTTTTTTATTCATTGCAAAAGCCTCACACATTTCCAGAAGTGGTTGCCTTGACTGGACAACTATCAATTCTTCAGGCTATAGTAAGTTTCTTGAGTCACCTATAAAATGTATTTCTTGATGCATGACCAACTTATTTCTATTGAAAATGACAGTTTTTGAGTCTTGTCCCCTTCCTTCATCCCACTCCCGACACCAAGATGATTTCTGTGGGCACCCATACATATTGCAATATAACGTCAAGTGGATTGAGGAAAGAAGAATAGAGAAAAGAGGAAGGGAAGGGGAGGGGAGGGGAGGGCCGGTATCATCACTGGAGAAATTACTGTGAGAACACAGCAACTTTTAACCACCAGGATGTAATGTACGACGTAATTTCCCACTTTTAGCAGTAACTTTTTTTTGTTGTGCGTCTATAAAGATATAATACAATGTACTAAGAAAGACATAACAGGAGAACAACAGCAGGCATATATTTAACATTTCGAACAATAAAAACAGTTACAGCAGAAAGAGGGAAATTTTCATTGCTTAAAGAATTTATAGAGGCTGTGATCCTGTTATCCAACATGCTAATTACTCCAGTCACAAAGGATGGGGAAGGGGGAGAAGACTTACAAATGGCCACAGAAGTACATCAGCAATAAATAATTGCTAGCATTTTTGTTTTGACAACTGAATGCAAAAACTTCAGCTACTACTAGGATTATAGCTTAAGCACTACACTACTTTTACTTTTTCCTTGAAGGAAAAGAAAGAAAGATTAGGGTGAAACATCCTCTCAACAACTAGAGCAAAGGGCAGAGCATAAGCTTGGTCCAGGGAAGGATGCAAAAGGAAATTGGTTGTAGTCTTTTCAAAGGAACTGTCGTGGAATTTGCCTTCAGCAATTCAGAAAATTTAAATCTGGACAACTGCGAGACTAGTCTTCACCTTTTTTGGTAACAAAGTAAAGGTAAGGCATGACACCTTGTATCACTCCTGTCTAGAGCCCACGTATCGGGAGAATGACTCGTGCGTGCATAGTGACAGATGGTCTGAAGCAGGTTAAATTGAGTATGTAGTTCTACTACTCATCTATCATAGTCCAGTAGTGCACAGACATTCAAGAAAAAGGTCAAGAGAATGCTCTGTGAATTGTTCTGTTTATTTCTTGAAGTTTTTTTTGTTTGTTTAAGTTTGTACAGTTTTGTATATGCTTTTAGTAGTGTGAATGATACATGAATGTGGTCTAAAGTAAATATGTAGATTCTTGTTCTACTGATAAACACTGTACGAACTAGCATGAGAAATTTGAGACAGTGTGAATGCAGACGGGGAATTTTGTATCATAATACGTTAAGTAAGTTTATGGTAAAAGGAAAAATAAATCAAGTGCAAATGAAAATAGTTAATAACGATAAAGTATGAACAAAATATCAAAATGTTAAATATTTATTTCGGGAAAAGTACACTTCGAAAGTCTTATTTGTTGATTGGTTAGTCATAAAAAGTGTGGACTAATGCAAGAGAATAATGTTTTTCTATTGGCCTTAAAGAAAACTGACCAATCAGAATGGAGCATTCTTCATGCGTCTTTTCTCTTGGAGATATAGAATGCTGTCAGTAGTCAAAGAGTTGGAGCCCAGCCTCCCAATGGTATGGTTGTGTGCGGGATGAGCTCCAAAGGACATTGTAATTTTCCCCGTTTTAGTTGTGCCACATGTTCCAAAAGTGTTTTAAAGTGAAGGCATATTTATTCCGATGTGTTTTTTAGAAAGCACGGCAGATCGGTGACTAAAAACCTGAGTGCATTAGACACCGATTAACTTTATAGAATGGCAAGCATTTTCATTTAAGAACAATCCATGCTTAGTAGCTATTCAGATTTCGGGAAATATGTTACCATAAACTTGCTAATGTGAATGAAAGGGTTTGTGCATGACTGTGGTAAGATTAGCATGGGCTTGGCAGTGAAAGCGTTAATTATTAAGGTTCAGAATATACCAAAGTTTTGCCAGTATTTTCACCTTTCATTCAAAATTAAGACCTTTTCCCAATTCTTGGAATAGTTACGTTGTATGCAGCCTGGTGTAAGTTGCAGTACGGCAGGTTTCTGCTCGGCTTTCCTATTGGCAATCGGCTGCAATGAGTTCAGAAAAATGGTTAAAATGGCTCTGAGCACTATGGGACTTAACATCTGAAGTCATCAGTCCCCTAGAACTTAGAACTACTTAAACCTAACTAACCTAAGGACATCACACACATCCATGCCCGAGGCAGGATTCGAACCTGCGACCGTAGCAGTTGCGCGGTTCCGGACTGAAGCACCTAGAACCACTCGGCCACCACGGCCGGCGGCAACGAATTCACAGGTAGGTGCAGGTAAAAGGAAGAAAGGAACCGCACCACCACAAAGGGGCTGAGGTAGATTCCAATAAGCCATATGCATATAGTTTCCTACACACGGTCCCCTTTTTTCTTGCCCAAATTTGATGTCATCACTCAATTTCGTTTTGACATAAAGTAAAAAAAATACTTTCTCAAGATTTCAAATTGCAGATAAGAAATAAAGTACAAGCCCATGAGCGTGTATACACATCCAGCACTTTGTCCATAATTGTCAATGTCCTTTCTATTTTTAAATATCCATAAAAAAGTGAAACAATGGTCAGCTGATTTTCTTTCTGAGTTTATATACTGCTGATATTCCTATTTGTTGCTAATTGTTTTAGTATCAACAGTCTGTAATGCTTTATATGATTTTCTCAAATCACTTCAGAAAAAAGACAGTTATTTAAGTACTACTGTGGTATTTCTTTGTTGTTATCACTTCATGTTTTCATAATTGGAAAATGCTAACAAATATGCCAGCCATACAGATATATTTGCACAGGGAAACAAACACATTGCTGCAAACACTGTCACTGTAAACAATAACTACAGAGAGACAGGCTCATTCCTTCTTAATCAGGCAGGAATGATGATTAAACAATCTAGGATAATACAGTAAGCAAACAGAAAATTATGAACACATTACCTGTGAAAGAGTGCATAGACTACTCATTTGTATTCCATACTGAGCAACATTTTGTGTACCGCCTTGCTCTCTATCAACAACAACGACTGCTTCTGTGACAACAAGGCCCTCTTGTGTCAAATCCTGTTTGGGGAAAAAAGGATTTTTTTACATGGTTCAAATATTTATAATTAATGTTGTTACCAGGACTAAACCTTCTTTCAAATAGAAGCAGTAACAAATGATAGTCACAAAATTGGCACACTTAGCATTACAATCAGTACAACAAAATTTTACAGAATATATCATCTATAAATTCTACATCAGAAAATAAGTGCTTCAGTTGCTACAGCTACATATGTTTGTTTCAAACAATTAGCAACACTAAATGTTAAAAACTTATATTATGAGACCAGCTCTGTTAATATGCTTGGCCAATAAAGTGTAACAGACTTTCTATAAATTGTTTGTACAACACATTCTTTGTATTTAACAAATTTTGTGGTTTGGTATTAAATGTAAAATCTTTATTTTTAGTATGAGTGTGTGATGTAGGTGATTCAGTTAAATAAATACTCTATGATAACTGTCTCAGCAAACAAAAGACTACATCTCCATCTATTAACTCCATTTCTGGCAATGAAATAATGTTTCAATGGCTGTTAATATTTATTCCAATTCTATAATTGTACTCTCCACTATGCTTATCTAAAAATTCTTTATTAAGATACTTCAATGTTTTTCTGCCTCTCATTTTTGTAAATTTAAAGAAGATTTGTTTTGTTTTGTTGTAGGGCACAAAAACAACTGGAGTCATATGTGCCCGAGTCAAAACTGCAGAACACGAAGACAGAGAGGAGTTAAAAAATGATTAAATGTCAATCCCAATTGACATAGGGGTAGACAGCCAAAAACAGGGACATGAGAAAGGGCTACAAAAGACACCACACAGAAATGGAGGCCCAAAACTAAAAATTAAATAGCTTTTGCCATATTGCTTTCACGGATAAAAAGTAAAACGCGGTTGACAGCCTGCGCGTCATTTGCTAAAATGCTCGATAACTCAGACGGCAAACTCAAACGGGAACGTAAATGGTTAAAAAATAGACATTTCATCAGGAAGTGGCAGACAGTTAAAACTTGGGCGCAATGTGTACGAAGTGGTGGGGAGCACCACTTGCTAAATAATGATGGCTAAAAAGGCAGTGCCCAATACACAACCTAGTTAAAGATGACCACCTCCCAACGGGAGGGACGAGAGGAGGTCGTCCAAACCGCTGGGAGGGGCTTGATAATCCTGAGCTTATTCCCATGAGGAAAGGACCAATGGTGATGCCTAAGGGACACCACCTCCTGACAGACAGCAACACAGAGATCTAGTGGGCTGAGGAACGAGGACTGCAGCTTTGGCAGCAGTGTCAGCAGGCTCATTTCCTGGCATGACCAGGAACCCACAAACTTCAAACTGGTTCCACCAAGAATGAGTGAAAGTTTTCCTGGACCCGCTGCAGTAAGGGATGGGCGGTGTACAGTGCACATAGACTTTGAGGGGCACTGGGAGGGTGAGCAGAGATCACAATTAAAAAGTCTGTGTCACTGGATGTACTCGGTGGTCTGAAACATTGAAAAGAGCTCGGCTGTAAATAATGAGCAGTGCACCAGAAGCCAATGTCTAAAACAATGCGTGCCAATGACGAAGGCACACCCAACACCACAGTCAGTCAGAATGCGATCAGTGTACATACAGGTGCTATCGCAAAATGCCATGCGAAGGTCCTGAAACTGAATGTAATAGAACGAAGCGGGAGTAGTGTCTTTAGGAAGCGAATGAAGGCCAAGGTTATCATGGACCACTTCATGGATCCAAGATGGTGAAGGGTTCACACCCACTGGGAAAGTTGCAGGTAGTGTGAAGTTATGCTACTGAAGTAAGCACCGAAAATGGACTCCAGGGGGTAACAGAAGAGGGAAATGCTTCACACTGGCGATCGAAGGAATCACCAAAGGAGGTATAGGATGGGTGGACATGCATGGCAGACAAATGGCATGCATACCTGCTGAGGAGAAAGTCACAGCGGCAGGACAGTGCTAGTTCAGCAGCTTCGGCATACAGGTTCTCAACCAGGCTAGTGTAAAAGGCGTCAGTGGCCAAACTGATGCCGCGAAGGTGGATAGTGTCTAGACGGGGCACAAGAGGGACAGACATGCAGACGCATAGACAAAGAACCCATAGTCGAGTTTTGAACGGCATCCCAGGAAGCACCATTGAGGAAATTGAGGGACTGCTGCCAGGTAAGACACATGGGAGAACCAAGAGAGTTTCCTATAGAGCATGAGCTCCAGGAATTTCATAGGTTCAATGGCCGGAAGAGCAACAGGCCCAAGATGTAAAGACAGTGGGAGAAACCATTTGCACTGCCAGAAATTCGTACAGACGGTTTTGTCAGGGGAAAAGTGAAAGCAATTGTCGCTGCTCCAGGAGTAAAGACGATCAAGACATCGCTGAAGACGCTGCTCAGTGAGACAGATCAGTGGAGAACTGAAAACAGATGGCAAAATCGTCAACAAAAAGGGAGCTGGAGATGCCTGGCAGGAGACAGGCCATTATAGGGTTAATGGTGATAGCAAAGAGGACAATGCTGAGGACGGAACCCTGAGGCACACTGTTTTTCTGGATAAAGATATCTGACAAGGCAGAACCCACACACACCTTGAAAACTTGGTCTTTTAAAAATTCATAAAGGAAACAGGACAGGCAGCCACGGAAGCCCCACGTGTAAAGAGTACAGAGGATACCAGATCTCCAGCAGGTGTCACAGGCCATCTGCAACTTGATAAACACTACCACAGTCTGGGATTTTCGCAGACAACCATTCATGACACGGGTGGATGAAATAACAAGACGGTCACCTGCAGAATGCCGCACTCAAAATCCACACTATGCAGTCGTTAGTAAATTGTGAGACTCAAGCCACCATAACAGACGGGCATGAATCATACGTTCCATCACTTTGCAAATGCAGCTGGTGAGAGAGACAGGGCAGTAGCTAGGAGGGTTTTTGATCTTACTGGGCGTAGGTATGAGTATGACGGCTGCTTCACACCAACGCCCTGGAAATGTGCCTTGTGCCCTCTGCCCAGATGCGGCTGTATTTGTTAAGCAGAAAGTGCTTGCTCGGAAGAGAAAGGTGCTGCAACATCTGAATGTGGACAGCATCTGGCCCTGGGGTGGAGGACTGGGATGAACTGAGAGCTTTATCTAGCTCCCTCATAGTAAAGGTGGAATTGTAGCACTCAAGATTCTGGGAAGAGAAGGGTATCGCCCAAACCGCCTCCACTCGTTTCTCATGGAAGAAGGCTGGGTGATAGTGGGAAGAGCTCGAAATTTCTGCAAAATGGCGGCCCAAGGTGTCAGAGGTAGCAATAGGGTCCACAATGACATCGTCAGCGACTGTCAGGCCGGAAACTGGTGAATGGATCTTGGTGCCAGAGAGCGTCAGAGGTTGGCACAAACTACAGAGATAGGGGTGTAACTGTTAAAAGAACTAGTGAATGAAATCCAGCTAGCTTTTTTGCCATCTCAAACAACGCAGTAACACTTTGCACGCATCTGTTTATAATGAATGCAGTTTGCCATTGTAGGATGGCATTTAGAATCGCAGAGAGCACATCTCCGTCCGTGAACTGCATCGTGGCATACCTTAGTCCACCTAGGGATTGGGACACGGCATGGTAAAGAGGAAGTGCAAGGAACGGAACGTTCTGCAGCAGTAAGGATAACGTTGGTGAGATATTCCACCTGGTCATCACAACTGAGGAAATCATGTTCTTTGAAGGTCACCAGGGAGGAGTAAAGCCGCCAGTCAGCCATAGTAAGCTGCCATTGGGTCTGAATGGACCACTCAAGACGATGGGCAAGCTGGGCAGTGCACCAGGATAGGTCGAAATGGGAATAGGTGTGCGAGGAGTCGGAAAGGAAAGTCGGTGCTCCAGTGTTACGGCAGAAGAGTTCAAATTGGTTAAGAAGGTCAGCCAAGAGGGCACCTCTCTGACAGGTTCTGAGAGAACCCCAACGGGGATGATGTGCATTATAGCCACCGAGTAGCAGAAATGGAGGAGCTTGCTGCCCAATAAGCTGAAGGAAGTCTGCCCTGGTGACATCAAATGATGGATGGACATAAAGGGTACAGAGGGAAAAAGTCAGGTGGGGAAGGAAAAGGCAAACTGCCGCAGCTTGAAGACTGGTAGTCAGCGAGATGGGTCAACTATGAATATCATCCTGCATGAGCAGCATGATCCCCCATGAGATGTAATGCCGACCTCAGGGGGAGGGTCAAAACAAACTGAAAAGAAATGTGAAAGCTCAAAGCGGTTGTGAGGACGCTTTATTGTTTCCCATCGGCAGAGTACAAGAGGATGCTGCAATGCTAAAAGCAGCCACAAATCTTCTTTGTGGGACCGAAGGCCACAAATGTTCCATTGGAGGAGAGTCGGTGGCTGCCGAGTGACATCCTATGAAGACTCGCTGCTACGGAACACAGAAGCAGGAGGATCCTGCTCCATTAGGTCCACAGAAGTATTGTCTTGCTTGTGCTGTTGGTCTGTGGAGTCCAATGCAGAAAAATAGTTGGTGGTGCGCACCGGCAACAAGGAGGCTGGCTGGGCTAAGGCATCACTAGGCAACACCATTGAAGAGGATCTTTGAGTCGGCGAGAAAACTGTTTGCCTTTGTCGGACTTATAGCCTTTCCAGTTAGCAGAGGAAGACCCAGGTGTTATTTGGTTGGAGGGACATAGAAAGTCTTCACGGGAATACTACTACTGTCCTTTCCGGCCTACTGGTTGTGTAGCTGGTGGCTTTGTCCCTTTAGGCGAGGATTTGACGTCTGCTTGTACAGCTGAACAGGGTGATGGCGATGCTATTTTGGCACTGTGCGATTTCACAAGCTCAGAGCTGAATTCGAGGTCGCATGTCTGTGTGACCATATCATACACGGAGAGAGAGATAACAAGAACAGAACTGTAAGTGCCAGATGGCTGAACGCAGGGTTTGTGACTAGCCAATAACTTGCGAGCGACTGGGTAAAGCGCATTTTCCTTTACCCGGATCTCCTGGACAACTCTCTCATCAAGATACACTGGACAGTCCTGAGAGGAGGCAGTATGACCATTATTGCAGTTGACACAGCGGGGAGGATGCGTTGGACAACCACCCTCATGCGTATCCGTACCACAGGTTACACATTTGGCTGGGTGTCAATCAAACGGTCTAGTGTTGTTGAAATGATGACACTGGTAGCAGCACATCAGGTTCAGAATGTATGATTGGACTGAATTTCATTGGCTGCTTTGATCTTTGACAGAAGCACCACTTGATCAAAGGTGAGAGAAAGTGTGTGGGTGGGCACTAAGCAGGAATCTACCTTTTTCATCACCCGATCCACGCCACTGACACCCTGATCAGAGAGGTAAGATTGGATTTCAGCCTCAGTCAGACCGTCGAGCAGCCTAGTGTAAATAACACGGGAAGAATTCAGAGTTATAAGGGCCTCGACACGAACAGGGTAGCCATTGAGAAGCAAGGCAGCAAGCAGTAGTTGTGTCTGCGAATCAGAAGTAGTCTCCAAAAGCAAAGTGCCATTCCATAAATGACAGCAGGATTTCACAGGGCCGGGAATTGCACCAACACCTTTCTGAATAATAAACGGATTTACTGTGGTGAAGGACTGACTGTCTTTAGTACGTGAGACCATGAAGAACCGTGGTGCAGCCGCATTAGGTGATTGTTCACACCTCAGGTCACACCTTCTGAATACCTGACAGAGGGACCAATCGGCAATTTGGGAATGTAGCACCTCAGGCAGTCACCTCTTCCTGGTCCTCGCCTGTACCAGGGGGTACGTGAGAACCCTACGCATCGACCCAGGCCTAGGGATTACGCTTAACTCAGTCACCTGTTACGTGTTAGACGCATGGGCCGGCCTCCAGGAGCACACAGGGAGGAAGAAGAAAAAGAGGTTCCTCCGCTTTGGCATTTGAGGTTCCAGAGGAGAAGAGAAACAAAGAAAGAAAAAGGGAATGAAAAACAGTGGTGAGACTGTTCTTATGTCAGCAACAGACAATGCAGAACATTCCCAATAGCACCCCAGATGTGTTCCCAAGGGAGGGAAAAAAGAATAGCATGAGGATAGACATACAGCACAGGAGAGAAAATATGCTGCAAAGGCTTGGGCCCCATGGTAGCCAAGCTCAAACCCATCAAAAAGTGGTGAGCCCACAGGGGGGGGGGGGGGGGGGGGGGAATTTAGAGAAGATGACTGATAAGGTTCACAAGTATACTCTCATCTAATTCTGAAGCTGATACGGTTAAGATACAGGGAACAAAGGTTATCTACAAACTGTACAGAAAGTAATTTGCTGTTAGAAGAGTTGAAGGACCTAAAAGGAAAGCAGTAACTAAGAAGGGCGTGTGAACAATTTTAGCCAGTCTCCCATATCATTCCATCTGTATAATGAGCAAGCAGTAAAGGAAACTAAGAATAAATTTGGAAAGGGAGTTAAAGTTCAGGGAGAGGAAATGAAAGCTTTAAGGTTTACCAATGACATTGTCATTCCATCAGAAACAGCAAAGGTCTTTGACAATCAGCTGAACAGAACTGATAAGATCATCTGGAAAAGAGGTAAAAAGAGAAACATAAATATAAATAAAACAAAGGTGTGACATGGTGAAAGTAGCAGATGAGTTTTGCTATTTGTGCAGTAAAGTAAATTATGAACGCAGAAATATAGGGAGTATAAAATGCAGACTGGTAATGGTAAATAAAAAAAACTATGAAAATGTTAACATATACATAAGTACTGTTTGTAAGTATTTTCAAGTTTAGCTTATATGAAAGTGAAACCATGGACAATGAACAGTACAGACAAAAGGAGAACAAAAGCTTTTGAAATGTGGAGCTACAGAAGAATGCTGAAGATCAGGGATAACTAATAACTAGTGATGAGGTACAGAGGAACTGATCAAGAAAAGAAATTTATTGCACAACCTGAACACGAAAAGGGTTTGGTTCGTAGAAAACATCCTCTGGCATCAAAGAATTGTCAATTTTATGGTGGAGGACAGTCTGGAGGGTAAAAATTGTAGAGGGCCACCTAGGCTTGACTTCAGTAGGCAGGTTCAAATGCATGAATGTGACAGCAGTTACGCATAGAGGTAAGGCTAGCACAGGACCAACTAGCATGAGAGTTGCATCAGACCAGTCTTTGGACTGAAGATAACACCACCACCACCACCACCACCACCACCACCAACAACAACAACAACAACAACAAAGATGTACGCAATAAAATGACCAAAACTCGAGGTAGGAATATCAATAATGTAGGAAACAACACATTGCTACTTACCGTAAATCAGACATGTCAAGTTGCAGATAGGCACATGTAAAAGACAACTGTCTTATTTGTGGCTGTCTGCAGTTTGACATGTCTTCTAAGATGTAGATAAAATGGATGGAATGAGAAATTCTCTCTCAAATTAATAAAGAGAGTTTTGAGATCTTGTAAATTCATTGTTAAGGTCAGTTTTTTGGAGATTTGGAAAGCGAGGACAAAGATCTATGAATAAATAAAGAATATGAGTCAGATCATCAGGTTTTAACAGCCAAAACATTCAGTATGTTGATCACGCACGAGTTCACTGAACAGCAACTTGTGTTACTGTCTAAATTGTGTATTTTCTCTTCCAAGACAGAAGTGTTGAAGTACTGAGCACACACAAGTGAAATGAGACAAAAATAAGATACATTATCACAATTTTCACTATTATGAAAAATGATCACATGCGAAATTCAGCTCTTCACCTGAAAAAATTCATAAGCTCATTATTATTTGCTGCAATGGAACTTCACACTACGAATGATTATTGTTTAGAGAAAAAGTATAAAAGATTCAGTTTACACATCTCTGCAACTTTATAATCATAAGTGGTGCAAAACACTCTCACATTGCACAAAGATGCAACAATATTTAATTACTGGACATAATTTATAGAAACTGTGGAAAACATAAATTAGAATTGTCTGTCAAGGATTTCAACTTTGCTCTTAAATAGAAATCTGCTATCTTAAATACTGTGTGATCTCATTCAGCACTGGCCACCGTGTAAATGTATGTGGCAACAATTATTAACAAATTACTAATCTTGTCATATCCATGTCTGGACACCACTCGCATGTATGTATATCAGATAGTGAAAAGATAAGTATCCTAAATGTAACATCTGACAAGTTTCATCATCTCGGAACATGTAATGCCTACAAAAAACATTAACATATTGCAGCTTATTAGCAAATGTATACAGTACTGAATGGCAAACGCTTTTTGCTCAATCAAGTTCCTTTCTGAAAAATTACTACTACTCTAAGTTTAACTAATAAATCTAACAATTTAAGAGAAAATGCTTCATACACACAGCTTTTACACAGAAATTTCTATATATGTCAGTAACAAAATGAAGATAATGGCTAAAGTACACAATGTCAAACTGAAAGTACTTAGACGTGCTGACAGATGATCAGGAGTTATTACACACATAAATGTTCACTAACTTACCATCATGCTTGAACCTGAGAATCTCTACCTCTCAAACACAGCAAACTACACACAGTCCATAAAATTACTGAAACGCAGGTTAAACATTTTGCTTGAAAATGGCTGCACAAATGAAATGTGGTCGTTTATAAAATAAAAATAAAATAGATATAAAAAAAGACAACGCAAGAAACTATTTTCTTTTGTAAAATTTATCATTCCTGTGGCTAGAGATGGATTTCAACTACTATCCTACCAGATACAAAAGCAATTTCTTACCACTGTGCCACCTCACTCGGCAACAATATCACAGATAAATAAACTCTATGCTATATGATAGGAAATCAGATGCCAAGGTTTTTTTTTTTTTAATGTAATCACACACTGTTGTTGATATGTCAGAGATGGCACGACAGTCTTACAACCAAAACCAGTAGCAAAATAAATTATCATTACTAAAATAGCAGCTTGTTGGCTGTTCACAATTTCATTATTTTAAACACATTAAAGATATATACTGGTGGGGCAAAACATTATGACTACCCGCTTAATAGCATCAATACAATACAGCAGCGATTCTGTATGGCATAAATTTGACATGTTCATGGTAGGTTTCCAGAGGTATGTAGCATGAGCTGGTACATGACAGTTCCACCGGGATCACATTAGTGGAATTTGGTGATCAAGACATTTACGTGAGTTCACTATTATGCTTATCAAAGCACTGTAGCAAAATGATGACCTTGTAGTAGAGTTATCCTACTGGAGTATGCCACTGCTATCGGCGATGATGACATCGAGCATGAAGGGTTGCAAGTGGTCCACAATAGTGTTCACGTAGTTCACAGCTGTCATGGTGCCTTTAATTACTACCAGAGCTCCCATGAAAGTCTGAGGTGAATGCCCTCATAATATAATACTGCCCCCACTGACCCGAGTCAGTAGCATGGCGCATATTTCCTGCAGCCGTTTCTCTGGATTACGACCTGGTGTTACAAAAAATGGGACTCAGGTGCCTGCATTAGCACTGTACTCTGTCATTAAGTCTGCTATGGATTGCCATTTATCCTATATTACTAAGCAGGCAAGTTTCTGAAAATACTTTGTGATGAGGCATGGATGTTCAATACCACATTGCCCAGGGGTAATTTTTTTTACCATTTTTTACCAACATTCCATAGGCACTAACAACAACAGCAGCATATGAACGGCCAATCAGCTTCTTTGTTTCCAAGATGCTTGTTCCCAAATGCTGGGCCACAGCACACTGCCCTTTTGTCAAGGTCACTTATGTCAGTGGATTTTCCCCTTTTGTGGCCTGTATCATCGCTATGATGATTCCCTGCTAATCTTTCCGCTACCAATATACTTTCCATACCTCACCAAGTAACTGCATTGCCACTTGGTGGCATGCTGTAGGCAGCTGTTTTAAAATTTTGCCCCATCATTTTACAGAACAATTTTAATGTTTTGGGGAAATTAATATTGAATTCAGTCAGTGGACGAGGTAGTGTTTGTTATGCAGATGAAGATGATGACTGTATGTACAGAAAAGAAATAAACAGAGGCATGTAAATGACCTGGAGTGGTTTTGGGCAACCAAATTACATTTTCCAAATTGAGCTTTTAACATGTCTAAAATGGTAAGTTTACAATTAGTGTGCATTACTAGCTCTGTCTGGTACTGGAAGATGAAATTTCAATCTGAAAAACCATCCAAAAACTACAGGTTGCTCAGTGTGTAATTGAGACAAAGGTGTTGGAATTGGTTAGAGAGACAAGAAAACAGACTGACCTACAAACTGATTGGAGAGGCTGATAGAATTGTGACTTAACTGATACTAAATGGAAGTGTGTTGGACATGTAGTTAGGCAAATGGATGGAAGATATTCCATGGAAGTATTTTGTTGGAACTGTAGTAGCCACCAGAAAGATCGCGGGAGGCGCACATTGGCACGGCACGTCACGGGCGGTAGTGGCCGCAAGTAGAGTCCCGTCCACCTTAGGGCACGCGAGAATTCGGACGCGACCTCTGCCGGCGTAACAACAAGAACAACAACAACAACTCCGGCAGCACAGGCCGTGCCCAGTCAGTTAACATCGGGCATGCCTAGGACACAGTCCCGGTCTACGCTAAGTGAAGTGCGACGTAACGTGAACAGTATTACTACAGGAACCCAAAAGATAAAAGTGACCAAGACAATGAACAAAGGAAAAGTAGGTAGATGACATTAGAAAACATACAAGAGCAACACAGAGTTGTAGAGCTGATGACTGTTATGCATGGAAAAATTTCTACACTGCATTTATTCCACAGTGGATGTAAAATTGCTGCTGCTGATGAACTGGACAGATTTCTCTGTTGGTATGATGCACTGATTACAGAAAGCTCAGGAAATTAGAACAAATTAAGAAATTGTTAGCTATTACACTAACAAATCTACTCAGCTTCCTATAGTTCATATGTAACACTGCATCAACTGTGAACCACAACAGATCAACCACAAATGAGCAGCTGCTATCAAATCGATAAAGGAGCCTCAGCACAGAGAGAGGGTGAGGACCTGGACTTCTGGTCACTTGTTTTGTTTTGTTTGGCTTTAGGGCGCAAAAAACAACTGGGGTCATACGTGCCCAAGTCAAAACTATATAGGCCTAACACAAACTCAGAGAGGAGTTAAAAAGCGATTAAATGTCAATCCCAATTGACATAAGAGAAGACAGCCAAAAACAGGGACAGGAGAAAGGGCTATAAAAGACACCACACAGAAATGGAGGTCCAAAACTAAAAATTAAATGGCCTTTGCCATATTGCTTTCAAGGCTAAAAAGTAAAATGCAGTTGACAGCCCGCACATCATTCGCAAAAACTGCTGATAAATCAGACAGCAAACCCAAGCTGGAACGTAAATTGTTAAAAAAGGGGCATTCCAGCAGGAAGTGGTGGACAGTTAAAGTTTGGGTGTAATGTGTACAAAGTGGTGGGATAGCGCCACTTACCAAATGATGACGGTTAAAAAAGGCAGTGCCCAATACGCAGCCGAGTTAAAGTAATCTCCTCCCGGCGGGAGGGCTGAGAGGAGGTCGTCCAAGGCACTGGGAGAGCCTTAATAAGCCGAAGCTTATTCCCACGAAGAGAGGACCATTGATGATGCCAAAGGAACACCACCTCCTGACAGACGGCAACGCACAGAGCATCAGACTGAATATAGGTACTCGCGGGCTGAGGTATGAGGACTGCAGCCTTGGCAGCAGCGTCAGCAGTCTCATTTCCTGGCAGACAGACATGACCAGAGACCCACAGAAACATGACATTGGCTCCACCAAGAGTGAGCAAGTGACAGTTTTCCTGGACCTGCTGCATTAAGGGATGAGCAGTGTATAGCGCACAGAGACTTTGGAGGGCGCTGAGTGAATCTGAGCAGAGGACACAATTGGAAAGGCTGTGTCACCAGATGTACTCCGTGGCCTAACACAAGTTGACGAGCTTGGATGTAATTACTGCTGACCCCACGGTCAGTCCAAGAGCCATCAGTTCAGACAAAGGTACTATCACAAAGTTCCATGCAAAAGTAGTGAAACTGGAGGCGACAGACCGAGGCTGGTGTAGCGAATAAAGGACAAGGTCAACATGGGCCGTTTCATGAAGCTAAGGTGGTGAAGAGTTCACACCCACTGGGAGTGTTGCAGGTAGTGTGAAGTTAAGCCACCGTAGCAAGTGGAGAAAGCGGACTCCAGCAGGAGGTAACAGAAGAGGTAAGAGCCCCATACTGACGATCAAAGGAATCATCAAAGAAGGAGGCATAGGAGGGGTGGCCACACTTGGCAGACAAACGGCAAGCATACCTGCTGAGGAGAAAGTCACAGTGGTAGGACAGTGGTAGTTCAGCACCTTCAGCATACAAACTCTCAAGCAGGCTGGTGTAAAAGGTGCCCGTGGCCGGACAGATGACATGATGGTGGATAGTGTTGAGACGACGTAAGAGGGATGGGTGTGCAGACACAAACAAAACACCCATAGTCAAGTTTCAAATGGACAAGGGACCGGTACAAACAGAGAAGGACGGTTCCATTGGCACCACAGGAAGAACCATTGAGGACACGTAGGAGACTGCATACAGCGGGCTGCCAGGTAAGACACATGGGAGGACCAAGAGAGTTTCCTATTGAGCATGAGCCCAAGCAATTTTGTAGTTTCAATGAATGGAAGGGCAACAGGCCCAAGATGTAGAGATGGTGGGAGAAACTAATTGTGCCGTCAGAAATCCATACAGACTGTTTTGCCAGAAATTGGGGTATGGATCTTGGTTCCAGACAGTCGTCAGAGGTTGGCACACATGACAGAGAAAGGGGTGTAACTTTAAAGAACTAGTGAATGAAATCCAGTTAGCTCTTTTGCTATCCCGAAGAACGCAACGACATTTTGCACGCATCTGTTTATAACGAATGCAGTTTGCCAGTGTAGGGTGGTGGTTAAAATGGCTCTGAGCACTATGGGACTCAACTGCTGTGGTCATCAGTCCCCTAGAACTTAGAACTACTTAAACCTAACTAACCTAAGGACATCACACACACCCATGCCCGAGGCAGGATTCGAACCTGCGACCGTAGCACTCACGCGGTTCCAGATGGTTAAAATGCGGAGAGCATGTTTAAGTGCGCAAATTGTGTTGCGGCATGCCTCAGTCCACCAAGGGACCAGGACACGACATGGTAGAAAGGAAGTGCGGGGGATGGAATGTTCTGCAGCAGTATGGATAACATTGGTGAGATATTTGACCTGGTGGAAATCTCATTCTTCGAAGGTCAATTGGGAGGAGTAAAGCTGCCAGTCAGCCATAGGAAGCTGCCATTTAGGCGTGCACGCGGATGGAGTAGGGGTCAGCAAACAGATAGCACACAGGAAAAGGTCACTCAAGTAGGTGTCAGAAAGAAAATATCACTCAAGACAATGGGCAAGCTGGGCAGTGCAGGATAGGTCCAAATGGGAATAGATGTGCGAGGAGTCCGAAAGGAAAGTGGGTGCTCCAGTGTTCAGGCAAAAGAGGTTAAGTTGGTTAAGAAAGTCAGCCAAAAGGGCACCTCTCTGACAGGTTCTGGGAGAACCCCAGCAGGGATGATGTGCATTAAAAGCAAAAATGGGGAGGTAGCTACCCAATAAGTTGCTGGAAGTCTGCCCTGGTGACAGCAAATGATGGATGGACATATATATAATACAGAGGGAAAAAGTCAGATGGGGAAGGAGAAGGTGAACTGCCGCAGCTTGAAGATTGGTAGTCAGCGAGATGGTTTGACTACGAATGTCATGCCGTATGAGCAGCATGACGCCCCATGAGAGGGAATGCCGACCTTAGGGGGAAGGTCAAAATGAATCGGTAAGAAATTTGAAAGCTCCAAGCGGTCGTGAGATCGCAATTTCATTTCCTAAAGGCAGGGTACAAGGAGACAATGTGACGCTACAAACAGCCGTAAATCCACTTAGTGGGACCGAAGGCCGCGAATGTTCCATTAGAGGAGAGTGGGGGCATCACCCCGGCGGCTGCCGAGTGACAGCTGGGGAAGAGGTGGTCCCCAGAAGCATCAGCTTACTTTTGCTGAGAAAAGGTTGTTGTTGTGCACCAATGACATGGAAGCTGGCCGGGTTAAGGTATCATGTGCCGACACCATCGAACAGGATCTACGAGGTGGCGAAGGAGAAGACCCTTTACCTTCGGAGGACCTCTTTAAGCCTTTCCAGTTAGATGAAGACTCTGGTGGTGTTTGGCTGGAGGAAGTCTTCACGGGAGTACTCCTCCTGTACTTTCCAGCCTACCGGTTGTGTAGATGTTGGTATCGCCACTGGAGGCAAGAGTTTGATGGCTTGTTGCACACCTGGATGGGGGATGGTGATGCTACCTTGACACTGGGCGATTTCACAACTTCAGAGCTGAATTGGAGGTCGCATGTCTGCATGGCCATGCCCTTCATGGAGCGAGGGGTAGTAAGAACAGAACTATAGGTGCCAGTTGGGAGAACACAGGGTTTGCAATTGGCCAGTAACTTATGAGCAACTGCACAAGGCATCATTTCCTTGACTTGGACCTCTTGAACAGCCCGCTCATTAAGATACACTGGACACTCCTGAGAGGAGCCAGCATGGCCACCATTGCAGTTTATACAGCAGGGAGAAGGATGTGGACAATTGCTCCCACGTGCATCCCTACCACATGTGATATTTGGCTGGGTGTCGACAACACGTTCTAGTGTGGTTGAAACGATGACACTGGTAGCAGCGCATTGCGTTCGGAATGTATGGCCAGACAGCGGCAATTTAATAGCCTATTTTGAGCTTGGATGGAAGCACCACTCTATCAAAGGTGAGAAATAGGGTGTAGGTGAGCACTAAGGAGGAATCTATCTTTTTCATTACATGATGAACAGCAATAACACCCTGATCTGAGAGGTGAGACTGCATTTCGGCCTTGGTTAGACCGTCAAGCAGCCTGGTGTAAACTACACCGTGGGAAGAATTCAAAGTTCTGTGGGCCTTGACACAAACAGGGTAATTGAGGAGAAGCGAGACAGCACGCAGTTGTTGTGCTTGAGAATCAGAAGTGGTCTCCAAAAGCAAAGTGTCATTCCATAAACGAGAGCAGGATTTCACAGGGCCAGTTATTGCCTCTACACATTTCTGAATAATGAATGGATTTACCGTGGCAAAGGACTGACCATATTCAGTAGGTGGGACCACAAGGAACTGCGGTGCAGCATGAAGGTTCTTTGAATCATCAGCCCCATTGCGTTTACGTTTTGTAGAAGTTGAGTAGGTAGATGATTGACTCATCGCGAGAAAATCCCCCATGAATGCCAGTGTCTCCAATGGCATGCTCCTTCCAACTGGGGGGGGGGGGGGGGCCTTCACAAGGAGGCACACTCGCATTAGGTGATTGTTCGCACCTCAGGTCACACCTCTCGAACACTGGATGGAGGCACCAATTTGGGAAGGTTATAACTCAGGCAATCACCCCTCCCTGGGGCTGGCCTCTACCAGAGGGTACGTGCGAACCCTACCTGTTGACCCGGGGCTGGGAATAACGCGTTACCCAGTCATCTGGAACACGTCAGACGTGTGGGCCATCCTTCAGGAGCACGCAGGGAGGAAGAAGAGAAAAGAGGATCCTCCAACGCCGAAGTGGAGGAATGAGAGGAGAAGGGAAACAAAGAAAGGAAAGCGGACAGGAAAACAAAGTGAGGCTATTCGCACTTCAGCAACAGGATGCAGAACACTCCCAAGAATACCCCAGACATGTTCCTCGAGGGAGGGGAGAAAGAATAGCAAGAGGATAGACATGCAGCTTGGAAGGGAAAAAATGCTGCAAAGGCTTGGGCCCCGTGGTAGCCAAGCACAAACCCGCCAAAGAGTGGCGAGCCCCCTGCGGGGCTGGTCATCTGTGACCAGTCCTTTCGCTTTCCCCTGGCTAGCTTCTATGACCAAAAGATACTTTTATCAAACTGTGTGCTCTACAGGATGTGCGCCTGAAGCAGTTTGAGACATTAAGTGCCCAAGACCTGTAATATTGCTACCTCTAGAAGGGGCAAGTTAAAAATAGTAAAATATCTTCTGAACCCACAATGGAAGAGCTAAAGAGCTGTCCACATCTGAAAGCTCAGAACACTGTTTAACAATTTGCACCACTCTTTTTCCTTTCCAGGATGTGAAGGCAACACTACAATATCAACTCGACCCAGTACAGACCTCCTCTGGCGTTCAAATATAAGGATGGTATCACTAAATGACTTATTCCCAGATTTGGCTCAATAGATTAAGAACTTCTTTCGGTGCTTCTTATATCCACATGATGTAATGCACTTTATTACAGATGGTAAATCCAGCTTTCACATCTGTAAGAGGCAGTTGTAAAATTTTCCTCATTGTAGATATTCATTAATTCACAATTCTATCAGCCTCTCCAATGCAGTCATCGTCTTCATCTGTATAACAAACACTACCTCGTCCACTGACTGAATTCATTATTAATTTCCTGATATTACACAAGAGGTCTGAAAACCTATAGCGTAATCTACTTTTTAACATAATATCCATCAATATTTGGGTGTTTGTCATAATGAACAACCAACTTTCAAATTTCAGTATAAAAATATATTATCTGGTTACCAGACCACTGTTTTACTGCCATTTTGATGTTCTCATTGCGAGAACTAACACCTTAAATGTTTTTTCAAGTGCAGATAGACAAATGATGGCATTAGAGGTTAGGTTTTTGCAACAACTTTATGCACAAAGTCTCTAGTGATAAGATTGATTGACCTTTACCATGAATGTTCGCATGATAATCCTTAAATGTTGGAACACAGGCTGTCCCAGCTCAAATATCCACCAGGTGTACCCATGCCCTGTGGAGCAGCATTGGTACTATCCCTCTCTTTCTCTGTGATGGTGCTGTGCTTACAGAATGTTATATCCTGACTGGCAATGGGATCCACTTCCATGAAGTGTTCAGTCATTGCTGACAATGCCAATGCCCTGGGTTCATTTAATACACTGTTCTTGTTAGATCATTGAAGTGAGTAACATGGCATATGGTCTTTCCCGCAAAGGGAAGGTGGGGTGGTGGTGTAAAGTTACACACACACACACACACACACACACACACACACACACACACACACACACAAACTTTCACTTTATGAGGGAAAGGTTCTAACCTGTGCAAAGGATGGAAAAAAGGTTTCTAATTAGGTGGCTGAATCTGCACCTCAGGGTCTATGAACAAATCATACCATATGGCTTTACTTTACTGTGTCTCCTGCACTAGTCTGGAGGATTACATTATGCACATACCCATGTACATCCACCCTCACCCAAAAATCATCATCATTGTCTCCCACACCAACGTGGACTGAGCAAAACGATTGAAGATCCTTAGGAAGAATTTTTGAAGATCTCCTGGAATTCACAACACTATTTTTGATCTCCTGAATAATTCAATTGCACTTTGTCCTCACTGTCCATAAGTGCTCTTGGTTGGTGTACATTTGAAACTTCAGGGAATTCCATGTCTGCCTGATTGACGAGAGGCACTCTTCACTCTACCTGTCGATAGATTGTTTTCATAAGTGGCCAGAAGATTTTGGAACAGACACATCAGGAGCGTGGTAAATCATCATAATTTGATCCATGCATTCCTACACTGCCATGATGTTCAAATGTAGCCAACTGGTTGTACAGCTTCCAATTAGTGTTTTCATTTGAGCACTGCTTCATCTTTTAGCGTTACCGAGATCAGGAAGTGGTCATTTGAGAGTAAACCAGCGATCCCTTTCCTACAGAGCAGTGTCAGCAATGGTGGGACAGCATGCTGACATACAGATGGTGCAGACAATTCTGTAGCAGAGTTGCAGTTAACAAGACAAAATATTTCAGAAAAGATAAGGCCAACATTTGGGGACAGTTGTTGGAAGAACCATAAAGCATGTTACACATGTTCAAGTCCCCACAGAGGAGGAATGTATAAAGGAGGAATGTGTAAAGGAGCTGTATGGTAATACCCGAGGGAGTCCTATGGTCTGAACACATTTTTACCCTGCATGTCAGGTGCACTCTTTCAGCAAATGGTTGCAAGTCCCTTCTCATCCTGTACGATAAGTCTCCCTTGAACTGCGGTTCTGGGTGACTTTCCCCAAAATCTACCCCTTCTCCTAAGCCTCTCCTTCACCCTTCTTCCTTGCCCATCAACTCTTCTGCCTGGAGGAGGAGCCATTGGCTCCAAAAGCTTGCCAATCACAACAGTCTTATGCACGTGTTATGCTGCTGCTTGGTGAGTAGATTTTTTTAATCTATCCAATTTAATAATTTCATCCTTAACAAAACATGGACAAACCACTTTTAGCCCTCTAGCTGCTGAAATAATTCTTTCTGGCGGTTGCAAACTTTTAATAAAAGAATGTCAGTGTCTCTGAAATATTTCTGCTGAAGGCAAAATATTATGGCTTTTCTTGTGCTTAGATTCTCAAGTTCCTCCACATGAATCCTGGAAGCATTTGCATTACACTAGGATATAGGAGCCATATTGTTGGTGAGGATACTTACTTTCTTTAAGTCAGTGTCATTTTTAAATATGGCCACAGCAGCTCTGCACTTGGCGATCTGCACCGAGTAACTGCATCCACCGGCTACCCACAGATGCCATAATGGAAGCATTCATTATCATTTGTTTGTGCTTATTTAAAATTACTTTGTTCATGCAAATCTCTCAGTGCAAAATATGTACAGATTCATTTCAGTGTGAAAAAGATGCGAAAGTAGTGGAAAACCATTGGTAAATTAGTGCAGTTTATGAATAATACACTGTGAGTGACGGAATGGTAAGAAAATGGGTTAGATCAGTCATACCAATGTTGTTCCACAGGGCATGGGTACCCCTCATGGGCATCTGAGCTGGGACAGTGTGTTAGAGCATTTAAATATGATCATACTACTAATGTTCATGATAAAAATCAAAATCTTTTATCATTGAAGACTTTGTGCATAAAGTTGTAGGAACCTAACCGGATGCCTGTTAGTACTAAGTGGAAGCTGTACAGCCAGTTGGCTGTGCTTAAATATTGTGTCTAGGAATGGGTGGGTCAAATTATGATGATCTACCACACTCCTGATATGTCCATTCCAAAACCTTCTGACCACTTATGAAAACCACCTATCAACAGGGAGAGTGAAGTCCACCTCTTGTCAGTAAGGGGCAGGCATGGAGTTCCATAAAATTTCAAATGTGTATCAATCACGAGTACTTTGTAACTGTATGGATAGTGAGGTTAAAGTGGATTCAAATTATTCCTGAGAGCAAAAATTGGTGCTTTGCAACTGTGCCATATCTAATGAGTTTTCTCTTGTTTAAAGAAGTGTTCTTTATGAAAGTTTTACAAAATGATTAAACCACTGGAAGTTGTGCCTGTACACTTATGGTGCATCAAACACAAAATACCATTCTATCACATAGCTGGGAAAAACTTTATCAATGTCTTTGTAGCCCTCATGTAGTGGTATGTGTATCTGCTCTTTAAAAAAACCATTTAAGGAGTTAGTTCTGCAATGACAACAGCAAAATGGCCATAAATCAGTGGTTTGGAAAGCAAACAACATATTTTCGTGATGGAATTCAAAAGCTGGTTGTTCATTGTGACAAACACCCAAATATTGGTGACATAATGTTGAAAATAGATTATACTATACATTTTCATGTATTAATCACACAATGGGAAATCCAGGACGGAATGCAATAACATTAGAGAAGCAAAGTTGCTACTCACCATATAGCAGAGATGCTGAGTCGCGATAGGCACAACAAAAAGATTCACTCAATTATAGCTTTCAGCCATTAAGGCCTTTGTCAGCAATAGAGACACATGCGCGCGCACCGAACTGCTATTGAACACTACCTTTCCAGACACCATACGGATTCCAAACAAACAACCTCCTTCCTAGTTGCCATGACCAACTATATCCTCACCCACAATTACTTCTGCTTTGAAGGCATTACCTACACAAAAATCTCGGGTACAGCTATGGGCACCCACATGGCACCATCCTATGCCAACCTATTCACGGGCCATCTAGAGGAATCCTTCCTAAAAACCCAGAATCCTAAACACCTCACCTGGTTCAGGTTCATTGATGATATCTTTGCTATCTGGATTGAAGGTGAGGACACCCTATTCATATTCCTCCAGGACCTCAACAACTTCCCCATCTGCTTCACCTGGTCCTAGTCAACCCAACAAGCCACCTTCCTGGATATTTACCACCTCAAAGATGGCTGCATCAGTACCTCCATCCATATCAAACCTACTAACAACCAGCAATACCTCCACTTCGACAGCTGCCACCCATTCCATACCACGAAGTCCCTTCCATACAGCGGTCGCATCTGCACTGATGAGCAGTCCCTATCAAAATATACTGAGGGTCTCACTGAAGCCATCACTGACCGTAATTATCCTCCCAACCTCGTAAAAAATCTCTCGTGCCTTGTCTTTCCAGTCCCCCACCATCTCCCAAAGTCACACAGTTCAGCCACAGAGGAGCGTTCCCCTTATAACTCAGCACCATCTAGTACTGGAACAGCTGAATTACATTCTCCGCCAGGGTTTCGATTACCTGTCATGGTGCCCTGGAATGAGAAATGTTCTGCCCACTATCCTTCCCCACACTTCCCACAGTAGTATTCCGCCGTCCACTGAACCTACACAATATACTCTTCCATCCTTACACAACCCCTGCTCCCAATCCTGTACCTCATGAGTCATACCCCTGTAATAGACCTAGATACAAGACCTGTCCCATACATCCTCCTACCACCACCTACTCCAGTCCGGTCACTAACATCACCTAGACATGGCGCCAGCCCACCGCCGGTCAGTACATCAGCGCACCTGATGATGGAAACGTGGTCGATTGCTGAAACATTGTGTCCTATGCACACTCATACCAGGCTGTTCACCCGAGATTTATTTCATCATCACCTATCCGATCAAAGGCAGGGCTACCTGTGAAACCAGTCATGTGATTTATAAGCCAAGCTGCAACCACTGTGCCGCATTCTATGTAGGCATGACAACCAACAAGCTATCTGTCCGCATGAATACAAGTGGACCACCCTGTTGCTGAACACCCTGCAAAACGTGATACCCCTCATCTCAATGACTGCCTGTGCCATATGGATCTTTCCCACCAACACAAGGTTTTCTGAATTGCGCAGGTGGGAACCTTCCCCTGCAATACATCCTACGTTCCCGTAACCCTCCTGGCCTCAATCTTCGTTAATCACTGTCCTCACCCATCCAGCCCCTTCTGTCTTCCCATTCCAGCACTACACAGCCATCATTTCTTTTAATTTCTCTGCAATGACAACAGCAAAATGGCCATAAATCAGTGGTTTGGAAAGCAAACAACATATTTTCGTGATGGAATTCAAAAGCTCGTTGTTCATTGTGACAAACACCCAAATATTGGTGACATAATGTTGAAAATAGATTATACTACACATTTTCATGTATTAATCACACAATGGGAAATCCAGCAATATTCATATTCCTCCAGGACCTCAACAACTTCCCCATCTGCTTCACCTGGTCCTAGTCAACCCAACAAGCCACCTTCCTGGATATTTAATCTTTTAATTTCTTTTAATTTCTCTCTTTTCCGCTACTTACACCCCCCCCCCCCCCCCCCCACTTCTCTCCTCTGAGACATAACAGTCTAATTGAAACCCCATTTAAACACGTAAATTTTAACCATAAACAGTAATTTCTGACAGAGGTGTATGCAAATATGTACTTGTGAAAAAGTTACAAAGAAAATAATCACAGAATTTTAATTACACTAATGTGTAGAAGACTTAATAGGTAGGAACATTTTATATGGTATGAATCTTCTGTAATTAGTAAATATAACAATTGTATTGTTAACATTTGATACCTAAGCATTTATACATGCTTCAATTAATGCATAAGAGTCAAGGTAATTATAGAAATGTGTCATTGGTTTTAGGATGAAATTTTAATTGTAATTTTATTAAAAAAACAAACTTTATAACAATGCCGAGGATTGTTCGGGATTGTTTAGATTATATACATAGGGGTAGCCATATTGGCATAGTGAGTCAGTACTTGGTGAGTATTTGGACAGAAAGCATGTAGCTTGTTGAGTAGGATTCATTTCATTATTGTAAGTAGATTACTACTGATTTCAGTTTAGTCAAGATGCTCTGATTTATTTTGAGATCGTAATAAATACTCTACTGAAACATTATACTGGATTAAATATTCATTTAACTTTACAGTCAAATTTTACAGTAACTGTTATCCAGGACTTCGGCTGTGACAGATCGTCTGCAATGATGAGTATACGACCTTAAATCAAACTTATTCATAGATACGTTTTACCTCAGTCTAAACTGCAGCACTTCACTGTCCACCACCCCCACCATATAATCCCTCCCCCTCCTCACCCCAGCCTCCTCCTTACCCCCACTCAGTCGCCACTCTCATCATGCACTGGTGCTGCTGCTCGCAATGTGGTTTCAGTTTTTTGAGACTGCAGACGTGTGTGCAAGTTGCGTTTGCGTGAGTGTGCATGTGTGTATTGTTGACAAAGGCCTTAATGGCCGAAAGCTATAATTGTGTGAATCGTTTTGTTGTGCCTACTGCGACTCAGCATCTCCACTGTATGGTGAGTAGCAACTTTCATGTAATAAAACTGTTTCACAAAATGACTTATTGAATATAAAAATAGTACCAAAAAACAGACCTCTTATGTAATATAGAACATTACAACTCTCTTATAGAAATTGAGAGTGTTGTGCAATTCAAAAACAGACAGGTAGTCACTCAGTGCATCCACTCTTATAAGTTTGGCTCATCCTTGTGCTGCAGCAGCCTTTAAATGAAAGGCGTCGTTTGACTGAAGTGTCTCATAATGAGAAATGAGAAGAAATAATCCACATGTACTTTAAAGAAATTTTTTATAGGTAAGATCATGTTCAAAACTGTTTTGTTAATGAGTTTCAACAGTTAAGACTGTCCTCTTCAAATCTTTAAAAACTGTTTTGGTTGTATGTCATGTACCATTGTACATTCATCACCCATCCCATGTTAACATTTTAGTGGAGAGTATGTTACACCTTCCACACAGGTTTGTCAAAAGTAAAAATATACACATCTAAAATGCGCCTTGTGGAACCTGGCATGTCTACATATGTAGCACTCCATTGACGTTTGTCAGTTGTTAAAATCCACAATATATGCTAAAAGGGCACATTTATGCCAATGTTTATATTTACACAAACAGTGAAGCACATCTTGAAATCTTCTCACTCTAAATACGTAATTCCACTGGCTGGTGGGTTCCACAAGGTGCACTTAGCTGTGAAATTATCTCGGTGACTAAAACAACAGAAAATCTCCAGGCAGGAACAACAACAGTATTATGAGGAGGATAGATTGCTACTCACCATACAGCAGAGATGCTGAGTCACAGATAGGCACAACAAAAAACTTACAGCAAGTAAGCTTTCGGCCAACAAGCCCTTCATCGAAATTAGACAACATACACACATACTCTCACAAAAACACAACTCATAAATACATGAGCACAGTCTGTGGCTGTCAAGGCCAGACTGCGAGCACCTGCACGCAATGGGAGAAGCAATCTGGCTAGTAGGGGTAAGGAGGAGGGATGGCAGGATAGGGGTGGGGGACGATAAAGTGCTGCTTGTGAGAGCATACAGGGACAAGGAGGAGATGATGGGGCTGCTAGGTGCAGCCAGGAGGTTAGATGGAGGACAGGGAAAGGGGGGGACAGCAGAAAAAGAGAGGTAAAAAGACAGGGAAGGGGATAGGAAAATGACCAGTGAAGCTTGAGGTTTGTGCCATCTGGATCCTTCCTACCAATACCAGCTTTCTTTAATTGCACATGTGAGATATCTCCCTGCAGTATGTCGTATGTTCCTGTAACCCTCCTGGCATCAACCATCACCCACATGTCCTCTTCCCTGTTCTCACTCTGTCACTACACAGCCCCCTATTCCACCACTGCACCCACAGTATTTTTACTTCTCTCCATTTTTGCTGCCCCCCTTTGCGTCTAACCTCCCCCCCCCCCCCCTTTCCTGACCCTCCATCTAACCTCCCTTCTGCCCTAACTGCCCTACAATCTCTCCACCTTGTCCCTGTATTCTCCCACAAGCAGCACCTTATTGTCCCCCACATCTACCCTGCTATTCCCCTCCCTCTTGTTTCATGCCCCAGCCTCCTCCTTATCCGTACCACGCAGATTGCTTCTCCCATCATGCGCTGCTGCTTGCAGTCTGGCCTTGGCAGCCAGCGACTGTGGACACGTATGTGAGTTGCGTTTATGTGAGGGTATGTTGCCTAATTCCGATGAAGGGCTTTCTGGCCAAGCTCATAGTTGACAGTCTTTTTGTTGTGCTTCTATGTGACTCAATATCCCTTCTATATGGTGAGTAGCAATCTTAGTGGCTCAGAGTCTTGCGAGGGCTCATCGACTGTACACAAGGGGATGGATGAAGAGTAGGCAGCAATGGGCCTCGCAGGCCACGGTTCCTTTGGCCATTGCCTGGTATCAATCCTCTGATCTTTGGGTTTCCAGGATGAGGGAGTACAGACAAGGAGTCCTCTCACTGGTAGATTCCAGAGGAGGAAGCTGCTTCTACAAATGGATGTGGGAAGTAACTCCCGAAGACAATGTCACGGGATCCACAAGGGTGGAGGGCAGTGATTGATCTGGTGCAGAAAAAAACTGAGCTACAGGAGAGTAATAGCAGTGACTGGCCTGCCCGGTTAGCTGTGCAGTCTAAAGCACTGCTTTCCAGGCGGGGTCCACTGGGGGTTGAACCGTACAATGGCCCTGGGTTCAGTGTGGGGCAGCAGTGGGACGAGTGGACTGCTGTAGCCTGTTGTGGGGTTGTGAACCACTGAGGGCTATGGCGGGGATGATGCCTCTCCATCGTTTCTAGGTCCCCAGTTCCATACAATACAACAGCAGTGGCTTCTGCATAATTGGTTAGGTTAAAATGATGCAGGCATTCATATTTTTTCCTCAGTATATGACTGTGGTCAAATGATTTATATTCTCGTATTTTTTCCTCTTTTGAAGACTGCAAATTGGTGAACATGGAGTATGCTGCTTAGTACAACTGACACACAAAATTGGTTGTTTAAAAGGAGAATTTCCGTATAGTGATTGTCTGAAGTTTCTGCCTTTTGGGTCTGCCATACACTGGGATGACATACGACCCAAACGTAGTCATTGGAAACACCTCATGCACATCGGGACATAAGGTTTCATATCACAACTGTACACTGTAATTCTAACTTTTTCTGTAGGACATTTCCTTCAAACACTAAGGTGAAAGCACCTTTATCTATTCAATTGTCCTTAGGACCTTTTTGTGCACATTGGACAAAATGCACACCCTGCCATTCAATACTGGCTCACCATGTTTCAAAGTTTCATGTGGAGCAATAGTCACATTATGTCACCAAGTCATTCATAAGCCTGAATAGCTTCAGACTGTACAGCAGAGGAGGCTGTAATAGTGATACACTGAACATTTTTCCCAATGAGCCAACTTCTCCAAATTTGTCTTCTGTGTGTTCCCCAAAAAAATAATGGTTTTATCATCACAGAAGTATATGCATCTGTTCTAGTGCACATCACATACTGGGTAAATTGTTTCACTACCAGTTGTCTAGCTTGTCCCTCTTCTCATGGGGTAGCCAACATAGACAAAGCAGCAGTATTTTAACTGTCCTGTCTGTCAAAACAGGAAAATCAGAATGACCATTGTACTGGTTAAACTGGATACATTTTACGTGCAAAATGTCCACCCAGATACCACTTACTCCAATCAAGGGGCCTTCTCACAGGCACCACCCAGCTACAACAAAAGGCATCAGGCACAACGGCCACTGCCAGGAGTCCTGATGCTCCAGGAAGATGGGCATCTCCCCCATGGCAGGCAAAGGGAGCTACCAGCTCAGGCAACAGAAGTGCGATCCCTATGATTTAACTGCGTTCTATCACAAGGGTACATAACAACATCAACAGGTTGGATTGGCCATCAAGTCCATATACGTGTCTACACAGTCACTGTGCACAGAGGGTCATCATCACTGTACGCAGTAGGTTCTATTTAAGGTATTCTTCCCCAGTCAGTCCACACTATAGAAATTGGATGTCACACCCAGAAGAGGACCAAAATTACTTCACCCAAGAGTGATATAAGAGAAATGACTGAAGATGTGGGTGAAAGAAAGGGTAACCTAGTGAAATTGGCGAGTCAACATCAAAGGTTGCCACCATGAGAAAGACAAGAGTGCTGACAGTTGGTGATGGGAGATAGCAGCAAAAGAAAGGAACTAGGAGCTACAATAACTTGGGGCCTCATGCTTACCTCAGACTCATGAAAGAGTCGTAGGACCTTTAAGGAAAATTCGGAGGTCTCGTCGTCCTCTCTTATTACTATCAGTTCACCTGAGCAGTTGGGAATCTTATTGGTTGAAGTAGTGAGTTTCATTTTGGTCCCACAAGAAGCAAGGGAATCAAATGTTCACCTAGAGTTCACTAGCCTTGGTAATTCTAATAAAATTGATGTGAACCATGTGCTCCAGAAGTGGATCACTAATGACTGCTTTGCTTCCAGTCAACCACCACATTGGCACACAATATGCACTGATGATTAGGTGATTTTTTTTTTAAATATAATAAAGGAAGCTATTCCCATCCTCACAGTCCAAGTGGTTAAGGCAAGCCCTCTGCTCTCCCACACACACAAAACTCCATCATGCTCAACAGTGGTTACTGAAGCATTCCCAGAGTTTACTGTACTGCAACAGGTAGAGCTACATCTACACGACTGCTCTGCAATTCACACTCAAGTTCTTGGCAGAGGGTTCATTGAAACACCTTCAGACTATTTTTTCTACTCTTCCACTCTCTAACAGCATGCAGGAAGAGCCAACCACTTAAATTTTTCCATGCAAGTTCCGATTTCTCTTATTTTTTACGATGACCATTGCTTCCTATGTAGGTAGGCGACAAAATATTTTCACATTCAGCTCTTTGGCACATCTGTTGCATCTTCTAAGTGCCCTGTCAATAAAATGCAATTTTTGAATCATCTTTTTCACAAGCCTTATCTAAGCGATTGTTACAGTTAAAGTTGTTTGCAGTTGTAACCTCGAAGTATTTAACTGAATTGACAGCATTTAAATTTGTGATCGAACCATGTGAAAACAATCTAAGAGCACTACTCAGATTGTCTCCTGCACTGTTTGCATAGATTACAAGTAACAGAAGGGCCTGGAACACTTCATTGGGGAACACAAGATATCACTTCTGTTTTATTTGATAACTTCCCATCAATTACTATGAACTATGGACTTTCTGAAAAGCAATCACAGATCCAGTCACACAGTTGAGACAATACTCCACAGGCACACAATATGATTGGAAGCTGCTTGTGAGGAATGGTGTCAAAACCCATCTGCAAATCAACTGCCATTCCCGGACTGCGGGGGTGAGGGGAGGGTGGGTGGGATGGTGGTCCTGCATATGCTACACCTGAATCCAGCCATTAATGGAGTCATTAGAAGCAAATATCCCATACCCTTGATCACAGCCAGCACCTCACTGGGGGAGGGGGGAAGTTTTCTTTGTCTGGAAGTTAAGATCAAAAACCACCCCAACAGATACTGGAGGAAAAACATTTCACTGCTGACTGAGAAGCTGTCTCACAGACTACAAATTCAGAGTGGTAGTTTTAGATTCCAGGACACATATGAAAAAAAAAAAAAAAAAAAAAAAAAAAAAAAAAAAAAAAAAACGAGATTGACAACTGAACCTCTTATCTCTCACTCTCTTTGTTCGATAACAACTCCATTTTGGAGCAACGAGCAGTGTTTACATACCACACAATGCAGGCATTTTTTTGTGGCTCTTTACTGCTGAACCAACAGTATCAATAAATTCTGTATCAGAGCGATATACGATATGGTACATACATGCTGCTTTTTGAAGGACAACAAACTAGTAATATATCCGTTATTCTTGACATGTCTCATGTAAGGAAAGTTCTCAGGTATATGGCTGGTTTGTAAAGACAGACATGCACAGAGAGAAAGTAATCATGCCTGATGACGTCTTGACCTTAAAACATCTCAGTAATGGTCTGGTTACAGCAAACGTTTTTAGTTTCCGCAACTTCCAGTATTTCTACCTTGATCTGCAAAATCTCTGCTGAAGCTCTGTCTCTTCTTCTGTAACATTTCAGATACTAAGTGACTTCTTACTACCAGCCACAATCGGCCATCCTCTTGGCAAATCTTTGAAAGTTACAATAGAATCAAACAATGGAAAATCCAGGATGGAATGTAACAATGAGAGAAGGAAAGTTGCTCGTCACCATATAGCGGAGATGCTGAGCCACGATAGGCAAAATAAAAAGATTCACACAGTCATAGCTTTCGGCCATTAACACCTTTGTAAGCAACACACACACACACACACACACACACACACACACACACACACACGAAAGCACAACTTGCACACACATCTGCAGCCTCAGAGAGCTAAAACTACACTGCGATCAGCAGCACCAGTGCATAATGGGAGTGGCAACTGGGTGGGGGTAAGGAGGATGCTGGGGCGGGGAGGGGGAGGGATAGTATGGTGGGAGTGGCGGACAGTGAAGTGTTGCAGTTTAGACGGAGGGTAGGAGAGAAGGTGTGGAGGGGGGGAGGGGGGTAAGTACCGGAAAGGAGAGAAATAAAAATAAAAGAAATTAAAAGACTGGGTGTGGCGGTGAAATGATGGCTGTGTAGTGCTGGAATGGGAATAGGGAGGGGACTGGATGGGTGAGGGCAGTGACTAACAAAGGTTGAGGTCAGGAGGGTTACGGGAACACAGGATGTATTGCAGGGAAGTTCCCACCTGCGCAATTCAGAAATTAGAAAAGTTACAATAGAATTGTTTTCTAGAACTCATTCTGTCCTACAGTCTCATGTGCACGGGCTATGTCAAGAATGTTGCTGTGTTGTATATAGTGGATTTGGTCATCAAATCTAAATTTGCAGATTCAAGATCTCAGCTTACTATCGAAATTTTCTCAATATATATGACAAAAAGACCGCAAGACCTGGAGAACATTCCAGTCATTCTTCTATTGCCCACATTAAGGAGTCCAATGACCCTATAATGCCCCTTTCATCTCAAATATGAATAAAAACAAAACTGCACAGGCAGCTGTGCATTACAGGCATGAGATGCTAGTTTAGTGCCTTAGAAGCCATTACAAATGTGTGGCATTTTAAAACACTGTTTTTAGTTTTACTTTCATCAACCCCTCTCCAGTTCCCATTAGCATACATAGCTTCCTCACCAATCCCTTCCTCCAAACTGAACATATGGATTAGCCCTTTTAAGATATTGTCTCTTTCTCCTAACAGAAGGTTAACCATTCCCTCCACCACTCCTTTCTCCATCAAATTGTGTGTTTTACATTACAATATAAATTCTTTAAAGATCAGCATCATTTTCTTTTCATACAGAACCTTTGTCATTCACGAGAATGTAACAATGAGAGAAGGAAAGTTGCTCGTCACTATATAGCGGAGATGCTGAGCCACGATAGGCAAAATAAAAAGATTCACACAGTCATAGCTTTCGGCCATTAAGACCTTTGTAAGCAACACACACACACACACACACACACACACACACACACACACACACACACACACACACACACAAGCACAACTTGCACACACATCTGCAGCCTCAAAGAGCTAAAACTACACTTCTCTCCTACCCTCCGTCTAAACTGCAACACTTCACTGTCCGCCACTCCCACCATACTATCCCTCCCCCTCCCCGCCCCAGCCTCCTCCATACCCCCACCCAGTTGCCACTCCCATTATGCACTGGTGCTATATTCTTCATTTGTGGTACCAGTACGCAGTTTTACTGAATGTTTTGCATCAATTGAATCTACCAATACTGAATGTCAGCTCTGTCCGTAATCAGGAGCATGGCATGTGACATAGTTCACAAACAGAGAAAAAAAAGGCAATATTTCTTTTGTATCTGTAATAGTTTTTGGAATGCAGGTTATGGGGGCACATTTAGTTATAGCAGAGCCTGAGGTCTAGGTACGATTGAAAGATGACAATTTTGTTGTGAGCTGATGAAGTGGCATCTAATGCCTCAGTTAATGTAATATTTATTTCTGAATGGAGTTTTGAATTGTCAGACTTCAGTTTGTTAAACTTGACATCAGCGTAGTAGTAATTATTGTTGAGGTGTAAGTAAAAATACACAATACTTGCTGTACTGCTTCCTGTAGGTTTACCAATGTTTTTTAAAAAAGAATTAGCTGTATAAATACACAATTTACTTTACCTACCCTATAGGTATCCAAGATGCTCGAGCCAGAGGTAACCACATCCTCGATAATTATGCATGTGTCACCTTTCTTAAATTTTCCTTCAATCAGTTTTCTGGTGCCATAGCTTTTGGTTTCTTTCCTTCGTATAAGCATTGGTATGTTTGCATTCACAGATATGAGAGATGCTATAGGTAAAGCTGTATATGGAACGCCACAAATGTGGTTACATTTTGCACGATTTTGTGCAAAGTTCCAGAGAAGTTTTGACAGTACACTCTGAAAATATAAGGTACCAATTACGTTCTGAAAACAAACACATATAAACGTGCACTGCAATATATTTATGAATGAAAGGCATAAACCAGCTCTACAAACTGCTGTGTGAAGTGCATAACATTTCATTCCGACAGTGTATTAATTCTGTAAATATTAGCAGTTCAATTTTACTGTAATATATTCATGTATTAATCTCCTGACAGATGATCAGTGAAGTCGGTATCATATTCAAATGTTCTAGGGTTTTATGTTAGCCTTCACTTTCTGGCACGTTCCACACCTACGAGAATCATCTAACTCTTGGGTCTATGGAAGGAAAACAGGATCTAATCTAAACTACATACAATTAACAACATTCGGACGTTTTTCGCTGTTATCGATGTACTGCACAAACAAGTGTAACAAGGCTGCAGACCTCAGTGAAACGTAAACGGAAGTCCACAGAAGAGGAAGAAACTTTTACGTGAGTGATTAATAAGAGACGCAAAGGTAATTATCAGATCTAAAATCTATATAAACATATGAATGGATGTTAATTATTTCTTTAATATACTTTCATTAATAGTTGCTAACCATCAGGGAAGGATGTGACACAATTACTCTCAGATCAAAGTACACTGGGGAATTAATTCCCACTTTCATCTTGTAATCCCCGAATTTTAAAGCATCAATTTCGTATAACTGTACTACAAGGCTTTTAAGTTCTTCGCTGACTGACGACATTTTCACTCAAACGTGAGCAGGAGTATGTTCTAGTCACTTAATACAAAACGACAACTCATCCACTACTCCCCTCTCCACTTGCCGCTGTGTAGTGTACTGTGCAAACGCGTTTATGAAAACAAGCCGCTAAGAAAATCCACGTGACAGCCCGTTACCAACATATGGAAAGTAAAAATTTTGTACAGATTATAATACGTGACAAGTTGTCTTGTTTACATTTAAAACGTCTGAAGCGGATTTGCTAGCCTAGTCAAATATGGCGCGTGAATAACAGCTGTTATAGTTTATGATTTAGTCAGCACAATCGCTATTTTCATTCAGTTAGAAGAGATGTAAACAGCTTGAGTCTAATATTTCAACTTTTACATCACTGTACATGAAGCCACTCCGTCCATGTTAATCGAAAATTTTTGAAAAGGAGACGAAACCTGACAGCTCAATCACGTTTCAAATTCAAAATATGTTGCTACTTAGTTAGTTGCGTGTTCCATTGATCAATCACACGGTACGGTAGCCGTTATGACGTGAAACGTGTCATGTGCACAAGCAATGCACATATGATACAAGATTTTTTAATACAGAGTTAAAGATTAATATTTCTATCATTTGCCCCATTCCCTTAAATGGCACAAAATGTATGTACTATATTTAAAGATTTATTTATTCCTATTCAAGAATTCATGTATGGTATAGGAGTTGTCAAGGAGATATGATTTCAATTCATTTTTGAAGCTATTACTGCTGTCTGTCAGACATTTTATTTCATCAGGTAATTTGTCGAAAATTTTTATAGCAGCATATTTTACCCCTTTCTGTGCCAAATCTAGGTTGAGTGAAGGATAGTGGAAGTCTTTCTTTTACCTGCTATTATAATCATGAATGACACTATTGTTTTTAAACTGGTCCATGTTGTTGACAACAAATTTCATTAGTGAGTAAATGTACTGTGCTTTTACATGGGACCGAAAATCGATAGTGGAATTTAAAACCGGCAACGAGAAGTGGATCTCATCATTTTTATAATGATGAGATACAAGGATGCTAAGTAAATAAATAAATAAAAAAATAAATAAATTTGCAGAATCGATTTTGAAGTGTTACATGTTTATCCAAAAACTATATCCGGAAATCGATTTACGAAATGTAAACGGCGTTAGTATGTGTGTCACTAAACAAGCTTAAAATTAAATATTCCTTTCTTTAAACTTGTAATGAGATTTACGAACTTTCTTGAATCGTAAACAAGTTTCTTCAGAATAACCTTTAAAAACAAATATTTTGATGTGTTTACATTTGTCAAGTATATTTATTTGTTTTTATAATGCAATTACATTAGTGCGTACTATCAAAAAATAAGTAAACATGTTTACTGCAAATAGCTGCTGAATGAGTAAGAAAATTTTTAAAAAAGTTGTAGGAATGGAAGCTTGCATAAGACAGAGTAGCTCGGAGAGCTGCATAAAAAAAAACATTTAATTACTTGAGTTAAAAATAATGTAGTATGAAAGCTGAATCTTCAGTTGTGAGTTGTGATAATATTTAGCCTAAATCAATGTAAATATTCTTGTATGATTTAAAAACATTAATAAGTATATAGTGTATACCTTGTACAACAAATGATCAAAAGGACCAATAAAAAAGTAATGGCCTGAAGACCACAAAAACAATATTGGATTTTGCCTCATTTTGCGAAATACAAGTGATTTTTCCAAACATGTTTGACAAACTACAGCGTCATTTCCCATGATGTTCTTATTGTATTTCATATTTTATTACTAGTCTGTTTGATTTGTAGAAGATTTAATAATTGTCGAACTAGTAATCACATTGTATTGCAAAGGATACAATAACGATGCTATAGATGTGATGACACTTATTCATGAAGAAAATAGAATAATTTGCGTTTTCCAAAAACGCCGAAGTCAGTCCAAAAATTGTATTGTATAAATCATAAGTATCTGCAAGAGGTGGCTCTTGCCGTCTGTAAGAATCTGGAACACAGACTTCTTGTTCAGTGCAGAGTTCTCATGCATTTTTAGAAATGATTGTTATTCCGAGCCAGTTGGGAAATTATGTGGTCTTCTCAATCGCTCCATAATTTTTGCTTGCTTATCGTGCTGTTTGCGATAATTATGCAGTTTTCTTTGGCTTGGCGTTGGTTTCTACGCCAGTCACTCCACACTACACTGAATACAATAGGTGAAGTTTTCAACGAGTACCCGTGAAGCAAGCAAATTCCAAGATGGCGGCGAGTGTAAAAGTAATTCGTGTATCCCCGCGAAAAAAAGTAAATTTCGGTAGTAAAAAGAATACGTGTGTAAATTGTAAGGACGAGACCTCGAAGCTAAACGAACGAATATCCAGTTTACAAATGATAATCGGTGCTTTAAAGCTGGACGTACATAAACTTCATGCAGAAAAACGTGATTCGCTGAAGAAGCAAGAAGACTCGACCTCTGCAAACAAGTGGCAAACAATGACGGGAGAAAACTGCACTCGGAAAGTACAATCCCAAAATAGCAGTGAAACTTCAATGTGTATAAACAGTGAAACTTTAATGCAAACTAGAACGTATGACGACCTTGTGGGAGTATTCACTACTGAGGATTCAATGAACACGCCAGCCGAAGTCGAAAAGTTACGAAATGTACCACAAAAAGTAAACAAACCGTTGCACGGTCAACTTCCGAATGCTAAAATTGTAAAATACGGAAAAAATATGTTTGGTAGGCGATAGCCACGGCCGTGGAATTGCCGCAGTGCTAACGGAAAAATACAATTACAGGGCAAACGGTTTCGTGAAGCCAGGGGCTCCATTAAGTAAACTGAAAAACCTTACAAAATTACGTGAAGTAACTAGTTTGTGTATGGATGACTTTGTTGTATTGCTGGGAGGATCAAATGACGTATATAGAAATGAGTCGTTCAAGGCTAGCACAGAATTGAGAAAATGCCTCAATACTTTACCTTACATGAATGTGCTCTTTGTAAATACCCCGCATCGTCACGGTTTACCGAAGTGGTCGTGTGTAAACAGTGAAATTCATGCCGCAAACAAGAGTTTCAGTGAAATATGTACTCACTTCGTAAATACAGACCTTATTGACATAAACAGTTTGGAGCGAAGGCTCCATACAGTTCACGGTATTCATTTGAATGCATTGGGAAAGGAGGTACTTACGGAAAAAATTTTTACTCGTATTTCACGGTGCAATGAAGTAGGTACCCAGGACAAGTGGAAATCGATCGCAAGTAACAACGCGTTCTTTTCATGCAGCTAACAAATATAGCCATCAATCAGTGTCAAATCACGAAATGGTTTAAAACCAATAGGCCAGAAAGTAACATTCAAGCTGGGAAACAAACTCAAATTACTAAATGGTTCAAGCCAAAAAGAAATGAAGCACAAATTTTGTAAGCTCCAAAAATACTGGAAGACTGTACGTGTGTCTTCCAGAACAAAGAAATCTCCAGAGAGGAACAGTGATTTTTTATGGCTGGCACCAGGGAAATCACTTCAGCACCATCCAGATCCAGTGCCATCACGAATGTAACTATGAATGTAAGTACACACTATCAAAGTGACACAGAAATGTACAAGCCAAGTGAGCAAGCTGATGGGCTGCTACAGAAGAATCCAGACCTACCCTTTTGTGAGGATGGCTCATTATTAAATATTAGGTCTTTAAAAAATAAAATTGATGATCTGAGTAGTAACTATGTAATGCATTGTAATATAAATGGTTTAAGTGCTTGCTCATGTGACAGAAGCTCTAAGTTAGTTGACCTACAAGTTTTTTTTATCTGAATTTCTAAATGTTTAAGTAATTTGTTTAAATGAACACTGGCTTAGTAGTGATACCATAAAAATCTTAAATAAAATTGCAAACTTCAAGGTAGCTACCAGCTTTTGTAGGATAAATAAGTCACGAGGAAGTTCAATCTGATCTAGATTACCATGTAGGATGTGACTTCAATTGTTTTAATGAAGAGTGTATTTTTGAAAGTTGCTGTGTTGAGTTAAAGGACTTAAATGATTCCAGAATGAGGAGACGAGATACTGGCAGAAGTAAAGCTGTGAGTACCAGGCGTGAGTCATGCTTCGGTAGCTCAGATGGTAGAGCATTTGCCCGCGAAAGGCAAAGGTCTCGAGCTCGAGTCTCGGTCGGGCACACAGTTCTAATCTGCCAGGAAGTTTCGACTTAAATGTTGTTATAATATCAATTTATAGAACCCTAGGGAAGGTGACAACTGAGCATTTCCTGCGTAAATTTCAGAGTTTGTTAGAATACCTCAGTAAAGAAAAGAGGAAAAAAATTGTGTTTGCTGCTCATTTCAACATCAATGTATTGAATGAAACATGTGAGGTATCAAAATTTTCAGACTTAATAAAAAAATATGGCTTCAAATTAAATTTTTCTGAATCTACAAGATAAAATGCTCGGTCAGCTACATGCATTGACAATATTTTAACGAATTACGTATTTGAAGATGGATATAAATTTTGTCTGGATCTAGGAATTTCTGATCATTCAGCATTATTCATTGAGCTACCCAGAGCAGGTAGAGAATTCCCATGTAAAAAAGCTTATGTAAGAATGATCTTCAACCAACATACTTTGACTCTATTCCATGATAAGCTCAAGCAGACAGAATGGCACTTTGATAAAGATATTTCATGCACGGCAAATTTTGAAGCATTTATAAGGGATTTTCTAAGTGTTTTCAATGAAATGTTTCCACAAAAAACTTATTTTAATAAAATGACAAAATTAAAATGGATCACTAAAGGTATAAAAATCTCCAGCGCTAAGAAAAGGCAGCTACATAGGGAACTAAGACATAATAAAAAAATTGGATTTATTGAATATGTTAAACGATACAAAAGTACATTTAAGAAAGTTGTCAAAGCAGCAAAGCAAATGACAAATAATAAATTAATCTTAAAACATGAGAATAAATCAAAGGCAGTGTGGTCAGTTGTAAAACACGAATTACGTATCAAAGCCTCTAGACATGGAATTAGTACAATTAAGCTTCAAGAATCCTGGAGATACTAAAAGGTATCAGCTAGGTATCAGGTAGATTATATAATGGTAAGACAGAGATTTAGGAACCAGGTTTTAAATTGTAAGACATTTCCAGGGGCAGATGTGGATTCTGACCACAATCTATTGGTTATGAACTGCAGATTGAAACTGAAGAAACTGCAAAAGGGTGGGAATTTAAGGAGATGGGACCTGGATAAACTGAAAGAACCAGAGGTTGTAGAGAGTTCCAGGGAGAGCATAAGGGAACAATTGACAGGAATGGGGGAAAGAAATACAGTAGAAGAAGAATGGGTAGCTCTGAGGGATGAAGTAGTGAAGGCAGCAGAGGATCGAGTAGGTAAAAAGACGAGGGCTAATAGAAATCCTTGGGTAACAGAAGAAATATTGAATTTAATTGATGAACGGAGAAAATATAAAAATGCAATAAATGAAGCAGGCAAAAAGGAATACAAATGTCCCAAAAATGAGATCGACAGGAAGTGCAAAATGGCTAAGCAGGGATGGCTAGAGGACAAATGTAAGGATGTAGAGGCTTGTCTCACTAGGGGTAATATAGATACTGCCTACAGGAAAATTAAAGAGACCTTCGGAGAGAAGAGAACCACTTGTATGAATATCAAGAGCTCAGATGGCAACCCAGTTATAAGCAAAGAAGGGAAGGCAGAAAGGTGGAAGGAATATATAGAGGGTTTATATAAGGGCGATGTACTTGACGACAATATTATGGAAATGGAAGAGGATGTAGATGAAGATGAAATGGGAGATAAGATACTGCGTGAAGAGTTTGAGCCGGCCGAAGTGGCCGTGCGGTTAAAGGCGCTGCAGTCTGGAACCGCGAGACCACTACGGTCGCAGGTTCGAATCCTGCCTCAGGCATGGATGTTTGTGATGTCCTTAGGTTAGTTAGGTTTAACTAGTTCTAAGTTCTAGGGGACTAATGACCTCAGCAGTTGAGTCCCATAGTGCTCAGAGCCATTTGAACCATTGAAGAGTTTGACAGAGCACTGAAAGACCTGAGTCGAAACAAGGCCCCGGGAGTAGACAACATTCCATTAGAACTACTGATGGCCTTGGAAGAGCCAGTCATGACAAAACTCTACCATCCGGTGAGCAAGATGTATGAGACAGCCGAAATACCCACAGACTTCAAGAAGAATACACTCCTGGAAATTGAAATAAGAACACCGTGAATTCATTGTCCCAGGAAGGGGAAACTTTATTGACACACTCCTGTGGTCAGGTACATCACATGATCACACTGACAGAACCACAGGCACATAGACACAGGCAACAGAGCATGCACAATGTCGGCACTAGTACAGTGTATATCCACCTTTCGCAGCAATGCAGGCTGCTATTCTCCCATGGAGACGATCGTAGAGGTGCTGGATGTAGTCCTGTGGAACTGCTTGCCATGCCATTTCCACCTGGCGCCTCAGTTGGACCAGCGTTCGTGCTGGATGTGCAGACCGCGTGAGACGACGCTTCATCCAGTCCCAAACATGCTCAATGGGGGACAGATCCGGAGATCTTGCTGGCCAGGGTAGTTGACTTACACCTTCTAGAGCGCGTTGGGTGGCACGGGATACATGCGGACGTGCATTGTCCTGTTGGAACAGCGAGTTCCCTTGCCGGTCTAGGAATGGTAGAACGATCGGTTTGATGACGGTTTGGATGTACCGTGCACTATTCAGTGTCCCCTCGACGATCACCAGTGGTGTACGGCCACTGTAGGAGATCGGTCCCCACACCATGATGCCGGGTGTTGGCCCTGTGTGCCTCGGTCGTATGCAGTCCTGATTGTGGCGCTCACCTGCACAGCGCCAAACACCCATACGACCATCATTGGCACCAAGGCAGAAGCGACTCTCATCGCTGAAGACAACACGCCTCCATTCGTCCCTCCATTCACGCCTGTCGCGACACCACTGGAGGCGGGCTGCACGATGTTGGGGCGTGAGCGGAAGACGGCCTAACGGTGTGCAGGACCGTAGCCCAGCTTCATGGAGACGGTTGCGAATGGTCCTCGCCGATACCCCAGGAGCAACAGTGTCCCTAATTTGCTGGGAAGTGGCGGTGCGGTCCCCTACGGCACTGCGTAGGATCCTACGGTCTTGGCGTGCATCTGTGCGTCGCTGCGGTCCGGTCCCAGGTCAACGGGCACGTGCACCTTCCGCCGACCACTGGCGACAACATCGATGTACTGTGGAGACCTCACGCCCCACGTGTTGAGCAATTCGGCGGTACGTCCACCCGGCCTCCCGCATGCCCACTATACGCCCTCGCTCAAAGTCTGTCAACTGCACATACGGTTCACGTCCACGCTGTCGTGGCATGCTACCAGTGTTAAAGACTGCGATGGAGCTCCGTATGCCACGGCAAACTGGCTGACACTGACGGCGGCGGTGCACAAATGCTGCGCAGCTAGCGCCATTCGACGGCCAACACCGCGGTTCCTGGTGTGTCCGCTGTGCCGTGCGTGTGATCATTGCTTGTACAGCCCTCTCCAGTGTCCGGAGCAAGTATGGTGGGTCTGACACACCGGTGTCAATGTGTCCTTTTTTCCATTTCCAGGAGTGTATAATAATTCCAATCCCAAAGAAAGCAGGTGTTGACAGATGTGAAAATTACCGAACTATCAGTTTAATAAGTCACAGCTACAAAATACTAACGCGAATTCTTTACAAACGAATGGAAAAACTGGTAGAAGTGGACCTCGGGGAAGATCAGTTTGGATTCCATAGAAATGTTGGAAGACGTGAGGCAATACTAACCTTACGACTTATCTTAGAAGAAAGATTAAGAAAAGGCAAACCTACGTTTCTAGCATTTGTAGACTTAGAGAAAGCTTTTGACAACGTTAACTGGAATACTCTCTTTCAAATTCTGAAGGTGGCAGGGGTAAAATACAAGGAGCGAAAGGCTATTTACAATTTGTACAGAAACCAGATGGCAGTTATAAGAGTCGAGGGGCATGAAAGGGAAGCAGTGGTTGGGATAGGAGTGAGACAGGGTTGTAGCCTCTCCCCGATGTTATTCAATCTGTATATTGAGCAAGCAGTAAAGGAAACAAAAGAAAAATTAGGAGTAGGTATTAAAATTCATGGAGAAGAAGTAAAAACTTTGAGGTTTGCTGATGACATTGTAATTCTGTCAGAGACAGCAAAGGACTTGGAAGAGCAGTTGAACGGAATAGACAGTGTCTTGAAAGGAGGATATAAGATGAACATCAACAAAAGCAAAACGAGGATAATGGAATGTAGTCAAATTAAATCGGGTAATGCTGAGGGGATTAGATTAGGAAATGAGACACTTAAGGTAGTAAAGGAGTTTTGTTATTTAGGGAGTAAAATAACTGATGATGGTCGAAGTAGAGAGGATATAAAATGTAGACTGGCAATGGCAAGGAAAGCATTTCTGAAGAAGAGAAATTTGTTAACATCGAGTATAGATTTAAGTGTCAGGAAGTCGTTTCTGAAAGTATTTGTATGGAGTGTAGCCATGTATGGAAGTGAAACATGGACGATAAATAGTTTGGACAAGGAGAGAATAGAAGCTTTCGAAATGTGGTGCTACAGAAGAATGCTGAAGATAAGGTCGGTAGATCACGTAACTAATGAGGAGGTATTGAATAGGATTGGGGAGAAGAGAAGTTTGTGGCACAACTTGACTAGAAGAAGGGATCGGTTGGTAGGATATGTTCTGAGGCATCAAGGGATCACAAATTTAGCATTGGAGGGCAGCGTGGAGGGTAAAAATCGTAGAGGGAGACCAAGAGATCAATACATTAAGCAGATTCAGAAGGATGTAGGTTGCAGTAGGTACTGGGAGATGAAGAAGCTTGCACAGGATAGAGTAGGATGGAGAGCTGCATCAAACCAGTCTCAGGACTGAAGACCACAACAACAACAACAAGCTTGAAGATGAGATCATTGTAAATCCGGCTCAAATTTCAGAATGATTCAATGAGTTCTTCATTAATGTAGTGAAACCAGAGGTTAATGTTGCAGATTATGAGAACAATGCATGTCCCTTTGGACTAAATCATAATTCTGAATGCCTCACAAAATTCAAAACAGTTTCAGCAATAGAAGTAGAAAAAATTATATTAAAACTAAAAAACAAAAATTCTGCAGGTTGGGATGGAATACCAGCAAAAGTCCTTAAATTTGTGTGTAAAATAATAGGATACCCACTAGCTAAAATAATAAACCAATCCTTTGAACAAGGAAGCTTCCCAGAGGTGCTGAAGTATGCAGAAGTAAAACTGTTGCTCAAAAAAGGATCAAGAGAGGATATGGGGAATTATCGTCCCATCTCCCTCCTTCTAGTCCTATCAAAAATCTTTGAAAATGCTGCTGCTATGCAGATTCGAAATTTTATGGAGAAATATGATATTATTACAGAAAACCAATTTGGTTTGCAGCGTGGCAAAAGTACTACTGATGCAATCAACAAGTTTATTGACAAGATCAGCACATCATTAGACAACCATAATAAAGTTGCAGGAATCTTTTATGATCTCACAAAAGCCTTTGACTCTGTAAATCATGCACTGCTCTAATCTATAAGCTTGACAAGTATGGGATCAAGGGTAATGTTCTAAAATGGCTCACTTCATACTTATCAAATAGGAAATAAAGAGTGATTGTCTCATCAAATGCAGCAGATTACTATTCAAAATGGATAACAGTAGCCCAAGGTGTCCCTTAAGGCTCGATTCTAGGACCTATTTTGTTCTTCTTCTATGTTAATGATTTACCGAACAATATAAATGTTCCATCGATTTTATTTGCAGATGACACATCTGTATTAATTGAAAACCAGGAGTCAGAAAACATCCCTCTCTACATAATAAACACAATGAACAAACTAGAAACATGGTTCCAACTGAATTGATTGAGATTGAACATCCGCAAAACCCACATGGTCTAGTTCAGAACAAAACAGTAAAATCCCCAAGAAATTAAAATAACTCATAAAAATCAGGATATAGAAGAAGTAGATTCTGTGAAGTTTTTAGGGTTAAACCTAGATAAAAATTTAAATTGGAATAAATATGTTGATTTCCTGTTAAAAAAATTATATAGCTTTGCATTTGCTATGCAAATATTAGCTGGTGCAACAGACATGAATACAAGGAAAATTGCATACCACAGATACTTTCAATTAGTAAGAAGGTATGGTATTATTTTTTGGGGAAATTCAAGCAATATATTGCGCATACTAAAGTTACAGAAAAGAATAATAAGGAACATGTGTACTGCCCATCCAAGGACATCATGTCGCCCACTATTTGAAAAACAACAGTTATTAACAGTTCTCTCCTTATACATCTATGATATTATCATCTTTCTACATAGCAATTTAGAGTTATTCGAGAAAAACTGTTTCAATCACGCGTATAACACGATAAACAAAGACAATTTTATGCTTCCCACTCATCGCTTAAACCTATATGCACAATCTCCTCAGTATATGGCAATGAAAATTCATAACAAGCTAAAAGGAAAGAATGTGCTGAGGATGAACCCAGAGACACTGAAAACAAAGCTATATGATATACTTGTCAAACGCTGCTACTACACTGTTGAGGAGTTCATGAAGGATGAACTGAACATTTGAGCAGGATAAATTTACATATAGTCTTGTGTGTAAATGTAGCTGTTCTTCACAAAAGAGAGGAAAGAAAAATAAAAGTTTATATTAATATTAAAATTCTTTGTACCAATTAGGCCTAAGTTGTGTTATCCATTTTTTTGATGTGTATCCTGTACACTAATCATATGATTAGAAATTGTATATTATGAGACGAATAAAACACTATTCACTATGTCTGAACCTTGTCGGAAGAGCTCTCACAAAACTGTGAGAAATTCTTGTATTTAAAGACTAAGTTAAACTTGTTGGTCCAAGCATTCATATACAAGCCAAGAATTGAAATTGAGAGTGGCAATGCACAAGCAGAGCCGGTTGAATCTCTTTTCTAAACATTTACGGTTATCACTCATTTCACTGCAATTCCCCCGCAGGGAAGACAGGCCATGGCGCGTACTTCAAAGCACTTGACCTGCAGGTCTTACGAGTGCCAGCAGCCGTCTTTGGCGTGGAGCGAGTAACGATTTCAGAGGAATTTAATAATTCATGATTGCACGTAAACCCTTTCGCGGCCCGTGGGGGATATATTCCCCACTAACAAGGGCAGGCCGCCAATTGTGAAATTCAGATTCGATTCATACAGCGCATAATAAAAGCTCATGGCCAGAGGTGTAATGTGGCAAAGCACCAAGATGCACTTCTCAGCCGTTGTCGAGAAAATCGACATTCTGCTTGTGTCTGTGTATGTGTCTGTGTCTGTGTATACCTGTCCTTTTTTCCCCCAAGGTTAGTCTTTCCGCTCCCGGGATTGGAATGACTCCTTATCCTCTCCCTTAAAAACCAACATCCTTTCGTCTTTCCCTCTCCTTTCCTCTTTCGTGATGAAGCAACAGTTTGTTGCGAAAGCTTGAATTTCGTGTGTATGTTTGCATTTGTTTGTGTGTCTATCGACCTGCCAGCACTTTCGTTCGGTAAGTCACATCATCTTTGTTTTTAGATATATTTTTCCCACGTGGAATGTTTCCCTCTATTATATTCGTATCAATTATATACAATGTATAATAAATACAACATATTATATTTATGCTTGTTTAATTTCATATTATCCCTTATACACTAATGATTCCTTATTCCTTTTCACATTTGACATATAAATCATATCAGATACTTGAACATTTGGTACAGGGCTGATCATGGCGCTGAAAGACCTCCACAAACCCCACATTCATGTGCCCAGTTTCTGCTCCTATTTTATCCAGGTCACTCCTAATGCTATATCTTGGATTTGTAGCCAGGCTGTTCCCTGCTCCCCCAACTATAATTACCTGATCTTCTTTCTCAAAGTCCTTGCATAGCTGACCTAAGTTTTCTGTCACCTGGCTGAGGCTAGCACTTGGTTTCACAAAACTTGTGGCCTGGTACTGTGTCCCTACTTTCTCCTGAAGCTGTTGGCCCACACCCCTCCTATGACTGCTACCTATGAGCAGAATTTTTCTTTTCCTCTTCTGGTTTGTTCCCGACTTGTCTTTTTTCTTTAAGCCAGTATTCTGCTTCAACCTACATTCAACTACATCTGAATGAGGCCCTTCCTCGACTACTTCAGATAGCAAGCCAAACTGATTTGCTAACTGAATTTCAGAAGTTTTATCAATTGTTTCCCTTTTTCGCCCTTTGCTTGCTACCTTTTCCCAGCGCCCAGAGTCCTTTTCCTCCCTTAGCTTACATAATTCCAAATTCACAATTTCTAATTCAGTCTTAAGGGCACAAATCTTTGCCTCCTGTTCCACGATTTTTCTGTCCTTTCTACATAACCTACACTGCCATGGAAGAGCCTTATTATCTATCCTCATTTCCTCTTCGCTGCACTCGCCCCAATGAAACCACAACCCACAATCTATACAGAACACACCCTCTTTCAAATTTCTACGGCAACCACCACACTTATCACACATGGTTTGATAGTAAAACGTAACACAAAAGCAGAAAATAACTTCAACAACACAATAGTTTCGTAACCTGTACTAATAAGTAACTAAATACTAATGTAAACAAACTTATAAACTAGCTTCAGAAACTTTTAATTAACCACACAAATTCTGGCCGAGAGACACGAGTTAATTTCACTTTGAAGCGCTAAGTCTAGTCAAAAACAAATATCTATGCTCGTATGAAATTTACGCCTAAGTATGTAAACAAACTCCTGACTGCCAGCCTTTAGGAAATCTTCCTTATCTATGTAATTATGTTTAGAAAAGCGAAACCTTCAATTGATAGATTAGATAAGAAGTAAATGCACTAGTCTAAAATGTAATATTAACTAAATTAAGCTCTTATTTCAATATTAATCACTTCACTTAGTGAGATCCTCGTGCACGCGCGTCTGCCTGACTGCAGGGCTGCCAATCTATTCAAATCAGTTCTTGACTTGAGGCTCCTCATGCTGCCCCTCAACCACAAGGGAATCATAGACTGTTTTGGCCTGGATGTCATCTAGGGCTGGAACATGAAGATGTTGTTGATGTTTGAGCCCAACAATGTGTCATCTGGCTGTGAAGGAACCAGAGGAACTGAATCAGTCATAGTAGTCTGTATGCCATTCGTATGGGTGCCATCACTTAAGATCCAAGCTGGTTTTAAGTGGTTGCTGCTACAATGGTAGGCTTACCACAAAGCAATATGTCGAAGCTGGTAGTGCCTCATCTCCTGTCTCTGTGAGGACCGGTGTAAGACGGTTGTAGTTCAGCATGAACAATGTCATCCCAGAGTATGATGTAACCACAGTCAGCTAGCACCTTATGGACGAATCTTTTTGGAGAACTGTGCAGCCGAGGAGGCATTATCCTGAACTGAGTGATGTATTGTTTGAACTGTGTGATGAGGCTGGAGAGTTCTGACTCCGTCGGTGGTATTTGTAGCACAAAGTCTGCAGACAGAGTGAGCAAATCACTGTAAGAGACTTCTGCAAGTGAGGCATTGAGATTGTCTTTATGAGCAATGCATACACCTCATAATGCCCAAGGAAATGTTTCTGTCCAGCGAGCAATGTGACACATAAGGGCAGCTTTATGTGTACAGTGCCATTGATCCATGATGTTACTTTTCCGTTGTATGGTAACATTGTAAGCTGCAGAGGTTGCATAGTTCATTAAATAGGACTATTTAAGACTATCATCCTTGACCAGTAGTCATAGAGACTGGGCAGTCAAAATGTGATATCTGTGTGCTGAAAATGCTCTGGCTGTCGTCTCTGCTGTAATGTCCTCGGGGGAATGGCTTCCACCTAGTGGGTCACGCAGTCAGTGACAGAGAGTATGTAACGATAGCCTTCAAACTCAGGTACAGGCCCTATCAGATCAAGGTGGACAAGTTGAAATCGATCTTTCAGAAACCCAATATGACTGAGTGGCAGCTGTGCTTGAGAACACACTTTGCTGTGCTGGAAAGCTGTGCACATATGTCCACTCTCAGCAATACTTATTGATGTAAGGCCATAATAACCAGTCTATGATGAGTTGTGCCAATAGGCATATCCTGGGGTGTGACATAAGGAGGAGTTGGTCAAATATAGTGGCAGAAGAAAGCAGTCAGGCACATTTTAGGACCAGCACCAAGACAAAGTTGCAAAAATCATTTTAAAGAACTAAAGATAATGACACTACCTAGTATATACATTTATAATTGTTTAATATATGCTAAAGGGAACCTAAACAACTTTAATTTAAGATCTGAAGTGCATGTTCATAATACCCGAAATAATAGTAACATAGACCTCGAATACACAAGGCTGACATTAACACAGAAGAGCCATAAACACCTTAGCTTGAAATTTTATAACAAACTCCCAAAGGCTGTGAGCGAACTACCGATGAATAACTTTAAGCAAACAATAGAATGTGGCTCAAATGTATGCCATATTACTCACTTGATGAGTTTCTCAACAGTGACACAAAAGAGATATGCTACATGAAACAAAAAACTGCCATATGAATTATACCTATATGTTTGTGAGAGTAATGTACCAACAAAGACTTTTTACATGGATACGTAAGATGTACCTTAAATTTATCTTGATACTATTGTATATTTAACTATTATGATTTATTCTTCTTCTTCTTATTGTTATTATTATTACAATTGTGAATGAATAATTGTTGTACTGTCAATATTACTTCTGCATGCATATCTGCTTGCCCTGCACAGGCACAATTATGTACAACGATAATTATTGTAATTTAAAAAAAATGTATGCCAATTGTATGGAAAACATACTGAAAGGCAAATAAAGATTCTATTCTATTCCATGATGTTCCCCACTGATATGGCATGAGAGGTTGAATTCAATTTTGCAGAACATCAAGTAATACCTGCTTGGTGGATCCAGGAAGGGACAACATTCTATACATAAGTTAATTGTAGAATATTGAAGGAGGTCCATGATTTGTTAGTCTTGCAACTATGCCCCTATTAATTTGTCATTGTCCACATGTGTCGTGAGGATGACAGACAGTGTAAGACGACATTGTCTGCTCCATGGAGGTGTCTGGCATCAATTGTGAATTGCACTATATAGTCTATGTGCTGGAACTATTGAGGGTGGAAATCTTTCAAAGGGTTGTGTGTCAAATCTGTCAAAGGTTGGTGGTCACTGTAAATGATGAGAGGTATAGAGCACAATGAATCATAATTCCTCAGATATTCTACACCAGGCTGTTTCTAGTCAGAAAATTTTCTCTCTGTAGCAGGTGCTGTTGCTGGTGGACTGCTCACAATCTGAATGCTGGCGGGACTTTTTCAATTTTGTAACAGAGAAAAAACAAGCTCATACACAGGTGTTGAACCAGGCATTGAAATAACTTTAGTGACTTGTTGGTGTAGTTGTGGATATTGCTCTTGGGTAAAAGTTTATAAAAGTCTAGTAAATTCCTGGATTGTGCAAACAGGTCATTGGGCTAATTGCTACACTGTACATCTGTCAGCTCAAGTTAGAAGGAAAGCCAAAAGCGAGAACAGTCTGATGAATAAATCTCAATCAGTCTTCAGTCGTGCAATGCTTGGTATCTCTTTGGGAGCTTGTTATGAAATGTTTCATTACTGGTATGTAGTCAGCCATATCTGGTCTACAAAAAACTGCCTTTAGTTCTGGGAAATGTTCCATGTCATGAATTTTAAGCTGATTTTTCCATAGGATTAATTTTTGCTTGGTAGTATCAATTTTGTCCACAATATATGTTACCAAACGCTTCTCTTTTGCACTTAATGAATTCCATTAATTGGTGATGCCAATGATAACAGATTTTGTCATCACTCTCCTTACGTGAAGTTTCTTTCCTAATTGCTGCTTTCAGTTCAGCCAGCATTCACTTTTATTCACATCAGAAACAAAGACACCATATTGCCTTCGGGCTGGTGTTGTAATGATGTTCCAGTGAGCGTTTTTCTAGCTCATAAATAAGCATTTTTCATAGCCTTTGAGTGATATAAACAGTGAAGCAATACCACTCGACATTGAACAATATGGTTTCTCCACTTTTCTTTTTTGGACAACTGCATAGATCCCATAGTGCTCTTAATGCTGAATTTATATCTAATCTCACATGAGTTGTATTGTAAGCAAACTGCTTGGCATCTGACAAAGTGAATGCTTTGCTCTAGCGACCTCTGACCACAGCCTTAACTTTCCTCTTTCCCCCTCACCCCTATGCACCACTGCACTCCGAGCACTAGGCAAGAGGGCAGCCTGAGTGATCATGCCCATGCAGTGCTGTTTGGCCAGTCCTGTACTGACTGACCCCGTCATCCCTGTTCCATTCACAAATGGCGCATGGGAAGAATGATCACTGGTAAACCTCTGTATTAGCACTAATTTCTCAAATTTTCTCATTGTGAGTGTTTTGCGAGACATATGTAGGAGGAAGTAATACGTTTCCTGACTCTTCCTGGAATGTACTCACTTGGCATTTCAATAGTAAACCTCTGCTTGATGCAGAACACATCTTGCGGCAGGGCGGGGTCGGTCATCTGTGTTGTTGTTAACGCTATCGTTCAGTCCACCTACCTCGATAGGATTCTTGCGAATGTACTTGATAGCAGATATGTGCTAGGCAGTGTAAAGCAGCGTTGATGAAACCACTACCTAATACCTACCACACAGAGGCTGCGTGACTCTAGGTGAAAGTCAGTTCCTGAAAGTTCTTGATTAAAAAATCTGGTGTTTGGGATATTCAGTCTACTTGCAGAAAAGTATTTAAAATTAGATTAACTCTGTTTCTTATTGATATTGAAACACATGAAATGGCTATCAAGTTCGTATTTAATATGGTGAAATGTTATCATTGAAAGATCACTTTCTGTATAACAAATATTCACTCGAAAAGCAGCCAGAATTTTAGCAAGTCTGACCCGACTAATTTTCACATTCTACCAGTCACAGACTCCCAACTATTCACGAGTTAAACATTTGGTCATTTCAGTAGTCTTCTTCGTAAGAAGTGCTCACCAAAATATTCTGTACAGAGCACGAAACACACCATCGGAGTTGTCACTATGACCGGAAAGTTCACGTGCTCATATCTCTCAAACTATTTAACTTAGAAACACCAAACTTTCATTAAAATTTTCATAACTCCAGTTGCTTCAGTCACGATATGTTCGAAATGAAATTATCTCACTATTTCCTCATGTTACAGAGTATTTTTAAGGAGCAATCTAACATCATGTTATCCGCAGTCTGGCTAGCAAGCGACTCTCTTGAGGTACTCTCCTCTCTGCACACTCCTCTATTCGCACGGGAACTGCTTGATTCTGATTGGCTGCTTATCTAAAGGACCAATCAGAACTTTCCTTCCTGATCATTCTCACTGCAAATCTTGCCTTATCCAATCACTAATTCGATAGTAATTAACATCAGCAAAACTTCCATTTCTTGTATTATGTTTAATAAAAATAAGCAAAGTGCAAAATATTCTTCACATTGATAAATAAACTTATTCTGCCTCTAATTTCCATTCTGGCTGCTTTTATACAAAAGCATGCTCACACAGACATACATCACCTGAATCGTGGTTGCAACATAACTTTCCCACGGTTCGTTTTACGTAAAATGATATATTAAATTTTAATGTTTGTCCCACATAAACTCTCTCAATCATTCTCATGCACTCACACAACAAAATATAATCAAATAATAATTTTGACCGATTTTTGTATTACGCAATGTAAGGTGAATAAAGTTTTAAAAAGAAAATTCTAATTAATTGAGTTTTATGCACTGATAACTTTGTAATGGCTTCAAATGATAATGAAAGTCAATCTGTTATTGTTCATAACTTGGTTTTAAAAAACAAGTTAGGTTTTAGGACTTCTAGATAATTCTCTTTATCTCTAGAACTATAATAAATAAAAATCTGAAATTTTGACAGCATAATTCCATTAATAACAAAAGGCTGTGTACCAAATTTGAACAAAATCAGGTAATAACTAATTGGATTATTTAGATTCATAGAGGGTATGAATCTTTGTGTTGACTGATTGTTACGCTATGCAGAGAGATTAGAGTCCACACAGAGGCATACCGACTATCCTTCTTTCCACGAACAATATGAGACTGGAACAGAAGGGAGAACCGATAGAGGTACTCAAGGTACCCTCTGCCACACACCGTCAGGTGGCTTGCGGAGTATGGTTGTAGATGTAGATGCAGTTCTCACGGCAGGCAGCATCAGCTGTGCTGTGAAAAGAGCGGAAAAAAAAAAACCACACTATAGCCATCCTGCAGCCACCATACTAGATGGCTGCGTGCCTTACTGCAACGAATGTTATCTCATAATAACTTCCTGCGTTACAATCTCTTGCGATGTCTGTCACTGGATTGTTGAGCATTTCTGAAATGTTCTTGCACCAATTAAATGATCCCGTGATGAAGCCCACCACTATGCATTGGATCTTCTCTATCTCTTCTATTAGTCCTACCTAGTAAGAGTCCCAGATGATCAATGATGTCAAACACAACTTGCACTTTTGTCACATGATGTCCTGATACCGTGGATCAGGCAGTCAGATAAATGCATTCCAAAAGCTGTTGGCTTGGTGTCGTACTAACATTGATCATCAAACGTACGATCATATCAAATAACTTCAGTTGTGCCCCGGTAACGTGTATTGGGACCCTTGCTGTTTATTTTGTATGTTAATGACCTTTTAGACAATAATTTTAGTAATCTAAGACTCTCTGAAAAAGCTCACAGATATTTAGTCGGATCTTGATAAGATTTCAAAGTGGTGCAAACTTACTTTAAATATTCATAAATGAAAAGTTTATCACTGCACAAAATGGAAAAAAAAAAAAAAAAAAAAAAAAAAAAGACATAGTATCGTATAAGTACAATATCAGTGAGTCACAGCTGGAACTAGTCAACTCGTACAAATACCTGGATGTAGCAATTTGTTTATGAAATGGAACAATCAGTAGGTTTAGTCATAGGTAATGTAGATGGCAGACTGTGGTTCATTGGTAGAATACTAGGGTACTGCAATCAGTCTACAAGGGAGATTGCACACAAAACACTTGTGCAACTCATTCTAAACACTGCTCAAGTGTGTGGGACCCCACAGCAAATAGTAACAACAGGGGATATTAAACATATATAAAGATGGGCAGCTAAAAGGTCACAGGTTTGTTTGACTCATGAGAGAGTGTCATGGAGATGCTGAGAGAAATGAACTGGCAGGTGCTTCAAGCTAAACACAAGCTATCTTATGAACGCCTACTTAGAATGTTTCTTAGAACCAACTTTAAGTGATGAATCTAGGGATATACTACAGCCCCCTGCATATCACTACCACAGGGGTCACAAAGCTCAGATTGTGTTCGTTTGATTCTAGACTGTTAAGAGCAGATTCTACTCTCATCTGCAGATACCTTTGCACCAACTACGTATAACATGAAGTGGTCCAAACATGTTTCTTCAAGAAGACACGAAAATTATGTAACACTTTCACTAACATAGTAAGACATGAATTTTTGTAAGCATGGACTTCCGCAAACCTTAAAACGTCCTTACGTTTTCAGACACTCTGAAGAAGTGACTGTGCAATGGTAATGTCTTAACTTTATAGATAATAATCCAGAAGAATGAGAATGGGGGAATATGCAGGTCATGGAATTTGTTCTATTGTATCTGTTCACCTGTCATCATCAAAGGTAAGTCAGTGAACATCCAACAATGTGACTGAAATATGCTGGAGCACCATAATATATAAACCATTTGCTTCTTCTTATTTCAATGGTTCATTCTGTAGCTGGCTGGAAAAGTAGCAAGTATGTAGATAGCACATGAAAGGCATACTGGAACATAAAGATATATCATTCTGTTATGCTCCCACATTCCACAAATTGATCATTAACTGCTGTGGTGTCTAGCTGGAATTGTAAGATGGGTATTTTCAGCTGCCACAAAAAATGTTTGCGAAAATTCACTATTCCATCTCCTCGAAGCATTCCCTCATGTACAAACAAAACTAAAAATACAAACAATGAACTGAATATAAATGCACAATAAAATAAAATAAAAAATCCACTGCCTTAAGTTCTTCCATAGTAGGTACTTGGTTGGCAAAGACCCTGCCCACATTGAAGATGAGCCAGACACCATAAACTGTCTATGACATACCCTTTCTGTGGTACTACATGATGTTTCAAATGGCACAGTAATGTGTCAAACTCTAATACCCAGAGCTTCTCTGTCAGCCAGCCAAATGCATTCTTTGTTGTTATGACTATGAGAAAATGTTAGTCTATTTTAAGGAAAAAACCTTTTGGATGCAGAGAATAATGTTACTGAGGAGATATACAAAGCACTGGATCAGTGGAGTAAAGCTGCAACTATCTTCTGTGATCTTACAAAAGCCATAAACTAAGCCTTGCTCATCTACAATGAAAACAGTTATGGGATTAAGGGCAATATTCTGAAATAGCTTACATCATATCTACAGAACAGAAAATAAAGGGTAGATGTCACTTCAAATGCAGTGAGTTATTATTCTAAATGGAGTACAGTATCACAAGATGTGTCTCAGACACCATTGTAGGGCCACTCCTTTCCTATTTTACACAGCCTTAAATATAAATTCCTCATCACTTCTGACTGCAGATGATACTCTTGGTTTAACTGAAGATGATGATCCAGAGAAAATTCTGAGCTCTATCATGAGCACACGAATACTTTAGAAAACTAATTCCAATTAAACAGGTTGAAATTTAACATTGCAAAAACTCATAAGGTACATTTGAAATGTTTGGAACTTAAAATACAACAGAACAACCAATTTATGAAAGAAGTTGACATGATCAAATTCCTTGGTCTAAATGTGGACAAGAGCTTAAGCAGGAATACACCCCCTATTGGTATCCTATCAAATAAATTAAGCAGTTTTGCAACAGTATTGAAAATATTAGCAAACTCTGGTGACATGAATAAATGAAAAATAGGATATCTTAGTTACCTTGCATCTGTTATAAGGTATGGTACAATTTTCTGGGTAAGTTCAAATAGTGCATCTCAGATAACGTAACTGCAGAAGAAAATTGTTGGACACATGTTTACTGTTCTGTAAAAAGAATCTTGTCACTCATTATTTTGGAAACTATAAATCCTAACTCCTCCGTCCATATATATCAATGAAATTTCTTCTTTCAATATAAATGAATGAAATTACAATCCTCCTACACAGCAGACAAAAATGATTTGTGGAGAATCATTTTAACCACACATACGACACAATAAATAAAAGTAACTTTATACCACACACACACACACACACACACACACACACACACACAGGGTATTCATAATTAAAATAATAATAGTGATAAAAATGAGGAAGCCAGGAAACACTATGTGACCCTTAAGAAGTTGTACAAATATGAAATAAAATCAGCTAAATGTAAAGTAAATGATGAACATATTGAATGCTCGAAAAATGCCTGTCAAGCAGCTTGGAATATAATAAAAAGTGAAATCAATATGAGCAAGCAGGAAGCCACAGTGCCTATAGATTGCAACATCCTTAACGAATATTTTATAAATTGTGCCAGCTCTCATTCTTCTTCTTCTTCTTCTTCTTTTGGTAAAAATAATTCTGATAATATTTCAGATTTCAGCTGCTGTAACCCTTCTTAAACAACAAGCACCAGCAACCAAGAAATTCTCTTGGTCAAAAATCACCTCCGGCCACCAAATCTATAAAGAAACTTAAAAACTCAAAAACAGAGGACTATTATGGGCTTAGTAACAGTATTTTTAAACACACAGCCACTGCAATCTTAATGCCACTAACATATCTGACGAATCGCATACTTGAAGAAGGAATATTCCCTGAATGTCTGAAAATGACAGTTACACTCCCAATCTATAAGAAAGGTGACAGAAAAATGCCAAACAATTATAGACCTATATCAATAGTTCCCATTATATCAAAAGTAATAGAAAACTGCATACATATCCAAATTTATAATTATTTTGAAAGTAATAAATTATTGAGTAAGAACCAGTTTGGCTTTAGATCTGAACTATCAACAACCAAAGCAGTTGAATGCCTCCGTAGTAATATATATGAAGGATATGAAAACAAGAAACTCACTCGTGCTACACTGTTAGGTTTAACAAAGGCCTTCGACTCAGTCACACATGAAATAATGATAAAAAAGTAGAACATTATGGTATTGTAGATAAACCATTACAATTTTTTCATTCATACTTAAGCAATAGGGTACTATTAGTAAAAACAAACTATCAAAAGTCAACACCCATGAAAGTAAAGAGAGTAACAGATGGAGAAACTATGCAAGATGTCATAGAATACAACAAAGTAGTAACTGAAATGAGCAGTGACTGGTGCAGAGCCAACCTTTATCAGTAAACAAATTGAAAACTGAAGAAATTTACTTCACCCTGAAACCAACTGAACAGAATACAAACAATGTCAAGTTACTAGGTTTCCATATAGATCAAAAACTTACATGGGACAGACACACATATTATCTATGTGGCAAACTTGCTCGAACTCTCTTTCTATTACACAAGCTGAGACACGTTATCAGTGAAAATCTGCTAATCTCCACATACTTTGCTTTTTTCCATTCACAACTGCAATAGGGGATACTTCTTTGGGGTAACTCAGTGGGTTCAAGTACCATCTTCAAGTGGCAGAAGAAAGCAGTCAGGTGCATTTTAGGACTAGCACCAAGGCAAAGTTGCAAAAATCATTTTAAAGAACTAAAGATAATGACACTACCTAATATATACATTTTTAATTGTTTAATATATGCTAAAGAGAACATAAAGAACTTTAATTTAAGATCTGAAATGCATGTCCATAGTACTCGAAATAATAATAACATAGACCTACCATACACAAGGCTAACATTAACACAGAAGAGCCATAAACACCTCAGCTTGAAATTTTATAACAAACTCCCAAAGGCTGTGAGCGAACTACTGATGAATAACTTTAAGCAAACAATAGAAGTGTTGCTCAAATGTATGCCATATTACTCACTTGATGAATTTCTAAACAGTGACACAAAAGAGATACGCTACATGAAACAAAAAACTGCCATATGAATTATACCTATATGTTTGTGAGAGTAATGTACCAACAAAGACTTTTTACATGGATATTATTATTATTTCTATTGTGAATGAATAATTGTTGTACTATCAATATTACTTTAGCATGCATATCTGCTTGCCCTGCACAGTCACAATTATGTACAATGATAATTATTGTAATTTTTAAAAAATGTATTGAACACACTGATGATGCCAATTGTATGGAAAACATACTGAAAGGCAAATAAAGATTCTATTCTATTCTAAAGCAACAGTTTCAAAATTACAACCTCTTTTAGAATGATTTCAAATTTGAAAAAAACAAAAACAGAAATTTGACCAAGAGATGGCCCAGTGTGCATCAGAATATGCACACCAAAAGATGTACAGTACCTAACATGACTGTCTCCATGAAGGATCGAATACTGTTGGTAAGGCAATTTGACAAGAACGGTGACCAGCAGCGCTGCATAGATTCCAGACACTCAAGGGTATGAAAAAGGGTAGTGATCAAATGTCTGCTAAGGGTCTGGAGGAAATGATTACAAAATTCTAATTGACAGGTTATTTTGAAGTGCAGTGTGGCAGGTGAGGGAAAGTAGTTCGTTCGATGTCTGTCAAAGATTTGGCCACAGCACTGCAGGAAGGTTCGAGTCATGGTGTGCATAAATGCTGTGCACAAGAATTGCCCCAATCACAGGCCACTGATAATGCTTCCCAAATAAATGAAGCAAAACACATATGACAATAAACAAACTGCCTTCAGTTAGTTGAATAGACAGTACCTAATACCTATCTCCACAAATGGCCCCAATGTTTGACATGCCTGTGAATACAGTTCATAACACCCTACAAAACATCCTGCATTGCTATCCACACAAAATCACCAATGTTCAGAGCTACTTCCTGGTGACCTGCCAGAAAGACAAACATTTGTGCTGAAATTTCTTTCCCATATGGAAGTGGACAATGAATGGCCATGGAACATTCTGTGGATGGACAAACCCCATTTCTATCTTCAAGGACATGGCAATATCCAGAATTACAGAATATGGGCAGTAGAAAATCACATGCACATCAACCAATACCATGTCATTCTGCAAAGACGACTGTGTGGTGCAGGTTGACAGCATTGTTTATCATAGTGCCGCATTTTTCGAGAAGCCAATTTCCTGCGAATCCTGTTATCTGTAATGTCACTGGCAAATGCTATGAGAGTCTTTTGCACAACAACATCATCCCAAGCTTTCAACAGCATAGATGTAGAAACATTTTTATCAAGATGGCACTGCTCTGCACATTGCAGTGGCAGCTGCAGAGGCATTCTGGAAATACTAAAATTGTAAGCCATCATTTCCCTACATCTTGGCCATCCAAATCACCTGATCTTAATCCGTGTGACTTCTGGCTGTGTGGTTATCTAAAGACATTGTGGCCGTGTGGGGTAGCTGTGTGGTCTAAGGCGCCTGGCCGCGATTCACGTGGTTCCCCACTTCGGAGGTTCGAGTCCTCCCTTGGGCATGGATGTGTGTGTGTTGTCCTTAGCATAAGTTAGTTTAAGTAGTGAGTAAGCCTAGGGACTGATGACCTCAGAAGTTTGGTCCCACAGAACTTACCACAAATTTCCATTTCCAAAGACATTGTGTTCAGTGCTCCAGTTACGAACGTAGTTGAACTGAAGGCATACATTGCGCAATACCTTCTGAACATGAACCCCAAGACACTCTGATCTGTTGTGGAACACGTTGTTTCTCAATTTCAATTTGTGGTAACAGTGGTCAGTGTACTGACCATGTATTGTGCTAGACTCTTGACAATTGGAAACCGATTTCATTTTGCTTTCTATGTGATTTTTGGCCCCAGGACAATTAAAAACCAATGTCATTTTGTTTTTTATATGGTTTTTGACTCCAGGACAATTAAAAGCTGATGCCATTTGCTTTTTATGTTGATTTTTGCCTCAGGACATTTAAAAACCAATTTTCCTATCCAATGTTGCCATGGTGGATGGGCTTACATAAGTGAAGGGCCACAACTGTTGACTGCTGAACTAGTGCAGTCATGCACATTCAACGTTACAGGTAGGGTAATGTGCAAATCAAATTATGATCATTGTATTGTGATTCACCTGTCATTTTTAGCCACCCCCATTTACATTAAGATGCTTGCAATGCCAGCTAATGGTAAAATTTTTGTAATTTTTTTTGTTCCATTATCTTTCCCTCTGCATCAATTACATGCTGTTCTAATTTGATGTCATTTTGAGCAGTGGTTCTCTTTCTACAATATTTTGAAACCAAGAGTTTGCATTGGTGGAACAGAGTGTTATGTAGTGCTGGAGTGGGAACAGGGAAGGGGAGAGGTGGCTGAATGGCAGTAACTAACAAGGGTTGAGGCCAAGGGGGTTGCAGGAACATAGGATATATTGCAGGATATTTTGTAGGGAGGGTTCCCAATTCAGAAAAGCTGTTGTTCGTAGGAAGGATCCAGATGCCACAAGCTGTGAAGCAGTCGTTGAAGTGAAGAATGTTGTGTCGCACAGCATGATCAGCAGCTGGATGGTCCACCTGTTTCTTGGCCACAATTTTTTAGTGACCATTCACGTAGACAGACAGCTTGTTCATTGTCATTCCTATATAGAATGCAGCCATGTGTTGTTGGTGATCAATAGATAGGATTTGGGTGGAGGTACTGATGTAGCCATCTTTGAGGTGGATATCATCATCAATGAAGGTGCCCTGTTGAGTTGAGCAGGACCATAGCCCCGTAATAGATCTAAATTCAAGACCTGTCGCATACTTTCTCCCACCACTACCTACTCCAGTCTGGCTATGAACATCACCTATTCCAGTAAAGGAAGCAGTCATGTGATCTACAAGCTAAGCTGCAAACACTGTACTGTTGCACCATCTAGAAGCTGCCTGTCCATGTGAATGGCAACTGTGGCCAAGAAACAGCTGGACCACCCTGTTGCCGAGCACACTGCCCAGCCCAATGCTCTTCACTTCAATGACTCCTTCACAGCCTGTGGCATATGGATCCTTTCTACAGAAAGCAGTTCTTTTGAATTGTGCAAGTGGGAACTCTCCATGCAGAATATCTATGTTCCCATAAGCCCCTTGCCTTCGTTAGTCACTGTCCTTCACTCACCAATCCCCTTTACTGTTCCCAATCCAGCACTACACAGCCTAGTATCCCACTATTGCACCCTATGTCTTTTTACTTCTCTCCTTCTCCCTTTCCTGGTCCACCCCCATCTGTTCCCCTCCTCCGCCCTCAGGCTAACCGCTCAACTGCACCAAAGTGCCCTACACTCTACCCACCACTTTCCTGTAAGCTCACACTAGCAGCACTTTACTGCCCCCCCCCCCCCCCCCGCCCTGCTATCTCCCCACCCCCTGCCTTAGCCATGTCCTTACACCCACCACTTAGTCAGTCTGCTTCTCCCATCATGCGCACTTGCTTGCAGTCTGACACAGGCAGTGATCATGTGTGTCATTTGTGTTTGCTTGAATGTGTGTGTGTGTGTGTGTGTGTGTGTGTGTGTGTGTTGTCTACTTCAGGTGAAAGCCTTTTGGCTGCAAGTTTGCTTTTTTAGCAGCCTTTTTGTTGCACCTGTCTGCAGTCAAAATCTCCACTATATGGTGAGTAGCAATGTATGAGATGTGTCAGAAAAGTAATGAGACTCTTTTTTATGTACCAAAGTTTTTATTTATTTCAAACAACAATATTTTTCCATTTGAAGTAGTTCGCTTCAGCTTCACTGGTGGAGTCGTCGTTTGTAGTCTTGGTAACAGTGTTGAAAGCCATCAACTGCTAGGGCCTTTAACATGTCAGTCTCATTGTTTTGAAAGTTCTCCAGATCCCCAAAATAGCGTCACTGTAACACATTTTTCAATTTTAGGGAAAGGAAAAGGTCACAAGGACTCAGAATAGTTGAATAGTGGGACTGTGGAACAACAGGAACGCCTGGTCAAAAACTCCATTATGGAAGTGGCTGTGCTGTGTGGCATGGGCATTGTCGTGGTGCAGCATCCACTTGTTTGCAATTTCCGGTCTCACTTGATTCACCCTTTTCCTGAGCCTTACAAGGATGTCTTTGTAAATCACTTGGCTGATAGTTTGTCCCAGGGGAACAAATTCTCTATACACAAAACCCTTACTGTCAAAAAGGAAATCAGCATTGCTTTGAGCTTTGATTTGTTCATTCAAGCTTTTTTTTTTTTTTTTGGTCGAGGAGATGTCTCAGTGTGCCACTCCTTTCTTTGCTGGTTTTTCTCAAGAAGATACTCAAAACTCCAGAATTCATCATCTGTGATCACACAACTGAACCACTCGTGGTCATTGGCAGTCCTTTCAAGAAGATCAACGCACATATTTCTTCGATTTTACTTCTGCTCAGTTGTAAGGTTTTTCAGCACCGTTTTGGCACAAACCTTTCACATGTGTGAAACTCTGGTCAAAATTTGATGTAAGGTGAAAGTGTTTAAGTTTTACAGGTCACCTATCATACTTATTGTTAAAAGTCAGTCCGATCTCACAAGAGAACGCACCCATTTGCTGTTTTCATCAGTTTTTGAAGTTGACAGTGCAGTAACCAAGTAATACACAAAACTGATTCCAACTAACTTAAATATGGCTTTATTCATAAACCTCTGAACAACAACAGAAATAAGCCCTTTGTGACTCCACATGCATCAAGACAAAAGAATCATACAGAAGGTGAAGCATAAGCAATATGTAGAACAACTGATGTGAGTGGTATAGACGAAAAGAAAACAGTAAGAGTGAGTAGAAGTGAGTGAGTGCTGCTCCATGTGCATATAGGCACGAGTTGCGGGTAGGTGGCGCAACCATCCTGTTTACACACTTCCTACAGGCAGCCTGTAGTGGCTGGTTCATCTGATACAGTTGGAAACTGATTTATGTACACATGAATAGTGACACCAATCTCAGTGCACTCACACTCACACACACTAGTAGCAGGATACAGCATACCTCTTCCTCATGCGAAGAGGGTGCCCAAGCGATGGAGGAGATGCTAGCAGCCTGATGAGGGACACATCCACGTGGAGTGGCAGCAGCTGGTGCCGACAGCGGGTGCGGGATGATGTGCCGGGAGGGCAGTGGAGCATAGGGCTGAAATGTACAGAGACGTGGCCGTGCCCAAAGGTGGTAGACCAGTGCGGTGCCCGACGATGGCACTGGGGAGGAGGGTGCCATCGCCATCTCTGCACTGTCATCAGCAGGCAGGTCCCAGTGTGGAGGAGACAGGGCTGCACCCACTGCCGATGATGACTGAGGCAATGATGGTGAGGGGGCCAATGGAGGCAGCGCAACTGTGACAGCAGGTTGTGGCCATAGACTGAAGGCCAGAGACAGACCGGTGCCCAGTGCCAGGAAGCTGTGATGCCAGAGCACCACACATACCCACACACTAGGTGACGATCGATTTGAGGTGGAGGGTGGCGGGGCAGGCTGTGGCAACAGGAGACAGCCACAAACCGATAGCTTCCGGCGGCGAGCAGAAGCACAACTGATCAAAGTGGCGCACCACTAGCCCATTGGCCATATGGAAGGTGGTGGACAACAGTGGTCAGTACCCACCAGTACAAAGCGGCCAGACAAACCTGACTCGGCAAGTGCACAGCAGGCCACAGGAGGTGGAGGAGTGTGCGTGGCTGCCAGCCAGAAGCAACTCCACCAGGCTCTGCTCCCACGTAGGAGTAAAGTGATAGGTGCTCAGAAAATGGAGAAGGGCATAATCCAGCCAAGAACCCACAACAATTTTTTTTTTCATTTGGGACTTTTATGAACGAACTGGTCGTTCCACCTCGCCATGTGATTGAGGGTGGAATGTTGGAGCAATAAGGTTCAAATGGTTCAAACGGCTCTGAGCACTATGGGACTTATAATCTGTGGTCATCAGTCCCCTAGAACTTAGAACTACTTTAACCTAAGTACATCACACACATCCATGCCCGAGGCAGGATTCGAACCTGCGACCGTAGCGGTCACGCGGTTCCAGACTGAAGCGCCCAGAACCGCACGGCCACACCGGCCGGCCCAGGAAACTAAGGTACAAGGCAACCCCTGAATAAAAAAGCGCTCAAAAGCATACCAACTGTGACCTCAGTCAACATTGGTGCATACTGGAGAATGTAATAAAGTTGGGAAAATGCATCCACAACAAGGGCCAATAGGAATTCAAGAAGGGAAGTGCAAAGTCTACCTGAATGTGTTCCCACAGCTGGAATGGAGTGGGCCACAGGGACAGACACACCCTGGGAGCTGCCTGTTGCCTGTTGTCAGGTACACTGCTCACAAGCCATGACAAAATGGACACTTTCACCATCAATCCCTGACCAAAAAACATATCTGCTAGCTAATAGTTTAGTGTGTGACTGAGTTGGCAGCAAAGGCAGTTGCTATGCTTGTGCTCATAACTGGGAAACCCTCAACAGCGGCCTGTGTTTCAATATCAGGACGGAAACAAAGAATCCTTCACAATCAAAGTCAGGATCAGGACCCACAGGAAGGTGGGACAAGGCGTCTGCATTGGCATGTTTAGACATGGGTCGAAAATGGATTTCGTAATTTTAGTGAGCCAAGAACAGTGCCCTGCACTGTAGATGGTGTGCTGCTTTGTGAGGCAAGGGAGAGTAAGTGTTAAACCAGGAAACCAAGGGTTTTTGGTCAGTAATAAGGTGAAACATGGAGCCATACAAAAATATATGACATTTCTGGAGAGCATACAATAAGGCAAGAGACTCTTTTTTTCCACCTGAAAGTAACACTGCTCTCTCAGAGTGAGAGATTTATAGGTGAAAGAACAGGTCGTTCAGAGCCATCGGCATATTGGTACACTAGGACCATGCCAAGGCCATACTGTTAGGTTCCAGTTGCCAAAACTACATGCTGGTTCAGAGAGACTGTAGCTAAACAAGGAGCTGAGAGTAGCTCGGATTTCAACATTTGAAAAGCATGTTCACCATCTGGGCTTCAGCAAAAAGGTACATTCTTGCATAACAAAGAATGCAACAGGCACATCAATGTGGCTGCCTCCAACAGCAATTTATGGTAGTGGGCTATCATCCCTAGGAAGGCCTGAGGCTCCTTCATGGGTGAGGGGTGACACATAGACATAACAACAGAGATGTGATCTGGCAGAGGGCAAACCCCACCTTGCAAGACCTCAAACCCCAAATAAACAACATAAGGTTGAAAAAATCTGAGATTTCATGGGGTTATACTGTAGGCCTGTGGACTGTAAGACAGAAAACAAAGTGTGCAGATTTTTCAAGTGATTGGCTGTGAAGGAGCCTGTGACAATAATATTGTCTAGATAATTAATGCATCCTGGGACAGGCACAGTCAAGTGCTCGAAAAATCGTTGGAAAATAGTAGGGGGCGCTAGCCACAGCAAAAGGAAGGCACAAATATTGACAGAGACCAAAATGAGTATTCGAAACCAGAACGTGACAAGACTCTTCATCCACAGGAACCTGCAGATATGCTTCACACATATCAGTTTTAGAAAAGTACTGCCCACCCAATATTTTTGCCAACAGTTTCTCCTGCTGTGGGGGAGGATACTTATCCATGATTGACTGCAGATTGACAGTAGTACTGAAGTCACCACAGAGGCAAAGTTGGCCTGGGAACTTCTGAACTACAACCAGCAGAGAAGACTATTCACTAGCCAACACAGGCTGCACCACTCACAGAGATTAAAGTCTGCCCAATTGTGCTTCCATGTGACCTTTCAGGACAACAGGAATAGTATGCCGATGACAAAGATGAGGCTGAGCTGTGGATTTCAAAGAAATATGAGCAGAAAAATTTGTAGCACACATTCCTTCTGAAAACAAATCCGAAAACTCCTCGCACAATGTTTCCAATTGAGAATACAACACATGACTGGACACAAGATGAACTGTGTCAGTTGTGATGAAGCAAGCTGGGATCTCTTTACTTCCTCTCTTGTTTTGCCATCTGCCTCCTTAAATTCATTTTATTTTCATTTCTGCCTAATATCCATTAAAATGCATGAGCATAATATGCATTTCAATAAAAGAGAAAGATTGGCCCTCAGCCTTAAGGAATTTTGTGTTTAGTTTTGTGTAGGTAATTAATTTCCTAATTTATTTTGACCATTCCTAGTTAATATCTTTTGCTATAGGGTGAAATCAGTAATTGTTCCATGACTTAGGTTCTATTGTTGGCTTATAAACAAATATAAATTCTGTACTTATTATAAAACATTTGGAAGAAGAACTACTAGGATCCTTAAAGCATTTATTTAGCTCTACTCAAAAACATATTGGCAAAGCCAGCCTTTAATTAATTCCAGAATAACTACCAGGTTTGTCAAGAGTATATCCATTAATTTCATTATTTAAATAAATAATTCAGCCTAGCCTTTGTGGTAGAAGGAATTTTTGATGTATTCAGTTAATTGAATGAGTTACATTTTAATCGTAATTTCTGTAACTTAAACATCAAACAATATATAGTTTCAGTGCCTATTATTGTGAGGATATTTAAAGGACCGATTTTTGCTCCCGACACAGTCAATCCATGGCCGATTTTCAGACATGAAACATGTACTGGTTAGAATAACAACAATGCATGAACTTAACAGTGGAATAGGGTAACACAAATAGGCCATGTGTTAGAACAATTAATGACAATGTCTGTTTAATTTATTTGAAAAATAGTGTCACCGTATTGTATTATTCTGCAAGAACTGTGAACTGTGTGGTTGGGTTTTTACTGCTCATAGATGTTCAACAGCAAACTTTTGTAGCAATATGCTGATGTTGCTTGCAACCTATTAATGAGGCTTATCAACATTTACCAAAAGTGAACTGGCCATATAATTGTGTAATATTGGGTGGTTGTGAACAGTGAAAGTAAAGAACTGTGAATGAAACTGTGCAACTGTCGGCTACATCATTTACAGTAGACAGTGTTGAACTTCCACCCCCCTTTTTTCAGCCAGTATAACAATACAGAACATTGACGCTGAGGACTATCACCAAAGAAATAAAGCAGGCAATTGTCACACAGTGAAAGAAAGTCCAAATGCATGAAATGTATCCCAACCTGTACAAGTTCTCAGCACCGGCATCAGCAACACCAAAAATGTAATGGAAGAAACCACTGACTTGTAACAGGCATAAGCCATAAATTGTCCCAACAGTGCAATGTTCTGTTACAATTGACCAGCTTCCACACGACCGTCATCAATAGCGGCGAGCCTAAACTCACATAGCTTTGATAATTCAACAATGTCATTGCAGCACCTGTGTCGTCCTGTAGCCAGAGCACTTGGTGAAAAATACTTAACTCAGTAGACAACTTGGGAGAGGTCACAAGTATTGGAGTCACACAGTTTATTTCTGTGTCCATATCCTGACCAACCTTCTGCGAACAACACATGGAGGCAATGTACAACACATGGAGGCAATGTGGCCTTTCTTCTGGTATGCATTACAAATAGCCCAGCATGCCAAACGTTCGAGCTGGACAAAACGGAAAGAACATGACAGGAACAGAGAACACTGATGCTGGTGTTGTGGCGGTTGCAGTTTCTGGGGCTGGCCTTGGTCTGCTCGGTGCTGGGCCCCCATGTTTATCGCTGCCACTGCCGCTTTCTCATGCAAGCTATCTGTCGTCCTAGTGGGCACATCTTGTGACACTATTGCCACATCACCCCACTCTTCAATTTGATCAGCCGCTGCCCGAGAAACTTCGAAAGATTGTGCTATTTGCAAAACTTCTGCCAGTGGAGGTTTTCCACAGAGTAAAGCCTTCTGGTACACTTCCTCATCCAGAGCTAAACAGATAGTTGCAACCTGCACTATAGAGTCTGCATTAAAGTCATTATGGGCATCATTAATGAATTGACACTTACGGCTAAGGCTGTGAAGTTCGACTGCCCAAGCCCTGTATGATTAGTTTGGTTTCATGTGGTATCAGTACAATTCAATTCATGCCACGATGACATGCATTCACCTCTGATGGTAGTTGGTCAATAAACTGCAGATGTGATCAAAAGTAAGAGCTGATGTTCTTGTAAAGGGGCAAGCTGACACAGTAATTGATACACCTTAGGTGGAATGCACGAGAGGAATAAGGCTTTCCACAAATTTGAGTCTGTCTCACCAAAAGCCAAAAAATGCTGCCTGAGAGTCTTTCTTTGTACACTTCCCAATCCTCGGCTGAATCATCATATGGATGAAAAGTAGGTGGAAAGACCGGTGGAATGGTACCCTCTCTGTTAATGGAAGCCAATAAGTGGTCACTGACAAAGCAAGGTGTTCAATCAGGGCCTGTAGCATGTTGTCCATAATGACTAAGATGATGAAACCACACTTCAAAGGCTGCACATGCAAAAACCATTCCAAACTCACTGCCAATTGTGTAGTAACCAAGTAATGCACAAAACTGATCTAAGTAACACAAATGTGGCTTTATTCATAAACCTCTGAACCACAACAAAAATAAATCTCTTGTGACTCATCAAGTAACAAGACAAAAGAATCACACAGAAGGTGCTAATATACAGAACAACTGATTGAGCAGTACAAACTAAAAGAACAGAGTAAGAGTGGGTCAGCACTTTTCCCACATATATAGTCACGAATCAGTAGTAGACAGTGCGGCAAAGACAGTACCACGTGCGTGTTCCTACAGGAAGCCTCTAGCAGCCGGCTCATGCCGATACAGTTGGCAGCTGATTTAAGTACAAGCAAGCGGAGACATTACACACGATGCACTCACACTCACACACACTACTAGCAGGATATGGCAGAAGGTGTCCCTGAGTGAGGTTCATTTTCATCATGCTCTCGGCCTTCCAAAAATGTTTTGTGCCTGTGAAAAACTTGTGGGCTTGATAAGGAATGTTCCCCATAGGCCTGTTTCAACTTTTCAAAGGTCACACTCACAGATTTGCCATGTTTGACACAAAACTTGATGGCATAACATTGCTATAAATTCTGCTGTGCCATTTTCGTAACACACAACAAGAAAGTAACTTCACTGATGGTGCTCTCAAAACTCACATGATGGCTGTAGGGAGCTGAAACTCGGCTGAGCATCTGGAGGGTTGAAGAAACTGGTCTATGCTAAACAAGAAGAACAACACAGCATTGCCATACAGCTTGCAGCATTGTGGTAAAACTTTACCATAAACTAAGTTTTGACATGTCTCCTGTTCCTGAAGCAAATAATTTAGATTATGTGCTATACAATAAGAGACATGGACAAGAATGTCAAATATATCTACATAACATCACATCAACATCAAGGATATGACAAGTACAAAAGCAAGTTAACTTTATCATTATTATCATGTAAATAATTATAATTACTGATTATAAACTGCAGTTGTTGAATTTTACCTAAAATACGTTGATCTAAAACTATAACTCTAAGATGGAAGAGTTTAGAACATATTTTTATCTGGTCTTTTAGTCTTGCTTTACTATGAGGAATTTTTCCTTGAAAGATTTAAGAATTTCCAGAAGCAGTCCAGACATGACATCAAAGTTTTTAAGTTTGTTCTCCTCAAATTTTGAGAAATGGTAGCCAATGGTGCACTGTTACTAGCTATTTTTATGGATACCCATTAGTATATTTCATTACTCTCATGTTTTTCTCTTTCAGCGTCTTAATTTTCGCTGTCAGTGTAACATCGTGGATATATGAATAAAATACTTTTGTGAATATGTTATGCCTTTGTTTCTCAAGTTGTTGATCATTTTGTTAGCTGCTTGGTGGATGTGATCATATGAGTACATAATTAATAAAATCATGGGGCAGAATTGGTGGCCAGCATGTACCTTCAGGAAGTGAAATTTTGAGTGTTGCCAATAGACACATATAAAAATGAACGAAATTATCATAGCTTTCAGAACTATTAGTTCCTTCCTTGGGATAGAAGGAGACAGTTTTGGAAAGGATACAAGAAAAAGCAGATCACTCAGACCCCAGTGTGAGAAGCACCCATTTGCTGTGATGACAAGGGGCACCACCTTAAAGTATGAACTGAGAATTAACTGACAATATAATTTCAAATTTTGAAGTTAAAAAAGTTACATGAATGATGATACTGAACATATTTTATTGTCCAGAACAATCACACTGATTTAAATGAAGTCATTCTGCTATAGTCTCAGAATATTTATTATTGCGATTGCATTTTTGACTCATTGCCATTGTAAAACATTGTGTTGAAATTACAATCACAATAAATATTTTAAAGCCTAATGCATAATGACTTCATCTAAAAATTTCACTTAGGTTGTGGACTCAGTCCTCATCAAAATACTAACTTAAATGGAATGACCTGTTTCAGCTGGCATTGGCCATCCTCGAATCATGAAACACATGGTGTGGTCCAGTTCTGTCAGTGTGGAAACCACCCGTCAATTCAAAATGATTATATCAGAGTTATAAAAAGTGATGATTTGTACATACTGTCTAATGAGTCCTGTGTACTTTTCAGGTTTCATAGTAATATACCTACAATAAATATTCATTATATATCCATCAAATCATTTGGAACAGATAAAGTTTCATTCATCTCCTCTACAGTTTAGTTCTTGGGGCATGACACAATTCAAACTCACTGATTCATTACATAAAAAATTACAATTTTGGAATTTGCACTCTCTCAGACACATTTCAGAGGATGTTCATGATGATAATCATAACTTACTGCAGCAACCAGGAATCTTTTATTTAAGGCTAATTTCTCAAAATATAATTTAAAAAAGAAAATAGTGGAAACTACAGGTAGGAATATCAACAAGACAGTATGCTTTCCAGGCAAAGATAGAAAGATAAAATGAATTCCAGCCTGAGCTGCTGGAATTTGAGGTCATGTGTGCATGAATGTGTGTATGAATGGTGTGTGTTTGTCTTTTGCTGATGAAGGCTGTGGCTGAAAGCTTTATGTAAGTGTCTTTTATTTGTGCATTTTTACAACATAAGATGTCGTCTTTACAATAAGTAGACAGGTAAACAAATGAGACACTTAAGAAAATTTCTTTTAAGGGGGCACTGAAAAAGAGTGCTAGAGTTTATTAGCTATAGGACTAACTCCTTCATCAACACACATGGCGAATATCATCTCTGGGCACTAAAGGGGGACATGAGGCATTGCACCTACAGTTCATGTAGGCATGTAGCTGTGTGTTGTGCATGGATGAGACTGTTGATAGAGAGTAGCTCAGAAATAAGAGCTTCAAATGGGTGTGGTAATTGGATGCAAAGTGTGTGCAGTTTAGAAGACAGCAAGAAAATGTGGAAAGCAGAGAAAGAAAAGGATGGGCACCCTGTAATGTAATGCAACAGTGAGCAGCAGCAAAAGGCAACAGCACTGGGTTGTAGAATGGAAGAGAAGACACTAGGTAAAAATCAAACAATTGGATATCTGGGGTGGAATAACATGCAGTAGGAAACAACATATGCTATGTACCTGCAGGAACTTTTGATGTAGCACGTGTTACACTGTCTCGCCAACAAAGATCACTGCTCATCTAAGACACAGTCGAAATCCGATCTTAGTGCCCAGAGATGACATTGGCCATGAGTGTGTGAGAGTTATGCATTTGTGAATGTGTGGTAACACCTATGGGTGGTGTATTATGGCAGTTGACTCTTGGAAGACTTCAGAGTGCCATCATGCAAACCAACTCTGTCCATGCTTACCATCTGCATTGTAACCACCCCAGTATTTATATAGGTTGACTGATTCCAATTGTAATTCACTGGTACTGTAGCGATAGGCTACAATTTTTCTGTGTTTTGTAAAGTGAGCAATTTTATATTTTTGAACATTTAAAATAAAGTTCCAATATCTGGACTACTTTCAAATATTGTCAAGATTTGCAGCTTTTCTCCAGATAATACTTCATTGCAGGTTATAGAATAAATATACTTTTGTCAAGATTGTATCATGATTAACTACTGTTTTAGGACTGTCTGTTCCTACTTTCAAACCACAATTCAACAATTATCATGTAACATGAATAGCAAGGGTCTGAACACGCTTCCCTGGAGCACCCATATGATCACATTTTTGTTAATAAGTGTTGGTTTGGTACTGAGGCAATTGTGTTTCGGAAGCCAAGAAATACTGCACCTAGCTGACTGCTTTGACACAAGACTTCTAGGATGTCATGTGAAAAAAGTGCTGCAAGTTGGTTTCACATGATCAATGTGCTTTCAGAAATCATGCTGGTTGGCATAGTAGAGGTAATTCTGTTTGAGATACCAGATTATGTGTGAGCTCTGAGTATGTTCTAACGTGGATGTCAACGGTACCGTACAACAGACCTGCAGATCTTCTCCTACTCTTCTTTTAGACAGATGTCATCTCCGCTTTCCCCAACTACAGGGCAATTTTTTGTTTGAGGACTCTACAGTGTAATGTGGTTAAAATGGAGCTAAGTCACTCATGTATATTATATAAAATATAGAAATGATTCCATCATAATCTTGTTTGTTTCAGCCATTACAACTGTTTCTCAATGCCACTGACACTAATGTGTACAAATAAAAAGTATGATGTATTCCAAATCATATTAATTTTGGATGTACTGACAGTTATCAGTTTTGATTACATAACAACCATCATCAGACCAATTTCAAGGCCACAGAAGGAACCCATGTGTGGAGCTGCTGTGTTATTACCAAGTAGTATCTGTCACTGATAGCAGCACTAACAACATATTCAAGATAGAATCCAAGTTAGAACAGAGCTCCTTTGATAGAGAATACCGGGTGACTAGTATTTTAAGTGAAATGCAGGGCATAGTGATTTAACCTGTGATTTAGGCTCTCTGGGGAAGATCTTTCTATTGTAACATAAGAAGGTTGTTAAATAAGAAAGTTTAGTTTTTATTTGCATTTTCCATGCATCATAACTGCTATGCTGTGGAAAGAGTCAGTTTTACAATTATAGTTATGTATTTCATGTACACTACTGGCCATTAAAATTGCTACACCACGAAGATGACTTGCTACAGACGCGAAATTTAACCGACAGGAAGAAGATGCTGTGATATGCAAATGATTAGCTTTTCAGAGTATTCACACAAGGTTGTCGCCGGTGGCAACACCTACAACATGCTGACATGAGGAAAGTTTCCCACCGATTTCTCTTACACAAACAGCAGCTGGCCGGTGTTGCCTGGTGAAACATTGTTGTGATGCCTCATGAAAGGAGGAGAAATGCGTACCATCATGTTTCCAACTTTGATAAAGGTTGGAATGTAGCCTATCGCGATTGCAGTTTATCGTGTAGGGTCATTGATGCTCGCGTTGGTCGAGATCCAGTGACTTTTAGCAGAATATGGAATCGGTGGGTTCAGGAGGGTAATACGGAACATCGTGCTGGGTCCCAGTGCCTTCGAATCACCAGCAGTCGAGATGACAGGCATGTTATCCGCATGGCTGTAACAGATCGTGCAGCCACGTTTTGATCCCTGAGTCAACAGATGGGGACGTTTGCAAGACAACAACTATCTGCACGAACAGTTCGATGATGTTTGCAGCAGCATGGACTGCAGTTTGGAGACCATGGCTGCAGTTACCCTTGACGCTACATCACAGACAGGAGCGCCTGCGATGGTGTACTCAATGATGAACCTGCATGCACGAATGGCAAAAATGTCATTTTTTCGGATGAATCCAGGTTCTGTTTACAACATCATGACGGTCGCATCCATGTTTGGCGACATCGTGGTGAACGCACATTGGAAGCGTGTATTCGTCATTGCCATACTGGCGTATCACCCAGCGTGATGGTATGGGGTGCCATTGGTTACACGTCTCGGTCACCTCTTGTTCGCATTGATGGCACTTTGAACAGTGGACGTTACATCATTTCAGATGTGTTACGACCCGTGGCTCTACCCTTCATTCGATCCCTGCAAAACCCTACATTTCAGCAGGATAATGCACGACCGCATGTTGCAGGTCCTGTACGGGCCTTTCTGGATACAGAAAATGTTCGACTGCTGCCCTGACCAGCACATTCTCCAGATCTCTCACCAACTGAAAACATCTGGTGAATGGTGGCCGAGCAACTGGCTCATCACAATACGCCAGTCACTACTCTTGATGAACTGTGGTATCTTGTTGAAGCTGCATAAGCAGCTGTACCTGTACACGCCATCCAAGCTCTGTTTGACTCAATGCCCATGTGTATCAAGGCCGTTATTACGGCCAAAGGCGTTTGTTCTGGGTACTGATTTCTCAGGATCTATGCACCCAAATTGTGTGAAAATGTAATCACATGTCAGTTCTAGTATAATATATTTGTCCAATGAATACCCGTTCATCATCTGCATTTCTTCTTGGTGTAGCAATTTTAATGGCCAGTAGTGTAGTTGTCACTGGGAGTGTCAGAAACAGTTGGACCATAGCCTCAATTATACAGCTGAGGATGACATCTGGCACATTACTGGGAAAACCAATATAGCCAGAGCACTGTCTACCCAGCCCCTGTGTTTACCAATATTTTTACTTGGCCTTTTTACAGTAGATTTCCAAAATTGAGAGCTGCCAAATAAATATAGAAGCAACAGTCAGTGAAGAAACAAAAAATGACAGCTTGGACAGCACAAATGATAACAATCATGGTACTTTTGGATCTTTCTACTGTAACATAAGAAGGTTGTTAAATAAGAAAGTTTAGTTTTTATTTGAATGTTCCGTACATCACTGCTATGCTGTGGAAAGAGTCAGTTTCACAATTATAATACATTTTCTCAGTGTAAAATATGGCAACATGCTTACTGACTATTTACTTGATTGTCTTAAGCTACTTTTTCATGTCTTCAGCTGGAGGAAAGGTTATCTCGCTTTCTGTCATGGAGGTAATGTCAACAAAGTATTTATAAATCAATTTAAATATATGTAGTAGCAATTTGAGCAGATAATGCCGAAACAGTATGTAGCATGCCGAATGACAGATTTTAAGCAAGTTACAAAAAATGAATAAATGGATAAATAAAGAAGAAATAAGTCATTTTTCAGTGTACAGCTGGCACAATACTCATAATGAAGGATTGTTCAGCTGCTGCCATTCCCCACTTGTTACCAATGTGCAGAAGACTGGGACACTTACGAGAAGTGGCTTCATCAACATTTCATGTCATTCTGATTGGTCGACATTGAGACCTGTAAAGCTCTTTTCTTATTGTGGATACTTCCTGGCACTTAATGTGCCAGTTGGATCCTTTGCAAGAACCCCTGTTACTTCCTTTTGGTGATATGTGTTGTCTTCTGTCCTTCTATGACCACAAACTTACACATGTGGTCACTGTGCATGTTGAATTCTACCAATGTAGCAAACAGCCGCAGCAATCATATTGAGCTTGAGCAGCTGAGCTTCATAGCCTCAGTCATAAAGTGTCAGTTTGTCACAACTAAGTGGAGCATACATTAGCAGAGGTTTTAAATATAGCGGGGTTGTTTGAGGTCTCTCACACCACCAATTAGATGCTTGGAGTGATGTTGCTGTTTTTGACAGCATGCAGTCCCGGTGCATGGAGTGTAGCACACTGGGGATAGAGGAGATAGCCACGGTACAAACAAGCCAACTGGGCCAATGCAGACAAACATTTCATTGGCAACAGGAATGGCAAATGCCGCTTCCTTCTTGCCCCTCGTTTTGTACAGCATGGTCAGGCTGTGTGTGCCAAGTGGTGGGCCTGTTGCCATGAATGTAAAGAAAAGTCACATAGCAGCAGTATGTCAATCTCTACAATGCCCCCCCCCCCTCCCTCCCCCCTTCTGCCCCTCTCAAGGAGGCATTGCAGGAATCAATGGCCATTGACATTCATACTATTTTGTTGTTGTGTTCACTGTTGTCTGCAGACCAGAACAAACTTTTTATTGAAGTGCCAGTGATAGATAATCCACTAATCCTACATGTCAACATGGGGACTGCCATGGCCCCACTCAGCTCACAGATGTACGTCAGGCACCATCGGCACCAGTTGGTAAGCTATAACAAACAGCAGATTTTTATTCTTAGCCAATTCATGGCAGACACAATTTACAGTTCTGTAGTCCCTTCTGTTATGTACTTTGTGGTTAATGATGTGAGTATTGAAAATCTGTTTGGGTTAGATGTCTTTGCTAGTTTTGGTTTTCTGTTGTGGATGCTGTTCATCAGTTGTCAGATCAAGTGCCACATCAAGAATGGGATCCCTTGTGTTCTGAGTTTTCAAATCAGTTTGTTCCAAGGTTAGGTTGTGCAAACAATTACACCACACACATCACCCTCAAGCTCTGCCCTCTGTTTTTTCCATTGTGGCCCACACCAATTGCTTTACACGGCTTGGTGAAGACGGAGCTGGATTGTTTAATCTCAGTGCAAGTGATCTGACCACTTTCCTCAAGTGACTGTAAGGAAGCTGTCTGGTCAGCTTCAGCTCTTTGGCGATTTCAAGGTCAGTATTAAGGTACAGGCTGTCATAGATGGTTACCACGCGCTTTGCCCGAGGAGCTGCTCGCAAAGTTGGCTGGGGTTAATGTGACTTTCAGACTCTATCAGTGTCAATAGCTCATGTCTTGGGTCATTAGTGCACCTGCCATCTTTCAACCTTGATAAAAATAGGTTACAACAGTTGTCCTGCACTGCATTAATTTCTGTCATGATAGCGCTGTGACAGGTGCTACCACAGAGGATCACCTATGCAACCTGCACTCTTTGTTTACTATTCTACAGGGTGTAAGCCTCACATGCAATCTCATTAAGTCTCACTTTTTCTAGTGTTCCGTTGTTTGTTTGGGTCATGAAATTTCCCAGCAGGGTGCGTTTTTATTTATTTATTTATTTCGTGTTCCATAGATCCATATGGGAACAAATCCCTGGATATAGAACGAGTCAAGGTTTTTTACAGATTATTGTTTTGTGCACAGATACATTGATCTTATCATTAGATTAAAGAAACTGTTTAGTTTAGCATACACCCTTACATATTAGTTAAGATACAGGACCTCTGAAAGAATACACAGTCGTACATAAATTTGGGTATTGTTCTTAAGCTATACAGGCGTCATATTCAGACATACATAAATTTGGGTATTGTATTAAGCTACACTGTACTTACAGAGTATGATTAATCAATTGTAGAGGTCACATACTAAGGTTTAAGCACAAACAAGAGATTCTATGCATTTTTGCTAAGAAATTCATCAATACTATAAAAAGATTCATCATGCTTTTCGTTATTAGCTCATAATGAATATCCAGTTTCCTTCGGGTGTTATAACTGTGGTATGAGCTATTGATTTTGAATAAGTTGCTATTTTTTGAAACAAAGCACATCAGGGAAAAAATATATAGGGCAGGTGTTGTAAGGATTTGTAGAGCTCTAAACTGCACGAGTGCCTAGGATGTACTCCACACATAATTCTTATTGCTCGCTTCTGTGCAAGGAACACTTTTTTTGCTATTGGTTGATTTCCCCAAAATATTATACCATAGGCCATAAGTTGGTGAAAATAGCCAAAATATGCAGTTTTTATTGTGCTCATTTCCCTAGTGTCTGAAATTATTCTTAAAGCAAATGCTGAGCTTAGCCTTTTGCACAGATCTTGAATATGGTGGTGCCACTTCATTTTACTATCTATATGCAGACCCAAGAATTTGGAGGACTCAACCTTCAAAATCTTGTGCTCACCCATTTTTAGGTTCATTTCATTAGTAACATTTGTGTTAGAAGAGAAATGAATGCAATTTGTCATTTTAGGTTGACTGTAAGGCCACTGGTTTCAAACCAGTTTGTCAAATCTGCAAAAGCTTTATTTGCAGCCTCATTTGACACATTCCCTGAGAGATTATTAACTGATAAAGTGGTGTTGTCAGCAAACATGAGTATTTTCCAATATTCTGTACATAGTGCTAAGTCATTTATAAATATTAGAAAGAGCAGTGGGCCCAATACTGAGCCTTGAGGTACTCCTGCCGTAATGGAGCCCCATTCTGAAGATATCTGGCCACCTAGCAGTCCTTCCACGATTACTTTCTGCTTTCTACCACACAGACAGGATTCAAGCCACATGCTTACGGTTCAACCCATTCCTAGGGTCTTGGCTTTACTCAAGAGAATATGGTGACTTACACTGTCAAAAGTTTTTGACAGGTAACAACGTGTTGCCACCATTACAGCTTTGACACATCTGTATAATTTATGAAAACTTCAAACATTCCTCAGCAAAGTGATGTACTATTGCAAGTTTATTTCCAAAGCAGCTACTGTCACCCACCCCTTGCATCTGTTGCTTTGAAAAAGTGCTGCTGTTGTTTGCTCTGCAGCCCGTGAGTAAGCTTTTGTGCAGTTTAAGAATAGTCTTCACTCTGCGCTGTGTCTTGTAACATTTCAACCTAGCAAAAATTTGGCTCTGGCCATGGATGTGTCCTAGTACTGGGTGGTGCAGTCCTGGCCCATTGCCATTTGGACAGCTCTGAACTTTCTATTGCAATTGTGTCGAAAACATTCAAGTCGGCTCAGAAACATTATTCTTCTGTTGAAAACATTCAAATCGATTCAGAAACATTATTCTCAGGTGGAAAAAGAAGCTCTTGCCATTGTCATAAAAAAATGTTGTGTGTTCTTGTAAGGTGCAAAATTTCGTTTAAATACCGACCATAAGCCCTCAGCTTCCTTGTTTAGCCTGTCAGTGTCCTTACTGGACAATGTTGCTCATTGTCTTCAATATTGGACTCTGTTCTTGTCTTTGTACAGTTATGAGATCCATTTTCATCCCATGTCACAACATGCAAACGTGGATGCACTGTCCCAGCTCCCCAAGGGCCCTAACCCTTTGTTCGACCTGGAGAAACTCCTGTGTTGTCAAATGGATACGGAGATGAGACACATGGTGGATGGCTTCCCCATCACCAGTTCCCATATTGCCTCTGCTATGGCAATGGATCCAGTGCTCTGGCAGGTCAAATGCATGATACAATGTGGATGGCCCAACTGTCTGCCTGGCAGGGCATTGGAGCCGTTTCATGATTTTGTGTGTTGCGCCACCACCTCTCCCTCTAGGATGGTGTTATTCTTCTGTTGATGGAAGGGTTTACTCCCCGCATCAGTATTCCAGTGCCTCTGCGATGGGAGGTCATCAGCTTAACCTATCACACAAAATTGTTGGTGCTCCACCATGTGTTTGGCCAGGCATCTGTTGGGAGGGGGAATACCTTGTCACACTTGCAGCAAGTGTTCAGGTTGTAGCGGCTCTGCCTGCTTTATTTTCTTTGTTTGTTGTCCAAGGTGCTGACATACTGTGTTGCTATACTGGCTGAAAAATGGGTTGTGGATTCCGGCACTGACTACTGTAAATAATGTAGCTGACAGGTGTACAGTTGCGCTTCACAGTACTTTAATTTCACTGTTTACAACCCCCTAATAATAAACAGTTATATGGCCAGTGCACTATTGTTTAACTTTTGATATGCCTCATTAATAGTTTGCAGGCAAACCTCCACATACTGCTACAATAGTTTCCTATTGAATATTTGCGAGCAGTAAAACCTAACCACATAATTCACAGTTCTTGAAGAATAATCAGGTACATGTGGACAGACACTGTCATTGTTTTTACACATGGCCTAATTGTTTAGCAGTTATTCCATGGTTAGAAACATTGTTGTTGTTCTAATCAACAAAGGTTTCTCATCTGAAGCTCGGCCGTGGACTGACTGTCTCGTGACCAAAAATTAGGCTCTTATGTATCATCACAATAATAGGTACTAAAACTACTGCAAGGTTCGGCCAAATTATTTGTTTAAATGATGAAATTAACAAATATTGTTATGCAAACAATACTTCTGACAAAATTGTTAATAACTTTTGAATTAATTAAGGGCTGGCTTTGCTACATGTTTTCGAACAAAGATAAACAGATACTTTAAGATTACTAGTATTTTGTCTTCCAAACGTTTATAATTAATAAAAAATATATACTTGTTTATACATCAACAATGGAATTTAAGTTACGAAACAATTACTGATTTTGCCCTATACCAAATGATACTAACTAGACGTAATCAAAATAAATTAGAAAATCAATTACATACATAAAACTAAGCACAAATTTAGATCTGGTGTTATATTCTTTAAAACGGAGGGCCAACCTTTCTCTTTTATGAAAATGCAGATTATACTCATTTATGTTAATCATAATTAGTCCAAAAAAGGAAAAAAATGAATTTAAGGAGACAAATGTCAAAACAAGAGGGGCATTAAAACATCCCAGCCTGCTTCATCACAGGGTCTATGGTCAACCCACCGTTGTTTGTAGCAGCCCACCAGTTGTTAAACCTACTGTGCACAGTGAACATAAATTGGGCCACTATGGCAGGGATAGTGTGCACCAACATTCAAATGGTGTGCCCAAAACTACCAGAAGCAGCTGCGAGGGGCAGCTTGGTCACCGACCACATCACCACACCTGCTGTGCACATGCAGCACTACACCAGTGACACCTGACATGGATAGCTCTGAGCATTTCAGTTGATAAATGTGTTCAAAAGATGTAAACTACTTTCACTGTATACTTGTCGATGTCATTCCATGGCCCAAGAAATACGTAAAGCACCATTTAGTGCTGCACTAAAATCACAGCCACTTTTATTCTAAATAAAAATCTGTTTTCTCAATGTCGTATATTTGAAATGCATAATTATTTCTTGGAAATAAATACAAGGGATGACACCATTTTACATTTTTTTAAATCATTTGCATTGCTTCTGCTGTTTGTATAGTTCATAATTTTGATAACTGCAGTGTGTTCCTTGGAAACTTCTATTATCTGAAGATAGTTTCGTCAAAGGCTAAGACTGACATTCAGGAAGGTGGCCTCCTTGGGCCCAGTGAATTATCTCCCTGGTTGTTGACCTCCAATCTTCATTTTGGTGGCTGACACCCTTTTCTATACTTAAATGTTCCTCCAGTACAATCTTGCCATCCACAAATGGAGCATTGTGGTGTTCAGAAAGCCTGATCCCAAATTAGTGAAGGTTTTGTCTCCAAGTCTGCCATGCATACAGGTATTACACCTCCAGCCTGGTTCACAGTCAAATACTCTGTGCCATATTCTCGCATGCTCCCAATACTCCAACTCCACCTACTAACTAGCTAGAAAAGAGCATCTCCCTGAATCTTCCACCACCATGAAATAATATATTTAGTCTGCTGCATGCCTTTCTCCTGGGAATGACCACCAACCAAGTGTCCATCCATATGAACAGCCACCATCAAAAGTTAGCGGTGACAAGTCTGACCTGACAGTGGCAGAGCCTGCTATTAATGTTCTTGAGGGCTTGGCGGCATCAGCTAGTTTCTTGCCCTATACCTACCTCTGCTATTGCTCCCACCACAATGTCCAACTACCCCCCCCCCCCCCCCCCCCATTATCAACAACTTATTGTTTTTCTGTTTCCTGCTTCATCTACATTAATATAGGTCTATCAGGCAGCAACATCACTGCTTTCTTAGCTGTCTCCCTTTCTCCACTTGCTTGTTCCTCTCTCTCCATGTGTGAGTGTGTTTTTGTGTGTTTTTGTGTGTCTCTGTGTGCGTGCACACATGCACGCAAGTGTTTAGAGAACTTCACTATACTCATTTCAGATACTGTCTATAAGAAGACAAAAAAGAATTCTCTGCCACCATCAAAATTTCAAAGAGTGTAGTCTAGTTAACTTTGTCAGAAGCTGTCTCTAAATTAAAAATGTGATAAATGTAGGTTTTCCTTTCTTCAAACTGCCTTTGATGATACCGTATCTTTTAGGGTCAGAACTGTCTCATGTATTCCTACATTTCTCCAGAAGTCAAATTGATCTTCACCAAGGTCAGCTTCTAGCAATTTTCCAATTTTTCTGTAAGTAACCTGTGTTAATATTTTGCAACAGTGGTTAGGTAGTACTCACACCTGTTAGCATCAGCCTTCCTTCAAACTGAAATTATTACATTCTTCCTGAACTCTAAGGTATTTTGCACATCAGGTGGAATAGTTTTGTCATGGCTGGCTTTCTCTAGGACTTCAATAGTTCCTGAGGAGATTTTTGTTCTGTCATTGCAACCACAAAAACGTGTGATTTTTTTTCACAAAACACATTTCACTTTATTGAGGTAAAGCATCATCAGTGGTCTGTAATTAAGTTGTTTACATTTTGATTTGCTTCAAGATCAAAAAACAGTTAGTTGATTTGAGCTTAATAGTGATTTTTGATTGATTTCTCTCTTACGTCGGGAAATTCCGTCTGCTAGCACATCGTTGTTCTGCTAGCACATTGCTGTTTTTCTGCATTAGACACTGATAATTTTTGTCTAATTTTTAGTTGTTCTGCAACACTATGCATTTCTTATATTTTTCACATCACACTTTTACTTACATCACTGTTTTATGTTTGTACTTCTCAGAAGTACAAAAACAAACATAAAACAATGGTATGTGTAAAAGTGTGCTGTGAAAAACATAAGAAATTCTCAGAAGTACTAATGATGCTTTACCTCAATAAAATGAAATGCATTTGGTGAAAAAAATCATGCATTTTTGTAGTTGCAATGAAAGAACAAAAATACCCTCAAGAATTGTAAAGCAACTACGGACAACATAGCCACACAAATCAATAATTCTGATGGAATATCATCTCCTCCAGGGGTCTTGTTTCCACTTGGCTCTTACAGTGTTCTTTCAAAGTCTTCTCAAGGTATAATATCTCCCACCTTGTTTTTACCTTCTCTTTCTATACCTCATCATCTCTTTCTATTATATTCTCCAGAAGTTTGTTTATGTGTATAGACTCTGTATATTCCATCCACTTCTCAGTTTTTTCCTTCTTTGCTTAGTACTGGCTTACCATCTGAACTCTTGATATCCATACAGTTGCTTCTCTGTTCTCCGAAGGTCTCTTTAATGTTCATATAGGCAGCCTATATCTTTCCCATAGTCACAAATGTTCCTACAGCAATGCATTTGTCCTCTAGTCATTCCTGCTTAACCACTTAGCACTTTTTGTCAATCTATTTTTTTCATTTCTGTACTTTCTTTCACATGCTGCATTTTCTCCTTTTATCAGTTTAATTCAATGTGTTCTTTGTTATCAAAGGATTTTTATTGAGTCTTGTCCTTGTGCATAGTTGATCCACAGCTGCCTTCACTACTGCATTTTTCAAAACCACCCATTTGTCTTCTGTTTTGTTTGTCTCCTGTGTTTCAGTCAATCATTGCCTAATCCTTCCTTTAAAACTCTCACAACCTCTGGTTCTTTCAGTTCAACCAGGTTCCATCCCATTAAATCTCTGCTTTTGGCAACTGTTTCAGTTTCAATCAATAACCAATAAATTGTGGCTAGAGTCTGCATCTGAACCTGTAAATATTTTGAAGTTTTGGATCTGGTTTTGAAATCTCTGTTTTACCATTATACACTAGTCTGAAACTTTCCAGTGTCCCTAGTCTCTTCCATGTATACATCCTTCTTTCATCATTCTTAAACCAAGCATTAGCAATGATTAAATTATGCTCTGTGCAAAATTCTAACCAATGCCTTCCTCTTTCATTTCTTTCCCCCAGTCCATTTTCTCCTATTTTCCCTTCTCTTCATTTTCCCATTATCAAATCCCAGTCACCCATTTCAATTAATTTTGCTGTACCTCCTCATACATTCTTTTTTTACACCAACATCTTCCTAGTGGACCCAATAATTCATGGGCAGATAAGCCAGCTTGCTGCCAATGAAGTTCTAATACGTGTAGCAGAAAAGTGCTGAGCTGGCATGGTAAAATCTGCCACTCTGGCACTTTAGCATATACAGTTACCACACCCTGGGCACTTACGCTTGCTGCTCAGGCTCCAAACATGACAAGAAGCAGCGCTTTTCCATAATATTTCTGGGTTGATCCCTTATAAATAGCAACAGCTTCAGCCACAGAGTACCTGTCGTTGCCTACTGTCTACACTGAGAATGCCTCCAAGCCAGCTGTCAACCCAGTGTGGGCCATGGCCTCTGCTAGCACCTGGTCTATGGACTGCACCTAGTCCTAATGCTACTGGGGCTTGAACTGGTGCCTTCCAGCTGTGATCTACTGAAGGCTGATATCGACCAACTCCTGGGGGCCTACAAGGGGTCTGTGATCCACAGCCTGCGCTGGGATGTTGATGTTTTTGGGAAGAGACCAAACAGCGAGGTCATCGGTCTCATCGGGTTAGGGAAGGAAGTCAGCCATGCCCTTTCAAAGGAACCATCCTGGCATTTGCCTGGAGCGATTTAGGGAAATCACGGAAAACCTAAATCAGGATGGGCGGACGTGGGATTGAACCGTAGTCCTCCTGAATGCGAGTCCAGTGTGCTAACCACTGCGCCACCTCGCTCGGTTGCGCTGGGATGCCTCCAGCCCCTAACTTACTGTGATCTGCTGGCTGGCCACCACATTTATGCCTAACAGAGTGGTTAGTGTGCCTGTGAAACTGCTCCCACTGCACACCTGATATCTGCTGGCCTGCTCTGGCATTGACATTGCACCTTCACTGCGGCCACCTTTTCGGCCCGGCATCCTTTTGCTGGTGGCCATCTCCTTCAACCACATACTGAGTCGGGCAAGTACCACTGTGCAGGGTGCTCAAACACCAATGGGACACTGTGTGCTTTGCCTGTATGAATGCTGCTGAATAAAAATGTCGCTGTTATCACTGCATTTATGAGACCATGGTGGGTGAGGAACTGGTTCTTTGTACTTATTGCCCAGTCAACATCCTGGCTCATGACATTTTAAATCTCTCCTTCACGACTGGAGCTACTTCCATATATACTTGTACTACTGTATTGGGCTTTGTGTCTGTTTTGGCTAACACAATTTGTTCACTATGCTGTTTGTAGCAGCTTATCCACATGCTTATTTTCTTATTCATTAGTAGGAGGTATTGAATAGAATTGGGGAGAAGAGGAGTTTGTGGCACAACTTGACAAGAAGAAGGGACCGGTTGGTAGGACATGTTCTGAGGCATCAAGGGATCACAAATTTAGCATTTGAGGGCAGTGTGGAGGGTAAAAATCATAGAGGGTGACCAAGAGATGAATACACTAAGCAAATTCAGAAGGACGTAGGTTGCAGCAAGTACTGGGAGATGAAGAAGCTTGCACAGGATAGAGTAGCATGGAGAGCTGCATCAAACCAGTCTCAGGACTGAAGACCACAACAACAACAGTAGGCTTATTTCTGTGTGACCGCTCTTTGATAACAGTGTATTGACCTCCCCAGAAGTCCTGTTCTTCCTGCCATCACACTTTAATAATTACCGATATATATATAACTTCAAACTGTATATTTCCCTTTATAAATTTTGTAAATTACCTAACGAATTAAGGGATTTAACTTTCAGTGATCCAACCCATTGGATGACAGCTCTGTTTTTCCTGATAACAATGTCCTGATAGTTATCATAAGGAGACCCAAATGGGGAACTGTTTTACCTATGGAACATTTTACCCAGGAGGATGCTGTCATGAAACCGTAGAGTAGAGTTGCATGCCCTTGAGAAAAAAGATGTCATCTCTAGTTTCCCTTTGCTTTCAGCCATTTGCAGTAACAGTACATCAAGATCATGTTGGCTAATGTTAGAAGATCAGATAGTAGTACATTGTCCATGAAGTTGCCCCTCTTCAGGAAGTACAGGTTAGTCTGACCCTTCACAGATAACCCTCTGTTTTGGTTGCACCTATAGTATAGTAATCTGTATCTCTGAGGTGCACCAGCCACTCCATCTCAGCAAACTCCATGGTTCATGGGGATGGAAGATTTCATACTATAGTCTTACATCTGTAGTCTTTTATATTTTTGAGACAAATTTTTATAACTTGTAAATCTTAAAGGCTACAAAACTTTTAATGGACATTATTTTATATGTATTTAAAATCATTTCAGAATTATACCAACACAATATTTTACAGGAAATGATATCTACAGTATAATGTTGATATATGATGACATACATAAAAAATGCAAGATTTTATAATGAAGTGTATTTTTTTTATATTGAAGCATGAAACAAATTTTGGAAATTATGTACAAATACTTTCAAGCTTCTGAAATAACAGCCAGTAGACAGATATCAGTAATATATTTTTTGTTACAATTCATCCTGGCAGTGTATTCTTGCAACTTCCTTCAACTCTGTAAAAGAGAAGACATTCATTAGCACAACACTAATACATGCAACAGTCTGATAGTACATGTATTTTAATACTAATTTTTCCCCACAAATAAATCATAACTTCCTTTCTTATGAGAATCTACATAAATTTGCTCAAAATATATGTCATGGAGAGCTGAAAAATTAAGAGCCCTCTTCACATTTTCAAGTAGTAAAATAATTTAAAAAGAGAAATGTTTGCTTGGATAAATTTTTGAGCTATTAATTCATGGATTATATTCAATAGAGTCTGGCCAAGGAAGAACCTGTTCCCTAAACCCCAATATGAAAATGAACCTCCAATGACATGCAGCATAACAAGAAACTGTCAAAAACATTTTATTAACAATTAATCATGATTGAATTGTCAAATAGTATTTGTGCTTGCACTGACCAAAATTTTAACACAGACCTTTTCTAGGGAAACTAAAATGGTATGGCATTAAAGGTCTTCCCCTTGTATGGTTGGTGACATATTAACAATAGAAAACAGATGGCCAATTAGCAAATGGTATGGCAAGAAGATTAAATTCAGAGAGGGGAAACATTAAATATGGTGTGCTGCAAGATAAAAACTTGGCTTACTCCTGGTCTTAATCTACATAAATGATTTACATGAGATTTTGGAGGACTATTTAAAAACTGTAATGTTTGCTAATGACACCTGTATGTTGATTAAGAGCCCAAACACATCAACACAAGACAAAGTCAGGAGAATAATGGAACAAGTTTACAACTGGTTCACAGCTGACAACTTAACCATAATCTTACCAAATTCACAGTACGTAATCCCAAACAAATAAAAATGATTTACAGCTACTACCAGAGTAGAGATCAGTTGGTGTACGCTGGACAAGGCTCAATGTGTGAAGTTCCTGGGCATCCAGATAGATAACAAGATGAAGTGGCATCAGCATTTTGATAAGTTAACCAAAGAGCTGAGTTCTGTCTGCATGCAGAAATTTCTCTTGCTGTGTTGACTTGCAAAAATGATTGGTACCTAACTTCCACTCAGTTTTGTCCTATGTCATAATCCCCTGGGGCACTGCAGCTATGGTGGAAAAAGTAATTATTCTGCAGATGCGTGCAATACAAATATTATGTAAAGTTGACAACTGAACATCTTGCACAACCCTCTTCAGGGACTTAGTGATTATTACACTTACATTCCAACACATGTCCTCCCTATGGTATTTGTCGTTAATAACAAGAGGTTATTTAGGGCAACCTCAGAAATCCACAACTACAACAATAGAAGTAGAAATAATTTCCATACAGACTATGCATCCCTCTCTAGAAATCAGAATGGAATTCTAGGTTAGGGATATAGGTTACAAGTAAACACCAGTTAGGAAATTGGAAATCCCCAAACACTTAATACCATATTAGTCACTCCTTCTACAATTTAACATAATACTTGGATTCAAGAAAGTAAATTCCATGTAACTCTAATATAACATTTCCAGTTATACAGACTGCAGTATCTCAGTGTGGAATCCCTACACAATTTGACTGTGCTGCACCACACCAGCAGCTGTCTCACGATAAATCAGGTGCTGGAAAACAAACACAAGATTTCATGACCATGGCCGGTAAAAATAAGCATATTTACAGGCCGATTTACAGAAAGTATTGCGCAACATCACGGTGTCAGCATCACTCCAGACAGTGCCACAATCATGGACCTATTTCCTACACTGGCCACGTGCTGCCTGGAAACTGTTTGTGTATGCTTTCACCAGGCGTGTCTTCAACTAGCTGTCTGGTTCACAACCAGCCCATCATTCTGTGAGCTCCTACATCAGCTGTAAAAACAGCCAAACCAGCAGCATTGCCATTCACATACAGGATGGACTTTGCTAGCAGCAAAGCTCCATTAGCCACCACTCACATGCTGACCACAGCCTTGTTGGACACCACCTGACTTATATTCTCAACCTGGTCAGCTGTCTCTAGCTGCTGCCATCACTCGTCATGGACTCTTGCTTCATGGGGCTCAGCAGTTATGAATGCTATGAGGCAATCCTCCTTTCGTGATTAAATCCGCTCTCACTGAACCTTCTTACTGGTGAGTATAGTGTAACCTTTTTTCTCATTGTTCATTGTCTAGAAGTGACTCTTTATTTCATTCTTGTCATGAAGCAGTGATTCTTTATTTTCCTATTACTCATGTTCCATGTTTACTGATGTAATAAACTGTTGTTCATCACTGCCAGTGGCATATCAATATGTGTTCTCCCTTGTCATCACAGACATGAATCAGAGAGCTGATATTGGTCTGTTTGAAGTTACATAAGTGCTTTATTTGAAGCATGTTGCATGAGAAATATCACAACATAGCAGTGACTAGTGTAGTGAAATCAGGGGCAGGATGTAAAAATGTTGTAGACACTAACTATTAGACAAAATTAATGCAGGAAAATGACTTTATCATCTGTATAATGGGTTCAAACAATATGACAAAAAAAGAAGCAGCAGAATTTTTTACAAGCTAACAAAAGCAGAAACACAGTAGTTGCCACACTGCCTCATAGGCACGATCTAATTTTTAGTTCGTGTGTAAACAAAGAAATTTGGAAAACAAACATTAAATTAAGGAAACTGTGTTCACAATACCCTAAGTGCCATGTACTGGATATAAGCAAGCTGCATTGAAATCTGCACATGAAGTATGGAATGCATTTGAACTATTGAGGGAAAAGGTTTGTTTGTGATCAAATGAACGAAATAATTAAAGAAAAAATTCTAGGGAACAGAACAGTCTATCCTTCCAACAATAGTGAAGAAAACAAAATGAACAAGAATGAAGGATGAAAATAGAACACTGCTGACAATCCTAATTTAAACTAAAGGTATGTGATGCTGTAAATATGATTCCCAATTATCAAATCGTGAATACACCTTATCTAAAAATTTATCACCATAATGTGCAATCCCTAGGTAATAAGATCGATGAAATTAATGTACTGTTAACAGATGAACTTAAAGATATCTCACTGTTATGCATTTGTGAGCAATGGCTTAACCCAGAATTAATCCAGAATACGAAAATAAACAAATTCATTTTGGCTTCTTATTACTACAGGAAATACAACAAGCAAGGTGGGGTAGCAACCTACACAAAGGATAATGTAGACTTCATTACCCTACCTGATTTAACTAGAACAAATGTTGAAAAGGATTATGAAATTGCAGCTATAAAAATTACTCAGTACAATCTGGTTATTGCTAAGTTTGCCAATCACCATCTGGAAATTTTGAACTTTTCTTAAACAAAATATAGTCATTTCTAAATAAAGTAAATAAAATGGATTATGAGTTGATAATCAGTGGTGGCTTCAGTATTGATTTCCTCACAATTATTGGAAATAGAGAGACCCCTTTGAACCTTGCAACATCCTATAATTTAAAGGCTGAAGTAAAAGCCGCTACCCTAGTAACAGAAACTTGCTAAACGGCTCTAGATTAGTTTCTAGTCAAGAAGAGTTTACAAGAAACACCACTAAAAATTTTCAATGCAGAGTTTAGTGACCATCTTGCTCAAATATTAAGCATAAAAGTAAAAGGCAGTGTTATTAACAACATGTCTTTCAGAACTTTGTAGAAGTTACAATCAGGTTAATGTAAACTACTTCAACAACTTATTACAGAAAGAAAAATGGTCTGAAGTGTACAAAATTAATGATATAACTGAAAAATTCAACACTTTCATTGATACATTAACCCATTTCTTTGAAATTACATTCCCAATTAAAACATTTCCCATATGGGGAAACTCTAGAACAAATAGCTGGATCACAAGGGGAACATGGGTGTCATGCCAGAAGAAAAGACTACTTCATGAAATATGTAACTCAAAAAATTCCTCTCCAGTAGTACGCACATACTATAAAAATACTCCAAAATATTATGAAAAGTAATAAAAGCAGCAAAAATAATGCATAATGATGAATACATTTATAATTCAGCTAATAAATCAAAGGCTATGTGGAGTGTTATAAAAAAGATCTGGAGAATACAGACAACCTTGCAAAAATATAACACTGTCACAAAAAAGTAACAAACCTCTTAGAAGTAGCCAACACATTTAACCATTTTTTCATAGGTGTTGCTGATAATATGTTACAATCTAACTAAGAGCACGCAGGCAATGAATATAAAATAAGTGCATGTAGAGGATCAATGTACATCAGTTCTGTTTCACGAGATGAAGTAGCTAAAGCAATGAAAGGACTAAAAAATTCAAACTCTGCAGGCATTGATGGTATACCTGCAACAATATTAAAGAAGAGTGCATCAAACCTAATTGAAATACACACTTATGTGACTGCTCACTTCAGGTAGGCACTTTCCCTGATGTATTGAAAACATCAAAAGTTGTTCCTGTATATAAAAAAAGTTGAGAAAGATAATGTAAATAACTACAGGCCCATCACAATTTCCTCCTGCATCTCTAAAGTATTAGAAAAACTTATGTGTGATAAACTTATGAAATTTATAAATAAAAACAACATCCTATATAATGAACAACATGGATTCTGAAATAAGAGGTCAATGGCAATTGCTATTTATGAGTGAATCAGTTTCACCCTAAACCTGATGGACAAAAAACAGGAGGCAATAGGAGCATTTATTGACTTGTCAAAAGCTTTTGACATGGTGGATCATAAAATTCTGCTATCAAAGCTTGAAAGATATGGTATTTGAGGTCTGTCCAACAAATGGATCAGTTCCTTCCTGTCTAATCATAAGCAGACAGTGTGCATCAAGCACACAATATTGAACTAAAAATTGTATTTGAACACTTATCTGACTATAAACAAATTAAATGTGGTGAACCCCAAGGATTAGTAATGGAATCCCTTCTGTTCCTTCTGTACATAAATGATCTAAACTTAAATGCTGATGCACATAAAACAATCATACACTCCTGGAAATTGAAATAAGAACACCATGAATTCATTGTCCCAGGAAGGGGAAACTTTATTGACACATTCCTGGGGTCAGATACATCACATGATCACACTGACAGAACCACATGCACATAGACACAGGCAAAAGAGCATGCACAATGTCGGCACTAGTACAGTGTACATCCACCTTTCGCAGCAATGCAGGCTGCTATTCTCCCATGGAGACGATCGTAGAGATGCTGGATGTAGTCCTGTGGAACGGCTTGCCATGCCATTTCCACCTGGCGCCTCAGTTGGACCAGCGTTCGTGCTGGACGTGCAGACCGCGTGAGACGACGCTTCATCCAGTCCCAAACATGCTCAATGGGGGACAGATCCGGAGATCTTGCTGGCCAGGGTAGTTGACTTACACCTTCTAGAGCACGTTGGGTGGCACGGGATACATGCGGACGTGCATTGTCCTGTTGGAACAGCAAGTTCCCTTGCCGGTCTAGGAATGGTAGAACGATGGGTTCGATGATGGTTTGGATGTACCGTGCACTATTCAGTGTCCCCTCGACGATCACCAGTGGTGTACGGCCAGTGTAGGAGATCGCTCCTCACACCATGATGCCGGGTGTTGGCCCTGTGTGCCTCGGTCGTATGCAGTCCTGATTGTGGCGCTCACCTGCACGGCGCCAAACACGCATACGACCATCATTGGCACCAAGGCAGAAGCGACTCTCATCACTGAAGACGACACGTCTCCATTCGTCCCTCCATTCACGCCTGTCGCGACACCACTGGAGGCGGGCTGCACGATGTTGGGGCGTGAGCGGAAGACGGCCTAACGGTGTGCGGGACCGTAGCCCAGCTTCATGGAGACGGTTGCGAATGGTCCTCGCCGATACCCCAGGAGCAACAGTGTCCCTAATTTGCTGGGAAGTGGCGGTGCGGTCTCCTACGGCACTGCGTAGGATCCTACGGTCTTGGCGTGCATCCGTGCGTCACTGCGGTCCGGTCCCAGGTCGACGGGCACGTGCACCTTCTGCCGACCACTGGCGACAACATCGATATACTGTGGAGACCTCACGCCCCACGTGTTGAGCAATTCGGCGGTACGTCCACCCGGCCTCCCGCATGCCCACTATACGCCCTCGCTCAAAGTCCGTCAACTGCACATACGGTTCACGTCCACGCTGTCGCGGCATGCTACCAGTGTTAAAGACTGCGATGGAGATCCGTATGCCACGGCAAACTGGCTGACACTGACGGCGGCGGTGCACAAATGCTGCGCAGCTAGCGCCATTTGACAGCCAACACCGCGGTTCCTGGTGTGTCCGCTGTGCCGTGCGTGTGATCATTGCTTGTACAACCCTCTTGCAGTGTCCGGAGCAAGTATGGTGGGTCTGACACACCGGTGTCAATGTGTTCTTTTTTCCATTTCCAGGAGTGTATTTGCAGATGACACCATAATTCTACAAAAGGAGACAGCAATGAATGGTTACAGCAGACAGTAAACGCAGTCACGAAACAACTTAGCAGCTGGGCACAGAATAATCAGCTTGTAGTAAACAGCACTGCACTAAAATTCTGCAAAGCTCCTAACAAGGACATGTTTAATCCCACTGGTCTCTGTCAATGGTGAACTAGTTGGTAATAGTACTGAAACCAATTCTTATGACTTTGGCTGCAGGGCAACGTCAGATGGAATAGGAATATTGAATATCTCAATGCAGAACTGAGCAAAACATATTATCTTCTTTGCTCATTGAAATCATGCTGTAGTGAGAAAACAGTAACGAATGTGTATCATGCCTACTTTCATTCTCATCTCAGATATGGAGTCACCTTCCAGGGAAACTCTAAAACAGCTAATAGCACTTTTAAACTACAAAAAAGGGCCATTACAATCTTGTTTGGGTGCAAGCCTAGAGACTCTTGTAAGCCTCTGTTTAAGAAATCTGGTATTCCTCCATTACCATGTGTATACATTATGGAAATTAAAATAAACATAAATAGGTAAGGACTGCAGACTGCAAAAAAACTGTGATATACATGATCACTTTACCAGACAAAACAGAAACTTACATATAACTGAAATCAACACAGTTCTGTGCCAAAAAGGTACTTTTCACATGGAAGTTAAGCTTTATAACAAACTTCCTGAAAACATAAAAACTATTACTGAGGTGAATACACTTGGAAAATCTCTTAAGTCATATTTACATCATCACTGCTTTTACTTACTGAAGAATATTTAAATGTTTGAAGTGTGTTATACAAATACTTATGCATAAGTGTGTCATTGTAACCTTAAATACATATGACTAGAAATGACTTTCAGCTGTATGTTTATAACTTAACTTGTCCAATGTGTTACGCATAAGCTACTATGAGGACAACAGGGCCAATAAATATGACAACAACAACTTCTACATTTGGAGAAAAGAATATCATGAGTTATTCTAAATGGTTATTCTTTCTTTACCACTGCTTTCTTAATGTTTATGTGAATACATTGGTAGTTATCTAACAATACCAGTAATCTGCACAGCGTAAGAATGGAGAGCTCTTTATATTATCACTTATCATGCAGTTAACCTTGAATCTTGGAAATCAGATAATTTGTAGAAAGAGTAGCAGTTTAAAAAATTAATTAATTAATTTCATTTTTAATCTTCAAAGTTATCAAATTTCTTAGTTTGTATTTGCCAGCAGCTTGGTAAAGACCTTTTCACAACAATAGAGAACACTGTTCTGAAAACCAGACAACAAAGTTTACATAAAAATTATTTTTATGTCTTGTCAAGGCCTTGTATTGCAGCTGCAAAAATTGCACTTCATGCACAACCGATTTTTATTATAAACCACATATAGCATTAAGCAATAAACTTTTTGGAGCGCTGCTTTATATGGATGCAAAATGTGGGTAATGAAGAAGACAGAAAATTAACCATTAGATCAAATAAATAAATAAATAAATAAATAAATAGAAGCTTTTGCAATAAACATTTATCTTCTTTAAATAATAGATAAGGATAGCAGTAGGGTGAGGGGACAGAGAGAGAGAGAGAGAGAGAGAGAGAGAGAGAGAGAGAGAGAGAGAGAGAGAGAGACTACATCCTAAAGTTCAAAAGCTGCTGTTTTCTCTTATTGCTAGTAGAATACTTTCCAAACCAGGCAAATCTCCAGAATGAGATTTTCACTCTGCAGCGGAGTGTGCGCTGATATGAAACTTCCTGGCAGATTAAAACTGTGTGCCCGACCGAGACTCGAACTCGGGACCATTGCCTTTCGCGGGCAAGTGCTCTACCAACTGAGCTACTGAAGCACGACTCACGCCCGGTACTCACAGCTTTACTTCTGCCAGTACCTCGTCTCCTACCTTCCAAACTTTACAGAAGCTCTCCTGCGAACCTTGCAGAACTAGCACTCCTGAAAGAAAGGATATTGCGGAGACATGGCTTAGCCACAGCCTGGGGGATGTTTCCAGAATGAGATTTTCACTCTGCAGCGGAGTGTGCGCTGATATGAAACTTCCTGGCAGGTCCCGAGTTCGAGTCTCGGTCGGGCACACAGTTTTAATCTGCCAGGAAGTTTCATATCAGCGCACACTCCGCTGCAGAGTGAAAATCTCATTCTGGAAACATCCCCCAGGCTGTGGCTAAGCCAGGTCTCCGCAATATCCTTTCTTTCAGGAGTGCTAGTTCTGCAAGGTTCGCAGGAGAGCTTCTGTAAAGTTTGAAAGGTAGGAGACGAGGTACTGGCAGAAGTAAAGCTGTGAGTACTGGGCGTGAGTCGTGCTTCGGTAGCTCAGTTGGTAGAGCACTTGCCCGCGAAAGGCAAAGGTCTCGAGTTCGAGTCTCGGTCAGGCACACAGTTTTAATCTGCCAGGAAGTTTCAGTCAAATCTCAACCAACATGATTTTCTTCTTCCACTCTGATGTTGGATGATTTCCAGGTTGCTGCCTTTTGTTACCTATCTTTGTCTACTCTGCTCGCAGACATGGTTCAGCATCTTGTAGTACTGACTATCCTGGAGTCTCTAAGCTCTACTTCACATTAGGCTATGTGCTTATATTATAGCAAATGATTATAATTACGACTTATAATGGAAGGATTAAAAGTAACGAATCAGTTTGTTACTGAGGCTACAAGGAATCATTCATTTGGCAATGAAGGGAAGTTTGGTGCGGTAAAAGGTGTAGAGGGAGACCAAGATTTGAATACAGTAAGCAGGTTCAAATGGATGTAGATCACAGTAATTACACAGAGTTGAGAAGACTTGCACAAAATGGACTAATGTGGAGAGGTGCATCAAATCAATCATTGGAGTAAAGACTACAGCAACAAAATTTAAAAGTATGTCTATGAACATGATCTGCTAGGGATATAAAAGTGTTACTACATGAAAATAATCCAAATCTTGGAAAGTTTTATGGAAGTAACAACTTACATCCTTATCTTTGTTGATAATTGAATGGTGGTTGATAACAGAGAATTTTACTTTTTAAAGAGTGCTGAGTGAAACTGTCACTCTACACACAGTCTCCTTTTCATGTTTGCTTCAGGCAAAGACAGGTTAGATGGTTTATCAAAGTATTTTGCACACTGTGGTTACTCTCTATTGATACCTTCACCAGTTATGTAATAATTTAGGTAATAAAAGACAGTGTTTCAAATGACTGAGAATCATCACTATTCTCTTCCATTTCTTCTCTGAATTCAGATTTTGATCCTCTGTTGGCATCTTTGAGAGTGTTCTGGAGTTGTCAGCAGGCCTACCACATGAATTACCACCAGAAGGTTCCTGAAGGGTTTAAATGTTAAGTTGATATAAGCGAAACAGGAAACTAATAGAGGATAATGATCTAAAAGATTTGGGTGTGTACTTTAGATCCAATGTTCCTTGAATTCATGACTTTGAGTCCAAAGACATATCTATGTCCACACCAGTATAAATACTCTTCAAGCCTATTTCACTGCATGACACAAGGTAATACTTACCAATATTAGCAACTTTGTATCCTATTCCATTCACATACTGAGTGAGGAAAAAGTACTGTCTGCATGTGCTCTGATCTCACCTGACTTGTTGTAATGATCCCATCCATGAAATATATAACAGTGAGACCATTCTGCTCCCATCAGTTCTTTCAGTACCAGTTTTCTACATTTAACAAACAGGTTTTCATGAGGATAGTCACCTTTCTTCCAAAGAGTTCCATTTAAATTCCATTAATATCTCCACTACATTTTCACAAAGGTTATGCCAGCCTTTTGTGAGCACAGAAGAACATCTCTGAATCTGATAAATGTCTGATGCTGTGCCTATTTTATATGGGCATCAAACACTGGGGTACTGCTCCAGATTTGGCCACAGTAGCAATTTGTATGCAATCAATTGTTTATTGGAGTTATTTTGACTTAGAACTGTAGTTAGTTATTATTAACTGCTGTAGTCTTACACTAACTGAAATCTACCATTTATGGCCTCCACCGAATGTTGTGTTACCCTAGACTGCACATATATTAGCTGGTCTGCTTGCTCTCTCTTGTGCAGTTTTATGAAGAAATCTGAAATTTATCTCATTGTCCAGTTCCTGATAAACAGATATAGCTCATAATAGTCACATTCTGCTATCTAGTTTAAATACGTTGGCAATGGCATTGATATAATAACTGTAAGATGCATGCAGAGTTACATTACTACTTTTCATAGGTAAATCTTCATCTGCAAACAGCCTGCCTAGCACTGACAGAATAGAACACAATCTTGAATTATCTTTTAGTATGTGGGAATGAATACAAATCTAGTGTCAAATACAAAAGTACATAACTAATATTTCATATGCTTTTTAATTCTTACCAACATTATTTATACAGCTGAAAGACTTTAGCCGGCAGGGATTACTAAATAGGCGAGGGGGATTTATCCCATCAGTTGCACATATTGGCCTGTACTCTAATGTGCAAAAGCTGGGGCAATTGTTTTCTGCACACAATGAAGAAGAAAGGAAAACTATATCTGTAAACAGACAAATACCACATACTTTACTACCATACAAGTGGAAGGCAATACTTTATAATAACAGATATGGTATGTAAAACTGTTATGTGATTGAATATATTTTCAGTTTTTGTCATTTAGTGGAATGAAAATAAGGAAAAATGCACTCTAAAATCTTATTACTGATATAAGATTTGTGATATGCATAGTGATGAGAAAGCTGCAGTCATTACTTACTACAGATTTTACATGTTCATTAAAAAAAGTTGCTTCTTTCTTTCTTGCACAAAGTTGTTGTTGTTCATCTGGTGTAAAAGAATTAAAAATAAATAAAACAGAAAGGAATATAGATGACCCCCTCACTTTATACCGTTAATTTTTTTTGTCATTCTTCCTAATTTTCTAGCTCATTACTATTTGTCTTGTAGATATGAATAACTTTCACACAAAACATAATTCAGTTGCAGAAGACAAGTAATAGTTATTTGTACCTACAAAATCAACTGTAATTTCCATATACTTCGGGCATCGAACTGTTACCAGGCACATATGTACAATTTAGAGCTTGTAGCTTAGCTGTAGGATAATGTGCTTTTTCTGAGGGTAACAGAGCTCGGGGTAAAGTGGATGTGTACGTTTATTTGCTTGTTTGTGCTGGAGAGAGACATTTCCAAAAACTAAGCTTCTAGTTTCAATTATTGTTTATGCCCCTTTAACCACTCAATACTGAAACCAAATGTAAATGTATATCTTTATTCTTTACATTATTTGTCTCCCACTGAACACTTAAAAAGGTATCATATTGATGAAATGTGTATTGCTTCATTAATATTTGCAAGAGTACACCAATAATTTGCAAATAATATCATATTGTAAGAATGGAGGACTATTCACTATGAGCATTGCTATATACCATGATACTAATAATAACACATACTCCTCTACCCTAAATAATTAAATATTTTTATTTAAAAAATTTGTTTATTATAATATTGTGAGGCTAATATATTTTTAATGTTACTATGAATTCAGAGCAGTTTTAATCACACTGATAAATGAATTAAAAAATGATAAAAGGGCTGTAATTTGAAACTAATTATATTTAAATCATAATTTGAATATTATATTTATCTAAAACCAGCACCAATTAGAAACAGGATAAGATGCAGTTTCATATTCACTCTCACAGTTTGCCTGAAATGAGCTAATGTAGATCTTTCACACACACAGTGAACTGATTTTGTAAGATGTGATAAACTGTTAAACTGTTGCTGATGATAAGCAGTTATCTCTTCTGGTCCATTAACAATCTTTCCAAAGATGATAACTAGATGTATTTACAAGATAACTGTCTTCATTATGTGCTGAGGCAGCAACTTCATATCTAATGGCGTGTTATAGACATGAAATGCATTAAGGACAACTGCCAGATATTTTTCTTGTCCTTTGATTTAAAACTGTGAACATTTATGTTCAGAATAGTCATTATTAGCAAATCTTAATCATTTACGGATCATGATTAGATAGATTGCCCAGTATTACAGTATTATGAATATGCATACAACAAAACATTAGTACTTCAATAAGAAGATGAGTGGTTGGTATGTGGGTTAATACTATGAAAATGAGCATTTAATGGCTGTCTTAATTAAAAGAGGAAACATAATATAGGAGTATTTAGTGACATATTTTAATTATTCCAAATGTCTTTTCTGTGATAAAAATGTAAAAAGAGTCACTAGTTTTACATTTGCTCTGAACTCCTTCAGTGTCTATGATTGTATTGTAGTATGCATCACAGTAAAGTTTTTCAGTGCTACTACTGGAAGTCTGTTAAATGTTTTGGATCACTGGCAAATTGCAGTGTCCATGTTTCACTTTCTCATGTATTCAGACTATGGATTTCAAGCCTCAGCTAATAGGTTCCATTAAAAAAAAAGTTCTTTATACATAATTAAGGTCGACTGAACATTGCTATTACCCCTAGCTGGACGAAGATGGTCTTCAATGATCCAATTCCTTACAAGACGATAAAATTTTAACTGCTTTCTCTTATATTAGAAGAACACTCTTGAAATCTGCTGAGAGCCCCCACAACTGTAATTTATAACATATGTGACTGTGAAAGAAGGCATGGTACAGCTGGTAGTATGAACCAAAACAAGGAAAAAATGTGAGTAAACATAGGCTCTAAATTGCAAACATCTGTTAAGTGTTGTCATTGTGAACAGTTTTCACAGTTCTGAGTAAGTGCAGCATGGAAATAGTTTGTGTTTTGATAAGTTTGTGAAATGGTTTAACACTGTAGTTTTACCTTTGCACTTACCATCATAATAGAAACCTATTATTACACATGAGAAATGGCAGACACGATCGTCTGTTATGATCAGACAAATCGAAGCAACTGCTGAGCCTGTGTTGTCTATGCTGATAAATATCTAGACTGCATGGTACCATCTCCACAATTATTCAGCAGTCGTTTCCAGTCACTCTGGCAACAATGGATCGTGGCAGTCCTCTCACTATTTGTACTTTTTTCATGGAAGAGCGAGTATTTGAACAAGTGGAAAAAGTTACGGGAACCAATGTATGCAGAATTTCAGCATCTATCGAGTTAGTTGTCCTCTGGTCTGAGAGACACTGCAAAACAGTTGTTATATACCCATATCATGCACAATGTGTCCAGGTCTTTCGACCACACGATTCGCCTCCTAGTACGCAGTTCTGCCAGGCTGTTGCAAAGATGTGGTGCAGATCCACTTTTCACGACAAAGATACCTTTCACAGATGAAGCTAGTTTCACATGAGATGGGATTGTCAATTTTCATAACCAACAAGTATGGGCTGTTGCACTTGAAGAATCAAGGCATCAGCACTTGCAATTAATGTATGGGTGAAAATTTTTGGCTATATACCAATAGGACTTTACATACCATGGTACGTCTTGCCTCTGTTTCAAATCAATATACCAGAAAATTCTTATCAACTAAACCTTTGCCATCAGGAAAGTTATTATTGTTACTAAAATATTTTTTAAGCAAGAGCAAAAATAAGTACAGTTTTCTGTTTACATCAGACTAGGTATACTTTTTGTTTAAGAGATCCACAGTGAGATCCTCAAGGATGTGACAAAAGTCATAACACAAGAAAACATCACACATAATAACAGAAAAAAGATATGATAATGTTTCTTCCAAAGATCCTAAATGAAATTATCCTCATGGATATGGAATACGTCACAAAAATCTTAAACATATTTTCATTCTAAGAAGCAATAAAAAATTCCTCACTAAATTTGTATTGGGGTGCATATGTTAATTCTCATGCTATTGTAGCCATGCATCATCATTAAACAGAAATTGTGTTTACAACATTCACGGTATATTTATTCCCTCATAGAGGTCTGTTGTAAATAACCCACTTCATTTCAAAAGGAGCAATGGTATACATAATTACAATACCAGAAGGAAAATGATATTCATAACTCTATCATAAGCACAAAAAAGGATGCACAGTGGTACAACTAAAATTTTTGATAAATTACCCAGTGATATGAAATGTCTGAGAGACAGCAAAGTAAAATTTGAAAACAAACACAAAAAATTTCCCCTTGACAATTGCATCAATTCCACAGAAGAATTTTTGTCATTTTAATGTGTGGAAGGTGGCAGGTAGGATTTATTTATTTATTAAGCATCCATTCATCAAATCCGTGATATAGGATGTAGCATATTTGGTACTACTTAATAGAAAGAAGGAAATAATTGAAATTTATGTGAACAGATATTCACATACAAAAATCAAACAATGGAAAATCCAGGATGGAATGTAACAATATTAGAGAAGGAAAGTTGCTACTCACCATATAGCTGAGATGCTGGGTCACGATGTTGTTGTTGTTGTTGTTGTGGTCTTCAGTCCTGAGACCGGTTTGATGCAGCTCTCCATGCTACCCTATACTGAGCAAGCTTCTTCATCTCCCAGGACTTACTGCAACCCACATCCTTCTGAATCTGCTTAGTGTATTCATCTCTTGGTCTCCCTCTACGATTTTTACCCTCCACGCTGCCCTCCAATGCTAAATTTGTGATCCCTTGATGTCTCAGAACATGTCCTACTAACCGGTCCCTTCTTTTTGTCAAGTTGTGCCACATACTCCTCTTCTCCCCAATTCTATTCAATACTTCATCATTAGTTATGTGATCTACCCATCTAATCTTCAGCATTCTTCTGTAGCACCACATTTCGAAAGCTTCTATTCTCTTCTTGTCCAAACTATTTATCGTCCATGTTTCACTTCCATACATGGCTACACTCCATACAAATACTTTCAGAAACGACTTCCTGACACTTAAATCTATACGCGATGTTAACAAATTTCTCTTCTTCACAAACGCTTTCCTTGCCATTGCCAGTCTACATTTTATATCCTCTCTACTTCGACCATCATCAGTTATTTTTCTCCCCAAGTAGCAAAACTCCTTTACTACCTTAAGTGCCTCATTTCCTAATCTAATTCCCTCAGCATCACCCGATTTAATTCAACTACATTCCATTATCCTCGTTTTGCTTTTGTTGATGTTCATCTTATATCCTCCTTTCAAGACACTGTCCATTCCGTTCAACTGCTCTTCCAAAAATTCACACAATTATAGCTTTTGGCCATTAAGGCCTTTGTCAACAATAGACACATGCGTGCGTGCGCGCGCGCGCACACACACACACACACACACGTGTTCGTGTAAGTGTGTGTGTATGTGTGTCTATTGTTGAAAAAGGCCTTAATGTCTGAAAGCTATAATTGTGTGAATCTTTTTGTTGTGCCTATTGCAAATCAGTATTTCCTCTATACGGCGAGTAGCAACTTTCCTTCTCTAATATTGTTACAGATATTCACTTACAGTGTGATAGCACTTATCTTTCAAATGTGTGTCTTTTCTTTTTTGTCCTGATGTGGTGGGGAAGTTTATTGTAAAGTTTTTTGCCAGTTTGCAGTTGTCCATTTTCCCGGAGACTTTTGTTTGCATACTCACTGTGAAGGTCCAATTTTTGCCTGGTGTCATATGTTTGGATGTTTGATTTGTACATACAAAGTTGTTTTTAGCCTCTGAAATTTTCTTTGTGTAACTAAGTACCACAAGAATCTACAGGCATGGCAAAGGAGTGCTTTCAAAAGAATTTCAAAAGTCTCTCGGTGCAGTATTTTCTGTTGCCCTTATGTTCCTTTTATGCTATGAAACAGCTTTTTGCATGTTGGCAAGTTGCCCTGAAAAAAATTATCCTACATGACAGCAGCGATTTTACTTGGTCATAATATGCATTTTCAATGCTTCTTTTGTTGTACACCAAGCAAGTATGTTTATGCCATAATATATGGAGGCTTAGTTTCTTGGTGATGTAACTGATATGTGTGTCCCACCTCATGTTATCCTGATTTCAAATTCCTAGAAATTTTGTTGCATTTACAATTTATAATTGCTCTGCAACAGATTGTAAACTCACATCTGTATATTTAATAATAATAATAATAAAACAAATAACTTATAAAAGTGTGTTCCTTAAAAATGGGCATCTTCATGAATCAGTCATCATCATCAGTTTTCTGCAGTATTAACAGCTCCTATGTATCTACATTTCCTGTGATCTATAGCTTCCTTTCTAATGTCACTGTGACAGCCTCAGACAGCAGCGCAGCAACTGCATTATCTTCACCAACCATAAAGCTATAACAAATGCTTTCCAGACCAACAACACCAACTGTTCACCATGCCAACTAGAGCAGTTGCGGTACGTGACCCAGATGACAACAGACATCTGACACATTTCCGGCATGGACAATGTCATCGCTGACTCTTGTCGCAGGATTGTGCAGTCAAATCCACCCCAGTGAACTCTGAATGTGTTGCACAAGAACAGGAGGGTGATGGAGAAATGGACAGCTTCTGATATTATCCTTCCAGCGGCCTATGTCTGGAACTGGTGCCCATCGCTGGCTCCTCCTGGAAGATTTCGCGTGACATTATGACAGGCACACATCGCCCCTTTCTCCCAAAAAAATCTGTGCAGCGCTTTCAAATCTGTCCACAGGTTACCACATACTGGTGAAAACACCATGGTGTCACTTGTGGCAGCGCGTTTCATCTTGCTTGGAGTCTGGAAGGACTGTCATTGGTAGGCAAACAACTGTATGGCCTGCCAAAGTCAGGCGACAAACTCAGGCACTCAGATGCCTTCCCTGATGTGACATGTCGCTTCACACATGTCCACGTGCACACTGTAGGCTCATTTCCTCTGCCCCAAGGCAAGCCTCCTTACAATTGTGGACCACTTCACCCGCTCGCCAGAGGCAATGACCAAAGCAGAAAATCACCACCGAGACAAGATGCTACTGCCCTCATTGACACCTGGGTGGTGCACATTGGCTGCCCCAGCTAAGTAACTGCTGACGGCAGCCACCAGTTCGACTGTGCACTGTTCAGACATGTTACCTGACTGTGTTCCGCACAGCTACACCGCACGACTAGCTACCACCTGGCATTTAGTGGCATATCTAGCAGCTTAATTGGACACTGAAGGTGTCCCTGAGGTGTCAAGATACCACCTGCATGGAAGCAATGCTGCGTGTACCCCTCAGCCTGTGAGTGACACTGAAGCAAGAGATTGGCACCTCACCTATATACCTCATCTACTGTCAGTTGCTCGCCAACCCTGGAGAATTCATGGAGGAAGTACCAACGCCCTGCGATGCCTTGGCCCCACCATTAGAAGAACGCCTACGCAGTCACCAGGCCAGCCTCCAACTGCACTCACCAATGTGGCACACTGCCAGCAAAGCCTTTGTCCATGCAGACCTACAGCACTGCACGCATATGATACTGTGCACAAACACAGTACAACCACCACTTTGGCCGCTCTACCTGAGACCACACAGTGTGATAATCCATGGTGCGAAGACATTGGAGATCGAGTATAATGGTATGCCAGCTAAAATCTCGCTTGACAGGGTCAAACCGGTGTATGTCTTGACAGGGCCCACCACCGGGAACTTCTTCATCCTGGTGAAAGAGTTAGTAACAGATGACACTCTGCATGTAACTGGCCATGCAGAGTGTAACCCAGCAGTTGTCAGTGACTCATGTGTGCCACCAGCTGTCACAGAGCAGCTGTGTGCACCTCAACCTACCCCAGCCCCATCCAGACAGCTGCCCAACAGTGCCTCACCCACGTGCACCGGCCAGCCCCACCGCAGCGACCAGCAGTATATGTCACATCCACCAGCCACCGTGTTCACTTCAAACACCTGTGCTGCATCGTAATGATGTCATGCTGCACACAGCAGTGTGCACACATAATGCCCACCACCTGCCGCTAAGATCCTGTCTCTGGCAGGCTGCCTCACCAGATAAAACAAATCTCTAGTCAAGCTCCAGACACTGCTACCCATCTTACCAGCTGTTTGCTCATTGCAGCTCGTGGAATTGCCATCGCACCTCCACCACATCAGATGTCGAGGCTGAACTGACTCCTGCACCGGTTCCTGTGTCAAGTCCCAGTTGATCTCTGGATACCGCTTCCTGCACCACTGGGTATGTCCACCACAGCTCTGGAAGCCATGTTTGAGCCCCGATGACACCGCATTTGTGTTTGTTAAACTTTCCATTGTCTCTGCTACCGCAAGCTAGTACCACATCGCACTTCTGCACCATGTTTGTCAAACAAAAATCAGTGCATCTCTATGAATATTTTGTTTAATTATTTTACCCATGGTTAACGAGACCTTATTTATTTGCATATGAACTGAGTGTTACGAACAATGCATCTTTCACCTACACTTCATTTCTTATCCTTTGTAGCAGTTAACTACAGTTTGTTCGTGCGTCAGTGTTCTCTGAGCTACATCTGTGCACAAGATCTGCAACCACTCGTCGCTACAGACAGTTCCCGCACAGTGTTGTCGGGCACTGCTGTTTTAACGCGCCACGTCGGATCACACCCCTGCGTGCCCCACCAGCCACTCATGACGTCACACAACACCGCCTTCGTGCCTGTGATGACATCACGCACCGCTGCCACTGCACTCGTGCTGTTGTCACCACAAGTGTAATATATGCTGGCCGCAGATGGAACATTTTGATCTCTTGCACCAAACAAACTCCACTTCCAAAGGGGGGGGATCTGTGTGGCAGCCTTGGACAGCAGCACAGCAGAGTGCACAGTCAAGGGGCCAACATTCAACTGCGAATGCCCTTATGCAAAAGTACCTTTAGGCCAAAGCACGGCAACGATGCAGTGCTGATGGATGCGCAAGACACAAAAAGAGACACTAGTGTGAGCTAGACACTGTTACTCAACAGATGTCTGCATTGTGTTGCGATCTTGCCAGCTGTGGTTCACTTGGATCAAGCACAATGAGCCCCCCCACCATCATGTATGCAAATCAGACAGTCGCCACTCATTCACTGTGTTTGTCGCACCCACAAATTAAACAGCATCCACAAGACAAGAGAACATTTGCACACTCAGCCTGACACACACCCACTGCCTTCCGTGGCCATTAGTCTGTACTGCATGCTCGATCACTGACGGGTGTATACACTCCGGGATCAGTGTTCGAGCCATTAACCGCGGTTGTGCGCTCACCCACGCAAACATTTCCAGTGTAATAATTATAACTTTTTGGTGTATGTATATTGCTGTGAAGAAATGTGTTGTGCATAACAATGAGTAATAGCCATCACCCGTGCCTAAAGCTTGGACTCAGTTCATAGGCGCGGCAGTGGCCAGCCCACAGTACAACAGGTTCGAAAGTGGCAAAACACCATGCATTGCTCACTCCATCAGTGTATGTGCTGCTGTTTATCACATCATCCAGAATCCCTCACCTCCTATTTCCTTCCCTGTACCCATCTAAGACTGTTTTTATAATCACCTTCTTCTTTCTTAATATATAAGGTGAAGAAATAAATGCTACAGTTGGAGGTTGGCATACAATTCCTCATCCAGATTCAAGAAAAAAGTTTATCTAGCAAAATCAGATCAGGTGCATTTTGAAAACACACATATGAAACAAGTACCTGGTAACACGGTCACACTGTGCTGCATATCGGAATGTACAAAGGAATGTGTATCACCCCACACTACCACATCAGCCATCGAAGCTCACTGCGTGGACTGCTGGGACATAAAACTCACATCCACTGTGGAGCTATGGTTTGAATCATCATCATGTTCCTTTTTTTTATTTTTTAGATGTTTGGTCCTTAACTATTGTCATTTATTAGCAGGACATAATTTTGTCAAATGACAATAGCCTATTACATGACAGTGGCATCCATTAAACTGCATGTATGTGGCTGCTAACAGTGCAGTGCACGACCATAACTGGTCCTGTCAAGTTCAAGTATAGTGGCTTCCCAACAGAGTTCACAATTGATGAATACGTCGATATGTTTTTGGTGATGGGTGCATCTGATAACCAAGCTGCAGCTGCTGCTCGTGCATATGCTGCACAGTACCCTCAAAGGCACCAGCCCGCTAATAAATTTCTTCATTGCCTGGAGCAATGTCCTCGGAAACCAGTAATCTTTGTCCATAAGTAATGGACACATTTTTCATTGCCTGGAGCAATGTTTTAGGAAATCAGTAATCTCTCTCCATAAGTAATAAGACACAGATCATCCAAGGACTAGACATCCATCAGTCATCTTGGCAAAGTACTTGTGATATTGCAAGGCAATTCCAGGTATCTCAAAAACTGGTTGTTGAAGTGTTGCATCATGAAGAACTGCATCCATATCATTACACATTAACTCAATACCAGCAGCCAGAAGAACACATTCAAAGAGTACAGTTTTGTCAATGCTTTTTGCACCACATGGAAGATAATGAACAATTTATAAATCATGTGATGTGGACTGACAAATCTAGCTTCACTTGTGAAGGTATTTTCAACCTCTACAACAGTCATTCTTCGTCAGGACACAACCCACATTACATTCATGAAGGTGGCCTTCAGGCATGCTTTGGCATAAACCTGTGGCTTGGAATCATGGGAGGAGTGGTTTTGGGTCCTTACCTATTGCTGGACAAGATAAATGCACCTCTGTGTCATACTTTTCTTTGCAATAATTCGCCTGATGCATCAGATAATATTCCACTTGGTGTCTGGTGACAGCAATGGCTTCAGCATGATGGTGCACCACATTTATATTATTTATTGATTTATTTCTCAAGTAAAGACCTGCTGCCTGCTATTATATAGTGGGCCATACATTTTGTGATTTTATATGTTATATCACAAAAATTTAGTTTTATTACCAGTATTTTTGTGAGTATTATACAAAAGGGTAAAATAAAAAATATAGAAGAGTACAAATGTATATATACAGTTATGTTTAAATTTGTAGCCAACTTAGATAATGATAATAAATAAGATATATAATAACTTGCGGATGCATTTTCTGTTAAAATTAAAACTGTATTTAATGGAAGAAATAAGATATGACAATAATGTTGATTTATATATGATGTAACGGCTCTTCTTCTTATGTCTTCTATGTGTTTCCTACACATCTGTTACTATGTTGTTTTGACTGTGGTAATGCTTAATTAATAATCTATTTATTAGTTGGGTGAAATGGAATGAAATGTTGTGTGGCTGGTGCCACCCGTTGGGTAGACCAGTTGCCTGGCGCAAGTCTTTTGAGTTTACGCCACTTCGGCAATTTGCGTGTCGATGGGGATGAGATGGTGATGAAGACAACGCAACACTCTGTCCCTGAGTGGAGAAAATCTCCGACCCTGCCGGGAATCTAACCCGGGCCCCTTTGCATGGCATTCGGTCACGCTGACGATTCAGCTATCGAGGTGGACATTAGTTAGGGTTAGAATGTGTTACTGAACTTAAGGCATCAGTGGAGGTTGTGAGTTGATTTACTGTGCCATAGTCAGTGGCACTAGGTTTGAGGGCTCGGTAAAACTTCAAGCCAGTCACATCTGATGCAGCAAAAGCAGAAGAAATGTCCCATCTTCAGATGGTGTTACATGCAATGAAATGGTACAGCTTACTTTTACTTTGTTTGTATGTGTATCTCATCTTCACTTCTTGTGCGTGATGTAGCATCCAAGTCAGTTCTGTGATTGTACCTGTGTCATTTATTATGTACTGCTGATCTGTCAGACAGAGCCTGTCTTATTCTAATGTATGGTCTCTCTTGTTTGTATGCTGCTTGTTGTGCTTGTGATACTTAATTTGCAATGTTGTTTATAGCGTTCAGTCATCGTTTCTGTGTATTAACTGTCCAATGTCTTTGTTCTCTATACTTGGTCTTATATGTCGTTGGACATCAAAGATGAGCATTATGTGTTCAGGTGAACCATTCTCACTACAGGCACAAGTGAGAGTCTGTTTTAGGCCAAACCTGTGGAGATGCTCAGGCTATGGGCCATGAGAGAGTGCACCATGCTATGTGTTGGGTTTATGTACTTCAAATTTATCCACTCTCAGATACTGGGGAAGAAAGCATAGACCCACTGTCCCTTGCCAATTTTGCCCCATTCTGTCTGCAATGTATCAATTCTCCATTTATCATTTCTCCACTTGTTTAATTCCCATTTGTCGGGTATGTCTTGTACAGTTATTTCTCTTACTCTGTCTGCGTCTTCCCCTCTTTAGCCAGCTGCTCTGTGGCAAATTGGAATACCTACAGGGAAAACCAGTACCATGCACACACTGCCTAAATTGATGTCATGCTGAAAGACCCCGAGATTCCAAGTAGAACACTTCTCTGGCCATGCCTAATGATGGTTTTATGCATACCTATGCATAATTGATGTGCCTAAGCACTAGCCCCAAAACAAGTTATTGATTCAAAGACTGCTACGTAATGTGTCTCAATTGTCTATAGGGGTAGTCTGTATTGTACAGATTTCAGTCTTGCAAGTTTGTGCATGAATTTCGGTGCATGTTCTTCAAAATGTAAATGTTCGTCAATATCAATGCTGAGGTATCATGTCACAGCTTTCCTTCTTATAAATTTCTTGTTATCGTTATAATTGGCGTTCTTTTCAGTGTGCCTCTTAGAAGTAGGTAAACAATTTTATTACTTGCTGTTGTTTGTGCACAATTCACCAAAGAATGCAAGGATTTGCATGGCTTTACTCTCTAACTGGGACCTGGAGTGTGACAGTACCATGGCCGCCGTAAGGTCATCAGTGTATGCAACCACCTTGTTTGCCATGTTGTCGTCATTTAGAGCATTCAGTGGTTCTATGGCTATGTCCCAGAAAACTGGACCACATATGAATCCTTGCAGACAACCCATGGTTACCCTTTTCTAAACTTTTGGTGACCAGTCTTCCATTCTGTTATCCTGTTTTTACAATAATCTTAAAGGCTGTTGTATAGAACCAGCAGAATTCTCATGTCTCTAAGTATTGCTACTATGAATTTGTCAGGTACTGTCATGTCGGTTCTATAGCTCTGTGCATCGTTGATGGATTTATGTGGTCGAAAGCCAAACAGACGTGGGCTTAGTCCGAAGAGCTCCCAGTGTGACTGAAGTCTCTTACACAGCAATCTCTCCTGTACCTTTGCCAGGATGTTAATGAGGCATATTGGTCTGTATGTCTTAGGGTCACAGGTATGGTACAAGTGGAGTAGCTTGTTTTATGGTTTCTTGGTGGTGCCACCCAGGGCCAAAGCCTTTTTGTTCTTTACTTTGTGTATTGCCAATGCGACTTCCTCACAAGCAAAAAAGGATGGAGATACCTTTGTTTTCATATTTGTCATCAAGTAGTCTGTGAAAGTCGCTGTGGAGTTGGTTGTCCTGCATGTGGTCATCGTCAGGAAATAGTTTGTTGAGCATACTGTGCCATGCATCTCTAGTCTCTTGTGGTAATAATATCTATTATTTTTCCCAGTGGTGATAATACTGTTGGGGTCTTGATATGTTTAGTCTGCAGTTTAAACAGCTGCCCTCTCCCCTGCTTAGCTGAATGGTAACATGCTTGCCTACCACGCAGTGGGCCCACGTTTGATTCCCAGCCGGGTTGGAGATTTTCCCTGCCTGTGGACTGGGTGTTGTATTATTATCCTCATCATCACCATCGCACAAGTCATCCAATGTGGTGTCATCTAAAGTAAGACTTGCTCCCAGCGGCCAAACTTCCCCAGATGGAGGCCAACAATGTCACATGATCATTTCATTTTTTTACAACTTCCCCCCCCCCCCCCCCAGATGTTTTTCTGTAAGTTTGCTCTAACATATGTGTCCCAGTGGTTTCTCCTGATCTTATGTGCTTTGTCTCATAAGTATTTATTCTGATGTATGTAATATGTTTCCATTTCTTCTAGTGTTCCATGTTGTTAGTGAGAGTCTTGTCATGAGTTAACCATATTGTGTGCCGCTGCCTGTATTGTTAACATTGTAAAAATACTGACTCATTCCATATTCTTGCATCTCCATTGCTATCAGGATCAACAGGATCAACGGAACTCGCAATAAAGTAAAATAAATACATAAATATGTTTTAGTGTTGCGGTGGTGTAGAAGTCTAATTTCTCTTTCCTGTGCTATCTTTGATTTTTGGTTATATTGTCTTGTATCATGAGTATCTTTTCTTAATCTTGTTGATAGTGCTGACCATGGTGCCCTTTGTTTGGGTGCATTGCGTGATGGTGCACCGCCATACTTTGGAATGAATGTGTGTAACTATTTAAATAAAGCATTTACAGGGAAATGGATTGGTCATAGAGGTCCAATGTCTTGGCCTATTGGCCTATATGTTTCATGTACGTTACTCCACTAGATTTTTATTTGTGAGGAACTTAAAGGAACAAGTTTACAGTACTACAGCCATGGATGTAAATGACCTAATAGCTTGTGTGCGTGCCACTTCGGCAATGGTGGATGTGAGTATGTAGGGTCCAGCAAAGTATGATCCAGTAAGTGGTAAATGTGTTTGTAAATGCAAGATAGTCATTTTGAACATCTTCTCTAAAGTTAATGTTGTTTGTACGTATATGTACCAACTACAAGAACATCTGGATGTCAAAAGTACAGAATGGAATTACTGTGCATAGCATAATGTGCAAACCAATGTAGCCTACCTATTGTGCTTTTTGTACCTCATTGGCTACAGATGGTGTTACTGTATCCACTATTATTTCCTATTGAATTAATTTGTGTCATGGATGAAACAAAGTGGTTGTTTATATCTGCAAGAAGTTCATGTTATGTCTTAATTTTTAAAGGTAACATAAACAGAAAGAAACACCTAACAGCAATGACTTGTATTACATACTGTTGGATGCGGAAACTTAGACTTGACTTGAAGAGTTACCCTAAAAAATCTCATACGACATTAGGGAATGGAAGTAAGTGAAGTACACTACCTTTTTTTAAAATTTTTATATCAGCTATGGCTAACAACATCCACATTGCAAATAAAGATTGCGTAGACTCTTCAGCAGTTCTATGGCATACTTCTACTATGTTAATGTACAGGCAATTTACTCCAATTATACAGTTGTTGCCATTAATATTTAAATACCTGCAATGATAAAGAAAGCCTACCTCGTCTTAATGACAAATTATACTCATGAATGAAAACTATAAAATATGGTGTAGAAAAAAGCACAGATATTGTGCAAGATTGTTATTTTTATTTGCAGGTGGTGAGCCACGCTGAGGGATGACATCTTTAAGCTGGGATAGCAACTGCAGAAAATTCACGAGATAAAATACCTGCTCGGGTGCAAAAATAGAAGTTCCAGTGATTGTCAGTCTGCTCTGATTGAGGTATAGAATTCCTAAGATGATATATAGGTACCTTTGACAATGAAAGTTAGGCCGTGTAAATGACAAATGAAATATTCTTTTAATAAAAAATTTACATGGGGGATTCATGGTTGAATATTAACAGTGATGTAAGCTCTTTATGTGATCTGTTTGATGATGTATATGTGTAATGTCAATATATGAGTTATTGATACAAATGGACTTCTTATGTTATTTGAGAGAAGTTAAAACTGTGGTACAGATTCTCTTAACAGAAATAAAAGTGCAGCCAGAATACAAGTCTGAAACCAGCCTTACAGGATGTCATGTTCAAGGACATAAAAATAATTTTGCAACAACTCACAAACACCAGACATGGTATTTCACAACAGGTAGCAAGTGCAACAGGAATGAGCAAACATTCATATTAAATTACTGACCACATGCTAAAAGATATAAGCCACAATGATAATAAAGTAGGTGTTAAAAACCTTGGGGTATAAAACCATTCTGGACAAATAGCAAAATATAAAATATTTGAAAAGAAACAAACAAAAGTACTTGGTTACAGAAGGGTGTTTTCTATATTAAAAAGATGCCAGACAAGGTCAGAAGTATATTCAGGAACACATGTAAATGAAAAATTCAACAAAGTCATGAGTATACTAAAATTTCAGCAGAAATGAGTGGCTAACAAAAGGCATCGAAAAATTCTTTGAAACATTCAAATATCTCAGGTCTGTCAAGGATGAGAGTGATCCAACATATTGACAGTTTTATCTCGGATGCAAAAGGATGTACAGCAAATAGCTGCAGGTCACACAAAGAATCCAAAATGATAAGCAATAAAAATAAGCAATTTGGAATATCGTGTAACTAAAATCTGGCAGAACAAAGCCAAAACAAATAAACATAGAAAATAGAAATAAAGATGGTTTAACAGATAATCCTAGAGACCTGACAAACTTGACAAACAATTACTATAGTAGTAGAGCAACCAAAAATACACCATAGCAACCAAAAATACACCATATAGCTACAAATAACAATATACCTTACACAATGCTACTGCTATCCATTACTGAGTAGGAAATCAGTGGAGTTGTGCATAAATTAATGATGTCTACAGCTCTAGTGATGAAGCAAGCTGGGATATTTTTACTTCCCCTCTTGTTCTGCCATCTGCCCTCTTAAATTCATTTTCCCCATTTCTAATTACAAGTAACATATGTGAGTATAAACTGCATTTTCATAAAAGAGAAAGGTTGGCCCTCAGTTTTAAAAAACATGACACCAGATCTAATTTTGTGCTCAGTCTGGTGTACGTCTTCGATTTTCTAATTTATTTTGACCATTCCTAGTTAATGTCTTTTGTTATAGGGTGAAATCAGTAATTGTTTCGTAACTTAGATTCTATTGTTGACTTATAAACAAATAGAAATTCTGTAATAATTATAAACATTTGGAAAAAGAATCACTAGGATTCTTAAAGTATTTATTTAGCTCAATTTGAAAACATTGTAGCAAAGCCAGCCTGTATTATTTGTATATCTATATCTGTTAATTCATCATTTAAAGAAATAATATAGCTTAACCATTGTAGTACAAAAAACTGTTAAAAAAGATGGAATTTTTAGATGCGTTCAATTAATTTAATGAGTTATGTTTTAATTGTAATTCCTACAACTTAAGCATCAAACAATGTGTAGTTTCAGTGCCTATTATTCTGATGATATATAAAGGCCCGATTTTTGGTCCAGAGACAATCTGTACACGGTCGATTTTTAGACAAGAAACCTGTGCTGGTTAGGTAAACAACAATGCATCAACTTAACTGTGAAATAATTGTAATAGGCTGTGTGTTAAAACAATGACAGTGTCTATTCAATACGTACCACATTATTCTGCAAGAACTGTGTGGTTGTGTTTTTACTGCTCATAGATGTTCAATGGTAAACTATTGTAGCAGTATTCTGACGTATGCCTGCAAACTATTAATGAGGCTTATCAAAAGTTAACCAATAGTGAACTAGCCATATTAACTGTGTGTATTGGGGGGGGGGGGGGGGAGGGGGTGGTGTACAGTGAAAGCAAAGAACTGTGAAATGCAACTTTGCACCTGTTTGCTACATTATTTAGAGTAGTCAGTGTTGAACTTCCACCCTCCATTTTTCAGCCAGTATCACAATGCAGTACATCTAAACTGAGGACCATCAACAAAGAAATAAAGCAAGTGAATGCCACATGCTGAAAGACTGATTTAGCAGCATAAAAGCACTCCTAACAGGCATTACAAATGAGTCAGTCACATCTGGTTGCTTCCCTTGTTGCCTAAAGCATACAAAAGTTAACCCAATTCACAAAAAAGGTGATACAGAAAACATACAGAACTAAAGACTTGTTTCACAACTGGCTTCTTTTTCGAAAATAATAGAAACTTAAAACAAAAATTAAAAAAATGGAACTGAAAACATTTGACACAGCTGATCATGAAATACATCTATGTAAACTTGAAGCTTTGAGAATAAGTGATAAGTGTATGTGTGTGTGTGTCTGTGTGTGTGTGTGTGGGGGGGGGGGGGAGGGGGGTTGAAAATAAATGGTTTAGGTCTTAACTAGTATACAGAGTGCAGAGACCTTCCAGATTTCAGGTGAATCAAAGCATTTAGAGAAATATCTTTCAGATCCAGAATAATGAAAATTGGAGTCTCTCAAAGCATTGTATTAGGTCCAATGCTATTTCTTATTTACATTATTGGCTTTCCATTGTGGGTCAAACAAGTAGAAAGAGTGTTATTTTCTGATGAGAGCAATAAAACAATTAAAGATAAGACACCAGAAATGTAAGGAGTAAAAGCTGACAAGGCACTTATGGAGATTTGCAACAAGCTAGTGCTTGTATAAGTACTTCCACATAAGTAAAAAGCCTGACACAAGACTTAAAGTAGACAATCAGATCACGGAGTGTGTATAAGAAAGATTAATAACATGAACTTCAATATAAGTAAAAACCTGACACATGACGCAAAGTAAACAATCAGATCATTGAGTGTGTAGTGAGCACAAATGTTTTAGGTATGTTTGTTGATCAGCAATTAAACTAGGATGAACCCATCAGTTATGGCATAACATTGTGTGGTGCAAATGCTCAGAATATGGAAAATGTGTTCAAACTGAAGAAAAGGGCCACCAGAATAATGACCAAGACTCACAATACAGCATTGAACTATTTTTTTTAAATGGAATATTTTGATAGTTCCAAATGAATATATCTTTCAAACTGCAATTTTTTAAATAAAACATGGAGTAATATTTATCAAACAGTTTCTCACATGATAACCAAGCAAATGTAGTAGTTACTTGTACCGGGATAGAAGGAATAAAGAAAGATCCAAACCACTATGTTTTACCAAGGCATAAAGTAATAAAATAAACTGCTTAAAAGGATAAAAAGCTTAAAAGATTTGTGTAAAATTTAAAACATATCTTACTTACTATAAATTAGTGTGCAAATGTTGCTGAGCTAAGTCTTTCAAGAAGATGAAGAATGTGGGTTGACCAATTACATTTGCTGACTACATAAGTGACCAGGAATTTTGTATCATCAACTTTCTGTATCAATTGATCTCTACACTTTATCTTAATTTCAAGGTTTTCTGAGCTGTACGTAACTTAATTTACTTGTTTTATCTGCACTCAGTGTGAGACCATTTGAAGAACACCAGAAGGCTTTTTTTGCGGTTTGTTCAAGATTGTTATCTGCTAATCCATCAATGAGAACTGTACTATAATCTGTGAAAAGGGTAAATTTACTCTTTGTATTGGAAAAAGTGAGAAGTCATTAAAGAAAATAAGAAACAGCAGTGAACCTAAAGCAGAACCTTATGGCACACCACAACTTAAGGTGCCCCACTCAGATAAAGCAGGTTCTTGACATAAGCCATTCTGCGATATGCTTTTGATCTTTTAGATATGACTAAATCCATGAACTGACAGTACCACCTAAGTGATTACACTCTACCTTTCTCAAAAGAATTTGATGGTTTACACCATCAAAGTTTTCAAGAGATAACAAAAAATACCTACTGGTGAAATTTTTTTGTTGATGGCTTCCAAAACTTGACCGTTAAAGAGAATATTGCTTGTTCAGTAGAAAGGCCAGCATGAAACACGAATTGGCTTTTGTTGAAGATATTGTGGAAGTTCAGATAGTCAGCAATAATTCTCTGTGCATGAGTTTTTTGAGAACTTTTGAAAAGTTAGTTGAAAGGGAGACCAGGCAATACTTCGAGACATTGTTTGTCACCTTTTTTAAAAGAAATGTCACTACAGTGAGTTATAGTCCATCAGGGAGTATTTTTGTTACAGAGATGTATTGAAAATGTTGCATCAGACTGGACTTATATATTTATAAAAATATTTTAATATTTTACTAGAAATACTGCCCACGCTATCAGATTTTTTACTTTTTTACTGGCTTAATTACTCTTTTAAACTCATGAGGAAAAGATATCTGCAGGATTCTGCTGCTAAGAGCTTCATCCACAGAGTCTTTATTGCCAGTATTCTGTGCTTTGTCAAAAAAGATTTGTTTAACTTTCTACAACGATTTCAGGTTTCTTCAGAATATTTCCACCTTCTTTAATTACTGTGTGTGTCATGTTTCCTGTTTTATACTTTATCATATTCTAGATGGTTTTTATTTTATTTTATGAGTTCTCGATTTCAGATTTTATGAACACACTGTTAAATTTATTTATTACATTTTTTGGGAACTACAGTAAAGTAAGTGATGCTGCTGTATCTTTCTAAGAGAACAATATACCATCCTCTTTGTTCTGCAGGATGTTTTGATTCTGGCATCTGCATCTACATCTACATACAAACTCTACTTTGGAAAATTCAGGACAGAATGTAACAATGTTATGAAAAGGAAAGTTGCTACTCACCATACAGCAGAGATGCTGAGTCGCAGATAGGCACACCAATAAGACTGCCACAAATTAAGATTTCAGCCCATAAGCCCTTCCTCAAAAATAGACAAAGCACTCTCTCTCTCTCTCTCTCTCTCTCTCTCTCTCTCTCTCTCTCTGTCTCTGTCTCTCTCTCTCTCAAGCAAACACAACTTAAATACACACGACTGCAGTCTCAGGCAACTGTAGCCACACTCAATAGCATGCCGCTAACATATTTTATATACAACCAGAATCTCTTTGAATTTTCTGCCAGGTTTTTGAGACAAAGTTTCAGTGTGGAAACTATTATAAGCATCTCACATTGATGTCCACGCTAAATTTCAAGCTTCTATAAAGATCGCCAATCTAGGAAATTTTGCGTTCGTTTAAATTTTGCATGTTTTTTTGTAGTTGTGATCTCTTTTTGTGTACCAAGGGTGACTGTTTAACAATAATGAGAATTACTGGATGAAGCAATACATAAAATTAGGGAAAGGCAAACATTCACCTATAGTGGATTGATGCATGGAGTACAGTAACATATAACATAAATTCTGGAAAAAGGGCTAGTGCTCAACTGCTAGTGTGATTGCTGTTTTTTGTTATGTTAGTGTGCTCCATGCATTGATCTGCTATAGGTGAGTGGTATACTTTCAGATGCCACAACTGTTTATCTATCAAGAAGACACTGAGTAACACACTACATTCCCTGAAGTGATATGTTACGCCGCAACCTTGGCTACAAACTATGCATATGTGTACCTATAACGGTGACATCAATTTCACAGAAATTTGACTATTGATGAATGAATGAATGAATGAATAAATAATGTAATTTAAAATCCAAGGTGATTTGTTTCTGCAGTGTAAATCAGGTTCTTTTTGTTCCTTTAATCTATGCTATGCCTTTATCATGAATTTCTTGTGTGTATCTTGTTTTTTCTTCCATTATTCTTATCTTATGTACCTCAACTACATTAACAAAAAATTTTGGTGTCTGATGTCATTGTAATTCTGTCAAGAGACAACAAGGGACTTCAAAGAGCTTATAAGATGAATATTAACAAGAGTAAAACAAGGGTAATCAAGTGTTTTCAAATTAAACAGATTATGCTAAGATAATTACATTAGAAAATGAGACACTAAAAGTAGTAAATTAGTTTTGCAACTTTGGTAGTAAAGTAACAGACGCTGTCCATAAAGTGGAGAGGGATAAAAATTAAGTCTGGTAAAAGCAAGAAAAGGTATTGCTGAAAAAGTGAAATTTGTTTCGATAAAATATAAATTTAAGTGTTATGAAGTCTTTTCCAAAAGTATTTGTATGGAGTCTGCCCTTGTACAGAAGTGAAACAGACTTGACTAACAGCACAGACAAGAAGAGAATAGATCTTAAAATGCAGTGATACAGAAGAAGATTGCAAATTGGATGGACAAATCATACAAAAAATGAAGACACATTGACTCAGATTGGGAAGGAAAGAAATGTATAGCACAATTTGACTAAAAGGAGGGATCAGTGACAGAGCACATCCTGAGGCATCAAAGAATAGTCAGATCGGTGATGCAGGGGAGTCTGAGGGCTGAAACTGTAGAACAAGACAAATGCCAGACTACAGTAAGCAGGTTCAGATGGATAGATGCATGCTGGCTGCACTAGTTATGCAGAGCTGAAGAGTTTTTCATGGGGTAGACCAGCATTGGGAGTTGCATCAAACCAGTCTCTGGTCTGGAGATCAACGTTTAATATAAGCTTATATAACAGGACTACCACAAAATTCAACATTATAATATAAATGACCAATATTCTCCTTCTTAATTGTACGTTTTTGTTGTGGTGTTCAGTCCAGAGACTGGTTTGATTCAGCTCTCCATGCTACTCTATCCTGTGCAAGCTTCTTCATCTCCAAGTAACTACTGCGACTTACACCCTTCTGAATCTGCTTAGTGTATTCATCTCTCGATCTCCATCTACGATTTTTACTCTCCACGCTGTCCTCCAATACTAAATTGGTGATCCCTTGACACCTCAGAACATGTCCTACCAATCGATCCCTTCTTCTAGTCAAGTTGCACCACAAATTCCTCTTCTCCCCATTTCTGTTCAGTACCTTCTCGTTAGTTACATGATCTATCCATCTAATCTTCAGCATTCTTCTGTAGAACCACACATTTCTAAAGCTTCTATTCTCTTCTTGTCTAAACTATTTATTGTCCATGTTTCACTTCCATTCGTGACTACACTCCATACAAATACTTTCAGAAAAGACTTAATGACACTTAATTCTATACTCGATGTTAACAAATTCCTCTTCTTCAGAAACGCTTTCCTTGCCACTGCCAGTCTACATTTTATATCCATATCCTCTCTACTTCAACCATCATCAGTTATTCTGCTTCCCAAATATCAAAACTCATTTACTACTTCAAGTGTCTCATTTCCTAATCTAACTCCCTCAGCATCAGCTGATTTAATGTGACTCCATTCCATGATCCTTGTTTTGCTTTTGTTGATGTTCATCTTATATCCTCCTTTCAAGACATTTTCCATTCCATTCAAATGCTCTTCCAGGTCCTTTGCTGTCTGTGACAGAATTACAATGTCATCAGCAAACCTCAAAGTTTTTATTTCTTTTCCATGGATTTTAATTCCTACTCCAAATTTTTCTTTTCTTTCCTTTACTGGTTGCTCGATATACAGATTGAATTAATTGTATATGAATAACATAAAACCAAAGTTGGGTCTTGTGCCAATTTGTTTACTTTTAACATGGTGCATAAAACTCATTAAATGCAGGATGAACAAGTAAATTTCTTAACAGCACTTGCATCAGTTTTATTATGGAGTATCAGAGAAGAGGAGAGTGAGATATGAGTTACTTGAGCTATAATATAACTGTAGCTAAAATCAAATGTAATTGGATGGATACAAAATTTACTCACCAAGCAGCAGCAGAACACACATAAAAGGTATTAAAGCTTGCAAGCTTTCGGAGCCATGGCTCCTTCTTCTGGCAGAAGGGTTGACGGGGAGGAAGAGGGTGAAGGAAAAGGGCTGGTGAGGTTTAGGAAAAGGGGTAGAGCTTGGAAAAGTTGCTCAGAAAATTGGGTCAAGGGAGACTTATCAGACAGGATGAGAAAGAAAGCGTCTTTCCTTCAGCCCTCCTCCTTCCCCTTCAGTCCTACTGCCAGAAGGAAGAGCCATGTCTAACAACATTTGCATTACAAACAGAGATTCGTTTAAGCACTTCAGCATTTCTGTGGCCCTTCCAGTTGAATCCAAGTTGTAATCCAACAATTTAACACCGTCAACTTCTTCTAACTGTTTATCATCATATTTTAGGCATATACTGGTGGAAACCTTTTAGAAGTTGTTAACTGCATATAGTGTGTTTTTTTCAAATTTTTATGACAAAGAATTGTCTAGGAACCACTTATTAATGTCCTTGAAAATTTCATTAACCGGTCTTTTGAAGACTATACTTGATTTGGTATTTACGGAAGTGTTTTTATCAGTTGCAAACAAAACAAACTTTGCATCTGGTAATGTTACAGATGTAAGTCAGTGATATTGACAATAAATCTATTGTGGTACACCACATGTAGTATCAATTTTGATGAATCCTGATAGCTTTAATTACCCGTATTTTTCCTAAAGACACCATTTGTTTCCTGTCAGAGATATAGGATTTGAACCATTTTCCAGTATTTCCTGTTACACCATAATATTCTAATTTACTTAAGAGGATATTGTGACTTACACAATCAAATGCCTTTGCCAGATCACCAAAACCAAATATACACACCATAATATTCTAATTTACTTAAGAGGATATTGTGACTTACACAATCAAATGCCTTTGCCAGATCACCAAAACCAAATATACCAGTGCCTGTAATTCACTGTCTAGTGAATTAAGTACATTCTCACCGTATTTGTAGATAATGTTCTCAATATCAGAACTCTTCAAAATCTGAACTGTTTCTTTTATAATTTATTATTCATTGCCACAGGGTTAAGACGCAGACTGTATATTGCCTTTTCTAAAATTTGTGAGAATACTGGTTGCAGTAGGTACTGGGAGATGAAGAAGCGTGCACAGGATAGAGTAGCATGGAGAGCTGCATCAAACCAGTCTCAGGACTGAAGACAACAACAACAACAACAACAACTGGGAAAAGAGAAACCAGACAGAAATTTGGTGGTGTTCCTTTTTTTTCCCATCTTAAACAAAGGCTAAACCCCAGCATATTTCAAACACTCCAGAAATGTTTCACTGATAAACAAGCAATTACATACATAACTTAATATGTTACTAAACTCATAAGCACCCACTTTAATTAATTTTATTGATGTTTTATTATAACCACTAGAATTTTCTGATTTTAAACACTTTACAGTGCACATCACTTCTGCTGCTGCAGTGAGAGTCGTATTCATCTTACTGAAGTTATGCTTTATGATTGTGTGATGTAGTATCAATAGTCATCATGGTGTCACCTATAGGATGTAGCAACCACTGTTGCTGGCTAAAGACCGTTGTTGCCTGTACTTTGCTTAAACAATATGTGATGTAACTGTGCTCTGATCAGGCATATATTATTGAATGTTGATAAATAGCATTTTATGTTCACCTTTCAATAATGTAAGACCAAAAATAATCAATTATTGATAATATAATGTCTTTCCTTTTCATCCCGTCCGGTAATTCTACCCTGACCCGGGGATCTCTGTGACTTTTCTTAACTATGCTCCTTTCCCTAAACCTCTCCAGTCCTTTTCCTTCACCCCTCTTTCTTCCCCTTCAACTCTTCTGCCAGAAGAAGGAGCCACTGACCCAGAAAGCTTGTAGAAATTAAATCCTTTTGTGTGTGTAATTCCCTGCCTCCGTTTGGTGAGTAGATTTTTTTAATCTAACCATGTACATTACTTTAAATAATGTGTTATTTATGTGAGTAAGGCTATAGGAACTCCTAATCGCATAGAATCTGGCCTCAGAGCCAGAAACTGGAGTCATGTGTGTATGAGTTGCATTTGTGTGAATGTGTGTGTGTTTTTTGTATTTCCAATGAAGGGTGTGTGTGTTTTGCATTTCTGATGAAGGCCTTGTTGGTTGAAAGCTTACTTTCTGACAGTCCTTTTATTGTGCCAATCTGCTACTCATCATCTCTGCTATATGATGAGTAGCAACTATCCTTTTCATAATACTCTCACATTCCATTCTGGATTTTCCATAGTTTGGCCCACCCACACGAAGCTATGGTTCATGTAACATGGTGCAAATGTGGTGCTGAGTTCAATAAAGACATTTTGCGCTAGTAGCACCTTGGTCTTTAAGAGCTTGGAACTTGTAAGTAGCCTTTAAAAAAGTTTTTCATCATATGTTGATGCTACTTTGCCTGTCACTGGAATATTTTTGCTGAAGATAGTATTTTCCTCATGTGACGCTTAATTGTGCATTCCACATTGTTTCAGACTCAGCAGCAACTTCCGTAGAACTGGCATAGTGGAACAATAGAACAGGATATCTCTGTACAGGAAGATACATGCGCATCACATATCATGTGACCAGACATGGAAGCACTGACAGGAAAAATTGTCTCTGACAGAACTTCCAATAATCAACGATTAACTAGATTTAGCTGAATATGGTGAAGGAAATCAGCACCAGTTATTGGACCACTCACATCAGTTACCACAAAATCCACACGGATGAAACCACCATCCACATGCATCATGAGTTTCTTTTCTCTGTCAGTGGAAATTCTGGTATTGTTGGCTACTATCATTATATGCTTCGTAGCTGTCACAGGTTGCTTGCTCAGTCTCCCAAGGATAAAAACTAATTTCTGATTTGAAGCCAATGAGATTGTAATAACTTCAAGTTGAACAAATATATTTCAAGGAAGACGCAATACATGAAAGTAAACAGAGTAAGACGTGTGTACACTTTAACAGTCAAATCATAACTGAGTCCAAGTCTAGCGGCCGCTGGCAGACAGCGCCGCATGTAGAGGACACGCGTAACTGTGCAGCGGCACTTTGAAAGATCGGCGAGTCACAACACTTTTCCCCCCTTCGAATTTTTTGCACAGGTCTTGATGGAGATGGCCTGTAGATTGCTAACGTCCATAGGTTTATTTATTTATTCCATGTGATCTGATGGTACACAGTGTGTTGCAGATGTCGGAAAATATCATTTAACATTGTTAACATATATTAACGTAGGCCTATAGTATCCTAATGTATTATATTGCTCAATGTTTTCAATTTAACACAAACAGCAAGACTACTGTTCTAAGTATTCATTTACAGAGTAAAAACAGTGACACAACAAATATGACTTCACGGCTTTGCTAAATTTTATGTTGTCTTCGATGGACTTAATACTTGTGGGAAGATTGTTGAACAGTTGGAGGCCCATGTGGAAAACTCCCTTTTTACACAGTTGAGTGTTTGTATGTATAACATGCAGGTTTGCGTTTTTCCTGGTGTTGTGTTCATGTGTTTCATTATTTTTTATGACTCTGGGGTCAGTTGGCACTAAGTGTTTTCTGAAAAATTTTAGAGTCTCAAGAATGTAGAGGCAAGGCAGTGTAAGGATTTCCAACTTTCTGAAGATGGGTTTGCAGGAGTCTCTGGGTTTGCTCCCAGTAATAATCCTCATTGCTCTCTTCTGGATTCTGAATGTGCTCAGAGCAGTTGGGGAATTTCCCCAGAATATTACACCATATTTTAGGTGGGCTTGTATGCAAGCGTAGTATGCACTGGTTAATGTTTTCAGGCTAGCACATGTTTTCAGTACACTCAATGTATAACAGCCAGTACAAATCCTGGCATTTACCTTTCCTGTATGTGTATTCCATTTCAGGTTATCTTGAACCCACAGACCTAGGAATTTGAAAACAGTGTCGGTATCTATTGACTGGTTATTTATAGTGACAAATGGCTGAGAGGAATTTGCATTTTGTGTTGTGTGGAAGTTCATTAAAGCTGTCTTTTTGGTGTTGATAGTTAATCTGTTGATTTTTGCCCAGTTGCTGAGTTGATCAGTAGCCAAGTTCATAGCTTTTTGCACAGCCTCTGTATTCTCCCCATTGAGGAATACAGTTGTGTCATCAGCAAATATTATTGTTTTGTGTGCATCAACATTCAGGCTCAAGTCATTAATATACAGGAGGAAAAGTAGGGGTCCCAATACTGAGCCCTGTGGAACACCTTGCTTTACTCTATTAGTATATTTCATGCTGACACTCTGCATCCGATTGGTTAGGAATGTAGCAATCCAGTTGTTTGCAATTCCTCTGATACCGTAGTGTTCTAATTTTTCCAGTAATATTTTGTGGTCAACAGTGTCAAAAGCCTTTGACAGATCCAGAAATATGCCTGTTATGGGTTGTTTTCTATCCAACAGTTCTAAAAGCGTATTTATGCAATCATATACTGCAGTTTCAGTAGATTTGTTGCTTCTGAACCCATATGTTGAGCTAAACTTAGTAAATCTTTTTTTCCAACGAAGTCCATCATTTTTTTGGACATTATTTTTCCAAAAACTTTAGAAAGGCAGGATGAGATTGAGATAGGCCTGTAGTTATTCATATCTTTATTATCACTTTTTTTAAGACAGGAATTACTTTAGAAAGTTTCAGAGCTTCAGGGAAGATACCTGCCTGGAAAAAACAGTCACAGAGGTGATTTAATGGTTCAGCAATTGTGTGTTCCCAATTTTTGATTACAGCTGCTGGGATACCATCAATTCCAGCTGAATATGAACTTTTTAACTCTCTGAGGGCTTTTGCAACATCATTTTCAGTGACTTTGGTAATGAAAATTGACTCTGCACATGTGTGATATTTTTGGTTTGCTGGCTGGTAATTTGTGTTAGGATTATTTTGGACCAGTTATTCAGCTATGCTTGTAAAGAAATTGTTGAATGAGTTCACCCCAACTTCGGGATTAGATATACACTCCTGGAAATTGAAATAAGAACACCGTGAATTCATTGTCCCAGGAAGGGGAAACTTTATTGACACATTCCTGGGGTCAGATACATCACATGATCACACTGACAGAACCACAGGCACATAGACACAGGCAACAGAGCATGCACAATGTCGGCACTAGTACAGTGTATATCCACCTTTCGCAGCAATGCAGGCTGCTATTCTCCCATGGAGACGATCGTAGAGATGCTGGATGTAGTCCTGTGGAATGGCTTGCCATGCCATTTCCACCTGGCGCCTCAGTTGGACCAGCGTTCGTGCTGGACGTGCAGACCGCGTGAGACGACGCTTCATCCAGTCCCAAACATGCTCAATGGGGGACAGATCCGGAGATCTTGCTGGCCAGGGTAGTTGACTTACACCTTCTAGAGCACGTTGGGTGGCACGGGATACATGCGGACGTGCATTGTCCTGTTGGAACAGCAAGTTCCCTTGCCGGTCTAGGAATGGTAGAACGATGGGTTCGATGACGGTTTGGATGTACCGTGCACTATTCAGTGTCCCCTCGACGATCACCAGTGGTGTACGGCCAGTGTAGGAGATCGCTCCACACACCATGATGCCGGGTGTTGGCCCTGTGTGCCTCGGTCGTATGCAGTCCTGATTGTGGCACTCACCTGCACGGCGCCAAACACGCATACGACCATCATTGGCACCAAGGCAGAAGCGACTCTCATCGCTGAAGACGACACGTCTCCATTCGTCCCTCCATTCACGCCTGTCACGACACCACTGGAGGCGGGCTGCACGATGTTGGGGCGTGAGCGGAAGACGGCCTAACGGTGTGCGGGACCGTAGCCCAGCTTCATGGAGACGGTTGCGAATGGTCCTCGCCGATACCCCAGGAGCAACAGTGTCCCTAATTTGCTGGGAAGTGGCGGTGCGGTCCCCTACGGCACTGTGTAGGATCCTACGGTCTTGGCGTGCATCCGTGCGTCGCTGCGGTCCGGTCCCAGGTCGACGGGCACGTGCACCTTCTGCCGACCACTGGCGACAACATCGATGTACTGTGGAGACCTCACGCCCCACGTGTTGAGCAATTCGGCGGTACGTCCACCCGGCCTCCCGCATGCCCACTATACGCCCTCGCTCAAAGTCCGTCAACTGCACATACGGTTCACGTCCACGCTGTCGCGGCATGCTACCAGTGTTAAAGACTGCGATGGAGCTCCGTATGCCACAGCAAACTGGCTGACACTGACGGCGGCGGTGCACAAATGCTGCGCAGCTAGCGCCATTCGACGGCCAACACCGCGGTTCCTGGTGTGTCTGCTGTGCCGTGCGTGTGATCATTGCTTGTACAGCCCTCTCGCAGTATCCGGAGCAAGTATGGTGGGTCTGACACACCGGTGTCAATGTGTTCTTTTTTCCATTTCCAGGAGTGTAGATTCATTTTTGAGTTTGATTTTGTGGGGCGGCTGGTGGAAATTTATGTTGTTATATAATGTTTGGTTTGTTTTTCCCGGCCGATGCACCATATGTGGGGCGGCGGGTGGAAATTTATGTTATTATATAAAATGTTTTGTAATGTAGAAAGTAAATACTTGTTGTTATTTAAATATGTAGAAAAGATGCATTTCATGGCTGATTAACCATATGTGGGGCGGCGGGTGGAATTAATTATTTGTTTATATAAAATGTTCCTATTATTTATGCTGCTGTTTGCCGTTCTCAACACTGGCTCTCTAATTACAATATTGGCAACCAGAAAGTGATTAGCGAAACGTGAAACCTGTAATTAGAATTCCTAGTGCCCACTTCATCTGAGAAATACACTTATAGCTACAGCTTATAGCTCTGAGGAATTAGGAGATTGTCTGGGATTCATAATCAAAAACGATTTTCTAAAAATTGTTCAGTATATTCTGAAAGTCACAGACCAAAAGAATCCACACAATCCAACTAACAGAGCAGTTCAGAGTCTAATGCGCTGATACAACTATAACTGTTCAAATTAAATGTTTAAGTGAATGCTCGCCATAATTTGATGATGTTGTTGTTGTTGTGGTCTTCAGTCCTGAGACTGGTTTGATGCAGCTCTCCATGCTACTCTATCCTGTGCAAGTTTCTTCATCTCCCAGTACCTACTGCAACCTACATCCTTCTGAATCTGCTTAGTGTATTCATCTCTTGGTCTCCCCCTACGATTTTTACCCTCCACGCTGCCCTCAAATACTAAATTGGTGATCCCTTGATGCCTCAGAACATGTCCTACCAACCAATCCCTTCTTCTCGTCAAGTTGTGCCACAAACTCCTCTTCTCCCCAATCCTATTCAGTACCTCCTCATTAGTTATGTGATCTACCCATCTAATCTTCAGCATTCTTCTGTAGCACCACATTTCAAAAGCTTCTATTCTCTTCTTGTCCAAACTATTTACCATCCATGTTTCACTTCCATACATGGCTACACTCCATACAAATACTTTCAGAAAAGACTTTCTGACACTTAAATCTATACTCGATGTTAATAAATTTCTCTTCTTCAGAAACGCTTTCCTTGCCATTGCCAGTCTACATATTATATCCTCTCTACTTCGACCATCATCAGTTATTTTGCTCCCCAAATAGCAATACTCCTTTACTACTTTAAGTGTCTCATTTCCTAATCTAATACCCTCAACATCACCCGACTTAATTCGACTACATTCCATTATCCTTGTTTTGCTTTTGTTGATGTTCATCTTATATCCTCCCTTCAAGACACCATCCGTTCAACTGCTCTTCCAAATCCTTCGCTGTCTCTGACAGAATTACAATGTCATCGGCGAACCTCAAAGTTTTTATTTCTTCTCCATGGATTTTAATACCTACTCCGAATTTTTCTTTTGTTTCCTTTACTGCTTGCTCAATATACAGATTGAATAACATCGGGGAGAGGCTACAACCCTGTCTTACTCCCTTCCCAACCACTGCTTCCCTTTCATGTCCCTCGATTTTTATAACTGCCATCTGGTTTCTGTATAAATTGTAAATAGCCTTTCGCTCCCTGTATTTTACCCCTGCCACCTTTAGAATTTGAAAGAGAGTATTCCAGTCAACACTGTCAAAAGCTTTCTCTAAGTCTACAAATGCTAGAAATGTAGGTTTGCCTTTCCTTAATCTTTCTTCTAAGATAAGTCGTAAGGTCAGTATTGCCTCACGTGTTCCAGTATTTCTACGGAATCCAAACTGATCTTCCCCGAGGTCGGCATATACTAGTTTTTCCATTCGTCTGTAAAGAATTCGTGTTAGTATTTTGCAGCTGTGGCTTATTAAACTGATTGTTCGGTAATTCTCACATCTGTCAACACCTGCTTTCTTTGGGATTGGAATTATTATATTCTTATTGAAGTCTGAGGGTATTTCGCCTGTCTCGTACATCTTGCTCACCAGATGGTAGAGTTTTGTCAGGACTGGCTCTCCCAAGGCCGTCAGTAGTTCCAATGGAATGTTGTCTACTCCGGGGGCCTTGTTTCGACTCAGGTCTTTCAGTGCTCTGTCAAACTCCTCACGCAGTATCGTATCTCCCATTTCATCTTCATCTACATCCTCTTCCATTTCCATAATATTGTCCTCAAGTACATCGTCATTGTATAGACCCTCTATATACTCCTTCCACCTTTCTGCTTTCCCTTCTTTGCTTAGAACTGGGTTTCCATCTGAGCTCTTGATGTTCATACAAGTGGTTCTCTTATCTCCAAAGGTCTCTTTAATTTTCCTGTAGGCAGTATCTATCTTACCCCTAGTGAGATAAGCCTCTACATCCTTACATTTGTCCTCTAGCCATCCCTGCTTAGCCATTTTGCACTTCCTGTCGATCTCATTTTTGAGACGTTTGTATTCCTTTTTGCCTGCTTCATTTACTGCATTTTTATATTTTCTCCTTTCATCAATTAAATTCAATATTTCTTCTGTTACCCAAGGATTTCTACTAGCCCTCGTCTTTTCACCTACTTGATCCTCTGCTGCCTTCACTACTTCATCCCTCAAAGCTACCCATTCTTCTTCTACTGTATTTCTTTCCCCCATTCCTGTCAATTGTTCCCTTATGCTCTCCCTGAAACACTGTACAACCTCTGGTTCTTTCAGTTTATCCAGGTCCCATCTCCTTAAATTCCCACCTTTTTGCAGTTTCTTCAGTTTTAATCTACAGGTCATAACCAATAGATTGTGGTCAGAGTCCACATCTGCCCCTGGAAATGTCTTACAATTTAAAACCTGGTTCCTAAATCTCTGTCTTACCATTATATAATCTATCTGATACCTTTTAGTATCTCCAGGGTTCTTCCATGTATACAACCTTCTATCATGATTCTTAAACCAAGTGTTAGCTGTGATTAAGTTATGCTCTGTGCAAAATTCTACCAGACGGCTTCCTCTTTCATTTCTCTCCCCCAATCCATATTCACCCACTATGTTTCCTTCTCTCCCTTTTCCTACACTCGAATTCCAGTCACCCATGACTATTAAATTTTCGTCTCCTTTCACTATCTGAATAATTTCTTTTATTTAATCATACATTTCTTCAATTTATTCGTCATCTGCAGAGCTAGTTGGCATATAAACTTGTACTACTGTAGTAGGTGTGGGCTTCGTATCTATCTTGGCCACAATAATGCGTTCACTAAGCTGTTTGTAGTAGCTTACCCGCGTTCCTATTTTCCTATTCATTATTAAACCTACTCCTGCATTACCCCTATTTGACTTTGTGTTTATAACCCTGTATTCACCTGACCAGAAGTCTTGTTCCTCCTGCCAGTGAACTTCACTAATTCCCACTATATCTAACTTTAACCTATCCATTTCCCTTTTCAAATTTTCTAACCTACCTGCCCGATTAAGGGACCTGACATTCCACACTCCGATCCGTAGAACGCCAGTTTTCCTTCTCCTGATAACGACATCCTCTTGAGTAGTCCCCGCCCGGAGATCCGAATGGGGGACTATTTTACCTCCGGAATATTTTACCCAAGAAGACGCCATCATCATTTAATCATACAGTAAAGCTGCATGCCCTCGGGAAAAATTATGGCCGTAGTTTCCCCTTGCTTTCAGCCGTTCGCAGTACCAGCACAGCAAGGCCATTTTGGTTATTGTTACAAGGCCAGATCAGTCAATCATCCAGACTGTTGCCCTTGCAACTACTGAAAAGGCTGCTGCCCCTCTTCAGGAACCACACGTTTGTCTGGCCTCTCAACAGATACCCCTCCGTTGTGGTTGTACCTACGGTACGGCTATCTGTATCGCTGAGGCACGCAAGCCTCCCCACCAACGGCAAGGTCCATGGTTCATAGGGGGGGAATTTGATGATAATGTTCATCAAACGCCACGCTAAATAATGGTAGAATGTTTGTCCCGCGGCGGCACGTGAAAATACGACATACGCAAACTGAAAATAGATCATTAAAGTCATCCCCGAATTAACAGTTCACTCGAAAATGATTTCATGGTTACGCGTATCCCGAGTAACTTAATACGGCATCCGAGGCTGTTTATAGCAATGATACCGACGCGACACGATTCCCGACACAGATGGTGTGCTATTCAGTGTCTGGAGAGAACTGGGCGCCTTTCCTAAATCTATTAGTACAGTATCAACACCCTGCACAGGCACTTTAGATAAGAGCACATCATCCTCATCTTAAATATAAGCATGAATTTCTTCTGCTTCTTCACCTGACAATTCAGTATTTTGTAGCTCCTCCCTATCGTTACACTGCTGCGCCTTCTCTTTCTCTTCCCACTTATAAAGCGTCTGTAACATGGTATCTATCAAATACTGTGAGTGATCTAATATTTCTGCTGTATCTTTAGATGCTACCGACCCTTCATCCACATGTTCCGTTTGAGTATTCTGATCTGTCTTACCAATTACTGTAATTACTGGCTTAGGAAAAGTAACTGCCCGGTGAGCGCCAGTGTCCTCATAGACGGGAACTAGTTTTCCTGCCTCAGCCTACTACCGTTTACTTTATTTCCATTATAATTAACTGGCACAGCGTTGCTTTCCGCACTGTTGTTTACCTGCATAATTTTGTTCGGAACAAAATTACTATCATTTGGATGCCATTGTTGGTTCTGATAATTATTTCTCCAATTCCTACCTCTCTTAGGATGGCGAACACCTACTGTTCTGATGTTTACATTGCCATTTTGCTTGTTCTTAAAATTACTACTAGTGTTATTAGCATTTCTGTTATTACGTGCTTGCTCCTCATTGGCAGCAACACGCTCTACATGTTCCAAATATTCAATGAAACGATCCAGATTGTCTCTGGGGGCAGATATAATTCTAGCTTGCCAATACCATGGCAGTTTGGCTTTAAGACTTAGTATTATCATTTCAGATTTTAGCTTTTCGGCCAAATGTGACAAACGTGAGATCCATGACCTGGCAAACTCTTTAATAGATTCCTTGCCTACATTGAAGTGTTTCCCACTCCAAAATTCTCTCAACACTTCATTTTGCTTATTACTAGACCAATACTCATTAATGAAAGCTGTTTTAAATTCCGCTAATGTTTTACACTTCAACATAACATCAGCTGACCAACACATGGCGTCACCTGCTAAATGGCTTCTAATAAATGAGATTTTCTCTCGTTCAGACCAAGTTGGTGGAATCACATCTTCAAAATCGTTCCAGAAATCTAGCGGGTGGATATTTTTATCCGGATCGAACCGCAAGCACTGCCGACACCCGATAAAAGCGGCGTTTGCAGCTACAATTTGTTGCATACTACCATTACCAGAAGTTACAGAAGCTACTTTACTCTCAATGTTAGCAATGTTAGTACTAATATTTTCTACTCTCATTTCAACATTATCTACTCTTTGCTCAATATGAGTAGTATCAATTTTGATTGCATCTACTTCTGCTTGACATATATTTACTTTTATATTAACATCTTTAAACCTATCTGAGCACAGTTCAGATTCCGCCTCGATCTTTTCTGTTAACTTGTGCTCCAGCTTCGCATCTTCCATTTGGAAGTCTTTGGGAACCTCAGCAACTTCGGATTTTACTGTTTTATACATTTCAGAAAATTGTTGAGCAACCTTTTTCTTAATATCCTCATGGTTGTAATCAATTTTATAATTCAAACTATCCAGATCCTCTTTCAACTTACTGCAGCCAGTCTTGAAGAAAGTTTCTAATTCAGATTTATTGGATTCTAATTTATTGTCCATTACCTCAAACCGTTTATTAAAATTGGTCTGGCTGGCCACAATCCTGTTATTTACCTCAATTATATCCGATTTTAACTCAGCTGTCATTCTAGCATTACTGGCTGACATTTTTGCATTACTGGCAGCTATTGCTTGTAATATAACATTTAAATCAGTAGCCCCAGTATCTTTGGGTTGCTCACTAGCTGGCTTTTTATCACACTCAGGTGACGAAAAACTAGCACCAACACCAGAATCATCAAAACTAAATTAAACTTCTGATTGATTAGTCAAATCTAACTTCTCCTTCTTAAACTCTACCACCTCTGATGACTGTTTCGTTTTTAACTCAACAGATAAACTATCATCGAATAAATTAACAATTTCTAATTTCTGTTTTACTACAGGGGTCTCTATTATTGAATCATTGCCCCTTTTCACACTACCGTCAGGAGACAATACTTCATATTTCACTTTAACATCACTATTTTCATGCATATTTACACTTGAACCGTTGTCTGGATTTACAGTTCCCTCAACAGACATAGGTTCTGATTTAAGTTTAACCTCAGTTTCTTCTGGCAGTTCCATCTCTGACAGTCTTATAGTGCAGGTTAGTAAAATTTTTAACAGCTTTTCACTTAACTTAGTGCCTTCTGCATGACGTATGGCGTTGCCAGCATGGCGTACAAGGATTACCGATGCGACGCAGCGCGTTGAACTGCAGATGGCACTCCGACGGCTGTTGTGTGTTTGCGTGGCCCGCAACTGCAGGTGTGGCTCCGGTTGCTCCGGCGGACGACTGCGGTGAGGCGAAACTGGCTTCTCGCGATGCCGGCAGCACCGCTAGACTCAGTGCCAGCTCCGTCAATCCCAATGTGTTGTTAATCCAATTGCGTCGTCCACATACACACGTAACACTATCACTGTTCTACTACTCAGTTTGCGTATGTCGTATTTTCACATGCCGCCGCGGGACAAACATTCTACCATTATTTAGCGTGGCGTTTGATGAACATTATCATCAAATTATGGCGAGCATTCACTTAAACATTTAATTTGAACAGTTATAGTTGTATCAGCGCATTAGACTCTGAACTGCTCTGTTAGTTGGATTGTGTGGATTCTTTTGGTCTGTGACTTTCAGAATATACTGAACAATTTTTAGAAAATCGTTTTTGATTATGAATCCCAGACAATCTCCTAATTCCTCAGAGCTATAAGCTGTAGCTATAAGTGTGTTTCTCAGATGAAGTGGGCACTAGGAATTCTAATTACAGGCTTCACGTTTTGCTAATCACTTTCTGGTTGCCAATATTGTAGTTATAGAGCCAGTGTTGAGAACGGCAAACAACATTAAATAAATAATAGGAACATTTAAATAACAATAATTCTACCCGCCGCCCCACATATGGTTAATCGTCCGGGAAATGCATCTTTTCTACATTACATTCTACATTTTAAAGAACTACAATAAATTCCACCAGCCGCCCCACAATTGGTGCATCGGTCTGGAAGTATTTCGACATTACAAACCAAACATTATTAAACAAGTATAAAATTCCACCCGCCGCCCCACATATGGTGCATCGGCCGGGAAATGCATCTTTTCTACATTACAAAACATTTTTTATATAAACAAAAAACTCCACCCGCCGCCCCACAATTTCTGTGTTCGTGTGTGAAGCTTTCATTTCCCCTCTTTCCCTTTTTATGATATTCCACATTGCTTTTACTTTATTGCTGGATTTGTCAATGTACTCATCATTATGCATCCTTTTTGCTTGTGTTATCACTCTACTTAGGACACATATGTAGTTTTTATAGTATTCTGTTAGTTGGGGGGAGTCACTACTTTGTTTACATAACATGTGGAGTATTCTTTTATGTTTGCAAGAGATTTTCATAGCTGGTGTAATCCAACTCTTGTTTCTATTATTATTATTATTATTATTTATTCTTATTGGTTTTTGCGGAAAGGCCTCTTCAAAGTGGTGGATCATTTTGTCAAGAAATATGTTGAATTTCATGTTGACATCATTGGCTGTGTACATCTCTGTCCACTTTTCTTTACTAAGGAGGGCATTTAGCTTGTTCAAGTTCTCTTGGGTGAAAAACCTTCGTAAAGTTTTAGGTGGGACTGGGTTTGAGGTATCTTTGCTAACATCGACCTTTAGAATGACAGCTTGGTGGTCGCTGAATCCTGCATTGTATACTTCTAGAGTTGGGTTAAGTTTATTTCTATTTGCAAAGATTTGATCTAGAGCTGTCTTGGATGTGGGTGTTATTCTAGTGGGCTCATTTACAAGGCCATGCGGATTATAAGTTCTTGCAATGTTAATCAATGTTTCCCTGTTTCTGTTGTGGGTGAGAAAGTCTATATTAAAGTCACCACATATAATCACATCCTGTTTCCTCTGACTTATTTTGGATAGAAACAAGTCCATTTGTAACAGAAAATCATTAATACTACTGGAGGGGGGACGGTAAATTGCAGCTACAATTAGATTTAGATCTGTAAGCTTTATGGCTGCACATTCAAAGATCTTATCTGTTCCTATTTCCTTTAGGGTAGGAAGTGGGCTATATTCAATGTGTTGTTTGATGAAGATGGCAACCCCACCATGTCCATCATGTTGTTTGACTGGCCGTAAAGTCTCGAGGAGGAGGCTTCCCGTACGGATGGAAGTGTCCCAGCTGATAACAGGTCGAGATGACAGGAGACATGGGGGTCAAATCTGCTGGAGCCCCGTGCACCAATTTGCCCGTTGCGGCAAGTCCGGTTGTTTTAACAGGAGACATGGGCGATGTGTCCGCATCTGTAGGAGAAGGAGGTGAGTAGAGTTGCTCCGACAGATGATGGTCATCTGGTTCCTGCATGGGCATGTCTCCTGGTGGCGTCAGTTCTTGTGCTGGCACTGATATGATGGTGAGAGGAGTGCGTTGTGAGTAATGAGAGATTCCAGGATCCCGAGCGTCAGGTAGAGCCGAAGGTGGGGTAGCGGCATCCGGAACAGGCATTGCCGGCACACGAGCCCGAAGCTGGTCTGAATGACGCACTGTAACACCCGTGTCCGTCTGGATTTCATACAGGCGTTGGCCACTGTGTCGTAAGATGCAGCCAGGACTCCATTTTGGCCACCTGCCATATCCCTGTACCCATACAAGGTCATCGGCGGTGAACCGGCCAAGCGAAGGCACCCGCGGTCGTGAGGTGGAAGGCCGCAGAAGACAAAGTAGCGTGCGGGGCTGTCGGCCATGTAAGAGTTCACCTGGGCTGTGGTCGCCCATGGGGGTGAAACGGTAAGAAGCCAGAAATTGGAGAAGCGCATCATCATTAGCAGAAGAAGTCAGGAGTTTCCTCATCTGAGTCTAAATGTGCGGACCAGTCGTTCAGCCTCACCGTTTGACTGTGGATTGAACGGAGGGGCCGTGACATGCATGTTACCGTGACAGGCACAAAAATCTGCAAAATCGGAAGAGGCAAATTGCAGACCATTATCAGTAACAAGAGTAGAGGGAAGGCCTTCCAAAGGGAAAATGCAAGCTAGAGCATTGGTGGTTGCCGCGGTGGTAGGCGACGTGCAACGGACAATGAAAGGAAAGTTAGAGTAGGCGTCAATAATGAGAAGCCAATAAGTACCTAAAAAAGGTCCCGCAAAGTCAGCATGAATACGCTCCCAGGGCTTCTCAGGCGAAGTCCACGGTGACAAAGATGACTTCGGAGTGGCAGCCTGAGACGCACAAGGGCCGCAGACAGCGACCATGTGTGTGATTTCAGAGTCGACACCGGGCCAGTACACATGACGGTGCGCCAGAGATTTTGTGCGAGAGACACCCCAGTGCCCTTGGTGAAGGAGGCGCATGACTGAAGCACGCAAAGATGCAGGTACCACAACACGCGGCGAAGCATTTTCGGTGGAAAGGAGGATAACACCATCCCTAGCCTTGAGGCGGTAATGCAAAGCGTAGTAGTTCTGCAACGGATCAGAAGTTTTTGCGGACAGAAGATTGGGCCAAACCTTCTGAATACAGCATAAAATTCGGAAGAGGGTAGGGTCAGAACCCGTAGCAGCTGCTAGCTGGTCCCCGGTGATGGGAAACCCGTCCACAACCCGCTGCTCGGCAACATCCAGGTGGAAACACAAAAGTTTGTCCCTATCGAATGCCAGATCAGGACCCATGGGAAGGCGAGACAGTGCATCAGCATTCGCATGTTGAGCCGTTGGCCGGAAATGAATCTCATAATTGAAATGAGACAAGTAAAGAGCCCAACACTGGAGGCGGTGTGCAGCCTTGTCAGGAAGTGATGTTGATGGATGAAACAAGGAAACAAGTGGTTTGTGATCCATAACAAGATGAAATTTGGATCCATAGAGAAAAACACCAAACTTATGAAGAGCATAAATAATGGTCAATGCTTCTTTTTCAGTTTGAGAATACTTTTGTTGGGCATCTGTGAGCATTTTTGAGGCATAAGCAATGGGTTGTTCAGAACTGTCAGAAAAACGGTGCGCAAGGACTGCACCGACCCCGTATTGAGAGGCGTCTGTGGCAAGAAAAAGATGTTGGCCAGGTTGATAAGTAGCCAGGCACGGGGCCTGTTTCAGCATAGTCTTCAATTTCTGGAAAGCCGCATCGCATGATGAGGACCAGTGAAAAGGCACGTTTTTATGCAACAGGTGATGCAATGGCTGAGCCACCGAAACAGCAGACAGTAAAAACCTGTGATAGTATGCTATTTTCCCCAAGAAGGCCTGCAGTTCCTTAACAGATGTAGGGCGAGGAAGGGCATCAATCGCAGTGACAGTTTGCTGATGTGGATGAATACCATCCCGAGAAAGTTGAAACCCCAAGTACGTGATAGATGCCTGAAAAAATTTTGATTTCTGAAGATTACACTTAAGACCGGCAGACTGTAAGACATGAAAAAGTGTGCGGAGATTTTGAAGATGTTCGTCAGTGGTGGAGCCAGTGACAACAATGTCGTCCTGGTAATTTATACACCCAGGGACAGTGAGCAATAATTGTTCCAAGAATCGCTGAAAGAGAGCAGGGGCGCTGGCAACCCCGAATGGCAATTGTTGGTATTGATAGAGGCCGAAAGGCATGTTAAGGACTAGAAACTGCCAGGAAGCAGTGTCGAGAGGAAGTTGCTGATAAGCTTCTGACAGGTCAAGTTTAGAAAAATACTGGCCTCCAGCAAGTATAGTGAACAATTCTTCAGGTCGAGGCACAGGGTAAGTGTCGATAAGGCATTGAGCATTTACAGTGGCTTTGAAATCACCACAGAGACGAATACCGACATTTGGCTTAGCAACGACAACGACAGGAGAGGACCACTCACTGGAAGTGACAGAAAGCAAGACCCCGGAAGCGGTGAGACGATCCAGCTCCCGTTTGACCTGATCACGAAGGGCCACAGGAATGGGCCGAGCTCGAAAAAACTTAGGCCGAGCAGTGGGTTTGAGCGTGATATGAGCTTCAAAATTGTTTGCACGGCCTAACCCAGGAGAAAAAAGGGACAAAAATGTCGTCGACAAGGAATCCAATTGAGCATAAGGAATAGCTCAAATGGCTCTGAGCACTATGGGACTTAACATCTATGGTCATCAGTCCCCTCATAAGGAATAGCATCAGAGATGATATTGACAGAGTCATCTATGGAGAACCCAAAAACGCTAAAGGCATCGAAACCAAAAAGATTCTCCGCGTTACTATGGTCAACCACAAATATGGGAACAGTGCGAATGACAGATTTGTAAGATACCTCAGCATCAAATTGTCCCAAGAGAGAAATCTTCTGTTTATTGTAAGTCTGTAATTGCCTAGTGACAGCTGACAGGATTGGAGAACCCAACTGAAGATACGTCTGAGAATTGATGATAGTGGCAGCAGAACCAGTATCCACCTGCATGCGAACATCTCGATCAAGTATTTGGACAGTGAGGAATAACTTCCCTGAAAGGGAAGAAGTACAATTGACAAACAAAACAGAATCAGAATCAGCATAATGATCATGAACATCATGTATGCACTCGGATTTGCAAACGGATGACACATGACCCTTTTTTTTTTTTTGCATTTGTGACACATGGCCCAACATTGCGGACAATCTTCTTGTGAATGTTTTGTAAAACACCGCGGACATGAAGGAAGTTGCCGTGGGTTTTGCTGCAGTTTCTTAGAGGTTTGTTTATGGTTAGGCCGAGGCTGCACTTGGGAGCATACTGCTGCCACACGGCTGGCGGGAACATGCCACACGCTCTGTCAACATCGCACAGAGGTTGTATTTCCCCGACGTTGCCCCATGCTTCTATTTGCGCTCCAGCGGCGCGAGAAATTTCAAAAGACTGAGGGATGGATAGGACTTCATCTAGAGTCAGATTTGCCAACTGAATACTCGAAAGAAAGAAATATGACAGACACCCAAACAACAAGAACTTACATGCATCGTGAATAGAATAGTGCACTGAGAATGGCTAGTCACTAGCTAAAGTCTGGATTTGCATAATAAAATCTAAAATAGGATGACTGATTGTTGCACTCTACAATTTATAAACCAAACATGTGTTTGCGAAACCAAAAGTGCAATTTCTGGGGTACTCAGTCTTACATGCAGCCCTGACTCCTCCTCCAGTGCCTGTAGAAGCTATACAACAGATGCCACTGTCTCCAACATACAAAAGGCTCCGCAGATTCATCGGAATGATTACTGTTGCCAATACTTACCTCACTCAGTACCCATGCAGGAGCTGCTCAAAGGCTACTTAATGGAGAGTATATCAGGAAGCTTAAAGGTTCCATGGAAATCACAAGCGGAATCTGCTTTTCAAGATCTCAATAAGGCTCTGTCTCAGATTGTGCCACTCATCCATCCCAAATTGGATGCACCTTTAGCAATTATGGTGGATGCAAGCCAGATGGCAGTTGGCACTGCACTGCAATGAAAAGTTTTTGGAAGATGGCAGCCACTTAACAACAGCAGCAGTGTAGTGCAGGCAACTGCTTGCCATCTATCTGGCTGTCAAATATTTTAGATCATCTGTTGAAGGTCAACATTTTGCAATATTCACAGACCATAAGCCTCTCGCAACCATTTTTCAACAAGTAACCAACCTCATCTTGCCCCACCAATACAAACAGGCACAATTCATGGCCAACAAATGGCACATACACAAGAAGATAACATTGCACCGGGCTAAAGTCACCAGTGAACAACACGAAGACCCTTTTCTTCACCACCTTTTCAGAGATCCTCGATCCACAATGTTACAACTCAAATGTGTGCCGATACCCCAGACACATAATGAAATTTGGTGGGATCTGCTCTACCATTAGCCCTGGTGGGCCTATGTACTGCAAATGGAGGATATGGAGTGTTAGCCTGCAAAGCTAGTTTATGGAGAGTAGCTGTGGGTGTCCAGTGAACTAATTATGCCTACTTCACTGCTGCTGCCATCTTTGGAGATATATACAACTTAAAGCAACAGTTAAGTGCACACATGCAACGTATTCAACCACACAATCCTACTAGTCACAGAGAGGGAAAACTGTTTATCCACAAGGACAGGCGAACATTTCGATATGTTTGGCTCAAAGACGATTCTTCATATCAGCTGCTATTGCCACCCCACTCTGGGTCCTACAGGCTTATTTCCAGAGTAAGCAATACGTTTCTCATAGACAGGAACAGTAAACAAGATATCATGTCTGATGAACAAGTCAAACAAGCTTATACCAATGAAGACTCACTCCTCACATCTTCCACAATGCTGCATCAGACCTCCAAGAGTGACATCTGCAGACACCTCCATTCAGGTACCAGATTGGGCAGAAGACACCAACCACAGTACCAGCTACAGAAAAACCACAGAAGCACTTAACATAACTTGCCCCTACTCCATTATTACATGCACTGGCACACAAGTAAAGTGCAAGTTTCTGCAAGCAGCAGGGATCCCAGGTTTAGGAGAGGGACAAGCCCACAGACAGCTGATGCAAATCAGCTGACTGGGGGCTAGTATACATCCCTACCATCTGACATCAAGAGCTAACATTGAGCGCACTCTGAGCTAACACGTATGTGCAAGTGACTACGGGCGAATACAGTAGCAGACAGACATCCACACCCCACACCACATTCACTGAGCAGTGTCTGCTCATATTGCCAGCCACAACACAGCTGGTCACCTCCCCCAAAATTCCTCAAGGAGGAGACAAGAAGGTGAGGTATCCAACATTTCCAGACATTGATTCAACCCATTCTGGGCTTCAGCTCTTCAGAAAAGGGGGAAGCTAATGTGGCATTGTATCGATAGTCATCATGAAGTCACTGCAGCAAGCATTACCGCTGCGCAGCGATAGTCAATGCCTGTACTTTGGCTAAACAATACATGATGTATCTGTGCTCCAATCAAGTTTATATTATTGAGTGTTAATAAACAGCATTTTATATTCAACACTAAATAACATGGCATTTATGTGGTTCGGCCATAGCTACTTATAACCCATAACTGGTCTTAGATATTCCATGGCCGCATGTACTGATCAAAACAATTCCATCTTTTCAGTCACATGAAATTCTTGTTTACAGTTTTTCCAACACTGCACACATCTATTACCAATGTGTCATTAAATATTAATGCTATTTGCTCCTCTTCATGTCTGGTTCTACACACCTCATCCTTCACCATATCTATATTGTCTATATTTTTTTATCTGATCCAATTATCTTTTTCTTGTAATGCATTTGCTTTGAAATCCATATAACAGTCTTTAATATTTTGCAGTATGTCTTGTAATGAGCTACAGCATCAACATAGGGTTGTTTCTGATAGATATAGTTTCCTTTTTGTTTTACAGGATACCTTTATTCCTTGAATAAGCCATGGCTTCTTTGTAGATTTTCGTCTAATTTAGGTTAGTTGTGAGGGAAAACAGTATTCAGATAAGGCAAGGACTTTATTAATAACAGTATTACATTTTTCATTCATATCACGAGCACCAAATACATCACTCCAGTTCATGTCTTTGAGGAGTCTCCAAAAATAATCAATTTTTAGCCTAGCGACAACCCTCTTGAATTCAGATTTAGTAGATTTTTATGTCCTATTCAGTATTATTTAAGAAAAGGAACTGTGTCTCAGGGTCTGGAGGCCATTGACTATTAGTTTTATAATGCAACTAGGAACCCGGCAATGCTTCCCAATTGCTAAAATCTATGGGTATTGGATATACATCCCAATCTCCTTCTTCCCCCTCTCTCTGTCCATCTCCTCCACCCCCTCTCTCTATTTCCATTTTCTCTTCCCTGCTCTCCCTGACATTGAATCTTGTTTATTTTTATGGCAAATTCAGATTCTGTAGTAGTATTCTTACCTTAAGCCAATAATCAATAAATACAACTTTCCAGTTTTCTGTGAAACGGAACAGCACATTGTTAATTATACAATTTTTGTTTAAAAATATATACAGTGACAAAAAATTTGTCTAATGGTTTAAATGCTCTGCTATTGTAGTTAAAACTGACTGCAAGAAAGAAAACAAAACAAAGCAAAGCACAGCGCAGCATTTTCTTTCTTGCAGTCAGTTTCAATAAAAAACTGTACATTGGTGTTTTAAAAAAATTATAGCTTATATCTGTCAATATTTATTAGAGAAACGTTTAAAAATCTGATATATATTGGTCAAGAATGAGCCTGTGCAGCTGTTAGGACACTGATCTCGTATCCGGGAGGATGGAGCTGCTCCGTCTGGCCATGCTGGTTTGGGTTTTCCGTGGGTTTCCCAGATTGCTGAAGCAAATGCTGGAATGGTTACTTAATGAAGGCCACAGCCAATCACCTATCCCACCCTCTTAACCCTCCTACTGCCAGAATATTTTTGTTACACTGAGTACTGCTGCGGTCAATATGACTCCAAGTAATTAACATGGGATATATTGGCAGTATTTTGTTTATTTTAATGAACTGACATAAAAGCATACTGATTGAAACCAGGTAAACTATTTATATAAGCACTTACCGATCTTGTCTCAATCCTTGATCTTATAGACCCTTACATTTAAAACAAAGCAACTCTTTACATTTAAAACAAAGAATCTCTAAATGTTGTTTACGGACAAAAAAAAGCATCTTCTGCACATTTCTGAATGTTTTACATCCACTGAACGTTCGCATAGAGAGCACTGTTCACGTTTTGCCCCCATATGCACTTCTCCTGAAGGAGGAGGATGAGGAAGGAAACCTTTGTTGTGCCGACTTCTGTTTTTCTGTATTAGACTTGTTCCCAGTTCTAGAAGGGATTCTCTTCTTTTGTAGTGGTTTTTTTTTCCAAGTCAGGATTTAAGTTTGTCCAAATTATGAAAGCATTTACGACACTAATATGGAAAATATTATAAAAAATAAACATGGGCCATCTTCTTGTCATATGTTTTGTGCTGTAGGTCCTGACTAACTTGTCCGTTGTGTCTACACCTGATTTAGCTGCACTGTCTAGGATTATATTAGGTTTTGCTGTTTCACCATCACCTATTTCTTCTCTGAAATGCGTAGTACTCAGCAATGTCACATCTTTTTTTTGGCCAGTGGGACACTATTGTAGCTGATTCCTGAAATCCAAAGAGACATGAAGCTGCAGTTCTTCTCCTCATTTCAATAAATTCTGCACGTAGTCCACAATGACTTTTTCTTAGTGTTCCTAGCAGAGTCATTTGTTTTTGTTCTAGTTCCTTTGCCAACTCCAAACTTGTAAAGAAATTATCTGTTGTGATATTTCTACCACTCCCAGATAAATGTTCTGCCAATTCTAACACTACTCTTTTTCCCTGATTTATTTCTCTAGGCTGGCCTTTGCCCTTTCCTGTGTACACCTGCAGGTGTGTGACATAGTAATTAGTGCTGTCACATGCCGCCCGTATCTTTACACCATACTTTCCAGATTTTAAGGGGATGTACTGGCGAAATGGACACCTACCCCTAAAAGTTACCAGTTGTTCATCAACTGTAATATTCTCATGTGGTTCGTATGTATCACGTAATGTGCTTACCCACTGTTCAAATAAATCCCTTATAGGAGTCAGTTAACAGGGCTACCATTTTGTTGCTGGTGCTGAGCATCATCAAACCAAATACAGCGTGATATTACAGTAAAGCGGTTCCTAGCCATAGAAATATTGAAAATAGGTTGGCCATGTTCTTCGTTCCATAAATTCACTATGCCCTCATGCCTTTGTACACTCCTGCAAGACTAAGCAGGCCAAGAAACTACTCAAATTCTTCTCTATCATGATCTGTCCATTTGTTACCAAAAGTAATGTTACCTTCTTTCTTGGTCCACTTCAAAATAAACTGGAAAATGCTGGGATTCATAAACAATTCAAATTCTGACTGCCCAGTATTTACGTTTCTTACACTATGCCTCGTGGAACCTGTCTTCAATATATTTCATGCTGGCTGTTTCCCATGTAATCTAACAGGATTTTTTCCCCATGTTTCATTTCCATTTCTTGACCTGAAAAAATGGGAGTGCTATTTTACATATGTACTTACATATTATTATTATTAGTACTATCATTAAAGTTTTTGCAAAGATATGGTAGATTATATGTACTTAATTGAAAACATTCTGATTTGAGGTGTCAGCAACTTCAGGAAGTAGAGTTTCCAAATCTCCAACATCTTTATCAGAATCTTCAGTCTATTCACTACCTCCAGAAATAATAGCACCAATCTCTTCATCATCGTCAGATGATATATCTCCTAATTCCTCATCTTCATTCAAAATTGCTAGTATTTCAGAACTACTCAAACGTTTTCTGATCATAATATAGGTCTTGCACACGCTGAGGTAAAACATTAGCAATAACTGAGGCAATACACAAGAACAGCTGAGGCAAGAAATGGCAACAATGGATATATATAATAAGTGGAAAATATTAGTTTCAATGTTGCAGGTGTTTCGTATAACATCTGTTCAACTTAACATTTGTCATTGTGTTTTCATAATGTTGCATTCAAGAAACAAAACCCAATGCGTAGCCCATAATAAATTTTAATCTGTTGTAAATGTAAAACTAAACAATATGTCATTGCATACAAGCAACTTAGTGAGACAAAGTAATAAATTTTGAAAATAATCGTTTTGAGAACAAGGGAGTTTTTATATTTTTCAAATGTACTTATGCGGTCATATTGACCCCAGTGGTACTAAGAGGGTTAACCTCTTAAAGCATGCTATGTATATCTTCTGGTTAACCTTCCGGGATGTAAGGTTGTGGTCCATGAAACTCTTCAGCTACTAATGTTTCGTCCAGAGCTGCACTGGACATCTTCAGAGGGGTGTTTCTCCTCTGGTGAGTCTTGCCGACTGACGGGTCGGACGTCTGAGAGCGACTTATATCTCGTAGAAAGTGGGCATGACCAGAGTTACACGTGATATGCAGAGATAATCTTTGTCAAAGATAAAACTTAACTATCGATCGTAATCTCGTCACGGATAAAACTGTCTAGCAATTCTGTAGTGCTACTGTCCAAATATCACTAAGTTTCATGGTCTCTTCTTTCCAATTAAAATTATCCTTATGTTTATATATTTCAATTGCTTCTCTACAAAGCTGTGGGTAATAGTTTGTCGTCGTAGAAACAAATTTTGTTTCAGAAAACCTCACTTGATGATTTCTTGACTGAAAAGCGTGTTCTGCTACAGCCGATTTATCTGTTTTTCCTAATCGGCAAAGACTTCTGTGTTCTTTTAACCATGTATTTACGCTTCTTTTTGTTGTTCCAATACAAACTTTTCCACATGTACACGGAATTTTATATACGCCACTGGCTGATAGAGGGGCGCGTTTGTCTTTTACAGACCGGAGAACATGACAAATTTTCTTCGTTGGTCTAAAAACAGGTCTAATATCATTGTTGTTGTTGTGGTCTTCAGTCCTGAGACTGGTTTGATGCAGCTCTCCATGCTACTCTATCCTGTGCAAGCTTCTTCATCTCCCAGTACCTACTGCAACCTACATCCTTCTGAATCTGCTTAGTGTATTCATCTCTTGGTCTCCCTCTACGATTTTTACCCCCCCACGCTGCCCTCCAATGCTAAATTTGTGATCCTTTGATGCCTCAAAACATGTCCTACCAACCGATCCCTTCTTCTAGTCAAGTTGTGCCACAAACTTCTCTTCTCCCCATTCCTATTCAATACTTCCTCATTAGATACGTGATCTACCCACCTTATCTTCAGCATTCTTCTGTAGCACCACATTTCGAAAGCTTCTATTCTCTTCTTGTCCATACTAGTTATCGTCCATGTTTCATTTCCATACATGACTACACTCCATACAAATACTTTCAGAAACGACTTCCTGACACTTAAATCTATACTCGATGTTAACAAATTTCTCTTCTTCAGAAACGATTTCCTTGCCATTGCCAATCTACATTTTATATCCTCTTTACTTCGACCATCATCAGTTATTTTACTCCCTAAATAGCAAAACTCCTTTACTACTTTAAGTGCCTCATTTCCTAATCTAATTCCCTCAGCATCACCCGATTTAATATGACTACATTCCATTATCCTCGTTTTGCTTTTGTTGATGTTCATCTTATATCCTTCTTTCAAGACACTGTCCATTCCATTCAACTGCTCTTCCAAGTCCTTTGCTGTCTCTGACAGAATTACAATGTCATCGGCGAACCTCAAAGTTTTTACTTCTTCTCCATGAATTTTAATACCTACTCCGAATTTTTCTTTTGTTTCCTTTACTGCTTGCTCAATATACAGATTGAATAACATCGGGGAGAGGCTACAACCCTGTCTCACTCCTTTCCCAACCACTGCTTCCCTTTCATGCCCTTTGACTCTTATAACTGCCATCTGGTTTCTGTACAAATTGTAAATAGCCTTTCGCTCCCTGTATTTTACCCCTGCCACCTTCAGAATTTTGAAAGAGAGTATTCCAGTCAACATTGTCTAATATCATGTTTACTTAAAATCTTTCCAATCTGATCCGTTACTTTCTTTATGAAAGGGAGAGAGACTGTATTCTTTCATCGTTTTTCGGGCTTGTCCTTAGGCTTTTTGTTGTTTGGGTGCAGAATTCTGCTTACTTCTTTCTTTGAATAGCAATTTTTCCCAAAAGCGTGCTTCAGATGTTTTAATTCGACGTCTACATACTCCGGCGTGCAAATCCGTCTGGTTCTGTCAACGAGACTTTTAATCACACCTCTCTTTTGTTGTGGATGGTGGTTAGAGTTTTTATGTAAGTATCTGTCTGTGTGCGTGATTTTTCTAAAAATCTGTTGTTCCAATCTTCCATCAGTCTGTCTCACAACTAAAACATCCCAAAACGGTATTTTGTTATCATTTTCTCTCTCCATGGTAAACTGGATTCTTGGATTTATATTATTAAAGTAATCAAAAAATTTGTCTAGGGCTTCTCTACCATGTGGCCAGACCACAAATGTATCGTCTACATACCGATACCAGCGAGATGGTTTCTTATCTGCTTTTTCCAAGGCTGACTGTTCGAATTTCTCCATGTAGAAATTAGCTACTGCAGGACCCAATGGGTACCCATTGCTACGCCATTGAGTTGCTCATAAGATTCATTATTCCACTGGAACTGACTGGAAGTAAGACAGTGTCTGAAAAGAGCAGTCAGATCGTCTGGAAAAATATCTGTTATAAAATCCATAACTTCGTTAACTGGAATCATAGTAAATAAAGACACTACATCAAAACTTACTAAAATATCTTCAGGAGTCAGAATTAAACCTTCAATTTTCTCTATAAAATGACGTGAGTCCTTTATATATGAGTCAGTTTTTCCAATATATGGATGTAAACGAGTTGCTAGATATCTTGCTATTTCATACGTAGGAGAATTGATAGCACTAACAATTGTTCTCAGAGGAAGGTCCCTCTTATGTACCTTGGGTAGACCATAGAGTCTAGGACACATAGCTTCAGTCTTCAATAAACCTCTTTTTTCTTCTTTTTGAATAGAAGTAGCTGAAAACAAATAATCTGATAAAATCGGCCATTTCTATTCAAAAAGAAGAAAAAAGAGGTTTATTGAAGACTGATGCTATGTGTCCTAGACTCTATGGTCTACCCAAGGTACATAAGAGGGACCTTCCTCTGAGAACGATTGTTAGTGCTATCAATTCTCCTACGTATGAAATAGCAAGATATCTAGCAACTCGTTTACATCCATATATTGGAAAAACTGACTCATATATAAAGGACTCACGTCATTTTATAGAGAAAATTGAAGGTTTAATTCTGACTCCTGAAGATATTTTAGTAAGTTTTGATGTAGTGTCTTTATTTACTATGATTCCAGTTAACGAAGTTATGGATTTTATAACAGATATTTTTCCAGAAGATCTGACTGCCCTTTTCAGACACTGTCTTACTTCCAGTCAGTTCCAGTGGAATAATGAATTTTATGAGCAACTCAGTGGTGTAGCAATGGGTAACCCATCGGGTCCTGCAGTAGCTAATTTCTACATGGAGAAATTCGAACAGTCAGCCTTGAAAAAAGCAGATAAGAAACCATCTCGCTGGCATCGGTATGTGGATGATACATTTGTGGTCTGGCCACATGGTAGAGAAGCCTTAGAGAAATTGTTTGATTACTTTAATAATATAAATCCAAGAATCCAGTTTACCATGGAGAGAGAAAATGATAACAAAATACCGTTTTGGGATGTTTTAGTTATGAGACAGACAGATGGAAGATTGAAACAACAGATTTTTAGAAAAATCACGCACACAGACAGATACTTACATAAAAACTCTAACCACCATCCACAACAAAAGAGAGGTGTGATTAAAAGTCTCGCTGACAGAGACAGACGGATTTACACGCCGGAGTATGTAGACGTCGAATTAAAACATCTGAAACACGCTTTTGGGAAAAATTGCTATTCAAAGAAAGAAGTAAGCAGAATTCTGCACCCAAACAACAAAAAGCCTAAGGACAAGCCCGAAAAACGATGGAAGAATACAGTCTCTCTCTCTCTTTCATAAAGAAAGTAACGGATCAGATTGGAAAGATTTTAAGTAAACATGATATTAGACAATGTTGACTGGAATACTCTCTTTCACATTCTGAAGGTGGCAGGGGTAAAATACAGGGAGCGAAAGGCTATTTACAATTTGTACAGAAACCAGATGGCAGTTATAAGAGTCGAGGGGCATGAAAGGGAAGCAGTGGTTGGGAAAGGAGTGAGACAGGGTTGTAGCCTCTCCCCGATGTTATTCAATCTGTATATTGAGCAAGCAGTAAAGGAAACAAAAGAAAAATTCGGAGTAGGTATTAAAATTCATGGAGAAGAAGTAAAAACTTTGAGGTTCGCCGATGACATTGTAATTCTGTCAGAGACAGCAAAGGACTTGGAAGAGCAGTTGAATGGAATGGACAGTGTCTTGAAAGAAGGATATAAGATGAACATTAACAAAAGCAAAACGAGGATAATGGAATGTAGTCATATTAAATCGGGTGATACTGAGGGAATTAGATTAGGAAATGAGACACTTAAAGTAGTAAAGGAGTTTTGCTATTTAGGGAGTAAAATAACTGATGATGGTCGAAGTAAAGAGGATATAAAATGTAGATTGGCAATGGCAAGGAAATCGTTTCTGAAGAAGAGAAATTTGTTAACATCGAGTATAGATTTAAGTGTCAGGAAGTCGTTTCTGAAAGTATATGTATGGAGTGTAGCCATGTATGGAAGTGAAACATTGACGATAACTAGTATGGACAAAAAGAGAATAGAAGCTTTCGAAATGTGGTGCTACAGAAGAATGCTGAAGATAAGGTGGGTAGATCACGTATCTAATGAGGAAGTATTGAATAGGAATGGGGAGAAGAGAGGTTTGTGGCACAACTTGACTAGAAGAATGGATCGGTTGGTAGGACATGTTTTGAGGCATCAAGGGATCACAAATTTAGCATTGGAGGGCAGCGTGGAGGGTAAAAATCGTAGAGGGAGACCAACAGATGAATACACTAAGCAGATTCAGAAGGATGTAGGTTGCAGTAGGTACTGGGAGATGAAGAAGCTTGCACAGGATAGAGTAGCATGGAGAGCTGCATCAAACCAGTCTCAGGACTGAAGACCACAACAACAACAATGATATTAGACCTGTTTTTAGACCAACGAAGAAAATTTGTCATGTTCTCCGGTCTGTAAAAGACAAACGCGCCCCTCTATCAGCCAGTGGCGTATATAAAATTCCGTGTACATGTGGAAAAGTTTGTATTGGAACAACAAAAAGAAGCGTAAATACACGGTTAAAAGAACACAGAGGTCTTTGCCGATTAGGAAAAACAGATAAATCGGCTGTAGCAGAACACGCTTTTCAGTCAAGAAATCATCAAGTGAGGTTTTCTGAAACAAAATTTGTATCTACGACGACAAACTATTACCCACGGCTTTGTAGAGAAGCAATTGAAATATATAAACGTAAGAATAATTTTATCCGGAAAGAAGAGACCATGAAACTTAGTGATATTTGGACAGTAGCACTACAGAATTGCTAGACAGTTTTATCCGTGACGAGATTACGATCGATAGTTAAGTTTTATCTTTGACAAAGATTATCTCTGCATATCACGTGTAACTCTGGTCATGCCCACTTTCTACGATATATAAGTCGCTCTCAGACGTCCGACCCGTCAGTCGGCAAGACTCACCGGAGGAGAAACACCCCTCTGAAGATGTCCAGTGCAGCTCTGGACGAAACGTTAGGAGCTGAAGAGTTTCATGGACCACGACCTTACATCCCGGAAGGTTTACCAGAAGATATGTCATCCGGTCGTGAAAGCCTTGATACTATGATCATGCTATGTATGCTTTGTGTTACGTATTAGCCTTTCGACTGACGCTGTATTACCTTGACAGATCCTATATCACTGTGAGATGATCCTTGTACTGCACTAGTATTAGTCCTTGTAGTAGCCACCAGAAAGATCGCGGGAGGCGCACATTGGCACGGCGCGTCACGGGCGGTAGTTGCCGCAAGTAGAGTCCCATCCACCAGAGGGCACGCGAGAATTCGGACGCGACCTCTGCCGGCGTAACAACAAGAACAACAACAACAACTCCAGCAGCACGGGCCGTGCCCAGTCAGTCAACATCGGGCATGCCTAGGACACCGTCCCGGTCTACGCTAAGTGAAGTGCGACGTAAACGTGAACAGTGTTACTACATAATTGGCGACGAGTAGGGTCGTTCTTTCGCGTGTTGCGTCGTTGTTCCGGTTTCGCAGTTTCTCCACGGCATGGAGGATTTGGTGCGAGTTTTGGTTGCGCAGCAGACGGAACTCGTGGCCACCATGAAACAAGTGCTTCCGGCGTTGCTCTCCACGCCGTCTGCTCCGGCGCAGTTCCCTCCTCCCTTTCCCCCGTATGACGAGACGGCGGAGGATTGGGACGCATATGAACATCGCCTTCGGCAGCATTTCCAGGCGTTTCATGTTGCCGAGGCGGAGGTATGTCGTGCTGTCTTCTTGTCTTGGATATCTCCCTCGCTGTATCAAGTTTTGCGGCAGCTAGCGCCGTTGCAGGAACCCTCGTCCTTGACTTTTGACGCATTGTGTTCGTTGCTGTCTTCCTATTATCGCCGCCGCACGCATGTTGTGGCGGCTAGGGTCGAGTTCTATCAATGCAAGAAACAGCCCCATCAGTCTTACCGGGCGTGGGCCGCTACCCTGCACGGTCTTAGTCGCAAGTGTCATTTTGTCACGGAGCAGTCGCGAGAGTCGTATGCCCACGTTATGGTACGCGACGTCATTGTTCGTTCGGCCCCTGACAGGGAGGTCCGGCAACGGGCCCTGCAGTTAGAAGACCCTTCCCTCGAGGAAGTTCTGTCCATTGCTCAATCGTATGAAGTCTCTCACGCGGCAGGTCAACAGCTGGAAGCGTGGTGCGACGTCGCGGAGGTTCAGGGTGGCGCGGCCGCGTCCACTGTGTCCGGGGTGGACGACGTGCGAGCGGTACAATCCGGCCGTTACGGCCGCTCCCGCACGGCGCGTAAGCAGATTTCCGGCCGCCGGCCCCTGTTGCCGTCCTGTGCGTCGTGCTATATACATCACGATCGGTCAGAGTGCCCCCAGCGTTGGGCCGTTTGTCGCAAATGTAATAAAAAAGGTCACATTGCTAAAGTTTGCCGCTCAGCCTCAAAGGCATCGAAGGAAGCAAGTACAGAGGACATGGACGTTGACATTCAGGAAGTTTCATCGGGCCAGGCTCCCGACGCATCGGCCCACAAACTCTTTATTGAGGTGTCGGTTCGGTCGCGCCGGTTACAACTGCAAGTAGATACGGGGGCGGCAGTTTCGTTGTTGAATGCACAAACTTATTCCGACCTTGGATCGCCCCCGTTGGCGCCAGTTTACCGGCGTCTACGCGGTTATGGTAAACAGTTCATTCCCCTACTGGGTCAATTCACTGCCGACGTGACTTACAAATCAGTCACTCGGCCTATTACTTTTATTGTTGTCAGTGATGCGAGCTCCGCTAACCTTTTTGGCCTGGATGCCTTTCAGGCTTTCGGTTTTTCTATTGCTGACACCATACAGTTGGTCTCCGAAGACGTTCCCTATCACTCATTGGAATCTTTGATCTCAGACTTTCCAGATATTTTTGAGGAGGGCCTGGGGCGTGTTTCCGATTTTGAAGCTCACTTAACGTTGAAGGCGTCGGCTCGCCCGCGTTTTCTACGCGCGAGACAGATCCCCTTGGCTCTCCGCCCTCAGGTAAAGGAAGAGCTAGACCGGCTGACAGCCCTAGGGGTCGTTCTTCCCGTTTCTTCCAGTGAGTGGGCTTCGCCCCTCGTTATTGTCAAGAAGCCCTCAGGAAACTTACGTCTTCGTGGCGATTTCAAGGCCACCATTAATTCCCAATTGGTGGTGGACACCTATCCTTTGCCTCGTGCTGATGAATTGTTCTCTGCCGTGGCGGGTGGCCAATATTTTTCGAAAATCGATCTGTCGGAGGCTTATCATCAGATACCTCTTGATGAGGACTCCAAACGGCTGGCGGTCGTCAACACCCCGTTTGGCCTTTACCAATACCAGCGGTTGGCTTTTGGAATATCCAGTGCCCCGGCGATATTCCAGCGTTATCTTGAGCATGTCACGTCGACAATCCCTCATTGTATTAATTACCTGGATGACATAATTGTCACAGGCCGCAGCACGAAGGAACACTTGCACAACCTTCGCACCCTCTTTCTCAAATTCAGGTCTGTGGGCTTGCGTTGCAACCTGCGTAAGTCAACCTTCTTCCAACCGTCCATTGAGTATGTGGGCTACACCATATCTCGGCATGGCATACAGCCACTAGGAAGTTTGGTCCAAGGTATCGTCAACCTTCCTCGGCCCACTTCGCTGAAAGAGTTACAAGCCTTTTTAGGCAAGATAGCCTATTACCACCGGTTCATTCCCAGGGCTTCCACTATAGCCCACCCCCTGTACTGCCTTCTGCACAAGGGTGTTCCTTTTGATTGGTCGCCTGCATGCGAGCGAGCGTTCACCTCGTTGAAGGGCCTCCTCACTTCAGCCCCTTGTTTGGCTACTTTTGATCCCCGTAAGCCATTGGTCCTGGCTACAGATGCTTCGCAGTATGGAGTGGGGGCGGTCCTGGCCCATCGCAACGCAGACGGTTCCGAGCAACCACTGGCGTTTGCGTCTAAAACGCTTAGTCCCGCGCAGGCCCATTACTCCCAGGTGGAAAAAGAGGCTTTGGCCATTGTCTACGCTGTTACCAAGTTTCACCCTTTCTTGTACGGCACGAAGTTTCAGTTAATCACTGACCATAAGCCGTTACTATCGTTATTTGGCCCCACCTCTCAGATTCCGGATAGGGCGGCCCACAGACTACAGCACTGGGCCTTGTTCCTCTCTAAGTACCATTATGACATTCATTTTCGCCCTACAGGACAGCATGCCAACGCCGACGCTCTTTCCCGTCTTCCGGTGGGCCCGGATCCTACGTTCGATCGAGAGGAGATTATGTGTTTTCATTTGGATGTGACATCCCGCCAAGCAGTTGATGGCTTTCCGATCACTAGTTCTCGAGTCGCCAGGGAAACGGCGGCTGACCCGGTTCTCCGGCAAGTAGTTCGCCTCATTCAGCAGGGGTGGTCCTCCCGCCCTTCAGGCCGGGCCTCGGACCCTCTTCGTAATTATTTTCTTCTACGAGACCGCCTCTCGGTCTTGGAAGGAGTTCTCCTTCTGGCTACCGATGATACAGCTCCTCGCGTGGTTGTTCCTGCAGGTTTACGAAGGGAGGTCCTCACGTTATTACATGCGGGGCACTGGGGTGTTTCCCGTACTAAAACCTTGGCTTGCAGACATGTGTACTGGCCCGGTATTGACAGAGAAATTGAGCACTTGGTGGCCACCTGTTCCCAGTGTGCGAGCCAACAAGCATCTCCCAGGGCAGCGTTCTCTTCATGGCCGCCGGCAACACAAGCATGGGAACGTGTTCACATCGATTTTGCGGGCCCGGTTCTCAATGGCTTTTGGCTCATTGTCATTGATGCTTATTCCCGATTCCCATATGTGGTTCGCTGCTCCTCAACCACTTCAGAAGTTGCAATCCAGGCACTAGCAAAAATCTTTTCTGTGGAAGGTCTGCCAATCACCCTGGTCTCAGACAATGGATCGCAGTTTATTTCGCAGACCTTCCAGGATTTTTGTAGGCGCTTCGGTATTCGGCACGTTTGCTCTCCCCCCTTCCATCCACAATCGAATGGGGAAGCCGAGCGCATGGTGCGCACATTTAAGACGCAGATGAAAAAGTATGTGCACGAATTTCCTGCAGAGGAAGCCTGGAAGTTTTTCTTGACGGCATACCGGACCACACCAATGGGCGACCGCAGCCCCGCAGAGCTCCTCCATGGGCATCAACCTAGGACTCTGCTGCACCTCCTCCGGCCTGGTCCTCGCCAGTCTTCACACAACGAAGTACCTGGCTTTCCACTGGGTATGTCGGTCTGGGCCCGTGGGTTTGGTCGCAATCCACGTTGGATACCGGCGGTGGTCCTGCGCCGAAATGGCCGCCTGCTCTATACCTTGCAGGCGGGGGATCGGGTGGTACGTTGTCACCAAAATCAGCTACGTCCACGTTCGGGCACCCACCCTCCGACCTCTCGGACACCGGCTTCCCCATTGCCTGCACCTGTATTGGTTTCACAGGGGACGTTACCTCCTCTCCCCGCTGTGACTCTGCCGCACTGCGATGGTTCTCAGCCTTGGCAGCCTCCAGTAGCTCCAGCACCGGCATCGCCATCATTCGAGATGCCCCAGCGAGAGCCGGCCCCCCTCGCAGGTTTGGTTTCTCAGGGGGCTAGTTCACCTGTGGTTGTCCCTTCCCCTTCATCCCCACCACTGGGTCTTGCCCCTCCCGAGGTGGAACGGGATCCGGAGTTCGACAGCTTGTCACCCGTTCTGTCCCGAGCTCCGGTTGTGGGACGACGGGGGCCTCTTCGTGTGGGTCACTTCCAGCCGTATTCGAAGGTTCCAGCTCGAGGGTTGGCAGATCCCCTCGACTCCGGCCATCCAATGGATGTGGAGGTCATCGCTCCTGCCCGACGCTCCACCTTCCGACGCAGTGGATCACAGTGGCTTCACCCCCCGAAGGAGGAGGAGTGTAGTAGCCACCAGAAAGATCGCGGGAGGCGCACATTGGCACGGCGCATCACGGGCGGTAGTTGCCGCAAGTAGAGTCCCGTCCACCAGAGGGCACGCGAGAATTCGGACGCGACCTCTGCCGGCGTAACAACAAGAACAACAACAACAACTCCAGCAGCACGGGCCGTGCCCAGTCAGTCAACATCGGGCATGCCTAGGACACCGTCCCGGTCTACGCTAAGTGAAGTGCGACGTAAACGTGAACAGTGTTACTACAGTCCTAGTGGAAGAAAAGAGAAATTCTGTCAAAATTCAATGAAGGCACGGTTGGGCGATGGAATCTGGAGCCGCTGGCAGAATGTGGTAACAGTCAACAGCCAGCATGCCAGGCAAGGTAAACATGGCACTTGCGGGCGCGGAGCTTTGATGGCAGTATTGCATGCACAATTTGTTTTGAGTGGAGCAACAACAAGGCAGAAAACTGCAGCGATGCTTTAAGTTATTGCGATGTATGAGGCAGGGCACTAGGCCAGAGCCAAGAGTGGCGATATGTAAGTAGCTGGCACGTAAGAATTTATCCCTGTCATAGTTTCTGTCTCTCTCTGACACAGTGGCAGAAGCGAGGTAAAAATTGATATAAATAGATGGGCAATTTTAGCTTGAGACAGAGTGTGCCAGGTCAGTCGAGCGTCAGGAAGGACCTGTGCTGGTCTTCGCTTATAGGGGCCAGTCTGGCAGCAATATAATAAGTATTCTGCATAAACTTGTATTCTGTTTTCTGTGTACTTGTTCAGGCTATATTCTGCTCTGGGGACAAAACACCGGGGCAGGATGGAATGGCAACCTGGAACTTGGAGATCACACGGTTGCCTGAAAGAGGGTAATGAAAGCGCTCTGCAGCGGGTCCAGGAGGGGCTCGGTTCCACTCGAGTCTACGGGCCATGTTCACTTCCCACCTGGCATATCAGGGTCCAGGCGAGGGTTACGCTGCAGGAGGCACAGCAGTGCTGCAACTTTGCTAGAGACGGCGGCAGGTATTGCTATCCAGCAAACACCACTAGCAGCAAGTTGTGGTACAGCATCCAGGAGGGCGTGGGTTCGAGTCTGGTCCTGTCAATGTGTGAGTGATGTTTGATTTATTGTTTATGTGTCATTCTTTTGTGTTTTGAAGGGTTAAGTATGAGTTACGCTAGACTTTTTAAAGGTGTCTTTTGTAAGGCCAGAGGAGCCTGTAGATTTATCTGGATTCAGGGGAAATGGGGGACATTATAACATAGCACCTAAGTGATGTAATTTTTGTAACCTGACAGATCACAGATCACCATGTACAAAGTGGGTGTCAAAGAGTTGTTTTATCTGCAGGAGATTTGGTCATTTGGCACGCAATTGTTCAGAATGTAGATGGGCGATGATTTGCTGCAAGAAATAAGTTTAAGGAGCAGCAGAGTGAAATTAATGGTAACAGTGGAGCTCTAAGCAAGAATGGTGGAAAAACTGTCAGCAGCGGAGGCTGCGGCAGTGACTACAGTGGAAGCTGTAGCCGCTCTAACAGAGTAAATTCACGTATTATCAGAGGTGAGGATAAGGGACAAGGAAAAATATTAAGAGTTAGTAGGGAGATTTGAGGCATTGCAAGGAGGGGAAGGGGCACTGGGTAAAAGTAAATTACAGGTCGTGGAGTGTCATATACCGTTTGACCCGGCAATCGCGGCATTGATTAACCCCTTTTCAGGTAAAGCAAAGGAGGATGTATTGGTATTCCTTAATGACATTATCACAATGGCTAAAGCCAATGGGTGGTCGGATGTTGTAATGTTGAGAGTGGCGAAGTTACACTTGATAGGGGATGCCAAGTCACACATATTGTACCATGAAACGTTGAACAATATGGGGATGTTTTCAGAGCTTGAGAATGGGTTACGCCAGAGGTACCAAAAACAGAATAGTACCAGGTTTTTTCATGAAAAATTAAGTGCATTAGTTATGAGGAGAAGTGAGACTGTGGAGGTTTTCTGAGACAGGATTCGAAAACTGAATGTACAGACATTCGAACTGTCACAGAATGGGGAGACTAATAGAGTGCTGTTACAAGAGGCCTTGAACAGGGCGTTAAATGTGTTTTGTGGGGAGTACCGCTGGAGATGTCACGTTGGGTGAGAATGGAGAATCCCAGTTACCTTGTGGCGGCTCTAAGGATCACCACATACTTAGAGGAGGTAGATTATGCAACGAAGCAAAGGGTGGAGCATAAAGTCCTGGCAACGGAAATTAAGTGTTTCGGTTGTGGCCAGGTAGGGCAATGTCAGCGTCAGTTGCGGTGTTACTCATGTGGGAAAATGGGTCACTGGGTAGTGAACTGGAGGAGTAAAAGTAGGGGGGAACCTCAGTGGCAGCAGCTGTTAAACGAGAAATGGATTGCTTCAACCGTCGGAGAGCAGTCCCAGTGAAATTAAGTAATGTGCTTGTAGGTGCACAGACAGAATGCCACTTATTAGGCTTGGTGAACGGAAGGGAACAAAGGTTTCTGGTTGACACAGGGGCACACGTGTCTGTTATTAGTCTAGACCTGTTTAGCAGGAGAAGGCTTGAGCCATCACGTTATAGGTTACATGGCATGGGAGATAATAAAGCGGAGACATTGGGTATGATGGTACTTCAATTCGTGATCGCAGGAACTAAGTTTAGTGAGCATGTAGAGGTGTTACCATGTGTAGGTGAGGGGTATTCAGTGATTATCAGACTGGACTTCCTTGACAAACATCGTATGAGGATAGATCTTTGCCAACAAACAGTGGAACTCAGTGGAACAACGTTTCGCAGTTGCTAATGGACAAATGACGCAAGGCGCACGTAACATGAGGGTGATGCCAGCTAAACTGCAAACGGATTCATTAATGGTCAATCAGCAGGATAACTTGCTGGCAGGTACAGGGAAGGTAGTTTGTATTTCGATAAATACGGACTTACCAAAGGATACGTTGCACATGGTGGAGCCACTCTCGAGTAATGAGGAGTCGGATAATGCTCACTGTTTTGTGCGGAGGAGTTTAGCTCAAGCGAGTTTTGTGGAAGGAGATTATAGGGTTCCTGTAAGTATAGATAACTTTTGGAGAGTGGATTTTAGCTTGTTGAAAGGGTTGTTATTGGCCACTTTGGAGGTTTTTGATGAAGATGACCTCAATAGGGAGGATTTAGAGGCCAGCCATAAGCAAAATGTCGATGCAGCACAATTAAGGGGAAAATTACAGCATTTGAAGAGTCATGTTGGAGGAATTGTTATTGACATTTAGTGATTTATTCAGAATGGAGGGTAGGTTACCGGCGACACTGATTACGAAGTATCACATAGCAATGGAGGATAATACACCAGTGTTTAGGAAACCATACTGGATAGCACACCATATGCAACCGCTACTAGACGAGTTTACAGAACAACAACTACAGGATGGAGTCATAGAGCATAGCAATAGTCCATATTCAAGCAATGTAGTTCTCGTACCTAAGAAGTCGGTGGATGGTACTAGGAAATATAGTTTTTGTTGTGATTATAGGTTTCTGAATGCGAAAACCATTTCGGACGCAGATTCGATTCCGAATATCATGGACACATTGGACAATCTGGGACAATGTAAATATTTTACAACAATGGATTTACGGAGTGGATACCATCAGTTGGAAGTCGCGCCAGAGGATATGGCAAAGACAGCTTTTACTGTTCCTGGGGGACACTATCAGTATAAATGTATGCTGTTCAGATTGAAGAATGCACCGGCAACTTTTGAGCTATTATTAGATGGGATTTTAAGAGGATTGAAAGCAAAGACATGTATGGTTTACCTAGATGACATTATAGTATTTTCGAAGAATATATCAGAACATGTATTGCGTTTAAGAGAAGTCTTTAGAAGATAGCGGTCAGCATGGTTAACATTACATTTAGCAAATGTAATTTTGTGGCCGGCCGAGGTGGCCGAACGGTTCTAGGCACTACAGTCTGGAACCACGCGACCGCTACGGTCGCAGGTTCGAATCCTGCCTTGGGCATGGATATTTATGATGTCCTTAGGTTAGTTAGGTTTGAGTAGTTCTAAGTTCTAGGGGACTGATGACCTCAGAAGTTAAGTCCCCTAGTGCTCAGAGCCATTTGAACCATTTGTAATTTTGCACAGATGCAGGTCAAGTATTTAGGTGATGTAATCAGTGAACAAGGGGTTCAAACCAATCCCTGGTTAACAGAGGCACTTCAAAATTTTCCAACACCAAGTACAATGAAGCAATTACAATCGTATATTGGCTTATGTTCATATTATCATAAATTTGTAAAAGATTTTGCTAAAATAGCCAAGCCATTAACAAAGCTTTTAAAGAAAGGGGTTAAATTTCAATGGACAGAGGAATGTCAGGAAGCTTTCGATAAATTAAAGATGAGATTAGTTTATGGTCCGGTACTGGTGTTTCCGAATTTTGAAGAAGACTTCATCTTATCATGTGACACATCAAATGGTGCAGTAGGATGTGTTTTGGGGCAAATGGTGAATGGACAGGAGCATCTGGTGGTGTATGCCTCTAGACAGTTAAATAGGGCAGAGTGTAATTATTCCACAACAGAAAAGAAGATGTTGGCTGTAATATATGGAGTAATGTATTTTCGTTGTTTCCTTTATGGTAGGAAGTTTAAGGTCATGACGGATCATGCAGCATTGAGATGGTTACTGGGACTCAGGATCCTTCTACTCGGTTAACACGGTGGGCTCTAAAATTAAGTGAATCTAACTTTGAAGTAATTCACAAGCCAGGAAAGAAACAAGGCAATGCAGATGCAATAAGTCACAAATTAGATGCATTAGAAGTAATGGATAAGAGTGTCGCAGAATGGCAAAGGGCACAAGCAGAGGATGAGGAGTGCCAGGATTTTAGAACTCAACCACATTTCATTGTGGAGGGAAATTTGTTGTGTAGAGTTACCAGGTGTGGGCCACAGGTAGTGGTACAAAAGAGTTTGAGAGAGGAAGTTTTAAAGCAGGCCCATGATCATGTGCTTTCGGGGAATGTGGTCGTCAAGTAACAAAAAGACGAGTAGCAGAACGATTTTGGTGGCACATTCGGAGAAGGGATGTGAAACAATACGTAGCAAATCATGTGCCATGTGTGCAGCGAGCGGATGTGGCGCGCGCAAGAATTTCATTGCAATGGTTACCAGTGGCTTCGAAACCATTCGAGTTTATCGGGCTAGATATTTGAGGGCCGTTCAACAAAACACCAGCAGGGAATCATTACGTTTCAACTATAATTGATCACTTTTCATGGTTTCTAGCCATGTCGCAATACCAGACCAACAGGCAAGTACCAGTCCATTTCAGCCACAGGCGAATGGGAGAACAGAGCAAGTACATAGGACAATTTCGAAAATGTTAAGTTATTATGTGAATGGAAACCATGATAACTGGGATGTTTATCTTCCATACGTGGTATCGAGTTATAACACTAAAATACATTCAGGGGGCGGAATGTCACCGTTCGAGGTGGTCTGTGGAAGAAAGATGCCATTGTCACTTGATGTTCTATGTCCGAAATCGGGAGCTAAAGGGGACGCAGTGAGGGAATTTGCAAGGACTATATGGGAAGTCTGGAAGAGGGTAAAGAAGGCCAATACGAAAGCGTTAAGAGAGGCAGGAAGAACCGAATAGGCGGTTGGAACCTTTACCACAGGGTAGGTCAATGGGTATTAATCACGAATCCATATACACCTAAGGGAAAGATGAAAAAGTTCTTGACGAAGTACCTGTGACGGTACGTCACATAAATATTGACATTTTTATTGGTTGTAAACCATAATTAAGTATTTTATGAATATAATTAGTGTAAAAGATATAGTTAATGTTCTTGAAACAACTGATATGCTGCGATAATTAAAGAGTAGCATCTTTATTTAATGTCTATGAAAACAAAAAAGGATCAAAAGAGATGCGATTGTACGGCCGAGGAGGAAGGATGTATTTTGTGGTACACACACTGTTTTGTTTCGCTATACGGAAGGCAGCCATTGAGCCGCTACACATATTTTATGTAAGTTATTCGTATTTATAGCTAAAATAAACTTGTTATTATTATTACAAAACGAATTTCTTTGCAATAGTTGTCACCTCAAATGCTCGCAGTGGCTAATTATTTTTAATAAGCATTTTTTCAGTAATTTGCGCTGCGAGAAGCTCATCTTCCGATGCAGCCTCTGGTCGGCCATTACACGCCGAAGTATTAATTTATTTTTCAGTGTTAACAGTAACTGTAAATGCGAGAGATTTTGTTATAAGAACCTTTTTAAATTGCAACAGATAATTAATTTACGTTAAAGTTCATGTTATTAAACTATACAGATTCCATGAGTTCGGTAAGTTTTATCTTGGCCGCTCCACGGCAACAATCGAAATTCTCTGAAGCCTTGCTTTGCAATCAATAAATAGAAATTAACAAAATTACATTCAAATCGGTTAACGGAAACTATATTTTAGTCATCACGTTCAAAATCTAAAGTTGGTATATGAATAACTGAGGCCCTTCAAGAACCCGTTTCATATTTACTTATGCACGTAAGTAAAAGTGATAAGAAAAGACAATATCCCTGAGAGAAAGAAGCATGCTGATAAATTTAAAAAAAAATATATATATATAAAATATTTATATGTAATTTTTTTTTATATGACATAACGGATGCCACCGACGTCACATACCACAGACCATACCAGGTCGTGGAGATGACTTCACGTGTGAGTGTTAAAGTGCAGCTGCCAACAAAAATATCCATTATCCACGTGAGTATAGTAAAGCCTCTTAAAGGAATGGTGGATGGATTACCTCAATTACAAGGAAGTGACCCGATTGCAGAGGCTAGGCAAAGCAAGCAGAGGAAGAAGGTCTCGGCGAAAGAACAACAGCGGACGCATAATGTTCCGTATGCGTTACAGTCACGGAGGGAGTAAATTATTGTATGTGTAATATTGTATGGCATGTTTACATTTTGTGTTTTTGTATCAAGGGATAATTTGCATTGTGTTTTTTTTTTTTTGTGTGTGTGTCTCTTTTTCTCGCATTTTGGTGGGTCCGATAATAGTTGCGTTTTTCTTGTTAGTTGTATTAGTTTTATGTCATTGTATGGGGGAGAGTATTTTTTTTTTTCAGGGAATTCGATAGGGGCAGAGTGAACTATCAGGAATTTTTGAGGATGTCGTTTGATGTTGTAGTAACCTGTAGTGGAAAAGGGGTGGTACAGGCATGTTTTGTTCCTTTCCTTTGCAGGGTCAGAACATATGTGGATGTGCTGGATGATAGCCATGGGGATGGTGATCTGTGGTCACAGCACTGGAGCTGGACATCAACGGATAATGATCCAGACCTTGCAGTCAGGGATACTGTATTCACAGCAGCCAGATATATTAGTAACAAGTCATAAGTGGTCACTACGAACAACAATAGAGGTATGGAAGATCAGTAATGAAGTACGAAAATTACAGGAATCATTCTCACAATTGTATACCGAGGGGGAAAGGAGTCACATATTAAAATAAGTACAAGGGGAGTATCAAGAATTACAGTTGACTTATAGTAAACTTAGAAAGCAATTGTCTCATTTAGTGGAGAGTGTGCCACAGGCAGTAACTAGGCACAAGAGGGGATGTGTAAATGTAGGGGGAAAGATATTGAAAACGGTGTTCGGTACAGTGGATGACGATGATGTCCGAGCATTGAATCGATCAGTAATGGAGGTGGAACAAGTAGTCAGTGAGGTTAGAGGAATCATAGAGTGGCATGCAACACGCTTGTCAAGCTTAGAAATGAGGGTCTTGAATAACACCAAGCTCGTACGAACCTTAGTGGAGGAGTTGACTCCATACGCGGGAGAGACATGGGAAATTATAAATAGTGACTTGGAGTTGCTGCAGAAATGATTAAACATATTGGATCATAAATTGTATATTGCCAGGTTTCTCAGGGCATTAGCAGACCGATTAAGTGATGTACATACAGAAGTTATGATGTTACAGGAAGCAGTATATCATGCAGTAAACGGACATCTTAGTCCAGTGTTAATCTCACCAGATGATCTCTTTACGGGATTACAATTAGCAAAGAGGCAATTTCTACCAGATATAGAACATGTAGTGGAGGTAACGCAGGCCACTATACCAATATTCTTTCATGTGTCGTTGGTACAGGTGAGAACGGATGGGACACGAGTTTACATCGATGTCAATTTTCCAGTAGTTGGAGCTGACTCATGTTATGAGTGTTACACTATTCATCCATACCCAGTGAAATGGAAGGAGATCAGTAAATGGGTGCAGATTAGGATGCAAGAATTACTTTTTATTTAGGCAAACAGAGAAACTCACGGAGTACTACCATTGTCAGAGTTGGAGCATTGTACGCAGGGACGAAAGATGATGTGCCCTAATCGACCAGGTTTTACGGATAGTAGTACATGCAAAGTCGGATTGTTCCTGCAGATTACGAATGGCTCAGGTTGTGAGAAAGAGGTCTTACCAGCACATTCCTACTTCCAGAAGGTAGGGAGGCATTGGTTATATTCGGTATTTACACTGATATGGGGGATGGTCACTTGTTATACCAATCAGAGAGCAGATAAAATACAGAGGTTGCAGCTGCGGGAAAATGGAATAATTATAAATGGTATGGTTTGTGAGATTGTGGGGGAGGGTTTCCATCTTCTAGCATCACGTACGGGTGAACCAGCTTTAGATTTGTCACATGGAATCTTGTTTTATCCGGAAGGGGTTCTAAAGATATTATCAGTGCAGAATCTGACATATTGAAACTCCAGTTAAACCCAGAGTTTTTGGAAATATTGCATTCCTTTATTAATGCACAGGAAGGAACTATCACGGTTAACAATGTATTGGAACACATTCGAACGATACAACAGCATCGAATAATGACAGTGAGCATTTCAGCCACAGGGTGTGCTATTTTTCTATTTTTCTTGAGTATAGCTTTGTGGAGAATATGGAAACGTGCACCAGTAGAGGAGGTGCCAACACATCAGTTACCTACAGCATGGGTAACAAGTGTAAACAATGCACAGGTGTAGAGTTAATGTTTTGATGTTCTCATTAGTTTTAGTCTGTAGAATGTAAGTTTTGTGAACAAGGTATGTTTACGCAGCCACAGACCACATCTGTTATATCTCAATTCAGGACAAATCTTGTTGAAAGGAGGGAAGCGTGCTGCACTAGTATTAATCCTAGTCGACGGAAAGGGAAATTTTGTCAAAATTCAATGAAGGCATGGTTGGGCGATGGAATATGGGGCTGCTGGCAGAGCGTGGTAACAGTCAACAGGCTGTGATGGCAGTATTGCATGCACAATTTGTTTTGAGTGGAACAACAATGTGGCAGAAAACTGAAGCGTTGCTTTAAGTTATCACGATGTATGAGGCGGGACACTAGGCCAGAGCCAAGAGTGGCGATTTGTAAGTAGCTGACGTGTGAGAATTTATCCCTGCCATAGTTTCTGTCTCTCTCTGACACTACATCAGAAGCGAGGGAAAAACTGATATGAATAGATTTAGCTTGAGACAGAGTGTGCCAGGTCAGTCTTCGCTTATAGGAGCCAGTCTGGCAGCAATATAATAAGTATTATGCATAAACTTGTATTCTGTTTTCTGTGTACTTGTTCAGGCTATATTCCGCCTCTGGGGACACAACACCAGGGCAGGATGGAATGGCAGCCTGGAACTTGGAGATTCCACGGTCTGCCTGAAAGAGGGCAGTGACAGCGCTCTGCAGCGGTTCCAGGAGGGGCTCGGTTCCACTCGAGTCTATGGGCCACGTTCACTTCCCACCTGGTGTACTGGGGTTTGGGCGAGGCTTACGCTGCGGGAGGCGCAGCAGCACTGCAACAGCGCCAGAGATGGTGGCAGGTGTTGCCATCCGGCAAGCACCACTAGCAGCAAGTTGCGGCACAGCATCCAGGAGGGCGTCGGTTCGAGTCCGGTCCTGTCCAAGGAGCAGTGGTGGCCCGAGGGCCACGGGTGGCCAGTACACCCACCTTCATCCCATGGTTGGACAGAGCAGGCCAAACAGGGCGGAGGGTAGCGTGGACGAGGGACTGTAGCAGTCTCCGGAATTGCGGGCAGCAGCGTGGCGCAAGTCGCAACACATCGGCGGGTGGTGACCGGGAGAGCGTGGCTGACTTCCAGCGGGGCGGCCTTGATGATGGCAGCAGCGGCATCGGCGTACCAGGAGTCTGCTGAGTCGGTTGGACGTGCGGGACAGCATGCGGGCGGCACGCCGACACTACGCTTGTGTTACTGAATACTGCTGTATCATTCTGCACTGCCCCTTGACACTCTTGAACTTGCTTGGCCTCCTGACAAAATACGGGGTGTGTCCCGGCTTTAGCTGTCATCTGGAGTCCCGGGTCGACACCCTGACCCCACAACACTTGTATGAATAAACATAAATAAAATAAAACAAAGGATTTTCAAGATTTTTACTACCAACATTTACTCTTTATATGTTATATATACATTTACATATTGAATATATTAAAAAAATATGGGTTATGTCTGTCCAAATGTTTGTTAGACTATCCTGTAAATATTTGGAGTAAATCAGTGAAGAACTTTCTGAGATTTCTGGCAATAACTGTGTCCGTCTGAATGTTCATCAGAGCGTTGCATAAGAATTTGAAGTAAATCGGTCAAGCACCTTTTGAGATTTTTGGTAACAACATTTAATGTGCCTTTATATAACAGCATAAATTTTGTTCATTGCGGTTTTCTATAAAGATATTATCAAAAACTGTCTGTAAGCAGTTAGCTGCCCTAGTTGGGAAGTTTATGGCAGGAATTAAGTTGAATGGCTGTAGTAAATTCTTAGTGGAAGGATTTTTAAGAAACTCTACATTACAATCACCAGAAATCACTATTTCTTTGTTTTTTGCTGTTAAATATAGGCCAGCAGAGCTTCAAGGTGATTTATGAACAAATCAAAGTTATCTGCAGGTGCTCAGTATATATTTCCTATTATGAGGGGTGTTTCATAATTTGTTAATAATAATAATAATAATAATAATAATTGTGTTATAGAAAATTAGATGTATATTTATTTTAGTTTATTATGTGTATACAGGGTGTTACAAAAAGGTACGGCCAAACTTTCAGGAAACATTCCTCACACACAAAGAAAGAAAATATGTTATGTGGACATGTGTCCAGAAACGCTTACTTTCCATGTTAGAGCTCATTTTATTACTTCTCTTCAAATCACATTAATCATGGAATGGAAACACACAGCAACAGAACGTACCAGCGCGACTTCAAACACTTTGTTACAGGAGATGTTCAAAATGTCCTCCGTTAGCGAGGATACATGCATCCACCCTCCATCGCATGGATTCCCTGATGCAGCCCTGGAGAATGGCGTATTGTATCACAGCCGTCCACAATACAAGCACGAAGAGTCTCTACATTTGGTACCAGGGTTGCGTAGACAAGAGCTTTCAAATGCCCCCATAAACGAAGGTCAAGAGGGTTGAGGTCAGGAGAGCGTGGAAGCCATGGAATTGGTCCGCCTCTACCAATCCATCGGTCACCGAATCTGTTGTTGAGAAGCGTACGAACACTTCGACTGAAATGTGCAAGAGCTCCATCGTGCATGAACCACATGTTGTGTTGTACTTGTAAAGGCACATGTTCTAGCAGCACAGGTAGAGTATTCCATAAGAAATCATGATAACGTGTTCCATTGAGCGTAGGTGGAAGAACATGGGGCCCAATCAAGACATCACCAACAATACCTGCCCAAACGTTCACAGAACATCTGTGTTGATGACGTGATTGCACAATTGCAAGCGGATTCTCGTCAGCCCACACATGTTGATTGTGAAAATTTACAATTTGATCATGTTGGAATGAAGCCTCATCCGTAAAGAGAACATTTGCACTGAAATGAGGATTGACACATTGTTGGATGAACCATTCGCAGAAGTGTACCCGTGGAGGCCAATCAGCTGCTGATAGTGCCTGCACCCGCTGTACATGGTACAGAAACAACTGGTTCTCCCATAACACTCTCCATACAGTGACATGGTCAACATTACCTTGTACAGCAGCAACTTCTCTGACGCTGACATTAGGGTTATCGTCAACTGCACGAAGAATTGCCTCGTCCATTGCAGGTGTCCTCGTCGTTCTAGGTCTTCCCCAGTCCCACGAGTCATAGGCTGGAATGTTCCGTGCTCCCTAAGACGCCGATCAATTGCTTCAAACATCTTCCTGTCGGGACAACTTTGTTTTGGAAATCTGTCTCGATACAAACGTACCGCGCCACAGCTATTGCCCCGTGCTAATCCATACATCAAATGGGCATCTGCCAACTCCGCATTTGTAAACATTGCACTGACTGCAAAACCACGTTCGTGATGAACACTAACCTGTTCATGCTAGGTACTGATGTGCTTGATGCTAGTACTGTAGAGCAATGAGTCGCATGTCAACACAAGCACCGAAGTCAACATTACCTTCCTTCAATTGGGCCAACTGGCGGTGAATCGAGGAAATACGGTACATACTGACGACACTAAAATGAGCTCTAACATGGAAATTAAGCATTACAAGACACGTGTCCACATAACATCTTTTCTTTATTTGTGTGTGAGGAATGTTTCCTGAAAGTTTGGCCGTACCTTTTTGTAACACCCTGTATATTACTTGGTTTGTAAGCATATTGACTTGTCTTAGGAGTACATATATGTACAATATGTAGTTTACAGAAACATTAAATAACAAATCTCTCTCTCTCTCTCTCTCTCTCTCTCTCTCTCTCTCTCTCTCTCTCTCTCTCTCTCTCACACACACACACACACACACACACACACACACTCACCACCTATCCCTCACATCATTTCAGATACACTTTTTAACTCACATTGCTTCATTATTTCTTCTTTCATCCTCCCCTCCTCTGCACTCTTGTGTTCTTTTTAACAATAAGCTAGAAAAACATTTGCTCTTATCATCTCAAACAGTGAGACTGAAAAAGTAACAAAATGTTTTCTAAGTAAATAAATAAATGTCACGTATCTCTCAGTCTGGGGCAAGCCTTTGATCTGGTGCCACTTTGGTGGCTTACATGTTGATTTCACTGCTTATTTATTCAATTGGCTTCTCACTTACCCTCAGAAGGATGAATGGAACCTGTTCCCTTTCCACCACAGAAAAATGTGAGGCAGTGACTGGGAACTGAACTCGGGATCTCTGCATCAGTAGTTGGTGACAGGTCAGCCCGTATCAAAGTAACCAGTTTTGTTTAATTTTTGGATCCTGATGTCTCAGATTTCTCTGAATTTTTAATAATACCTGTATACTTAACAGATACTGCAAATTCTAACAGCTTTTTGGCATGCCAATTTTTTTTGTTTTGGTTTTGGGTTTCAAAATATGAAAAATATTCCTGATTTTACAATTGTTTGGAGGAATGAATTTGAGTATAGCTCTTAAACTATTTACACAATAGATTTGAATCAGTACCATTACACAGCTCTTGAACTGTGCTTTAACTTTTACCACACTTGACTGCCATGCTGGGGACCCTTGTTCAATTCCCGGTACTGCCAGGGATTTCCCCTTGATTGGAGGACTGGTAAGGGTTGCAGTCAGCCCTGTGAGGCCAAATGAGGAGCTACTTAATACTCTAGTAGTGGTTCCACAGTCAAGAAACCTGACAATGATTGGGAGAGCAGTGTGCTGACCATATACCCCTCCACACCACATCCAGTGACACCACTGGAAGCGGATGACATGGTAGTTGGTTGGCCCCGACTGGCCTGCCAAGCGCGAGAAAGCGGAACTTCACCTTTTTTATCAAGACTGCAAGTGGTTTGATTTAATCTAACAAACATCCAAACACTTAATTTTTCAAAATCTCAAAAGGCACTTTTTATTTTGATCTAAGAAAAGTATGTGTTTCTTAGATATTTCTATTTGGAAAGTTGCTACTCATCATATAGCGGAGATGCTGAGTCACATATAGGCACAACAAAAAGACTGTCACAAAATAAGCTCTCGGCCAACATGGCCTTTGTAAAATATAGATGACAGACACATCCACACCCAAATGCACCTCACACACACACGACTGCAGACTCTGGCAGCAGAAGCCACACTGCAAGCAGCAGCAGCAATGCATGATGGGAGTGGTAACTGGGTGGGGATAAGGAGGATGCTGGGGTGGGAAGGGGAAGGATAGCAGGGTTGGGGTGGGAGACAGTGAAGTGCTGCTGGGAAGTACGCCGGGATGAGATGGAGAGAGAGGGTAGAGCAGTTAGGTGCAGTCAGGAGGTTAGACGGAGGGCAGGGGAGAGGTGTGGGGTAGTGGAAAAGGAGAGAAGTAAAAAGACTAGGTGCATTAGTGGAATTGGGGCTTTGTAGTGCTGTAATGGGATCAGAGTAGGGGCTCGATGGGTGAGGACAATGACTAATGAAGGTTGAGGCCAGAAGGGCTACAGGAACGTAGGATATACTGCATGGAGAGTTCCCACCTGCGCAATTCAGAAAAGCTGGTGCTGTTGGGAAGGATGCATATGGCACAGGCTGTGAGGCAGTCACTGACATGAAGTAAGTTGCGTTGGGCAGGGTGCTCAGCAACAGGGTGACCCACTTGTTTCTTGACCACAGTTTGTCAGTGGCACATTGCTTTCAGCTTAGCTTGTAGATCATACGACTGGTTTCACAGGTAGCATTGCCTTTGATGGGATAGGTGACATTTGTGACGGGACTAGAGTAGGTAGTGGTTGGATGATGTATGTGACACGTCTTGAATCTAGGTCTATTACAGGGATATGAGCGAAGAGGTAAGGGGTTGGGAGCAGGGGTTGTGTAGTAATGGACGAATATATTGTGTAGGATGGGGGAATACCACTGTGGGAGGGGTGAAAAGGATAGTGAGCAGGACATTTCTCATTTCAGGGCATGACAAGAGGTAGTCGAAACCTTGCCAGTGAATTTAATTCAGTTGCTCCAGTCCTAGGTGGTACTGAGTTACGAGGGGAATGCTCCTCTGTGGCCGGATGGTGAGACTTTGGGAGGTGGTGGGAGACTAGAAAGATAAGACATGGGAGATATGTTTTTGTGCAAGGTTGGGATGATAAGTACTGTCTGTGAAAGCTTCAGTCAGAGCCTTGGTGTATTTGGAGAGGGACTGCTTGTCACTGCAGATGTGATGCCCAAGGCTGGCTAAGCTGCATGGAAGGGACTTCTTGGTATGGAACGGGTGGCAGCTGTAATTGGAGGTACTGCTGGTGATTAGTAGGTTTCATCATATGGTCAGAGGTACTGATGTACCCATCTTTGAGGTGGAGGTCAGCATCTAGTAAGGTGGCTTGTTGGGTTGAGTAGGACCAACTGAAACAAATAGGGGAGAAGCTGTTGAGGTTCTGGAGGAATGTGGACAGGGTGTCCTCACCCTTGATCCAGATCGTAAAGATGTCATCAATGAATCTGAACCAGGTGAGGGGTTTAGGTTCAAAATGGCTCTGAGCACTATGGGACTCAACTGCTGAGGTCATTAGTCCCCTAGAACTTAGAACTAGTTAAACCTAACTAACCTAAGGACATCACAAACATCCATGCCCGAGGCAGGATTCGAACCTGCGACCGTAGCGGTCTTGCGGTTCCAGACTGCAGCGCCTTTAACCGCACGGCCACTTCGGCCGGCGAGGGGTTTAGGATCTGGGTGTTTAGGAAGGATTCCTCTAGATGGCCCATGAATTGGTTGGCATAGGATGGTGCCATGTGGGTGCCCATAGCTGTACCCCAGATCTGTTTGTAGTTAATGCCTTCAAAGGAGAAGTAACTGTGGGTGGGGATATAATTGGTCATATCAACTAGGAAGGAGGTCGTTGGTTTGGTGTTGGGAAAGGTAGTGTTCAATAGCGTAGCCATGGGTATTAGGGATGTTAGTGTAACAGGAGGTGGCATCAATAGTGAAGAGGGCACCGTGTGGTAAAGGGACAGGAACTGAGGAGAGTTGGTGGAGGAAATGGTTGGCATCTTTTATCAAGGAGGGTAGGTTCTGGGTAAAGGCTGAAGGTGTTGGTCTACAAGAGGAGATTCTCTCAGTGGGGGCACAATAACCGGCCACAATGGTGTGTCCTGGGTGGTTGAGTTTATGAACTTTAGGAAGGACATAGAAGGTAGGAGTGCGGCGAGTGGTAGGGCTCGGCAGAAAGATGGACTCTGGGGAAAGGTTCTGGGGCGGGCCAAAGGATTTGAGGAGAGACTGGAGATCCTACTGGATTTCTGGAATTGAGTCACTGTGCCAAGGTTTGCAGGTGGATGTATCTGACAGCTGGCAGAGCCCTTCTGGCAGGTAATCCTTGCAGTTCAAAATAACAGAGGTGGAACCTCTGTCCACAGGTAACATTATAAGTTTGGGATCACTTTTTAGATGGTGGACTGTGGTTCTTTCTGCAGATGTAAGGTTAGTTTGCATGTTGAGGGATTTGGGGAATCTTACATCCAGAGAGCAATTTATAAGCAATCTCCCTTGTAGACTGATCGCACTTTATGCACAACTGAGCTTATGTGAGCATTCTATTTCATATCCCTACAAGAAGAGGAGGTATACTAAGAAAAGACCAGGAGATACTGAAATATTTCAGGTGGATTACATCATCGTCAGGCATATATTGCAAAATCAGATACTGGATTGTAAGGCGTACCCAAAATTCAGTAGTGATGAAGAGTAGGCTAAAGTTTAAGACACAAGACAGGAAGAATCAACGTGTAAAGAAGTGGGATATGGAAGTACTAAGTAATAGGAAGATATGCAAGAAGTTCTCTGTGGCCATAGATACTGTGATAAGGAACAGCTCAGCAGTAAGTTCAGTTGAAGAGGAATGGACATCTCTAGAAAGGGCAGCCACAGAAGTGGGAAAGAAAAACGTACATACAAACACAGTAACTGCAAAGAAACCATGGGTAACAGGAGAAATACTTCATCTGATTGATAAAATGTTCATGAAAACTCAGGAATACCGAGGTAGAGGTTACTTAGGAATGAAATAAAAAGGGCATTCCTGGACAAGAGAAGTCTACTAGTATCAAACATAGGCCTTAATTTGAGGAAGAAATTTATGAGAATGTAAATTTGGAGTACGGCTTTGTATGGTAGTGAAACATGGACTATGGGAAAACCAGAACAGAGAGAATCAAACCATTTGAGATGTGGTGCTATAGACGAATGTCGAAAATTAGGTGGACTGATAAGATGAGGAATGAGGAGGTTCAGTGCAGAATTGGAGAGGAAAATAATATGTGGAAAACACTGACAAGAAGGAGTGACACGACGGCAGGACATATGTTAAGACATCAGGGAGCAACTTCCAGTGTACTAGAAGGAGCTATAGAGGGTAAAAACTGTAAAGGAAACCAGACATTGGAATACATCCAGCAAATAATTTAAGACATAGGTTGCAAGTGCTACTCTGAGATGAAGAGGGTGGCACAGGAGATGAATTCATGGAAGGCTTAAACCAGAGGCTCAGACAATTCTGCGGAGAGCTGGGGTGCAAATTTCTCGACCTCTGCTATCGGGTGGAGAAATGTAGGGTCCCCCTGAATAGGTCAAGCGTGCACTACGCGCAGGAAGTGGCTACAAGGGTAGCAGAGTACGTGTGGAGGGCACATGTGGGTTTTTTAGGTTAGAGAATACCCTCCCTAGGCCCGACAAGACCCCTCCTGAGATGCGACAAGGAAGTGGTAGGAAAAACGCAACAGGGAATAACAATATTAATGTGCTAATAGTAAACTGCAGGAGCGTCTATAGAAAGGTCCCAGAACTGCTCTCATTAATAAACGGTCACAACACCCACATAGTACTAGAGACAGAAATTTGGCTGAAACCAGATGTAAACAGTAATGAAATTCTAAACTCAGATTGGAATGTATACTGCAGAGACAGGCTGGACAGTGAAGGGGGAGGCATGTTTATAGCGATAAAAAGTACAATAATATCGAAGGAAATTAACAGAGATCTGAAATGTGAAATAATTTGGGTGAAGGTCGTGCTTAAAGCAGGCTCAAACGTGGTAATTGAATGTCTCTATAGGCCTCCTTGCTCAGCAGCTGTTGTGGCAGAGCACCTTAAGGAAAATTTGGAAAATATTTCGAGTACATTTCCCGACCATGTTATAGTTCTGGGTGGAGATTTTAATTTGCCAGATATAGACTGGGAGACTCAAACGTTTATAATGGGTGGCAGGGACAAAGAACCCGTTGCAATTTTTTTAAGTGCATTATCTGAAAACTACCTTGAGCAGTTAAACAGAGAACCGACTCGTGGCGATAACATATTAGACCTTCTGGTGACAAACAGACCTGAACTACTTGAAACAGTTAACACAGAACAGGTAATCAGCGATAATAAAGAGGTTACTGCATCGATGATTTCAGCCATAAATAGAAATATTAAAAAAGGTAGGAAGATTTTTCTGTTTAGCAAAAGTGACAAAAAGCAGATTTCAGAGTACTTGACAGCTCAACACAAAAGTTTTGTCTCAAGTACAGATAGTGTTGAGGATCAGTGGACAAAGTTCAAAACCATTGTACAGTATGCATTAGATGAGTATGTGTCAAGCAAGATCGTAAGAGATGGAAAAGAGCCACCGTGGTACAACAACCGTGTTAGAAAACTGCTGCGGAAGCAAAGGGAACTTCACAGCAAACATAAACATAGCCAAAGCCTTGCAGACAAACAAAAATTACGCGAAGCAAAATGTAGTGTGAGGAGGGCTATCCGAGAGGTGTTCAATGAATTTGAAAGTAAAGTTCTATGTAATGACTTGGCAGAAAATCCTAAGAAATTCTGGTCTTATGTCAAAGTGGTAGGTGGATCAAAACAAAATGTCCAGACACTCTGTGACCAAAATGGTACTGAAACAGAGGATGACAGACTAAAGGCTGAAATACTAAATGTCTTTTTCCAAAGCTGTTTCACAGAGGAAGATTGCACTGTAGTTCCTTCTCTAGATTGTCACACAGATGACAAAACAGTAGATATCGAAATTGATGACAGAGGGATAGAGAAACAATTAAAATCACTCAAAAGAGGGAAGTCCACTGGACCTGATGGGATACCAGTTCGATTTTACAGAGTACGTGAAGGAACTTGCCCCCCTTCTTGCAGTGGTGTACCGTAGGTCTCTAGAAGAGTGTAGCGTTCCAAAAGATTGGAAAAGGGCACAGGTCATCCCCGTTTTCAAGAAGGGATGTCGAACAGATGTGCAGAACTATAGACCTATATCTCTAACATCGATCAGTTGTAAAATTTTGGAACATGTATTATGTTCGAGTATAATGACTTTTCTGGAGACTAGAAATTTACTCTGTATGAATCAGCATGGGTTTCGAAAAAGACAATTGTGTGAAACCCAGCTCACACTATTCGTCCACGAGACTCAGAGGGCCATAGACACGGGTTCCCAGGTAGATGCCGTGTTTCTTGACTTCCGCAAGGCGTTCGATACAGTTCCCCACAGTCGTTGAATTGTCAAAGTAAGAGCATACGGACTATCAGACCAATTGTGTGATTGGATTGAAGAGTTCCTAGATAACAGGACACAGCACGTCATTCTCAATGGAGAGAAGTCTTCCGAAGTAAGAGTGATTTCAGGTGTGCCGCAGGGGAGTGTCATAGGACCGTTGCTATTCACAATATACATAAATGACCTTGTGGATAACATCGGAAGTTCACTGAGGCTTTTTGCGGATGATGCTGTAGTATATCGAGAGGTTGTAACAATGGAAAATTGTACTGAAATGCAGGAGGATCTGCAGTGAATTGACGCATGGTGCAGGGAATGGCGATTGAATCTCAATGTAGACAAGTGTAATGTGCTGCAAATACATAGAAAGAAAGATCCTTTATCATTTGGCTACAATATAGCAGGTCAGCAACTGGAAGCATCTGGGAGTAGGCATTAGGAGTGATTTAAAATGGAATGATCATATAAAGTTGATCGTCAGTAAAGCAGATGCCAGACTGAGATTCATTGGAAGAATCCTAAGGAAATGCAATCCGAAAACAAAGGAAGTAGGTTACAGTACACTTGTTCGCCCACTGCTTGAATATTGCTCAGCAGTGTGGGATCCGTACCAGACAGGGTTGATAGAAGAGATAGAGAAGATCCAACGGAGAGCAGGATCATTTAGTAATTGCAAAAGCATTATGGAGGTGATAGATAAACTCCAGTGGAAGACTTTGCAGGAGAGATGCTCAGTAGCTCGGTACAGGCTTTTGTTGAAGTTTCGAGAACATACCTTCACCAAGGAGTCAAGCAGTATATTGCTCCCTCCTACATATATCTCGCAAAGAGACCATGAGGATAAAATCAGAGAGATTAGAGCCCATACAGAGGCATACCGACAATCTTTCTTTCCTTTAACAATACGAGACTGGAATAGAAGGGAGAACCGATAGAGGTACTCAAAGTACCCTCTGTCACACACACCGTCAGGTGGCTTGCGGAGTATGGATGTAGATGTAGAAGGCTGCATTGATTCCAACTGTGACTCAGTGGTATTGTAGTCATAGGATACTACATTTTTTTTTCATTTTGTGAAGTGAACATAATTCAAGGAATGGGCAACAATTATCAATGACAGAATTTTTCTTGTAGCTTTTGTCTACTGTCAGATTAGAGTTTTTTACTGTAGTATTTAGAGATATTATTGCATGCTCCATTTAAGAGAGACATTCTTTAAACTCTGAAGTGAGATTTAATTCATTTAGGTACTTGCTGGAATTACCACACACAACATGAACTTCGCATGCCTCTACTACAGATAGCTGTACCGTAGGTGTAACCGCATTGGAGATCTGTGGAGGGGACAAACATATGGTTTCTGAAAAGGCAGTAGCCTTTTCAGTAGTTGTAGGGGAAAAATTTGGATGTTGATTAATCTGGCCTTGTAACACTAATCAAACAGCCTTGCTATGTTGGTACTGTTAATGACTGAAAGCAAGGGAAAACTATGGCCATTATATTTTCCGAGGACATGCAGCCCTACCGTATGGCTTGATGATGATGGCATCCTCTTGGGCAGAGTATTCTGCAGGTAAAATAGTTCAGTATTTGAATCTGCAGGCAGGGATTACTCATGGGGATGTAGCTATCAGGAGAAACAATACTGGCTTTCTAAGAGACAGAGAGTGGAATATTGGATATCTTCCTCTGGCAAGTAGGTTACAGAATTTAAAAAGGGGAAAGAATAAGATGAAGTTAGATATAATGGGAATTAGCATGTGTGGTGGCAGCAAGAACGGAATCTTTGTTCAGGTCAGCACATGGTGGTCACCACAAAATAAAATAAGTCTAATGCAGGACTAGGTTTAATCATGAATAAGAAAAGAGGAATGCGAGTAAGATGTTCTGAGCAGCATAGTAAATGCACTATCACAGCCAAGATAAATATGAAGCTAACACTCACGACAGTAGTGCAAGTTTAAATGCTGACTAGCTCTGCAGATGATAAAGAAACTGAAAATATGTATGATGAGATAAAAGAAATTATTTACATAGTTATGGGAGAGAACAGTTTAATAGTGACTGCGGATTGAAATTTGACAGCAAGAAAAAGAAAAGAAGAAAAAGAGACTTTAGCATGGAGCAAAATTTAATCATTGCTAATACTTAGTTTAAAATCACAATAAAGACTGAACACATGGAAGAGTCCAGGCAACACTCTGAGGTTTCAATAGACTATTTAATGGTACAACAGAGATTTAAAACCACATTTTAAAAGAGCAAAATATTTTTAGAGGTAGGTGTGGAGTATGACCGTAATTTATTTGTTATGAACTGCAGATTGAAATTGGAAAAAAGAGTAGAAAAGCAGGAAATTAAGAGTTGAGACCCGGAGAAATTGGGAGAATCAGAGGTTGTTGAGAGTTTCAAAGATAAAATTGCATAACAACTGACTGGAACTAAGGAAAGGAATAGAATAGAAGGTTGAGAGATGAAATAGTGAAGGTAATAGGTAATCAAACAGGTAAAAAGACAAAGTCCAGTACAAATCCTTCAACAATGCATAACATCTTGAGCCTAACTGATGAGAAATACAGCAAATGAAGTAGGCAAAAGTGAATACAGACATCTAAAAATGAGACTGGCATGAAGTGCAAAATGGCAAGTCAGGTGTGGCAAGATGAGAAATACCAGGTTATAGAAGCATGCATGAGTAGTACAAAGATAGATGCTGCTATTGGAAATTTAAAGAGGCATTTGGAGACAGTAGAAACACTTGCATGAGTATTAAGAGCCAAGCCCATATGAGAAGCCACTGCTAAGCAAAGAAGGGAAGGCTGAAAGATGGAAGGAATATACAGAGGGTCTTTACAAGGGAACCAGACTTGGAAGAGAATATTGTAGTAAGAGAAGTGTAAATAGATAAAGACGAGACTGGTGATATGATACTATGAGAACAATTTTATAGAGTACTGAAAGATCTAGGTCAGAAAAAGTCCCCGAAGAACCTGACATTCCCACAGAATTACTGAGATCCTTGGGAAAGCCATCCATGACAAAACTATTGTGCTCAGTATGTAAGATATATGAGACAGGGAAAATACCCTCAGATTTAAGGAAGAATGTAATAATTTCTGTTCCAGAGAAGGCAGGTGCTGACAGGTGTGAATGTCACTGAACCCTCAGCTTCATAAGTCAAGGTTGCGAAATACTGACATGCATTATTTACAGACGAATGGGGTAACTGGTAAATGCTGACCTCAGGAAAGATGAGTTTCAGTTCCAGAGATATGTAGGAAAATGTGGGGCAATACTGACCCTGTGACTTTTCCTAGAGATAGATTTAGAGAAAGCTTTTGTCATTGTTAACTGGATTAAACTCTCCCGCAGGGATAAAATATAGGGAGCATTAAATTATCTACAACTTGTGCAGAAATAACACTGTAGTTAGAAGGGCTGTTGCCTCAACCACTTTAGCTATCCATGCATGGCTCCCAGAATGACCCAAACTTTCACATATGACACTGTCTACATCCCTATATCATAGTCCTCTCTACACTCATCATTTAATGATTGCAGCTTTACTCTGTATTCCTGCACCAGTGAGAATGAGCCTATGAGGAACTGAGACCCATGATGATATCATTTTGTGCCCACCTCAGCATGTAATACAGGGTGTTTGTGATAAACGTATAATAATATAAAATGTAGTACTTGAGAAGCAATAGAGATTTATTGACGGTATGTTTCTACATGTATGGAAACTCAAAATGCTTTTTTACACACCGACAGAATAAAAATCAAGTGGATTCAGAGATCTGGGAACTAATGATCCAAGAAATCCCTCAAAATGATCACAATACGGGATGGTGCACCATCTTGTTGAAATATCACATCAAGAGAAAGTTGTAGCACAGCATACAGCTCCAAAATGTCTAAGTATATTGTTACATTAACTGTAAGCTCCGCGAAGAAGAATGGGCCTATAATCCTGTTCTTCAACACTCCACAGCACGATTCACTTTTGGAGAGTCATGTTCACGCTCTATCATTACGTGAGGCGTGAGGGGGGGGAGGGGTTCAGTCCCTTATATGCGGCAACTATGAGCATTTACTGTGCTGGAAGTGTGGAATGTAGCTTCATCTGAGAAACAGACAAAATCAAGGAATTTCTTGTTTTCATCCATTTTTACCTGAACAGTCTCCACAAATGCCTTCCATTGATTTTGTGATGAAGCTGCAGTTTATATGCATGTAGGTGCAACCTTTTATGGATAACATTATGTACCATCAAACGAATTAACTGTAACTGCCTACCCGCTTGATGGACTGAGTTACATGGGCTCTGATGAAAGGACATAGAATTAATTCGACAGTAGCCTTTGGGATTGCATGCTTGGCATGGTGGACTGACATCGAAAGCAAACTCCCAGTTTCCTGCGGCCACCTGTCCCATATCCTGTTATGTAAGTGAGCATTTGCAATGTGGTGGCACAGATGAACTTTGAAAATTAGGTTACCTAATGAGGAAAGGAATGAGGTGGTTCTCCACGAAATTAATAGGGAAGGAATATATGGAAAGCACCAACAAGAAGAAGGAACAGGATGATAGGACACTTGTTAAGACACTAGGGAATAACTTCCACGGTAACAGGGTTGAGGCTAAAAACCGTACACAGAGATTGGAAGCTATCCAACATCGCAATTGCTACACTGAGATGAAAAGGTTGGCACAGGAGAGGAATTTGTGATGGGCCACTTCAAACCAGTCAAAAGAGTGACAGCTCAAGGGGAAAAGAAGAAGATGAAGAAGAAGAAGAAGAAGAAGAAGAATAAGGAAGAAAGAAAGGGAAGGAAGCAAGAACATCATCAGTTGGTCACAGTCCATACTCATGCCAAATATGACACTGTACCAGTGTAACAGACTTTAGCTCCATGAGAGAAAGTACACAGAACATCTGTTGTAGAGTTCCCAAGAACAATGACCCATTTTTATGTGAAAAAGCAGTTACACACATGCGCATGGAGTACCAACCACTGTAAGCAAACACGGAAAATATTTTGCGTTACTATACTTGTAGAAGCAAACCATCAATAAATATCTCAACATGTCTCAAGTTAATACATTTCATATTATTACTTGTTTAACCTGGTCACCCCGTATTTACTTGCATGTCTGGATGAACAGACATTAATAATGGCTGGCAGCTGGCTGAAATTAATTGATAATGAATGTGCCAAATGCAAATATCTTGGCATTGGCTGTGTTAGGTATAGATGTACTACCTATTAGTGACATATGAAAATTTGTGCTGGACCAAGAGACAAGCAGTCACTTTAACCACTTCGGCTATCCATGTTCCCCTCCTGGATCGACCCAAACTTCCATGTGTCACATTGTGTACATCCTTATACCACAGCCCTCTACATTCACCACTTAATGCTTGAGCTTTACTCTGTATTCCTGCACCAGTGAGAACAAGACTATGAGGAATCAAGACTTATGATATTGACAGTTGCAATGTCTGTGTTTATACAGTGTCTATATCTTCAGACACAATGTCCTACAGACACGCATGCCGCATACCGTGAGTGGTTGCCTCAACCACTTTGGCTATCTGTGCATGCCTCCTGGACTGACCTAAACTTCCATATGTCATACTGTCGACGTCCTTATGTTATAGTTTGGAAGGTACGCATGGGTAGCTGAAGTGGTTGAGGTGACCACTAGTGATTAGTGGGTAATCCGGTTTCAAGTCCCGGTCTGGCACAAATTTCCAATAGCTAGTACATCTGTATATATCACAGCCCATGCTCAGAAATTCAGATTCAGTAAATTTATTTTGGACAGCTCTCGGTTGTCATTAATGTCTGTTCATCAAGACATGCACACAAATATTATATGCCTAGGAGAGCACAAGACAAGAATATCATGGGTCTTGATTCCTCGTGGCCTCATTCTCACTGGTGCAGGACTACAGAATAAAGCTGTGAGCATTAAGTGATGAATGTAGGGTACTATGTTATAGGGATGTAGACAGTGTGACATATGGAAGTATGGGTCAATGTGAGGCATGTGTGGATAGCTGAAAAGGTAAAGGCGACTGCTCGTGATAAGTGAGAAATTCGGGTTTGAGTTCTGGGCCTGTACCAATTTTCATATGTAACTAATAGGTAGGACATCTACACGTAACACAGCCAATGCCAAGATATACAAATTCAGTGAATTTATTTCGAATTTTCAGATGGCTGTCAATAATCATCCATTATTTTATGAGATATAATGTTCACAATTTTATGTCTCAAAATTATAGTGTTTTCCCTTCTTAAAATTAAAATCACTCTTTGTAAACACACACACGAAAAACATTGCGTTTTTAGAAAACAGAAACAAAAGTAATGTTTTTCATATATTTCAAAATATATTTTCCTGGATTTTAGAGAAAAAAGCAAATGTTACAGCTTTATTTTGTTGCACAGCAAATTAATGTTTAAACAAAGACATTTATAATGACATCAGTTCTGAGGTTGTGGATCTTTTTGTTTCATGGCATATGCAGAAAATTAAGCAATTTTTGCTTCTTGAAATTTGAAAAACAGATGATCTATTGCTTTAAAATAGTATGAAATTTGGTACTTTTTGTTTATACTATGGGTAAATACAAGGACCAGTCACATTAATGTGACCATCACCTATGTTCGATATAATCATGCAATAACTACTCACGGACATAAGGTGACAGCAATAGCAGCGGCGAGTATGTAAAACATGTTTGGGGGATGCAGTAAACAGTGCAGTCATTGCCGTAATGCGGAAATGGAGCAATGTCTCTGACACCCAAAAGAACTCGATCATTGGCTTTCGAGCCAAGGAGAGAATCATTTCTGTAACAGCTAAATTTGTCCACTGTTTGCATGCCATCTTGGTTAAAATATACTGCGCATTACAAAATGTCACTATTCAAAACCAGTGCTGAGGCAACTATGGCGCACTATGGGCCATAGATGACAGGGGTGAACGAGAGCTACAGAGATGTGTATGGGCAAACAGACATGCAACTGCTGAGCAACTGACCATCCAGATGCCGGCCATTGTGGCCAAGTGGTTCTAGGTGCTTCAGTCCGGAACCACGGGACTGCTACGGTCGCAGGTTCAAATCCTGCCTCGGGCATGGATGTGTGTGATGTCCTTAGGTTAGTTTGGTTTAATTAGTTTTAAGTTCTAGGGGACTGATGACCTCAGATGTTAAGTCCCATAGTGCTCAGAGCCATTTTTTTGACCATCCAGATGAACCAAGGGGCTGCAAACAGTGTCAATTCAATGATTTTTCAGCAAATGGCTGCATATGGGCCTCCACAGCAGGTGCCTGGTTCATGCATCTATGCTGACTGCTGTAAATTGCTGAAGAAGGCTCGAATTTGCATGCCATTACCACAACTGGACGTCCACTGAGTGGTGACAGGTGGCCTTTCAGATGAATAACGTTTTATGCTTCATCGGACAGATGGTTTTTGGTGTGCACAGCATGAAACATCTGAAAGCAAACATTCTGCATTCATTATGGTCTGATAAATGTTTTTGTGGCGCTTCCCGGGTGATGTCATCATGCTGGAAGGTAAAATGGGTCAACACAAGTATGCATCAATCCTTGGGGACAATGTGCATCCATATATGGTAGTTTGTTTCTCCTCAGCACAATGGTATCTACCAGCAGGACAATGCACTATGTTACACAGGTTGCAGTATATGTGAGTGGTTTGAAGAGCACCAGGATGAGTTTGCCATACTCCTCTGGCCACCAAACTCCCCAAATTTAGACCCAACCAAGAACCTGTGGGGACGACCTCGATTGGGATGTTGCGCCATGGATCCTTAACCAAGAAGCCTAACGCAGTTGGCCATAGCACTGGAGTCAGCATGGCTCTAATGGTACCTAAGTGAATCTCATTGACACTATTCCTGTACATCTTGCAGTGATCTGCTCTGCAAAAGGTAATTATTCAAGCTTTTTACAGGTGGTCACATTAATGTGACTGGACAGTGTATAATAAACAAAAAATAGTAACTATATCACATTCTGAGGTCCAAATTTTTAAATTATGGATGGAGTAAAGATAACTACTTGAGCAGTCAACATAAGCATAAACAAAACTGAACAAAACTGAATATGTCGTGGAGTTTTCAGATAATGTTCTTCTTGAAACTGTCTGGGGGGGGGGGGGGGGGGAAGTTACTTTTGTCTCGATCCTGCAGTCTGATCTGGGCAAGTCTTCACTGAGTAGAGTGAGTTATGGTAGAGGAACAAGGAGGCAGGGCGTGGGGGGGATTGATGGCTACAGAATGTATAATGAGCATGATACAAGATCACAAGTGCTGTATAGCAAAGTGCCAACTGTAGCTAGATGATAGAGAACACAGTGTCCCTCTGTAAGGAATTTGGTGTAGAAGACAAGAGAAATAATGAAGGCTTTCATGACTGGATGGTACTGTTGTTGATAATTCTTCCGGGTTATATGGCCATGGTTGGCAGGACTCAGCAGGACCAGCCATACCTCTGAAGATGTCCAATGTAGTATTAGACGAAACATTAGGAATAGAAAAAATCCATGGACCACGGCCATATAACCCGGAAGAATTATCAACAACAAGAGAAATACCCTCAGACTTCAAGACGAGTGTAATAATACCAACACCATCAGTGAGTATTTTTGACCCATCAGTTTAATAAACCATAAGTGTGTAATATCAAAATGAATTGACTACTGAATGATGGAATGAGTGGTTGAAGCCAACATGGGGGGAGATCAATATGACTTCAAGTGAAATGTAGGGACATGCATGGCCACAAAACATATTTTAGAAAATAAACTGAAGAAAGGTAAATGCACGTTTATAGCATTTGTACATTTAGAAAAAGCTTCTGACAATGTAAACTGGAATGTATCCTTTGAAAAGTTGAAGCTGTCATGGATGTTATCTACAACTTGCGCAGAAACCAAAAGAGCAATTATAACAGTCAAAGAACGTGAAAGTGAGGCAGTGGCTGAGAAGGTAATGAGACAGGACTGTTCATGTATTCAAAGGCTAAAGCAAATCAAGAGAAAACCTGGAAAGGACATTAAAGTTAGGGAGTGGGGGAGGGTGAGAGCAGACATTCTGATGCATCAAGGAATATTTAGTTATTTGGTAATGGTAGGAAGTGTGTAGAGAGAGAGAGAGAGAGAGAGAGAGAGAGAGAGAGAGAGAGAGAGAGAGTGTGTATGTGTGTGTGGAGGGGGGAGGGAGAAGGACGGGATTGCAGAGGAAGTCCAAGGCTTGCCTACTTTAATTACATTCAAGTGGGTGTAGTAATAGTAGTAATGAAGAGATGAAGAGGCTTGTAAAGGATAACACAATGCAGGAATGGAACATTCTCCATCTGATACCATATTAAGTGCCACAGAGACAACCGCATTTGCTTGGCTTTACTCTCATCTGAGATCTGCCACAGTACCCAGTGAGAACATATTTCCTGGTTGTTCTGTGTATTATGTACTATATCCCCTGCACTGTTGATGGAGATGTTGAATTCACCTGAAATCTACCTCACATGAATGCTACATTTGGCTTGATATGGCACATATTGTCATCTAAAGCTACATACAAACTCCACATTACACTGTATGGTGCATGGTGGGGAGTACCTTGTACCACTGTTACACTCATTTCCTTTCCTTTTCTGCTCGCAAATTGAGTGAGTGAAAATGATTGTCCATATGCCTCAATATGAGCCCTAAGCTCTGTAATTTTATCTCCATGGTCCTTATGTGAAATGTACGTTGGCAGCAGTAGAATTGTGCAGCAGTCAGCCTAAAATGCCATATCTCTAAAATTTTCTCAATAGCACTCCTCAAAAGGAGTGTCAGCTTCTTTCTAGTGATTCCCATTTGAATTTCTGAAGCACCTCTATGATGCCTGTGTGTTGTTCAAACCGGTCGGTGACAAATCTAGCAACCTGCCTTTGAAATGCTTTGACATCTTCCTTTAATGTGACCTGGTGCGGATCCTAAACTCTCAAACAGTACTCAACAATCGGTTGCACTAGTGTCTTATACCCAGTCTCCTTTACAGATGAACCACTCTTCCCTCAAATTCTCCAAATAAACCAAAGTCAGCCTTTGCTACTACAATCTTTACATGCTCATTCCATTTCATATTGCTCTGCAACATTACACCTAGATATTTGATTGGCGTGACTGTGTCAAGCAATTAGTAATGCTGTACTTCAAGATTATGTGTTTGTTTCTCCTACTCATCTGCATTAATGGACATTTCTCTACATTTAGAGTTAGCTGCCCTCCATCACACTAATTAGAAATTTTGTGCAAGTTATCTTGTATCCTCCTACTGTCACTCAACGATGACACCTTCCAATACATCACAACATCATCAACAAACACCTGCAGACTGCTGATTAGCCAGTCTGCCAGATCACTTTTGTATAAAGAAAATAACAGCAGTCCTATCACAATTTTCTGGGGCACTCCTGACAATACCCGTCTCTGATGAACACTTGCCGTTGAGGACAATGTACTGGGTTCTGTTACTTAAGAAGTCTTCTAGCCACTCAAATACCTGGGAATCTATTCCATATGCTTGTACCTTCATTAACAGTCAGCTGTGTGGTAGCATGTCAAATGCTTTCCAGAAACCTAGGATTATGGAATCTGCCTGTTGCCCTCCATCCATGTTTTGCAGGATCTCAAGTGAGATAAGGGCAAACCGAGTTCCACACGAGCAATGCTTTCTAAAACTGTGCTGATTTGTGGCCAGAAGCTTTTCCCTCTCAGGTAAATTTTTTATATTAAAACTGAGAATATGTTCAAGAATTTTGCAGCAAATTGATGTTAAGGATATTGGTCTGTAATTTTGCAGGTCCAGACTTTTACCCTTCTTATATACACAAGTAACCTAAGTTTTTTTCAATCTGAGATGGATGAGTTCATCGCTCTCACCTTTACTTATCTCACACATCTATAAATTCTTGGCACGAAAATCACACCTGTGTTCATGACATTACAATCACTCTATAGAGTTCCACTAGTTGGTGACAAATTGCAGCTATGGAAGCTTTCTTTAAACCCAAAAACCCTATTACGCTTTACATTTCAATCCCCAACTATGTATTTATCAATGATCCCACCTTACTACCTATTTACAAGAGGCATAAGGAGAAGACATATACAACAGTTAAGGAAATGTGCAAGCTTATGGAGTTATTGGCTCAGTTTCTTCTGGTAGAAGGGTTGAAACGGACAGAATCCTTTTGCCAGAAGAAGCAGCTGCTGGCTCAAAACGTTTGCACATTTTCATAACTTTTATGTCTGTTTTCTCCTGCTACTGCTTGATAAGTAGATTTTTTATGTCTCCAAATATAATATATTTTCAAAAATTGTTTTCACTGATTTATTAACTGTTTCACAGCACAAAGGCACAGCTATCTCCAACTATTGGCACCATTTGAAAGCTCTGATTGCCTCTTCTACCTAGACATGGACTAACTGAACCACCCTCATGTTTTATTGTATGTCTCAAAAGTAACATTCATATAAGTTAGTCATGTCAAACAGTGGAGGAAAATTCAGGATGGAATAATGACAGTATTATGAGAAGTATAGATTTCTACTCACCACATAACGGAGATGTTGAGTTGCAGATAGACACAACAAAAAGACTGTCCAACAAATAAGTTTTAAAGACCTTTTCCGAATTAGACAACACACACACACACACACACACACACACACACACACACACACACACATTCTCACAAATGCAGCTCACACACACATGACCACTGCCTCTGGCTGCCAATGCAAGACAGCAAGCAGCAACACATGATTGGAGAAGCAATCTGGATGGTTGGGGTAAGAAGGAGGCTGGGGCAGGGAGGGGGGAGGAAAAGCAGAGTAGGGGTGGGGGGGGGGCAGTAATGTGTTGCTTGTGAGAGTATACAGGGATAAGGTGGAGAGAGAGTAGTGCTGCTAGGTGCAGATGGGAGGTTAGATGGAGGGCAACGAGGGGTGGGGGGGTGGGGGGGGGGGGGCGGAAAAGGAGAGAAGTGAAAAGACTGTGGGGACATTGACAGAGCTGTGTACTGCTAGAGTGGGAACAAGGAATGAGATAGGTGGGTGAAGGACAATGAAGGTTGAGGCCGAGGGTTACAGGTGTTGATAGGAAGGATATGGATGGCATAGGCTGCGAAGCAGCTACTAAAATGAAGAACGTTGTGTTGGGCAGTGCACTGAGCAGCTGGGGGGGGGGGGGGGTCCAGCTAGTAGATCTCATGACTGGTTTGACAGGTAGGCCTGCCTTTGATGGCTAGGTGATGTTAGTGACCAGACTGGAGTAGGTCGTGGCGGGTCTTGCATCTAGTTCTATTACATGGATATGAGCCATGAGACAAGGGATTGGGAACAGGGGTTGTGTGGGGACAGTACATTTGGTGGGCGGCAGAATACCAGTGTGGGAGGGGTGGGAATGATAGTGGGTAGGATATTCCTCATTTCCAGACAACACCCCAGGCAGTCGAATCGCTGGCAGAGATTACTTCTCGCTATGCCCTGGAATGAGGAATCTCCTAACCACTGTCCTTCCCACCCCTCCCAGTGGTATTCTGCCGCCCACTGAACCTACACAGTATCTTCAACCATCCCTAAACAACCACTGCACTGAATCCCTTGCCTCATGGCTCATTTTCCTGTAACATACCTAGAAACAACACGTGTCCCATATTTCCTCCCACCATCACTTACTCCAGTCTGGTCACAAGCATCACCCATCCCATGAAAGGCAGGGCTACCTGTCACAACTAGTCATGAGATATAAAAGCTACGCTGCAACCACTATGCTTTGTTCTACGTGGGCATGACAACCAACAAGCTGCCTGTCCGCATGAATGGCCCAGGACGGACTGTGACCAAGAAGCAGCTGGACAACTCAGTTGCTGAGTATGCTGCCCAACACAACTTTCTTCATTTTAATGACTGATTCACAGCCTGTGCCATCTGGATCCTTCCCACCAACACCAGCTTTTCTGAATTCCACAGGTGGTAACTCTACCTGCAGTATATCCTATGTTCCCATAGTTCCCCTGGCCCCAACCTTCATTAGTCTTTCTCCTTCACTCACTTAGACGCTTCCTTGTTCCCACTCCAATGTTACACTACTCTATTCCACCAGCGCACCCTCAGTCTTTTTACCCCTCTCCTTTTTGCTACCCCCCCCCCCCTCGCCCCCCTCTGTGCACTCTGTCTAACCTCCTGACTTCACCTAGCTGCCCTACTCTCCCCACCTTGTCCTTGTATGCTCCCACAAACAGTACTTTACCATCCCCCACCTCTACAATGCTATCCCATCCCCTTCCTGCTGGCCCAAGATGCTAGAGTTGGCAGTCGTGTGTGCGTAAGGTGCGCTTACTTGTGTGTTTGAATGGCGTGTGTGTGTTTCTCTCTTTTATTGAGGAAGGCTGTGGCCAAAAGCTTTATGTAAGTGTCTTTTAATTGTGCCAGTCCACAACTTGATGTGTCTTCTTTACAGTAAGTAGCAATCTGTCTTTTCCTACATTGTTGATTATCTGAAAACCAATCTTTCTTCCTCTCTGCATGCTGAAATTGCATTAATCTTGTATTCATGGTCCCTACAGGAGCAATATTTGAGGGATCTACAGCTATACCCTGCCAACCATTGCGAGGGTGCATGGCAAAGGATACCTCCCATTGTACCAGTTATTAGGGGTTTTTTCCATTCCAATGGGAATGGAGCACAGGAGGATGATTGTTTAAAATCCTCTATGTGTGCGGTATCCTGTCCTCATACTCCCTAAGGTAGTGATATTTAGGAGTTTTTAGTACTGTCCTAGAGTCATTACTTAAAGCCAGTTCTTGAAACGTTGTTAGCAGACTTTCTTGGGATATTTTCTACCTATCTTCAAGGGTCTTCCACTTCAGTTCTGTCAAAATTTCTGTGTCACTATTCCTTGGATCAAACAAGACCTGTGACCATTTGTGTTGCCCTTCTCTGTATTCTTTATCTCCTGTTAATCCTATTTGGTATGGGTCCCACACACTTGAGCAATATTCTTGGGGCCGGCCGCAGTGGTCGAGCGGTTCTAGGTGCTTCAGTCTGGAACCGCATGACCGCTACAGTCGCAGGTTCGAATCCTGCCTTGGGCATGGATGTGTGTGATGTCCTTAAGTTAGTCAGGTTTAAGTAGTTCTAAGTTCTTTCTGAGTTCTAGGGGCTGATGACCTCAGATGTTAAGTCCCGTAGTGCTCAGAGCCAATATTCTTGGATGGGCCACACAAGTGATTTGTGAGCAATCTCCTTCATAGACTGATTGCATTTCCCTAGTATTCTACCAATAAACTTAAGTTTGCTGCCTCCTTCACTCATGATTGAGCCCATCTGATAATTCCATTTCATTCTCTACTAAGTGTTATATCCAGATAATTGTTTGAGTTTATTGATTCCAACTATGACTTACTGATATTAATTTGTAGGATACTATGTCTTTTTCATTTAGTGAAGTGCACAATTTCACATTTTATATCTTACCCAGGTTTGACTGAATATTTGGACATCTTTGTTCAGGCTGCATTTCATTGTGGATAGCTGCACCACCAGCAAAAAGTCTGTGGTTACTATTAATATTGACTGCAAGGTCCTTAACATACAATATGAACAGCAGGGCACCCAACACACTTTGCTGGGTTACACTCGAAGTTACTGCTACACCTAACGATGACTCTCCAACCAAGATAACATGCTGTGTCCAGCCTATGAAGAAACTATCAATCCAGTCACAGATTTCATCTGATAGCCCATACGACCGTACTTTTGATAATAAGCACAGATGTGGTACTGAGTCAAGTGCTTTTTGGAAATTGAGAAATACTGTATCTGCCTGAATTTCTGTTACTGTAATGTGTAAAAGGCGGTGGGTAGGAATTACATCTGTATATTTTTACTACTACTACTACTACTACTACTACTACTAATAATAATAATAATAATAATAACCTTTTACGTAAATGTTCAGCATGTAGCCACATTTATAAATTAATTTGTGATGTAAATGTAAAATGAAAAATGACTCATTCCACATCTTACAATTTATCACACAAACGATCTATGGAACATAACACTAATTAGCTTCCTTGACCCATCACTTTCAGGATGTCATGTGAGAAAAGTGTGAGTTGAGTTTCATGTGATCTGTGTGTTTGAACTCCATGCTGGTTGGCATAGAGGAGGTCGTTCTGTTCAAGATTATGTTGGAGCTCAAAATATCTTCTAAGATTCTACAACAAATGGGTGTCAAGGATACTGGACAACATTTATGAGGATCACTTCTGCTACCCTTCTTGTAAACAGATGTGAACTGTGATTCCTTCCAGCTACTGACCACGGTTTTCTGTTCGAGGGATCTTTGACAGATTACAGTTAGAAGAGGGGCTAACTCAGGCACAGATTAGGTACAGAATCTGGAGGGATTCCATTGGGCCCTGGGGCTTTGTTCAATTATAGCAATTTCAGCTTATTTGTAACACCAGTGACACTAATATCCATTTGAGTCACCTTTTCAGTGGTATGAGGATCACATTTGGTCAATACTCCTGGGTTTTTCTTTGGAAAGGAGCATTTATGCTTTTGCTTTGCTACTCACAGTTTCATTCCCTGTCTTGCCCATGAGTGATTGATTGTACACTAACTTTGGTTCCAGTAACAGCCTTTAAATATGATCAGAATTTAACTGGGTTTTCTGAAAGATCTTTCAATAAAATTCTGTTACATTGGTCACTGAAGAATGTGCATTGCTCTCTTCACTACCAAACGAATTTCATTCAACATCTCTCTACTTACAGCCCTGCACTTTGTTTTGCATCTGTTATGCAGCAGTCTTGGTTTCTTTAGAATTTTCATTTCAGTGACTGTACACCATGGAGGATCTCTTCCTTCATGAACTATTACTATTAGTAGTATTACTAAGTGAACATTATTCACTGGACATGGCCAGACAGACTGCATCACATCTTGGCGATTACATATTTGTGGCGTCGATAGGTCATATCGACCATAAACAACATAATCTTTGACTTTAGATCGCTCGTCCGAGCCGCCATGTTAATTCATCCTGTCTGCATTTGTATCTCGTGTGGTGTATATGTGTCTGACTAATGTAAATATATATACTTATGTGCAGATATTTGTGGGACAGTTTGTTCAGTATACCGGTACCTATATACACATCCTGTTCCCACATATTAAAACCATTACTAAAACTAAGATAAAAGACAAGAAGAATAACACAATAAAAATGGTTCAAATGGCTCTGAGCACTATGGGACTTAACATCTGAGGTCATTAGTCCCCTAGAACTTAGAACTACTTAAACCTAACTAACCTAAGGACATCATTCACATCCATGCTTGAGGCAGGATTTGAACCTGCGACCGTAGCAGTCGCGCAGTTCCAGACTGATGTGCCTAGAACTGCTAGGCCACAACGGCCAGCCATAACACAACACTGATGTTATCAACAATAGTTGTAAATAACACTTCACAACTCTTACATAGTTTCAGTTTGTGGCTTCACATGTGACAGCACCATGTAGACTAGTCTAAAGTTCCACTTGTAGAGAAAAATTCATTTACAGAACACAGTGGCTGTTGTTTGAGCACATGCTGAACATCCTTGGTGGCAATGTTCAAGATTGGTAGGTGGTTGAACATCTTCAGGGCTGATGTGGGAAAACTGTCCAATACCTTATTAAGGCAATAGCTTGGAATATCAATGTTGACCTTATTTCATGTGTCGTAGTTGCGAATCACTTGTCTCCACAAGTATCCTTGATTTTCTTTTATACAGAGTTGGAAACATCCTGGCTAAATATTGTCACTATTCCAAAATTACTTGAAAAGGATCTACAGTGGTCAAATTTCTTGCAGGAGGATATTATTCTTACAGCCTTCTTTTGTACAAATAATATGTTTTTACTTTCAGTAAAAAGACCACACAGCAGCAATTCATAGATGATGTGGCTGTGGAACACTGCATAATACACTGAAGCACCAAAGCAATTGGTATAGGCTTGCGTATTCAAATACAGAGATATGTAAACAGGCAGAATACGAGACCTGAGTTTCTCCTGGCATATACAATTTTCAAACAACTTACAGGAATTCAGCCAGGTAATATTAACAGCAAACTGCCTTGAAAATGGGGGGTGTGCTCCCGTCGAAATATTGGCAGTTGCTGTTAATATCACCTGGCTGAATTCCCATAAGTGGTTTGAAAAGAGGTAGAATATGGCACTGGGGTCAGCAACACCTATAGAAGACAACAAGTGTTTGGCACAGTTGTTAGATCAGTTACTGCTGCTACAATGGAAGGTTATCAACATTTAAGTGCATTTGAATGTGGTGTTATAGTCGGTGCACATGCGATGGGACACAGTATCTTTGAGGTAGTGATGAAGTTGGGCTTTTCCCATATGACCATTTCACAAGTGTTCTGTGAATACCAGGAATCCGGTAAAACATCAAATCTCTGACATCACTGCAGTCAGTAAAAGATCCTGCAAGAATGGGACCGACGACAACTGAAGAGAATCATTCAGCGTGACAGAAGTGCAACCCTTTAGCAAACTGCTGCAGATTTCAATGCTGGGCCATCAACAAGTGTCAGTGTGTGAAACATTCAACAGAACATAATCAATATGGGCTTTCGGGGCCGTAGGCCCACTTGTGTACCCTTGATGACTGTATACAAGACAAAGCTTGACACCTCATCTGGGCCTGTAAACACCAACATTGGACTGTTGATGACTGGAAACATGTTGTCTGGTTAGAAGAACCCTGTTTCAAATTGTATTGAGTGGATGGATGTGTACAGGTATGGAGACAACCTCATGAATCCATGGACCTGCATGTTGGGAGGGGACTGTTCAAGTTGGTGGAGGCTCTGTAATGATGTGGGGTGGCACAGTTGGAGTGATATGGGACTCCAGACATGTCAAGATACAACTCTGATAGGTGACACATATGTAAGCATCCTTTCTGATCACCTTCATCCATTCATGTCCATTGTGCACCCCAACAGACTTGGGAAATTCCAGCAGGACAATGTGACATTTCACACGTCTAGAATTGCTACAGAGTGGCTGAAGGAACACTCTTCTGATTTTAAACACTTCCGCTGGCCAGCAGACTCCCTAGACATGAACATTATTGAGCATATCTGGGATGCCTTGCAACATGCTGTTTCAGAACTACTTCAGATGTTAGTTGAGTCCATGCAATGTCCTATTGCAGCACTTCTGTATGCTCACAGGTGCCCTACATTATTTTAGGCAGGTGTACCAGGTTCTTTGGCTCTTCATGGTATATTGTGATTAAGACCTGATACATTATCACATGCTAGAGCTTCCTGAGGCGATAAATTGCTCTTCAGAGCTTACTGTCAATAGTGGTTCCCACGCGTTTTACACTATCAACATCTGCTTTGGGTCCACAGTCACAAAGGCTGTATAATATTTTCTGGGTTTTATCTTAATTTAATTTCCTTTTGCTTGCTTTGAATCACATTTTGGCTACTTCGAACAAAGTATCAGCATCCTTTAGTGCCACAGCCGAATTTGTACCCTTAGTCATTAACTTTCTATAACCTGCAAAGAGCAGGGTGTGACCATCACAACTTAAGGGGTCTAGTGCAGCAGGGGATACAACCTGTCGGCTTTGAACAATGACGTCACAAGTCGTCAGAGACCATGTATTACAAAGATGAAAGAGCTGAGGAGAATGTTGAGAAACAAAGGAATGCGAGAGAGATAAACATTGATCTTGTCAAAAGCCGAGAAGCGATTCTTCTTAGTGTTGTAGCTCCCTTCAGTAGCTGATAAGTGTTTTTTGGCTTAAAAAAAAATCTCACGAGATAGAATAAACTGATAATAAAGTAGGATCAGTTTATTCTATCTCGTGAGATTTTTTTTTAAGCCAAAAAACACTTATCAGCTACTGAAGCATCTGTATCTTAGGATGAGGTTATTCTATCTAGTGAGATTTTTTTTAAAAAAGCCAAAAAACACTTATCACCTACTGAAGCATGTGTATATTCTAATGGGTGCGGGAGTTCCGACTCCTGGGGAGGTGGGTGGGTGTTATGCATGGCTAATCTATTATATTTGCAGTTTACCATTTTCGCTTTTGCTGTTATGTTTCAGTTTCGTTTTTTTTATTGATTGCTTAATAAAGTAGGATCAGTTTATTCTATCTCGTGAGAATTTTTTTTTAAAAAGCCAAAAAACACTTATCAGCTACTGTGCCTTGGACGTTAATAGTATCCCATTCGTTACTTGAGCTATATAGCTATACGCAACATTTTTATCTTGCTCGCGAATTGACATATATAGTGTCAGTGTAAAGGCGAAGTGAAGTACGGGATACAAATTATAGTTGTGTAGTCAGTGTAAAGGCGAAGTGAATGATGTTGTGATGGGGGTTTCGAAAGTACACATTCGAAAATGTCATGCTGATAGTAGAGCTGGAAAACGAAAAAAGATCGCCAGCTCCCAAATTTCTGTTACGTACTTCGCAACACGGAAATACACATATTGGTGGAATAAGAAAGTGAAATATGGCAAAATAGTGAAATATAGATAAAGAAGGAAATGGAAAAGAGAACTTACCACACGGAAATATCGACGAATAACGGAAGCTCGCCTAAACAGACAGTAATGAAAATCACATACCCACACTCACAACAAACACATTACGAAATCTCTCTCTCTCTCTCCCATACACACACACACACAGACACACACACACACACACCCCCCCCTCCCTCCTGAAATTAACTGAGATGTTTGGGACGGTACATTTTGCCCACATGTTTAATGAAACATTTAAAAGGGCAATATGTCCGCGGAATGCTTTGTCTCCAAGAATACTCATCTAGATGGCTTTGAAGAGTTGAAATTTGGCGTTTCCCTTTCCCTATGAGTGATTTTACCGCTGACCAGTACCCCTCTATGCTGTTAGTACAGGCGCCTGTCGATAGAGATCTAAATTCAATGTTATGGTTTACTACAAGATCTTGGTAACCCCTGTCCCCTAAATCCCTATAAGAAGAAAACCCGTCTGAAATAACAATAGATCCCTCTGGCACCTCATCTTCAATTAACCTAACCAAAACTTCCTTACTTCTATTTGGTACTACTCTAAAGACTACATCATTACAATGCTGACCTGAAACTACTGCCCCTCACACCCATAATCCAACCGGAGGTTCCCCCCTATTGTATTTCCTTTTCCCAAAATGAGACTCATCAACTTTCACCATAACGCCCGGCCCCCCCAACGGCCCCCTATATTTCATATATTCCCCACAAACCTCCCTACAAAACGAGTACCAGTCTAATACGGTATGTTTACTGACACGACACTCATGCACACACAGCCATAAAGGATATCTTAAACACCAACAATATGTTATTTTCATTATGTCTCTGAGGGCGAGCTTAGATTTCTCGAACCACGTCCCTCGTCTAATGGACCGCCACAACCGATCTTTGCTGCAGCGCCATACGAACAAGTCGTGAGTACGGCGACTCGATACACTCGTAAGGCGCATATGTTCGCCGCACTCACGACATTGAACGTATTCCGCTATGAGACGACACATTTGCAGGAAGCAAATTGTGGTCAACATATCTTGGCCCATAACTTCCCTTAAATCGTCCAGATTCATAGCGGTAGACAAATCCATTCCTATAAACGAAAATAAGACACTACAAATTGTTCTACAATAAAAAATTAATAATCCACATTACCTCAATATCATTACGAAAAATATTAAGTACCGGCCGAATAAAAAACAAACAATTAAGTTAATTAAATCACACGTTTAATGATGTACCGAATATCAAGCGATCGCTTTTAGATTAACATTCAATTATTTTAATGATAGTGCTTATTAGAACACAGAACTACTTTATTATCTATGCCTCGAAGTGAAGACATTACGATCTACGACTAAGGAATGACGTCATTGTTCAAAGCCGACGGGTTGTATCCCCTGCTGCACTAGACCCCAACTTAAGTCACTGAAAAATATAAAAAAAAGAAAGAAAAAAAACAGAGGGTAAAGTGCAGAACCCTGCAGTACATTATGTTCAAGTGCCATTTCACGAGACATCACTCCCTGGATACAAACAGTCTATCATCTGTCTCTTAGGTAAGGTGACAAGAGTCTCAAAAATTGGCACCCTTAATGCCACAGATTTTAATTTTTCTAACAGTATCTTATGAGAGATGTAACTGAATGGCTTGTTTAGATCACAAAGAATTGAAGGCACAGTTCTTTTCTTCAAATACTTCCATTATTTTTGTTATTATGTCAAGCATTGCAGTAAATGTAGATTTACCTCTTCTAAAACTGTGTGGGTTAGCCAGGAAGAAGTTTTTGTTACTGAAATAACATAACTGATGGTTCTTCATTATAGTTTCAATCACTTATGCTAGTGTAGGTATTATAGAAATTGGTCTGTAACTGCGTGGACTGTTAGGATCACTTTTCTTATACACTGGTAATGTCTTTGCCAGATAAGTCTTGAACAGTACCAACCTTAAGGCACTGGTTAATGAGAGCAGATACAGTACCCTTCAAAACAACACATGATGTACAGTATACATCTGGGCTGACACAGTGTTTAAAACTTTTCACTATTTTCACTACGTCCTCTGGAAGCACTTTCTTTCACCTTGTCAAGGTGCAACTGTTGCTAATGCTCATACTGTTTGTAGTATTCACTGTTACACTGGGTCTGTATCTATCCACTGCACGGTCAACTGTTGTTAAACTTGAGCCATAGTTCCTCTACGTGCTCCTTTTCTGTTCTGGAGTAGCACATTCCTTGTTTTCTCACTTAATACTGGTTCTTGAAACTGGTCGCGACTGGGATAACTCGCAGGGGTATGGATGTACTGTTTGAAAAAAAGCTTTATTTAGGTGCTGTGCATTACTGTTTTTGCCTTTTTTTAATGACTATGATACTGAATTATACAAGTTACCCTTTCCCTTTTTTCTGTATTATGGCTAATCTCTATAACTAGGCATACTTGTGTATTTTGTTTATATCTGTTTTGAAATATTCCACATTTTACAAAATTATTACCGGTACCGTAAACTGCGAATCAAGGACAAATGACTCTTATGTCTACCAATATGAATAAATCTGGAGACTTACGTCGACTTTGCTTCATTTTGATCAACGAGACGCGATCTGTATTGAGCTACTACATCGCCATTTGACATCTTTAAATATCGCAGTAAAACAAATAAAATAATACAGTGCGGTATCTTTGGTTTGTGCGCCGAGTGCTGTAGACAAATATATGTTGCAGCATTATATAAAATTATTGGGGAATTCAAAACTTTATGACATTAGTCATGAAGAATTGCCGCAACTGACAAATATTTTACACCTGACGCATCGTTATAGTATTCACAAGTCAGTGACAGAAGTACGTAAGTACAGCTTTTGATTGTTACCGGTACTGTACTTCTATTTTCAGTTAGGAGTATGAAAGTATATATATTTAATTTCAAGCATTACTGCATGACAATAACGTGTCTGAGACACACAGTGTGAAAAAATACACTGATTATATCCGTATACATTATTATCGTTTATAGTGACGGAAGTGGAAGACACATTTTCCGAACGCATTGTTAGTCGACAGTTGATAACAATGAATTCTTCGAATGTTTCGTTAAAGAAGTGTTCCCGTTCGCATTCTAATACATGGACGTGAATTTTCCAGTGTGTTTAGTCATATTTCAATGCTACGTAATAAATTTCATCACTGTCTCGTACGGTATTGTCAATACAATAAGCCTACATATCTGCACTGCGTAAAATTTAATGTATAGTAACGAGTAATTTCTCTTTATCCAACTTATTACGCACATTGTGCGTAAACCAAAATATAATGAAAAAGAGCACACAAAATATATTCTTCATTGTGTTGACTGAATGTTTTAATATTGTCCTCATACGTATGATAACCATAAGAGCGAAAACAGATGATGAATGCGGTCATTGCAAAAGGAATGTTGTCACTTCTTTCGTAGAAAATTTGATGTTATCTCAAAGTTGCTAAATTTTATATTTTGACTTTGTTGTATGTACGAATGCAGATGTTAGAGCTTATTTTCTACTTTCCTACCTCCCTACAAATGGTTTCGAACTAAAGTCTTCGGGTAGGCTTCGAATATCCTTTGAAGTAGATGGTGAAGGTTATTCAAATTCTAGTTAGATGATAATTATCGGTACGGTACTGAATGCGACAGCGTATATTTATCGCGCGGAAAGTATAGACTTGGCCACTGTTTCTATGCTTCGATACAGTGTATCGACACGTGGAACTGTTTCCGTGTTTCGGAACGGCTGTGGTTCACTGTTTCGAAACAGTGTTTCATTCCGCCCATGTCTCGGATAACCGCACCAGATTCGATCTCGAGCCAGACACAGAAACTGTATCGTTGTTTCAAAATAAGGCTGTTTCAGTCCACCTGCGCTTGAAACGGACTAATTGTATCGAAACAGTGATGTTTCATTCCGCTCTGTGTCGTACGAGATTCGGGCTCGGCACAGATACTGAAACACAACATAACACTTCATGAAACATTTTCAAGAGTGTCGAAATCTTTTTTACAAGCAATAGAATGAAGCTTAAGATATCCGAAAATAAAGCTTCGTTTCTAGCTGACTGTACTATTACGAAATGGCGTAACATCTGATTTATAAACACTTACCAAACAATGAAACAACGCATACTATTCACATCCAAAATAATAAACATGTGAAAATCATTCGATTAAATTACACTTTTTTTATAACATACGCTTCTCTTTTCATGTACAGTAATCGTATTAAGAAACGCAAGTAAGCCTACAACATTTTGAATAAAAGAAAGGCATAGAGTGACAGTTATTAGACATATACATAAATTTGATCTAGGTATAGTTGCAAGGAATCTGTTTGACATATCACTTATAGTGTAATGGTGGACGGGAAGGGCTGGGAAGCATGGTGACTTTATAGTAACGGTTCGAAACACCTTGAAAGACAAAAATTTTTTCTGTTATTTTTTGTTATTTATTCGAATTATTTGGCGTTATTTGTGAGTCTATAGTCACTGTGCCTATTATCCACAATGATTCCCTTTGTGTGCATGGAAATTAGCAGGATGGGTATATTACCCATACTAACGGAATGTGGGAATCCCAGAAGCATATCCGTTGTTTCTGCAGTTTGCTCCTACCTCCAGTTCCGTTCGTGGTGGTTCTTCTGTCTTCAGCTATGGCTGTGCTCAGCCAACTGAAAAGTATGAAAGTCACACAACACGAAAGCAGCGCATTTGCTGCAGGAAATACGAAACTGCCAAGACGCCCAAGTGATAGTTTCATACTTTCTGCGAAATGATTTAGCGCTCTCGCACCTCATTTGTGTTTATATGGACATACTTATAAAAAAGACATTCAAGATTATAAAATGCGTAGGTTTATTAGATTACAAAACACAAACTGTTTCACTGTTTCGAAACAGCGTATCGAAACATTACATTGTACTGTTTCATTTGTTTCGAAACAGTTAAGTGTTTCAGTTTGCCCATCTCTAGCGGAAAGTGAATGGCTATTGTAAGAAACATTACTGGTAGCTTATTTTTTGCAATAGGCTGCTCATTACCATATTTTTCTTCCGTTTGCCTCATAGCGAACAGCATCTTTAATTACGTTGTTGTGCTTGTTTTGTTTTTCACACTGAGAAATTTAATCAGCAGTTATGTTAATGACTGTCTTGTGAATGGAAAAGGACCGCTTATTGAATATTGTTAATCTGAAAGCAGTTTTTCGTAACGGAAGTGTTGTCTATGTACATGCTTTCAAGGGCCTGGTCAAACAATTTGTTTAACACGACTTTGATCAGGGCCACCCGCAAGTGGGGAGGGGATCCAGTACGAATATGGAAAAAAAAAGTTTAACCGTGTGATCCGAATTTTTATCATCTAAAATATTCGCAAAATTGTCACTAAAATGACCTGAAAATGTCGACAATGTGAGGTAAAAATGATATGCATCGTGGGAGTTACAAAAAAATGAACTAAAGTAATGAAAACATGTATGGGAGGTCGGAGCTGAAATCATAGGAAGGATAATTAATTTAAAATCTCTATCTTTTTCTTTAAGAAATGTCATTCCTTAAAGATGTACGAAAATTGTTGTGTAACTATCGTAGAGCTTTTTTAGTGTATGATAAGGACGACACGTCTTTGTAGTTACACGAAGTTTCACATTTGCTGAAACATTTGGAGCGCCCACTTTGATATTTTTCTGTAGTTTCAAAAACAGATATAAAATATCGACAAAGTTTCAACATTTACTGAAACATTTGGAGCGTCCACTTTGAAAATTTTCTGCAGTTTCAAGAACAGATATAAAAATCGAAACACGAAATATCACTATTGGACATTGCTGTTGGCACAATACTGATAAAAATATCGAGATGTTTGTTTCAGTAACCATACCTGGTACAAGGTAACAACAGCAAGTGGCGCGACAGTGATAAGCAAATGGACCATGAATTTATTTTCGACATGTACGAATACGTGTTTGAGCAATATTGCAGCGTTTACCCTAGGGGCACCTGGATTGCTCTTTCTTTCCAACATTAAAAGACTGAATTGTCTCATAAATGGCCGTTAAACACAACATAAGTAAAAATGAAGTAAAACCGTTAAATGACGTCATTCTTAAAAAATTAAATGTGGTTCTGTATCATTATTTAAAAAAACGCAAAATTAAAGTTTCATCTAAGTACATACTCCACAAGTCATCGTATAGTGCGTGGCGGAGGTTACCTTGTACTATTACTACTAGGTCGTTTCTGTTTCTGTTCCGCTCGCAAATAGAGCAAGGAAAACACTACTCTGTGTGCCTCCGTACGAGCCCTAATCTCTCATATCTTATCTTCGTGGTCCTTACGCCAAATGTACGTTGGCGGCAGTAGAATAGTTCTGCAGTCAGCTTCGAATGTTGGATCTCTAAATTTCCTCAGTACTGTTCCGCGATTAGAACATTGTCTTCCATCCATGGATTCCCATTTGAGTTCGTAAAACTCGAATGTTGATCGAACCCGCTGGTAACAAATCTAGCAGCCTGTCTCTAAACTGCTTCGAGGTCTTCCTTCAATCCTACTTTGTGGGGATCCCAAACACTCGAGCAGTACTCAAGAATGGGCCACACTAGAGTTCTATAAGCAGTCTCCTTTACATAGGAACCACACTTTCCAAAAATTCTCAACGTAAACTGAAATCGATCATTCGCCTTCCCTACTACTATCCTTATGTGCTCATCCCATTTCGTATCACATTGCTATGTTACACGTAAATAATTAATCGACGTGATTGTTTAAAGCAGCACACTATTAATGCTGTATTCGTACATTACAGGATTGAAATTTTTCACTCTGCAGCGGAGTGAGCGCTGGTATGAAACTTCCTGTAAGATTAAAACTGTGTATCGGACCGAGACTCGAACTCGAGACCTTTGCGTTTCGCGGGCAAATGCTCGGTCCGGCACACAGTTTTAATTTGCCAGGAAGTTGCATATCAGCGTATAGTCTGTTGCAGAGTGAAAAAAATTTCGTTCTGGAAACATCCCCTAGGACGTGGCAAAGCCATGTCTCCGCAATATCCTTTCTTTCTGGAGTGCTAGCTCTGCAAGTTTCGCAGGAGAGATTCTGTGTAGTTTGGAAGGTAGGAGACGAGGTTTCTGGCAGAATTGAAGCTGTGAGGATGGGCCGTGAGTTGTGCTTGGGTAGCTCAGTCGGAGTGTTCGGTCAGAGGGTTAGCTGCTCTCTGCAATAAAAAAAACTGAGTTAATGAATCAACGATAAACTTGAACAAGCGTCATAGAACGCCTGCCCCGAACAAATACAACGCCAAATAACGGACAAACTGAGATAAAAAAGCTCAGTAGAGAACTTGCCCGAGAAAGGCAAGGGTCCCGAGTTCGGGTCTAGGTCCGGCACACAGTTTCAATCTGCCAGGAAGTTTCATATCAGCACACACTCCGCTGCAGAGTGAAAAAAAAAAAATCATTCGAACTGAGAATATGTTGAAAAACTTTTCAGCAAGATATTGATCTATAATTTTATGGTCCGTTCTTTTGCCCTTCTTATATACAGATGTGACCTGTGCTTTTACCTGGTCACTTGGGACTTTGCTCCGGGGCTACGTAAGAGGCCAATGCCCCAGACTCTACAGCAAAACTCCAAAGCCGAATTGGGATTCCATCTGGAGCTGGCGACTTATTTGTTTTCAACTCTTTCGGTTGTTCTGCGACAGGGATTCCTATTACGATGTCCTCCATAAGGGAGTCGGTGCGCCGGTCAAACGGCGATATGTCTGTACGATCCTTCTGCGCGAGCGATTTCTTAAGCGCGAAATTTAAAACTTAAGCTTTTACTTTTCTGTTCTCCATTGCAACACCCGACTGATTAGCGAGTGACCGGACAGAAGCATTAGACCCGCTTAGCGGTTTACGTAGGTCCACCATTTTCTCGGATTCTCGTCAAGATCTTTTGCTAGATATCACGGTGGTAGTTACATGCTCCGCGCATCGATCTATTTACAGACGCACGAATTCCTATAAACTTTTGCCTGTCGTTACTTAGGCGTTCTTTTTTTAGCTGTAAGTGCAGCAGCTTCTGCTTTCTCAGCAATTTTCGAATTTTGTTATTAAACCTCAGTTGCCTGAGACTGCAGTCATGTGTGTTGCGTTTGCGTGAATATGTATGTGCGTGCTTGTTGTCTAATTTTGATGAAGGCCTCACTGGCCGAAAGCTTTATTTGTGACAGTCTTTTTGTTGCGCCTATCTGCGAGCCAACATGTTCGCTATATGGTGTGTAGCAACGTTCCTTTACACAATATTGTTACAACTACTTATCTGCTTTTTCGGCACTTTGACAACCATCGTCATTATGATGACATCATGATCACTAATCCCTGTCGATAATGTCAGGCCTACTTCACGCTACAAAGTGCGGCGCGGGGTAGCCACGCCGTCTTAGGTGTCTTGCCACGGTTTGCGCGGCTCTCCCGATCTGAGGTTCGAAGTAGTAGAGAGTTGGCAGTACAGATGCAATTTTGATATCAAATTGATACGCAAATTAATTAAATTGATCACGCCCACCCCCACCCCCTGATGATGTCACACGTTTTTCTCAGCCTGCACATGTGCCCCAGCCCCCTCCACCTCTCCACCCTCCCCCTCCCCCAACCTAACCTGTTGGCAGAAATTTCGAATTTCGGTGGGAATTTCTTTGTCCCAGGGCTGTGCTGACGTCCCACCCCACCTCTCATCCAGGAATTGGCAGAAAATTAAAATTGGTGGTACCCTTCCGGCACTCGAACCCTGGTCCTGCTGGATGGAAAGCCCAATTATAACACCAGAGACGCTTGGTACTGACGGGAAGGCCGGAGTGGCCGAGCGGTTCTAGGCGCTGCAGTCTGGAACCGCGTGGCCACTACGGTCGCAGGTTCGAATCCTGCTTCGGGCATGGATGTGTGTGATGTCCTTAGGTTAGTTAGGTTTAAGTACTTCTAAGTTCTAGGGGACTGATGACCACGGCAGTTAAGTCCCATAGTGCTCAGAGCCATTTCAACCATCTGAACTGACGGGAAACTAAAATTGGTAGTACCCTTTCTGGACTCGAACCCTGGTCCTCATGGACCGTGTGCACCCCCCAACACATGGAAACTGTTCAGAGGATCTTGGAATTGACGGGAAATTAAAAATGGCGGTGCCCTTTCTGGGACTTGAACCCTGATTCTACTGGATGGAAAGCCCAAGTGCGCCCCCAACACATGGAAACTGTCCAGATGCGGGAGAGAAAGGTTAGGTTACTGATTTTTTTTTTATTTTGGTTGGGAAACTGAAGCAAAGATCGGTCCTAATTACGTAATTAATCAAAAAGGTTGATCCTAGTTATGCAACTATTGCATAGCGCTACACAAGGAGCGCATAAAATCCCAATATAACTCAAAAACTGACGATGCCATACAACTGGTGTTATCCTGCTGGGAAAAAATTCGGAATACCGCTCGAAACTAGTGACAGACACTCTAACTCTACCCTAAACCTACAAGCTGGCGGGAAAAAAAATGGTTCAAATGGCTCTGAGCACTATGGGACTTAACATCTATGGTCATCAGTCCCCTAGAACTTAGAACTACTTAAACCTAACTAACCTATGGACAGCACACAACACCCAGTCATCACGAGGTAGAGAAAATCCCTGACCCCGCCGGGAATCGAACCCGGGAACCCGGTCTGGCGGGAAAAAGGCAGGGGTGGAAAGTACTATCTTTATTCTTTTTGCTGGGAAATACGTTCATCTGATGAGATGTTGGTGTTGGAGAGAGAGAGGAGTTTGAAAAGTGTATTACCTGTAAGCATACAGTATCATGTTCACCATGTGTAAAATCAGGAAAAAAACTTTGACTATTTTGCTGCGAAAATTACCAATCAATGCAGAATGTCCTCGTTATCTCGAAACCATCTTCGGTGTAAAGAAAAAGCGAGAATATGAACTCCAAAGAAAAAAAAATCTGTATTAAACAATTTCTTTCAGCTTGTTGAACAAATTACATGACCTGAGAGCTTCTCTCGCGTTCAGCGTCTGTAAATAAACTGTTGTGCACGTGTGTATTACAAACATTTCAGACAATCTTTCACGCCATTGGCTCATGTCGGAAAAAAAAACATTCATTTTACATTTGACAACAAGAAGCTATAATTCAAGAGAACATAGCTGTTTTGTACACTATCACAGGTCCCCCGTGCGGTTAAAGGCGCTGCAGTCTGGAACCGCAAGACCGCTACGGTCGCAGGTTCGAATCCTGCCTCGGGCATGGATGTTTGTGATGTCCTTAGGTTAGTTAGGTTTAAGTAGTTCTAAGTTATAGGGGACTAATGATCTCAGCAGTTGAGTCCCATAGTGCTCAGAGCCTTTTGAACCACAGGTCCCCTTTTACCAATGAGATGCTATATCATACAAGAATTTACAAAACAAATCGTGAGAGCCTGACTCGTCCTGTGTAGGTGGGAGATGAAATGTCGTTAAAAGATATCGCCGCAACGAAAAAAAAAGACGCCTGTCAAGAATCATTCTGTGGTGCACTAGCCATGTCTTCCACCCACCAGGCGTCACCTCATTGATATCAATTTGATAGGGTAGGTAATTAAATTGATCATGAGAGTCAGTTTGCATGATGAGTATTTTTTTTTTCGGTAGTCGGATTACACTCAGCAGGTAGGTGAAATGGGAATCTGTGGAGGGAAGATGATGTTCCTTTCTAGGAACACTATTGGGAACCGACATTTGAAGCTGACCGCAGAGGGATTCTACAGCCCACACCATATATTTCGCATAACTGCGCAATTAAAAACACGATCGTAGCGACTATGTTACCGTCACCCTGCAGAAAAAGCAGTCTTGAGTCTACAGGCACACAAACGAGTCGCTGATAGTGTTACGCTTTCGGGTAGAAATGCTGCCTGCGGTTTGGAATCAAGTCTATTCATTCCACTACGTACTTGCGTTGGATCTTGTAGAGATGTCTTTTAATGATTACAGCCACTGGTGAATCATATTTGTGCTACTCTCATATCTCGAAATGAGTCTATTGTAGCAAACTGACCCTTTGCCAGATTAACTATTTTCCCTATAGTTTCCTGCCTACTGCTAATTTATCGGTTGCTGCCTGCGATTTGGAATCAAGTCTTTTCATTCCACCACGTACTTGCGTTGGATCTTGTAGAGATGTCTTTTAATGATTACAGCCACTGGTGAATTATATTTGTGTTACTCTCATATCTCGAAACGAGTCTATTGTAGTGACCTGACCCTTCGCCAGATTAACTATTTGTCCTACAGTTTCCTGCCTACTGCTAATTTATCGGTACCATTCCATTTCGACTCCCTTGCTTACCATGAACGGTAGTATTCATTACTCTCCAGGCGAATACTAAGGAACATTTATGTTTAGAAAAATGTAGGATGTTATCAAAGAAAGAAGATAGTTCTGTTTCTGATGTAATGAAATAGAATAAAATTATCTATAGAGCAAGAGCAGAGGGAATGAACTATGTTACAAACAGTAGAGGAAAATTTATTTGGTTCAAATGGTTCAAATGGCTCTGAGCACTATGGGACTCAACTGCTGTGGTTATCAGTCCCCTAGAACTTAGAACTACTTAAACCTAACTAACCTAAGGACATCACACACATCCATGCCCGAGGCAGGATTCGAAACTGCGACCGTAGCAGTCGCACGGTTCCGGACTGCGCGCCTAGAACCGCGAGACCACCGCGGCCGGCTGAAAATTTATTTATTATTTAAAATTAATAGAACGACGAGGAAAAATAGAGCTTGGCACAAGAAACATACTAGCAGAACCACTGGAATATGCCGAGAAAAAATGGAGACTCATTTTCACTGTGAATAAATTTAAGAACTGGGGGGACAAAATAAATCTACGTGCAATTGGCATGAAGAGAAACAGGTGCTAGAGAGGGCAGTGTTGCTGTTTTGTTGTTGTTGTTGTGGTCTTCAGTCCTGAGACTGGTTTGATGCAGCTCTCCATGCTACTCTATCCTGTACAAGCTTCTCCATCTCCCAGTACCTACTGCAACCTACATCCTTCTGAATCTGCTTGGTGAATTCATCTTTTGTGTTCCCTCTACGATTTTTACCCTCCACATTGCCCTCCAATGCTAAATTGGTGATCCCTTGATGCCTCAGAACATGTCCTACCAATCGATCCCTTCTTCTAGTCAAGTTGTGCCACAAACTTCTCCTCTCCCCAATCCTATTCAATACCTCCTCATTAGTTACGTGATCTACCCATCTAATCTTCAGAATTCTTCTGTAGCACCACATTTCGAAAGCTTCTATTCTCTTCCTTTCCAAACTATTTATCGTCCATGTTTCACTTCCATAAATGGCTACACTCCTTACAAATACTTTCAGAAACGACTTCCTAACACTTAAATCAATACTCGATGTTAACAATTTTCTCTTCTTCAGAAACGCTTTCCTTGCCATTGCCAGTGTACATTTTATATCCTCTCTACTTCGACCATCATCAGTTATTTTGCTCCACAAATAGCAAAACTCCTTTACTACTTTAAGTGTCTCATTTCCTAATCTAATACCCTCAGCATCTCCCGACTTAATTCGACTACATTCGTTTTATTTTTGTTGATGTTCATCTTATATCCTCCTTTCAAGACGCTGTCCATTCCGTTCAACTGCTCTTCCAAGTCCTTTGCTGTCTCTGACAGAATTACAATGTCATCGGCGAACCTCAAGGTTTTTATTTTTTCTCCATGGATTTTAATACCTACTCCGAATTTTTCTTTTGTTTCCTTCACTGCTTGCTCAATATACAGATTGAATAACATCGGGGAGAGGCTACAACCCTGTCTTACTCCCTTCCCAACCACTGCTTCCCTTTCACGCGCCTCAACTCTTATAAATGCCATTTGGTTTCTGTACAAATTGTAAATAGCCCTTCGTTCCCTGTATTTTACCCCTGCCACCTTCAGAATCTGAAAGAGAGTATTCCAGTCAACATTGTCAAAAGCTTTCTCTAAGTCTACAAATGCTAGAAACGTAGGTTTGCCTTTCCTTAATCTAGCTTCCAAGATAAGTCGTAAGGTCAGTATTGCCTCACGTGTTCCAATATTTCCACGGAATCCAAACTGATCTTCCCCGAGGTCGGCTTCTACTAGTTTTTCCATTCGTCTGTAAAGAATTCGCGTTAGTATTTTGCAGCCGTGACTTATTAAACTGATAGTTCGGTAATTTTCACATCTGTCAACACCTGCTTTCTTTGGGATTGGAATTATTATATTCTTCTTGAAGTCTGAGGGTATTTCGCCTGTCTCATACATCTTGCTCACCAGATGGTAGAGTTTTATCAGGACTGGTTCTCCCAAGGCTGTCAGTAGTTCTAATGGAATGTTATCTACTCCCGGGGCCTTGTTTCGACTCAGGTCTTTCAGTGCTCTGTCAAACTCTTCACGCAGTATCGTATCTCCCATTTCATCTACATCCTCTTCCATTTCCATAATATTGTCCTCAATTACATCGCCCTTGTATAAACCCTCTATATACTCCTTCCACCTTTCTGCCTTCCCTTCTTTGCTTAGAACTGGGTTTCCATCTGAGCTCTTGATATTCATACAAGTGGTTCTCCTTTCTCCAAAGGTCACTTTAATTTTCCTGTAGGCAGTATCTATCTTACCTCTAGCGAGATAAGCCTCTACATCCTTACATTTGTCCTCTAGCCATCCCTGCTTAGCCATTTTGCACTTCCTGTCGATCTCATTTTTGAGACGTTTGTATTCCTTTTTGCCTGCTTCATTTACTGCATTTTTATATTTTCTCCTTTCATCAATTAAATTAAATATTTCTTCTGTTACCCAAGGATTTCTACTAGCCCTCGTCTTTTTACCTACCTGATTCTCTGCTGCCTTCACTACTTCATCCCTCAAAGCTACCCATTCTTCTTCTACTGTATTTCTTTCCCCAATTCCTGTCAATTGTTCCCTTATGCTCTCCCTGAAACTCTGTACAACCTCTGGTTTAGTCAGTTTATCCAGGTCCCTTCTCCTTAAATTCCCACCTTTTTGCAGTTTCTTCAGTTTTAATCTACAGTTCATAATCAATAGATTGTGGTCAGAGTTCACATCTGCCCCTGGAAATGTCTTACAATTTAAAACCTGGTTCCTAAATCTCTGTCTTACCATTATATAATCTATCTGATACCTTCTAGTATCTCCTGGATTCTTCCATGTATACAACCTTCTTTTATGATTGTTGAACCAAGTGTTAGCTATGATTAAGTTGTGCTCTGTGCAAAATTCTATCAGGCGGCTTCCTCTTTCGTTTCTTACCCCCAATCCATATTCACCTACTACGTTTCCTTCTCTCCCTTTTCCTACTGACGAATTCCAGTCACCCATGACTATTAAATTTTCGTCTCCCTTCACTATCTGAATGATTTCTTTTATTTCATCATACATTTCTTCAATTTCTTCGTCATCTGCAGAGCTAGTTGGCATATAAACTTGTACTACTGTAGTTGGCGTGGGCTTCGTGTCTATCTTGGCCACAATAATGCGTTCACTATGCTGTTTGTAGTAGCTTACCCGCATTCCTATTTTTTTATTCATTATTAAACCTACTCCTGCATTACCCCTATTTGACTTTGTATTTATAACCCTGTATTCGCCTGACCAAAAGTCTTGTTCCTCCTGCCACCGAACTTCACTAATTCCCACTATATCTAACTTTAACCTATCCATTTCCCTTTTTAAATTTTCTAACCTACCTGCCCGATTAAGGGATTTGACATTCCACGCTCCGATCCGTAGAACGCCAGTTTTCTTTCTCCTGATAACGACGTCCTCTTGAGTAGTCCCCGCCCGGAGATCCGAATGGGGGACTATTTTACCTCCGGAATATTTTACCCAAGAGGACGCCATCATCATTAACCATACAGTAGAGCTGCACGCCCTCGGGAAAAATTACGGCTGTAGTTTCCCCTTGCTTTCAACCGTTCGCAGTACCAGCACATCAAGGCCGTTTTGGTTAGTGTTACAAGGCCAGTTCAGTCAATCATCCAGACCGTTGCTCCTGCAACTACTGAAAAGGCTGCTGCCCCTTTTCAGGAACCACACGTTTGTCTGGCCTTTCAACATACCCCTCCGTTGTGGTTGCACCTACGGTACGGCTATCTGTATCGCAGAGGCACGCAAGCCTCCCCACCAACGGCAAAGTCCATGGTTCATGCTATTGGTATTGCATGGAACCAAAAGATCGTAAACTGTAAGTCACAGAATTCAAATACTCTACCATCTGAGCTACCGAAGCACGACTCACGCTCGGTCCTCACAGCTTTACTTGTGCCAGCTTCTCGGTAGCTCAGATGGTAGAGCACTTGCCCACGAAAGGCAAAGGACCCGAGTTCGAGTCTCGGTCGGGCACACAGTTTTAATCTGCCAGGAAGTTTCATATCAGCGCACACTCCGCTGCAGAGTGAAAATCTCATTCTAGAATTCAAATACTTATATGGGCAGCATCACCTTCTTTAAAAGAAATAGGCAAAGGATAGTAAGTGCCTATAAAAGTATTGGTTAAACTGTACCTTCTGAAAATAAACGAATAACGCTCACCCTCGATACACACCTTTTAAAAAGCAGTGAGGAAAATTGCCAAGACACAGAAATAATAAAGAATGCAAGAATGTTCCTTTTTTACATTCTCCCGGGAAATGAAACTAGAATTAAATCAGAAGAAATTACAAAATTGCTAGTACTATGCAGTGTAAACCTGATGAAACAGAAGAAAGGTGTTTTTCTGATTGTAAATATTAATACTACAAAGAAGCCCGTGAGCAGGCTGTTGGCCTGACTGGAGGTAGAGTGCAGAGTTTCTTCGCCACGCCACTGCGAGGGGGAGGGTGGGGTCCATCGTCCTGGCCGCCCTTCACCCCCGAGAAAAATCCCCCATACCTATTTGATAGCAGGCTGAGTGGACCCAGTGTCGCCCTGGAGGAAATGAACCGGGTAAAAATTCGTGCCCCTCTCCGGGATTGAAACCGAGACCGCCAGGACCAGGGTTTAGTGCTCTACCCGGTAGACCTCCACGGCAATGATTTCAAGTGTAATAAACTAAACTTCTCCCGAACACGCCATGAATGCCCAACGGTTCCGACCGGCCGCCTTGTCATCCTCAGCCCACAGGCGTCACCGGATGGCAGATATGAAGGGGCAGGTGGTCAGACACCGCTCTCGCGGCTGTATGCCAGTTTACGAGACTGGACCTGCCACTTCTCAATCAAGTAGCTCCTCAGTTTGCCTCTCAAGGGCTGAGTGCACCCCGCTTGCCAACAGCGCTCGGCAGACTGGATGGTCACACAACCGTGTACGAGCCCAGCCCGACAGCCCTTAACTTCGGTGATCTGACGGGAATTGGTGTAACCAACGCTGCAAGGTCGTTGGCAATACAATTGTAATGGTCTGCAAAAAGATGAAGTGAGGGAAGAGTGTTGGAGGAAAAACAAACAACAAATAAGAAAGAACTGAAATTGGCGCATAGTCCGTATACGGTTGGCAAGTGGAAAAAATTGCACAGTGCTGAGGCCGTTGCTAACAAAAGATTTAAAACTCGAGATAAGAACTACGATTGGATATACGGGATGAGTCACGTAAGACGTAACAGCCCTTTTATTTCGTGAACGGTTCCAGGAATCAATATGAGGTTTTCGGCAAATAATGGTACGCCTAGAGTCATGTACTTTGGTCTGTGATAAAGTGTCTTAACTCTTCTGTGGATCGAGATATTGAAGCGAGTAGGGGAGACCGGGGACAAAAGTAACATTTTGCATATTGCATTTTTTATTACCTCTCTATAAACCTGTGTGTGTATGTGTGGTTTGAGGTTTTCGTGCGCTAACTATAAACTTTTGCAACAAAAGGAACTAATGTGGCCGGCCGGAGTAGTCGAGCGGTTCTAGGCGCTACATTCTGGAACCGCGCGAGCGCTACGGTCGCAGGTTCGTATCCTGCCTCGGGCATGGATGTGTGTGATGTCCTTAGGTTAGTTAGGTTTAAGTAGTTCTAAGTTCTAGGGGACTGATGACCTCAGAAGTTAAGTCCCATAGTGCTCAGAGCCATTTAACCCATTTTTTTAACTAATGTGTATGTTCTCTGAAGCTTTCCTAACACAAAAGAATTTATTTTCCACAAAATTACATATATTTGATATTTGTAAAACTTATTTTAAGACATCAGTGTTCCTGTTACTTTAGTCCCTGTTACCGGGGATGACAGTAAGACAGGTAGGTTACGAAAGTATCATAAGAAGTTAAGCCACATTTTACTACCTAAAGGACTCATACAGTAACTTAAAGTACAGTACCATTACAAAACATTAATTAAACATCAATAAACTTAAATTCACATTCATTTACAATTATTATATTAATTGAAATAGCAAGTAATAGCACTGAGCGAATTCAGGCTCTATGAGAAAAGAAATGCATATCTTAGTCCTAATTCATATTCACAATTGTGGCACACGTAAATATCCCCCCCCCCCCCCCCCCCCCCTTTGGTACAAGCAACATGAGACCAACCCAAACATTCCCAACACTGAATCCACTTCTCTTTGGGACGACTGGCGGAAAGGCTCGACACATACAAGGCAGTAGCTATCATTGTCTTCCGATGATGATTCTTCGGGTTTTTCCTGCTTTCGCTCTCTTGGCTGGTTGCTTTTTAAGTTTAGCTTCTTTTCCGCTTTTTTCGCCTGGGGACTGGCGGAAAGGCTCGGCACATACAAGGCAGTAGCTATCATTGTCTTCCAATGATGATTCTTCGGGTTTTTCCTGCTTTCGCTCTCTTGGCCGGTTGCTTTTTAAATATAGCTTCTTTTCCGCTTTTTTCGCCTGGGGACAAGCCTTTAGCTCTTCTTCTATAGCCAGTTTCTCTGGAGTGTCGGTCAAAATTGCAGACTTTCTCCTTTTTCTTCCTTTTCTTGTTTCTTGCCTTGGACCTGCTTTTGGTAACGGACGAACACCTTCGGCTGAAAAGGCTGCGCGGACTGAAGAAGATGATTGTAAACCACTAGGTCCTTCATCACAGTGTGTGACATTTGAAAGTGTTTTCTGGCACATTGCTACTGGATCAGGATTAGATGTCCTCCCAGCTTCAGATGGGTCACTAAAAATCGCTAATGATTCTGCAAAGGACATAGTTTGCTTTCCATAATTGTAAGCTTGTGCTGGGTGATCAGTGACATCAGCTGGTGCAAAATCGATTTCACTGAACGCATTCCTATTAAATGATATATGCCTGTGCAGTGAAACTCTGCTGCAATGTTTTTGGGAGTTACATCAAGTGAAACTGCTTCTCTTACAATTGAAGGGATGTCATAAATTGACATGGTCTTTCCCGGATGATTCTTGATCCAGTTGTCAGCAAAACCATTCACTATCTTTTTAAATGGACCATAAACTGAACGGTTTAGAGGCTGCATCCTGTTGTACAGTGCGGTGGGAATGACAGCATAACAATCCCCTTGCTTTTGCAAAAATTCAGGCCTCTAGGCTTCTGATGGATATATGAGATTTGTGATTGTCGAGAAGTAGAAAACATTTGTGCTCAGTAGTTGGCATAGCAGATTTTACGAAATGGTGCAAGAATAACAAAAATTCTTCCTCTTGCATCCAGCCACTCGCATTTCTTGCTCCAATGCAACCAATAGGACCGTTCCGAATAAAGTGGCCATGATACCTCAAGCGGGGGAATACAAAGAAAGGTGGTGTTCTGTTTCCCTGAGCGTTGATGGAAATAGCAACAGTGACAAGAGTGCCTCTTTCAGCCGACGTGATATCTCCTACCTGCTTTATTCCCCGTTTAGCAACAATCCTGTTTGGTTTCTGAAAGTGGTGACACCTGTCTCGTCCATATTCCAGATGTCCATGGGCTCTAACTTATACACTCCTGGAAATGGAAAAAAGAACACATTGACACCGGTGTGTCAGACCCACCATACTTGCTCCGGACACTGCGAGAGGGCTGTACAAGCAATGATCACACGCACGGCACAGCGGACACACCAGGAACCGCGGTGTTGGCCGTCGAATGGCGCTAGCTGCGCAGCATTTGTGCACCGCCGCCGTCAGAGTCAGCCAGTTTGCCGTGGCATACGGAGCTCCATCGCAGTCTTTAACACTGGTAGCATGCCGCGACAGCGTGGACGTGAACCGTATGTGCAGTTGACGGACTTTGAGCGAGGGCGTATAGTGGGCATGCGGGAGGCCGGGTGGACGTACCGCCGAATTGCTCAACACGTGGGGCGTGAGGTCTCCACAGTACATCGATGTTGTCGCCAGTGGTCGGCGGAAGGTGCACGTGCCCGTCGACCTGGGACCGGACCGCAGCGACGCACGGATGCACGCCAAGACCGTAGGATCCTACACAGTGCCGTAGGGGACCGCACCGCCACTTCCCAGCAAATTAGGGACACTGTTGCTCCTGGGGTATCGGCGAGGACCATTCGCAACCGTCTCCATGAAGCTGGGCTACGGTCCCGCACACCGTTAGGCCGTCTTCCGCTCACGCCCCAACATCGTGCAGCCCGCCTCCAGTGGTGTCGCGACAGGCGTGAATGGAGGGACGAATGGAGACGTGTCGTCTTCAGAGATGAGAGTCGCTTCTGCCTTGGTGCCAATGATGGTCGTATGCGTGTTTGGCGCCGTGCAGGTGAGCGCCACAATCAGGAATGCATACGACCGAGGCACACAGGGCCAACACCCGGCATCATGGTGTGGGGAGCGATCTCCTACACTGGCCGTACACCACTGGTGATCGTCGAGGGGACACTGAATAGTGCACGGTACATCCAAACCGTCATCGAACCCATCGTTCTACCATTCCTAGACCGGCAAGGGAACTTGCTGTTCCAACAGGACAATGCACGTCCGCATGTATCCCGTGCCACCCAACGTGCTCTAGAAGGTGTAAGTCAACTATCCTGGCCAGCAAGATCTCCGGATCTGTCCCCCATTGAGCATGTTTGGGACTGGATGAAGCGTCGTCTCACGCAGTCTGCACGTCCAGCACGAACGCTGGTCCAGCTGAGGCGCCAGGTGGAAATGGCATGGCAAGCCGTTCCACAGAACTACATCCAGCATCTCTACGATCGTCTCCATGGGAGAATAGCAGCCTGCATTGCTGCGAAAGGTGGACATACACTGTACTAGTGCCGACATTGTGCATGCTCTGTTGTCTGTGTCTATGTGCCTGTGGTTCTGTCAGTGTGATCATGTGATGTATCTGACCCCAAGAATGTGTCAATAAAGTTTCCCCTTCCTGGGACAATGAATTCACGGTGTTCTTATTTCAATTTCCAGGAGTGTATTTCTCCAGGTTGTTGATAAAGGCATTCACATTTGTTGGATTAAAGCTCGTTGCTCGAGCAAGACTTGTGGGTTGAGGCGATCGAATAGACAACTGGGGATTCCTCTTCATGAATGCTGAAAACCAGTCTGGACCATCAGTTTGATTGTCCAGCCAAGTTGATGGAATTGGTATATTGTTTGTCATTGCCAGTTCGTGAGCTAATTAACGGATATCCTTAGGGCAAAGTCTGTAAAATATCTCCTACGCTTTAATCACATATTCAATTATAATTTTTTCTTGTTCATCAGAGAACACTCGTTTTACACTTCTATATCCAACACGAGGCATTGGTGTGCTGCTATCACTCATACGCTTCTCTGTCTTTTTAATGTACCGATGCAATGTCACATGGCGTACATTGTGTTTCTTTGCTGCTGCTCTAATACTTATATTATAATTTGCAACATCATCTGCCGCAGTTTGATATACAGTAGTAGGAGTTAGTCCTCTTGTAGTCGTCCTAACCCGTGTTCGTAGCATAATTCCCTGTAACGAAATAACTAAGTAAATAACGAGTATGTTCATTCCAGGTTCGGATCCTGGCAGGGTCGCCATATTATGCGAGGTGCCGGGGCTAGCAGTGTCTTTGACACTAAATTCTTCTTGAATCTACATATGTAAATGATGCTCTAAGCCCCCCCTATTCTAACTCCGACTTTTGCTGTTGCACAAGGATAAAAAAAATATACGCGAACTGACTGTACTCAACCCTGCTAGTGGAGTAGAAAAGAGTTTGGCACCTGCAATAATTTAATTTGATAAATAAGTTAAATAATGGAAGGTTTCATTAACGTAGTGAGAAATGATGGGTTGCTCTACGGATTAACAGAATGAAAGTTCTGTCCAAAATATCAATATGATTTATTAAGACTAAACACACAATACTAAACCAAAACACATGAAACATTTCCAATACATCAAATTGGCTCAAATTGGATACTCATACAAACACTGTAGAGGTGAAGTTGTCCCTAAACTAGATTGTGAGGTTTACGACGAAGTGGGATGTGGAGCCAATTCCTTGCTACTCAAATCATAAGAGAGACACACAACTAACCCAACATTAATTGCTGGTACTCAAGACAGAACAAAGCTAGAAAAAGACAACAGGCGCGCTCTGCTGAGCTCTGATTATCACCTAGGAAAATCCCTATCTGCCGGTGCTGCGGACGTACATTACCAAACTGTCTTCTTAACTGACAGAACACGATCTGGCGTACCGGAGGTGAGGGCTGGTTGCTTCGACGTCCTCGACCGAAAGGCGACCGCCGACTACCTAGAGCACCTGTACAGGCCAAACACACAACATTCCCGCCCCCACGACAGTGGCCGTGGTTAAACGTTCCAATCAGCAACTCGAAAACCGACGGAAAATTCCACTCCATTGCCGGAGCACTACCATTCCACCAATGGAGATTCTTGGCGCCAATTTCTGCGCTGATTTTGCTACGTCACGGAGCTATGCCCTGAGCAAGCCAATCACAGTTACTATTTTGCAGAAAGCGCGGGAATTTTCCCACCACAACTGCCTGGGTACACAAGTCATTCCCACGCCTCGCTGGTAGCCCGCCAGAAAGTGTTTTCGCTAAGATTCTGCGAAGTAACGGAACCTCTAGCCCAGCCGCTACTTCAAACCCCTCCGGGCGTGTCTTTTGACAATGTCGGCGTCTGCAAAGCATTCACTCGACTTCCTCGCACCCGTCGGCTTAACCCTCTCCAGTTCAACAGAGCCCGCCTGTCACCGGACCACCCGGGTGACGAGAGACGCTGCGTGGGAAGTCCGCGTGTGAAGGAATAGCAACTTTCCACCGCATGCAATTAGAGAGGAGAATCGTAAGATAGAAATATGAGAGGTGGCTCATGCCACCTCTCAACTTATATTATAATTTGCAACATCATCTGCCGCAGTTTGATATACAGTAGTAGGAGTTAGTCCTCTTATAGTCGTCCTAACCCGTGTTCGTGGCATAATTCCCTGTAACGAAATAACTAAGTAAATAACGAGTCTGTTCAGTAATAACGAGTTTGTTCAGCAAGACACTGCCACTCCTAACAGTGTCATATCTAATTTACTGTTCGCTAACGGAAAAAAAAGACAGGGGACCTGCCGCTAATAATACTTTTTCAGTAAAGGGGACGAACGAAACACTGTTACTTTCGTCCCCAGCAGTAATGTTTCTTTTGTCCCCGACCACGCTTTTTCTGTTTAATTGATATTTTAGACACAATCTACACAAGTAATATAAAAGTTGATAATGGTGGCATAAAACTTAAAGTTTCACATAGTTAAATTATTACAGTAGACTTACGTTTACAGTGTAATGCCACCGTTATCACAAAACTAAGAAAATTGAGAAAACTTACGTGAGACACTGAAAAAACGTTTTACTGCGCCACACTCAACAGAGACTCTCCAATCCTGGCCAACAATTGCTAGGCAGTTGGAAACATGAAGGGCATACATTGTTTGAATCACGTGATTTTCGGAGCTACATGCGAAGGTAGGGGAGGGATGTTACTTCATATCCTGTTACTTTTGTCCCCGGTCTCCCCTACGATTTTTTTAACAGAACGATATACTTTCTTTAACGGTATCCGAAAGCGCTTGAAAAGACTGTGATACAAGCATGATGCTTGTTGATGTAGAGGTTGAAACTCTTCGCAAAAGAATCCGAGAAATGTACTAAAATTGGAAAGCAATGTGGTCGATCATGTATTTTGGTGTAAACACTGCTAAGCAGAGCTCTCGTTCGAGGCTCCGTCGTTATATGCAGCAATACAGGCCCACTCTACTGTAGTCCAACCCACGAACGATGGCAGTTCGCGCAGGTCGGGAAACGGACGGGGTTTGCATTAATGCTGGTTCTAAGCGACAGCTGCGATATGCGCATACACGTTCCTTGCGCTTGATATAAGCGTCTGTCCTGCAAATTATGTCTCTAACGTGCGTCGGTAAAATCTGTCACTTGGGGCGGTATTACACTATCACATTCCTCTGACAAAGAAATCTGATCAAATATTCATCAAATTTCTTTGACAAAGATCTTAGATGAGGCGCTTAAAAGAGGTCGCCAGGTCGTCATGTTTTTCGTCAAATGTCAAGATGGCGGACCACAACTTGATATTATACGCTGCAGTTGCTTGTACCACAATTGAATTGTATGTGTACTTGGAAGAAAAACGGCGGAAAAAAAGGTCGAGCTTGTAAAAGCAATCAGCAAAATTTGTTACGAGAGCTGCAAGTGAAGGACGTCAAGTAGCATATATAAATTACTTACGAATGGATGATAGTGTATTTCAGTATTTGTTCAATAAAGTGCCTTCTCATATTACGAAACAGAATACTCTCTTGAGAAATGCTATATGTGCAGAAGGCAGACAAATTGACAATGCGATTTCTTGATACAGAAGAGAGCTACTCTGGTTTACAACACAGCACTCGAATAACCAAAATAATTCCAGACACGTGTGAAGCTATTTATAAAGCACTGAAGAGGAAATATGTGAAGCTAAATAAATGTTTCGTACAGTATACGGCAGTATGAATAATAATTATTTTTGAATAATTTAATTAATGAAATTAGTGTCACAACAACTACAAAATTAATAAAAAGTACGAAACAGGTGAAGCACTTTTTAACTTGTGGCACCCAGAGTTCAAAAATAGACAAAGTAGAATGGAGAGCTAAGAAAGAATTCTTTATTTTAAATTGTGATCACGACCTCTCTGCTGCTGGATGTTTGCAATTGTAGAGGTGGATGGCCGTAGCGATGATTGTGGACCTGAAGTCGCCTGCAGCATATTCCACCTGCCCTTCAACCCACAATTAATAGCATGCAGTGTTCCCGTTGCTCACCCCCCACCCTAGTCGAAGAAAGCTTATTAAAAAAAATAAAAAATAAAAGAGTCGAAGGAACACACCAACTTGGAAGCCATGTTTATAAACACACTACAGAGACGTCAGAAAGCTGTGGCGACGCCAGCGCTACAAGCGATTACATTTCACATTGCAGTGAACAGAAGACGAACGACTTTTATGATCAAATCTACGGCGAGACCCTAGATTTGATCATATTTATTTGACGACAGGCGAGATTCGAAAAAGTTCCGTATTACACCATCAAATTTCTTTGACATAAGTATTTGACATATCAACTTTGACAAAGAAATATGGTAGTGTAATACCAGCCTTACCGCCACCACCAGCCACGACACCTCGCAACACATGGAATAAAAATTGACTAAATAACTCACTACGATCAGACTACTGTGAATGCTCATTGGCTGTTGGAGAAGCGTGGCGTATCTGCGAGAACGAACTTAACTAAACTCGACCGCCATCGTTAATGACTCCAACTATAAGATACAACCTCATTTCCTATTAGGGCATAGATACAGGGCCAGTTATGATTTTTATGTATATGCATATATTAGCTTCTGGCGCTTCAGATGAAGCTTCCGAAAACTGTTTCAAACGTGTGTACGTTTCCAGGATTTGTGAAAACAACTACAGTTTCGTCAGGCGGTTTGCCGTTTAAACCCTCCCCGTTGGTGCTTACTTGTCAAAGCCGAAACAGAAACGAAGGTCATTCATACTTAATAATGATAAACAGCCCTGTTCGAGGGAAAAAGAAAACTACCGTATTAACTTTCCTACACGTAAAAAAAGAAAAAAAAATAATGCCTTACCTCTCTTTACTTGGAGAAGCCTGAATGCTTCTTAATGTAAACCACCTGCTGTCGGACATACGTGTCTATAAAAACTACTTGAAATTGTAATTAGACGAAATGCACTTTAAGGAAAGTAAAATGTTTATTGAGAATGACTGAGGACAGGGCACCCACAAAATAAATACTTTTCTTAACTTTAGAATGCTGAATGAGTGAAAATGTTTTGTTACTGAACCATCGTAAGTTTTGCTACTCCATATTTTATTCAAAGCAAGTAATAATTAATAGTTTATGCACTAGTTAATTAAAATTATAAGGTCTTCAGTGGTAAGCCACATAAAAAAGTACAAATGCCCTGTTTTACACCCAATAGCGACAATACTAGATTGGCGGCAACCGCGATTTGCTAACAACTACAGTCGTAAATTTTACGATGGTGCTCAGATTGTTTACGATCGACTGCAATCCACATTTGCAACCGCCTTTCGAGAAACAGATGAACAACTGAAAGTACATTGCGTGATATACCATTTCGTTACAGGTTAATTTAGTAAGCGCAGAAGCGTCACGGAGACACTGCAAGAGATGCGTTCTGCATCGCAGCGTGGTCTGCTGTAAAAATTCCGAGCGCGTACTTTCCGTTCCTATGAGAGTCAGCCCTTATACTGCTTCCTCTTGCGAATATCACACAAAATTAAAGTAGGAGAGATTAGAGAGATTCGAGGCCATACGGTGTCTTACCAGCAATCGTTCTTCCTGCGAACCATAAGCGTTTGAAAGGAAAATGAGGAAAGTGACAATCGTAAACAAAGCACTCTCCACATAAAAGTTATCCGGGTGTGGTACCGCGTCATAATGTAAAAAAACTACTGCTGCTGGAGAAAAACCAACGATTCGGCCACGGTTGTAGCGGTCTTCTTCTGGGTCTAGACGGCATACATTAGCGTTTGGCGCTTCAGACGAAGCTCCGGAAAACTGTTTCAAACGTGTGTGCGTTTCCAGGTTTTGTGAAAACAACTACAGTTTCGTCAGGCAGTTTGCCGTTTAAACCCTCCCCGTTGGTGCTTACCCAAACCCAGAAGAAGGCCGCTGCAACCGTGGCCGAAACGTTGGTTTTTCTCCAACAGCAGTAGTTTTTTACATTATGACGCGTTACCATACCCAGAAAACTTTTATGTCGACTGACTCTGACGCAATTATAAAAGTACTCTCCGTTACACACCGTAAGGTGGCTAGCGGAATTTAGATGTAGACAAAAAAGCGGCGGTACAGTAGAAAGTGTGGGATGGAGTCGGATTTTTTTTTTAATTTTGTGAGTAGGAGTATAAATGAAGAAAAGGGAAAAGAGTAAACGCTTAAAGCAAAAATAATCTTTAAAAGTGAAATAATGAAAACGACTGTACTCTCGTTTCTGTGTTAGTAATAAGTAATTGCACGTGTTTCGTCTTAGACCTTCCGTAATTGGCGTATAACGATTGAGAAGATAGATACCATTCGGAACTGAATTCACAATCGATGGCGCATATCGTCCTGCATGGTTGGGGCTTCATGATACACTGCATCATTCAGAGCTCCCCAAAGAAAGAAATCAAGAGGAGTAAAAACAGGAGACCTGGCCGTCATTGTTCTGCAGCATTCCGCCCTATTGTACGGTCAGGAAACGTTTCATCAATGTTAGTATTTGCAACACGGGAAGAGTGGGGTGTGCAACCGTCGTGTTGGAACACCTCTTATAGAACAGATTTATTATTTTACCCGACGACGCCAGCGTTGCTTATCAGCTACTCAATAGTGTATATTACGTAGAATTTACCTTACCATAGTTCGTAATCATTGTTTCGTCGGTAAAGAGCACACATGGGAGAAACGTAGTGTCATCTCACAAGTGGTTCAGAGCAAACCAACAGAATTTTGTACTACTTTCGAAATCGCGTTCTCCAAGTGCGTGAGGTAGTGACAGATGATACGGGTGAAATCTATATCGTCGCAGGACGCAGCTCCCACTTTCATTGGCTACACGTCTCGCGCCACCATTCGCCGTATGAGGATAAGTCGTCTAACTTCTCCTCGTTGGTATACACGTCTGCATGCGAGGATGTTGAAGCAGAAATGACCTGCCGATGGACGACACAGTTCGTGCTAGCTCTGCAGTACAGACAAGTACATATTCGAAGGGCTTAATACAACAACTTAACCTTGCATGAGAATGTTTGCAACCCAATAGCCGATCCCGACCGACTTCCTTTCAATTTTGGAATATTTCTGGGATTCTTTTGCGAAGAGTTTCAGCCTTAGCACTAACATGCATTACAACACTGTACTCGTCTTTTCAAACAATTTAGGACGTCGCTAAAACAGTGTATCATTGTATTAGGTTAGTGGATAAGTTTGCAGCGTTTTAGTTTTGCATGTTGGTATTCCGGTAGCTATAGGTTTATTTATCGATTGTCATTTTCTATTTGTAGTTAACTATTGCCATTTGAGTTTACAAATTGTCATTTTGCCATTTGGAGATAGTGAGCGGAGCTGTGGACGCTAGAAAATGGAGTGCAAAGTAGAGAAATCGGAACATTTCTGGCGTATTCTCCTTTTTGAGTTCAGCGGAGGTGCAACAGCAGCGGAGGCAGAAATATTTGCACCATGTATGGGGAAAATGCCACTGGACAGAGCACGGCAAGAAAATGGTTTTCCCGTTTTAAGGAAAAGTGAAATGTAATGATCGTATGGCATTGTTGACCGGTAGGCCCTATTCGGGGAAGTTCTGCCGCCAAGTGCAAGTCTTATTTTAGTCGACGCCACATAGGGCGACTTGCGTGCTGGTGATGTGGATGAAATGATAATGAGGACAACACAACAGCCAGTCCACGAGAAAGTCTCGAACCCGGCCGGGAATCGAACTCGAGCCCGCTGCACGGGAGGTAAGGACGTTACCACTCAACTAAGCAGGCGGACTCGTTTTAAGAAGAATCGTTTCGACATTAGCGGCTCTCTGCTTTGAGGAAGACCTTCGGGGTTTGATGAAGATAGTTTAAACGAATAAATACACAATGATCCATGTCAGTGTACTCGAGAACTGCCAGATGTGATGAACTGTGATCATTCCACCATGGTGCGACGTTTGCATTTAATGGGGAAGATTAAAAAACAGGATGTATGGGTACCGCATGCTCGGCGAAATAACAAAAATCAGCGGTGGCCATATGTGTATCTCTACTTGCTCGACATCAATCGGCTCATGAATAATACCGCCCATTCCTATCCTGTATGATTTCCGGTGACGAGAAATGGTGTCTTTATGCTGACATAACCAAAAGAAAGACATGGCTTGCGTAAAAAGACTCTCACGCATCCACAGAATGTTATGTTACGCATCTGGTTGAATAGCGACGGTACGGTGTATTACGAATTGCTTCCCCTAGGTGTAACCGTCCCAACTGACATTTATTGTCAGCAACTGAGACGTCTTGCAAACGCAAAGAACAACAACCAGGAAGATTGCGTGAAGTGATGATACTCCACGGTTACGCCAGCCCGCATTCTGCAAGGATAACAAAAAACGTTATACAGTAGTTGGGTTGGGTAGTCATTCCACACCCATCTTATTCATCTGATCTTGTGTCCTCAGATTTTCATCTTTTCCGATATCTATCAAATAACCTTCAAGGAACTTCCTTTCCGGATGAAAATGGGCTCCGAACTTGGCTCGACGAGTTCTTCGCCTCAAAACCATGTGATTTCTGTAGTCGCGGAATCGTGAAGTTACCTCAACGTTGGCAGACTGTTGTAAATAGGGAAGGAGAATTTTTCTTGATGACTAAATTTTCTGTTATGTGTATCTGTTGTTTTTATTAAACTTGTGGAAAACGCTACGAACGTATGCACCCACTTATATTTTAAAAAATCACACTTGCTTCAATATCTCGATCGAAAAAAGATTGTTCGTCATATAACAAAGTACATGCCCCTTAGTGTACAATCGTTTGTCGAAAACCTCGTTTCGATATCTGAACCGGTCACGAAATAAAAAGGGTGTTACGTCTTACATGACTGTATATGTACACTACTAACAGTGAACCAAAATGCAGAACTCTGAACAGGATACTGCAAGGGTTACAGAACAAGGCAAAGTTTTATCAACAGACATTTGACAAAATTTTGCCCCTGGATATTTTTGGCAAAAAATGGACGCGAAAGAAAGGCAGTTTGGCAACACTGTAACACGCACGTAAGACAAGTATCTTCATTTAACACTCTGCAGTTTTGTTGCCTAGTTATATTGCAGAGGGCAGAGTTTTTGCGTTAGAATGATCGAGTTCGCGAATTCAGTATAGTAATAATTGGTAGCATTCAGCCGTTCATTATTGCTATAAAAACATAACAACCGTTATCTCACATATGTAATGGATAATATTAAATCGCGAATTCAGTTCCGGCCCTAGCTTTAATGTTTATTTCCTGAATTTTGACTACGTAACATGGTATTATGTTCTTAATCGTTACACACCAATTATGACAGGCCTGATACGAAACACGTGCAATTAATTATTACAAACACAGAAACGAGAGTACAATATTTTCATTATTCCACTTTTAAAGATGTATTTTGGCTTTTAGCTTTTACTTTTTTCTTTGCTACAGGTATACCCCTACTCATAAAAAAAAGCCGACTCCATCCCTCCTTGTCTGTCCTTACCTATTTTATCCACATCTGCCTTGACGCAGTGGTAACGCCGGTCACTGAAGTTAAGCGCTGTCGGACTCGGCTCGTAAGTGGATGGGTCACCATCCGAGTGTGCCGAGCGCTGCTGGGAAGCGGGGTGTACTCAGGCCTCGTGAGGCTGCTTGAGTGAGAAGTAGCGGCTCTGGTCTCGGGACGGAGTTCAGTTATTGTATCTATATTCCGCAAGCCACGTTATGGTATGTGGCAGAGGGTACTCTGTACGGCTGTGACTTTCCCCTTCTTCTTTTCAATCGCGTATGATTCGCTGGAAGAATGATTGTTGGTAAGCCTTATCTCCATGGTGTTTTTTGCGGGAGGAAGCAACATAATGGTTGACTCTTCTAGAAAGGCACACACTCGGAATTTTTACAATAGACCTTATTGCGGTGCACAACACATCTCCTCCAGCGTCTGCTATTGGAATTGATTGGGCCCCTCCGTGACGCTTCCGCGCTTACTAAATTAACCTGCAACGAAACGCGGTGCTCTTCTCCATTTCCTTTATCGGTCCTGTCTGGTACGGATCCCAAACTGACGAGTAGATTCAAGTATTGGTCGAACGAGTGTTCTGAAGTGACTTTCTTTGTTAATGGACTACATTTCCTGATCGTTCTTCCAGGGAACCTCGACTATCAGCCTTATCCGTGATTGGTTTTATGTGGTCGTTCCACTTCAAGTCGCCCCGTACGCGTACTCCTAGATATTTTACGGAAGTAACTGCTTCCAGTGATTCTTCTGCAATCGTGTAATCATACAATAAAGGGTCTTTCTGACTGTTTATTCGCACTACGAAACATTGAAAAATGGTTCAAATGGCTCTGAGCACTATGGGACTTAACTTCTGAGGTCATCAGTCCCCTAGAACTTAGGATTCGAACCTGCGACCGTAGCGGTCGCGCGGTTCCAGACTGAAGCACCTAGAACCGCTCGGTCACTCCGACCGGCTACGACATATTAGTTTATGTTGAGGGTCAATTGTCACTTTTTGCACCAAAAGGCGATCCTCTGCATGTTTTCCTGTAGTTTCGGTCTATTTTCTAGAATTGCGAATTCTGTAAATACAGCAGCATCAGCCGCAGGGAGCCTCATGGAACTTGCTGACGTTATCTACTACGTCATTCATATGTATTGTGAAAAGTAATGGTGCTATAACACTCCCTTGGGGCACACCCAAAGTTACATTTACGTCTGAAGGCTTCTTTCCTTTACAGAATGACGTGCTGTTTTCTGTTTGCTAGAGACTGTTCAGTGCAATCACACAGTTGGGCTGGTAATCCGAACGCTCGCATTTCATTCATAACGCGGCATCGGATGGCTCCGGATCTCAAGGGAGGCGGCGCCTAATCTGGATGTCTGTATCGCCTGTATCTACTGCTTTTTTAGGTCTCGTGGACGAGTAGATGGGTGACCATGTTGTTACCAGACAGGTGTACCGCGGCGATGCAGCGGCAGCTGGCGCAGCTCTCCGCTGAGAACGTGTCGTGGTGCCAGCACTGCAACGCCAGCTGGCGGCCGCCGCCGCGCCGCCGCCCCACCACCTCGCAGCTGCTGGCCGCCTTGCCGGTCTTCCTGCGGCCCGTAATCACAGGTACGGCAGCTCCTGCCGTGTCAGTATGTGACATGTAGCACGTGGCCGTCTTAACGACCGGTGCTGCCTTTTTACGGAAGCACCAATGTTAAATATGGCAGCTTCACCGGTGAGTACGTTCACCTGTTCGCCACTCACGTCTGTCGTAATGGGATTAATCGTTCATGTTCACGTTTAGTTGTGGTTCATCTACAACTACTCTGTTCAACATAAGAATAAATCTGATGTAAACATTACGCCATGTATTCTTCCACGTTTGCTTGAATCTCACTGGATTTCCTTTCACGTGGAACGGAAGCCAAGTTGTGACCAGTACAATTGTGAGCGTGGGGTGGATCTGCTATTCTGTTATTCTGCGCAACGGATTAATCTGAGATGTATCCTTTACCCTGTGGCTCCTGCAAGATGCAATTTCCACCCCCACACTACTACAGAAGTCAGACAGACGCTCCTAACGTTCTAAAGAGAAATGCCTGAAAAACTTTCAGCAATAAATATCTTCTGGAGTCGTCCGCTGTAAGGAAATGACACAAAAATTCACAAAATTTCTTACGTAACTAGTGGGATACTAGGGTACTGGAGTAGTGCTAGTTAGTGTAAGAAAAACATGAAACTAACGAAAATTATTATTTATTTTGCAAAAATTCTGAGCGATCGCAATGGCACTTTTAGTTATGAATTGAGGTTATATCTTATTATTCTTTTTGGAATGTGTAGTTACCTCTCAAGGATAAGATTCGCTAATGAAATTTCTATACAAAGTTTAAGATTTTTATTGACTTGGCAGAATGGCTGAGAGGCACACCTACTCAACTTGAATAATTATCCTTTAGAATGTTGCTAGGTATGGTCGAGGCTGTCGCGTGTGAAATGCAGTGAAGTATACTATTGTGGAGGAAATATGGGGCTGGCAATAGTTGTAGCGCACAATACCGTAAGCTGCGATGACTGCTGTCTGCGCCGCTCGCTGCTGCCAAATAAGATAACTCTCGTTCTATCTGGATTGACCTTCGCCAATCAAACTCTCCCTACGCCTTGATGAAGTCAAGGATTCCTATTCGCCCCTAGTCTAACTATTGGCGTGGTACACCGGTCAGATAACCAGTCCACCGTGATGCCGCTCAAAAATTTGCTCGCAGGCGTTTAACTGTAACTCTGTCCGTTCACACCGCACAATAAGTGTGTCGGCCAACACAGTGAACAACGCTTAATCGCAAGGACTCAATATAGAGAGTCGCACTTCGATTCGCTCTCGACAGAGGTGCTCTCCCAGTGAAGTACTGAGGAGAGACTTGTTCCTCGCTCCAAGAGCGACAACGGAATGGCGCCTCTCCACGCCAGACGTGAAGGGGTATATCTTTCGGTCTCTTCCATTACTCCATCAGCTCAAGGCGTCAGAAATATCGTCTGCCAATCAGCATTGCTCTTCTAAAACAGGAGAATGACGTTTCGTTTCAGGCGACCAATCCGGAAATCTGTAGTATCGGCGTTTGGCGTTTGCTGTCTCCCTGTGAAAATCTCTGAAACTGCATAGGCTGGCCGCTCCCACACAATGTAGCGGAATTTTCTTTTAAGCCGAACACGGGGTCGTTCCTCCTTTCCCTCGGGCGAACGCTGTCCGCTCCACAGGCAGCCACCGACCGACGTAGATGGGTTGGGACTACCCTCCTGGCGTGCGGTTGTCTCTCTCGAACTAAAAGCTCCTGTGAACGTCGTGTCTGGAATGTATGTGTGTACGCCAGCCTCGTGTATTTCAACCACGGTGCGCACTTGCGATTTATTAGTTATTTGCATATCGTTTACATGAATTCATACAGCATTGACTTTATCTTATCGAGTTTGGGTTCGAATGAAGCGTCTTGATGTGCGGAATATGATTGTGAGGGCGGAATATGTAAGCAATGAAGGTCAGGAGACCACGACGCCTTACACAATCAAGTACGATCATGAGGATAAGTTTTACACTGTGTTACACGCACATAGACTGCGCGATAATGTGCGGGACAACAGCTTTACCGGCGCATTAAACTTGGACCGCACTGGCCAGCCAGCGGTCCAACTGGCCTGCAATGATGTGAGCAGTTACAGTTCAGACGTAAAACGAGACGGGCAAAGAAACAATGTAGCTTCGAATGTTATTTAATTTTTAAAGAGAATGAAATAATATTCGGCAGAACTCCAACATTACCGCGCTCTTCTTAGGTGACCATACGGAAAGCATACAATGCTCCCATTCTCACCTGACACAGTATTCTAATTACAAACAAGAGTGATGGAAATTCCTAACTTAAACACATGGTAATTTTTCAGAGCGAGCTATGTGTGATGCAAAAGCATACTGCAGGGATTTCACCGTGCTGTTGAACACTGAAGCCACTGGAGGATTTAATTACAGTCAGTCGTCTGGTAATCTCGTAGCTCCTTCCTCATCCGAATTCGAGAAATATATTTCAGGACTGCAACTGTCATCTGCTACGTTGATAACGAATCAGTCAACAACAGAATCTACGAAGCCACCCAGACACCGTATTTTCTCCTTTTCTTTTATGACATGCCTTTCTATATCCCGCCAACGTTCGGCAGTGACATATGAAAAAGCTGCGTGGCTTAGTTACAGTACGTGTGGCAGCTTAAAAGTCTTATTATTTCTCGCGCCAAATCCCTTAACTTGGCTCCAGAATAGTTCTGTTGGGTTCGCACTGTAATGGCAAATGTTAAAATGCAGCATTTGTATGGTGTGCTCGATGCTGAGGAAATGATTGTTTTTCATGTTTCTATGACACGTATCTACGTCTGTGGTACAAAACAATGGACATAGTTCAAATAAAAAGCATCTAGTTTCTCATTTTTCACTTAAAAAATTAAATCATGTTTTCGTAATTTAAGCAATCTTTATTAACAGTCTTTCATAAAATATCGATAGTTGAGAATTTCTACATTTGAAATGAAAACAGGAATTTCGCGAGCAATAAGTAATTAAAAACAAGAAGATGTGCATTATTCATAAAAATTATGATGATTTTTACAATTACGAGATTTAGGTTGGTTGGTTGTTTGGGGGAAGAGACCAAACTGCGAGGTCGTCGGTCTCATCGGATTAGGGAAGGATGGGGAAGGAAGTCGGCCGTGCCCTTTCAAAGGAACCATCCCGGCATTTGCCTGGAGCGATTTAGGGAAATCACGGAAAACCTAAATCAGGATGGCCGGACGCGGGATTGAACCGTCGTCCTCCCGAATGCGAGTCCAGTGTGCTAACCACTGCGCCACCTCGCTCGGTACGAGATTTAGGTAATTCAAATTGAACGAGAAGAAAACTGACTTGGGCGAGATTTGAAGCAGCGAACCAACTACTACTTACGAGTTTTCATGCTACTGTGCTACCGATTCCGCTAAACACGAATGTCGAACTGAGAGGCAATTTTATCTAATGCAGACCCTCGGAAAACTTCAAAGCCGATTATCTCTAAATTTATGACAAACAGTAAGAACAACCTTTTTCTCGGCACTTTTTAACCGTTTTATACACGTGTGTTTCACTACGGAACAGGAAGCAGCCTCAGCTATTTCTATGCAGCGCGACAATCAGAGCACAACAGTCAGAGGCTGTGACTATACACGATTTATGAAATAGAAACTACATAACTAAACCGTGATTAAGAAAAACGTCGATGGCTGCCAATAAATTTGAATATCTTAAAGTTTCATTTAATATAACTTAGTAATAATATGTCTAATACACAAGTAGGGCCTACTTCCAAGAGCGAAACACCAGTTTACGTGTGCTACGACTTCTGACCAATCATCGCGTTTGTGTTTGTTTACATCAGGTTTATTCTTATGATGAACGGAGTATACATTTACTTACATGCTCCGCAAGCCACCGTACGTTGCATGCTGGAGGGTACCCTGTACCACTACTAGTCACACGCAAACTGAGCGAGGAAAAACGACTGTCTTTATGCCTCCGTATGCGCCCTAACTTCTCGTATCTTATCTTGATGGTCCTTAGGCGAAATGTACGTTGGCGGCAGTAGAATCGTTCTACAGTCGGCTTAAAATGCAGGTTGTCTAAATTTTCTCAATAGTTTTCCTCGAAAAGAACGTCGCCTTCCTTCCAGAAATTCCCATTTGAGTTCCCGAAGCAACTCCGTACCGCTTGTGTGTTTTTCAGAACTAACGGTAACAAATTTAGCAGCCCACCTCTCAGGGGCAGATTTATGAAATTTTGTGGGTGGGGGGGGGGGCGGTTGCCTAGAAGAGAAAGAAGTTAAAGTTAAGGAAAACCCCTACAAAAACTGCTGTTTTAAGCTGTTTTGATACTTAAAAATAAGAAACAATTGCAAAAATGTGTTTTATTTTAGATGAAAAAGTTTCAAATTTCTTGAAAGCTGTAGCATTCACAACTTTTTTCTGAGTAACTTTTTAAAAAGTTGTTAACACACAGCAATAAGCTCAGAAATTCTTTTGTTAACACGAGTTGATAAGCAAATTGAAAGCAAATAAACTGAAATTGGAATAAAATATAAAACTGTATTTCTTAATTTAGGGACATTTATATTTTTGGCAGTTTATATGCACTTATGTTTTGAAAATTATAATTGTAAAGCGTGCTGCTGTGGAAGATCGTGGAACCGTGCTAATATTTGGTGCCCACAGTTCTCACAGAAGGGGGAGCACAAGTCATTGGCACTCGTAGTACATTCTCTCGGGCCCACAAAGTAAGATGGCTTGGGGAATACTGAATTAAATGACTAAATCCACTGACCAAGACTCTAAATTCAAGTGCCTAACCTTGGCACAGATTACAAAAATTACCATCTGATTTCAATTTAGTTTCAGCTCTCGGAGTGGGCGATAGCGCTCACCGTTTTAATTCACCCTTGTCGCTTGTTATTGCTGTGATGGCTTTCTTTAATCCGACCTGCTACGGATCCCAAACATTATATCAGTACTCAAGAATAGGTCGCACCACTATGCAGTCTCATTCACAGATGAACAACACTTTCCCAAAATTCTCCAATAACCCGAAGGCCACCATTCGCCTTCCATCCCCAATCCTCACATGCTCATTTCATTTCATATCGCTTTGCAGTGTTACGCCTAAATATTTAATCGACGTGACGGTGTCAACAGAACACCACTAATGCTGTATTCCAACATTACGGGATTTTTTTCTGATATTCATTTGCGTCAACCTACATTTTCCTGCATTTAGAGAAAGCTATCTTTCATCACACTAACTAGGAATTTCGTGTAAGTCATCTTCTATCATCCTACAGTCACTCAAATTCGACACTTACCGCCTTTATCAGCGAACAACTGCAGATTGCTACCTACCCTGTCCACCAGAACGTTTATTTACGCGGAAATAATAGCAGTCCTATAAAACAATTCCCTGGGGCACACGTGAAATATCTTTGTCTCCGATGAACAATCGCCATCGAGGACAACGTGCTCGGTTTTATTATTTACGAAGTCTTCCAGCCACACACGTATCTGGGAATCTATTCCATATGGTCGTACGTTCGTTAACAGTCTCCATTGAGGTACCGTGTCAAATGTTTTATGCAAATCTAGATATATGGAATCTGCCTGTTGCCTTTCATCCATGGTTCGCAGTACACCATGTGAGAAAAGGGCAAGTTGAGTTTCGCATGACTGATGCTTCCCAAAACCCTGCTGATTCATAGACATAAGTTTCTTGATCTCAAGAAAATTTATTGTATTCCGACTGAGCGTTCAAGCATACTGCAACAAACCGACGTTAGGAATAGTGGTCTTTAATTTTGCTGGTCAGTTCGTTGCCATTCTTATATGCAGTAGTCACCTGGAGACATAAGCCATGGCATGGCTTCTAATATGATGTCGGACGTCCTTGTGCCCGGCTTAGTACTGAAGCTCGACATCGCAAGGACTCAAGAAGTCGTTGGAAGTCCCATGTAGAAATATTGAGCTATGCTGCCCCTATAGCCGACCATAATTGCCAAAATGTTACTTGTGCAGACTTTGGTGCACGAACTGATATCTGGAATGCCCTGTAAATGTTCAATGGGATTCATGTTGGGCGATCTGGGAGGCCAAATCATTCGATCGAATTGTCCAGAATGTTCTTCAAATCAATCACGATCAGTTGTGGTCCCGTGACACGGCGCATTGTCATCCATAAAAATTCCATCCAGTGATCGGTTCAGTCGGACTAGAGGACTCAGTCCATTCCATGTTAACACAGCCCACACCATTAAGGAGCCACACGAGCTTCCCTTGTCGACAAGTTGGGTCCATGGCTTCGTGGGGTAGGGTCTGCGCCACACTCGAACCCTACCATCAGCCCCTAACAACTGAAATCGGGGCTCGTCAGACCAGGCCACCGTGTTCCAGTCCAGTCGTCTAGGGTCCAACCGACATGAAGACGAGCCCAGGACAGGTGCTGCAGGCGATGACGTGCTGTTAGCAAAGGCACTTTCGTGGGTCATTTGCTGCCATAGCCCATTAACTTCAAATTTCGCCTTACTATCGTAATGAATACCTTCGTGGTCCGGCCCACACTGATTTCTGTGGTTATTTCATGCAGTGTTGCTTATCTGTTAACACTGACAACTCCACGCAAACACCGCTGCTCTCGGTTGTTAAGTGAAGGGCGTCAGCCTCTGCATTGTCTGTGGAGAAGGGTAGTGCTTGAATTGACACGTTCTTGACACTGTGGATCTCGTAATATTGAATTTCCTACGATTTTCAAAATGGTATGTCCCATGCGTTTAGGTCCAACTACTACTGCGATCTGTATATGTTGCTATTGCTATCCCATGACTTTTGTCACCTCTCCGTGTGTGTATACAACTCATTGAAATGACTCGTACAAAAATCTGAGCCCAGTAACTGTAAGAACATGCAAGTCATTCCCATCTACAATAAGAGCAGCAGAAAAGATCCACAAAACTACCGTCCAGTATCTTTGACATCCTTGTATCATAGACTCGTAGATCATACATACCTCAAACATAAGGGAATAGCTCCGATGGATAATCTCCATCATGCCAACCAGTATCGATTCCAGAAACATTGGTCATGCGGAAACTAACTCGCACTTTTCTCACACGAAAATCTGAAAGAGATAGATTAAGAAAATGACATAGATGCAGTATTATTGGCCGGCCGGTGTGGCCGAGCGGTTCTAGGCGCTTCAGTCTGGAATCGCGCGACCGCTGCAGTCGCAGGTTCGAATCCTGCCTCGGGCATGGACGTGTGTGCTGTCCTTAGGTTAGTTAGGTTTAAGTAGTTCTAAGTTCTAGGGGACTGATGACCTCAGATGTTAAATCCCATAGTGCTCAGAGCCATTGAACCATTTTTGCAGTATTGTTTCCTTCTGAACAGTATTGGATTCTGTACCACACTACTGATTAATTTATGAAAGTCAATTGTTTGGGATATGAAACGAAATTTGTGTTTGAATTGAGGATTCACACATAGAAGCCTTGCAACATGTTATCTTGGAAGGACGTTATCAACAGATATAGAACTAGCATCCTGTGTGCACCACAGAAGTGTGCTGGAACCCCATGCTGCTATGTTGTGTGTCAGTCGCCTGGCAGACAATATTAAGACTGATGTCATATGAAATGGAACCCTCATGAATCACGGACTTTGACATTGGTGGGATGGCTTGCGTGCCTCAGTGATACAGATAACTGTATCATAGATGCAACAACATTGGAGGGGTATCTTTTGAGAAGCTGGACCAACATGTGGTTCCTGCAGTGGGGCAGCAGCGTTTTCAGTAGTTGCAGGGCTAACAGTCTGGATGGTTGATTGATCTGGCCTTGTAGCATCAACGAAAACGGCCATGCTGTGCTGGTACTGTGAATGGCTGAAACCAAGGAGAAACCACAGTCATAATTTTTTCCGAGGACGTGCAGGTCTACTGTGTGATTAAATGATGATGGCAGCCTCTTGGGTAAAATATTCTGGAGTTAAAATAAGTCTCCCATTTGGATCTTGGGGCGAGGAGTCTGAGAAGGAGGTCGTCATCAGGAGAAACAAAACTGGCGTTTTACAGAATAGAGAGTGAAATGTTGGATCCCTTAATGGGGCGGGTAGGTTAGAAAATTTTAAAAGGAAGTAGATAGGCTAGAGTCAGATATAGTGAGAATTTGTTAAGTTCAGTGGCAGGAAGACATGACTACTGGTCAGGTGAATACAGGATTATAAATGCAAACTCAAATAGGGATAATGCAGGACTAGGTTTAATAATGAATAAGGAAATTGGGATGTGGGTAAGCTGCTATGAACAGCATAGCCAAGATAGACACTGAGCCAACACCCACCACAGTAGTACAAGTGTATGTGCTAACTAGCTCTGAAAATGATGAAGAAATTGAAGAAATATATGATGGGTCAAAATAAATTATTGAGATAATTAAGGAAGACGAAAATCTGATATTGATTGGGGACTGGAATGTGGTAGTAGGAAAAAGATGAGAGGGAAAGGTAGTAGGTGAACATGAGTAAGGGGGCAAAGTGGGTTCTTGGGCGTTTTGTTTGTGTAGGTTGCATACATTCAGGGCAAACTTGATTGATTTATGATTTCATCCCTGTCTCCTTAACCTGTTGTTCTGTCAATTGATTTATGACCTCCAGGGGGTTGATGTGTGACCCCTACAGATGATTTGTCCTTCTATCCAGCTGCCTTGTGCCCAGGCCTTTAGACAACTAGAAAGCAATACCAGTGCCCCCAAGCAACATCAGCTGGAATTACTGACTGATGATCACATCACAAAGAGTGACATGCTCCACCCCCACCCTTATAGACAGATGTAAACAGGTAAAGTAATTAAATTTCAAGAACACTCGCCATATATCAGGGGTCTTGTATGCAGCAATGTTTGGGAACACAAGCACACTTCTCCAGGCACTAACCCTAATTCGTGTCGTCATGAAGGCAGCCAAACGCATACCAAGCAGTGATTCACTATTCACCCACCAAGGAGCGCCTTGAGCATTGCCACTTGACAGTCCAGCGACTCCAGAGCAGAACTCTGCGACCTTTTGGTATTTGATACATGGGAAACCACATCCAGTAGTTGCATCCTGTGTGTGTGTGAACCAACCAGTCCAAACCTGGCGACAAGGTACTGTAATCTGATTGGTTTTTGCCAATGTTTTGGGCAGAGTTTGAGTCTATATAAACCCTACCCCTTCCACTTCTGACCTCATTCTGCCATCATTTGCCAGGGTCTCAGGTTATGTTCTTGTTAATGTGTGTGCTACTAGTTTTTATTTGGAAAAGTGAAGCATGGCAATAGCAGCAGCAGCGATGCCAGCGGCAGCAAACGCCTAAGCAGTGGGAATTACCTGGTAAGTTAATATCCATATAAAAGACTGCAACATTTCCTTCCACTAAGAATTTCGTAGTATTAAATACATTTAATGTTGTTGTTTCAACATACATTCACCAAATTGTGTATATGCTGGCGTTATTTATTGAACACCTGTCATCTTATTGTTTCAGTATATGGCCAACATGTAATTGGTGAGCTGGCTGCTGAAAGCCGGCAATAGCAGCAGCATTAGCATTGTAAGTAGTATATACATTTTCCTTCTTTGTAGTACTGTGTATACATAATATGTAGCTGTTTGACAAAAATTTCATCGTATATGTAATATGGTGCCTATTCTTTGTTGTTGTTGTAGACGATTTCCTGATAGAAGAAGATACACAGGGTGAGGTATGTCTAGAGGAAGAGCCAGAGCCATTACAGATCTCCTGTATATGCATATTAAGAAAAAAAGCTATCATAGTATTATGTGTGTATATGCTTTTATTGTTAAAAAATTATTATGTGGTTTTAAGTGATATCAATATGGACAGATGGCTCTTCCCCAATTCAGGCAAGGACGAAATGCCATAGTTGGGGGAAGAGATGGAGGAAGACCTTTGTTGGTGTGAGGAGATGCTGGATGATCTGAGGGAGATGCCAAGGAGCTGGAGTGAAAAAGGTAATACGTACTCACTCTGCTTACAAATAATCAGTATTCTTTTTTTCCTTGCAGCAGCATCAGTGGGCAATGTCTGGAGTGTTGCACTTAATTGTGTTCGTTATTCTTCACCTACAGAACCACCGACCATGCAATACGCCGTGGTGTGGGTACTGGTGGTAGTAAAGCCTGCTTCGCCAAAGCGGGGCTCGATGAGACATGCTTCGCTGGCAAGAACACAGCTAGTTGCCGCGCGAGAAACCGCCATTGCCGCCCCCTAGCACTGCTCTGGCGTCGACGGGCCACCCTCCCTCCAGCAAGCAGCCAGGCTGCTTCCACTGGCCAGATACTGCAGCATCTCCTCCCCCTCCTCCTCCACCTTCTCATCCTCGCTGATGTCACAAGGTATAGCACATACCCCTCAACACCTCACTGCAAGTAGCTTCATCACCTAGTTGTAGTAGTATTAGTTGTAGTAATCCTGTGGCTAGAGGCAGTTCCCTCTCCTGTCCTTTTAGTGAAGGACATCAGGTCAGTGACGCCGTGCTGCTTTTAGAACACTCGATGATTGTGGGCACCTTTGTGGAGCAAATCTCGTTCACTAGGATTGAGAATCCAGCAGGAGGGTACTGCGACCCCGTTGAGTTTCTAAGAGCGTGCCTTTCTGTCATGGAAATTAAGCTCATCAAGGTTATTAATGATCTGCAGTACCTTGTCATTAAATGCGGTATAGTGCTGTGCATGCAACTGTCGCAGCCCCCCCCCCCCCCCCCCCGCCAAAGTTGCCTCTAAAGTTGAAGTGACAAGTCATCATTATTGGGGAGATAATGGCATGGTAACATGGAAGACTTCAATCACCAAGTGGTTTCATGAATCCACCTTGAGAGCAATACTGGCCCAGTTTTCCAAGGTGGAATTTAGGGGGGCAGCTAAAGCACTCAGCCAAATACGCCACTTGGACATCCATACACTTGTCTGTGATGCAGTAAAAGGAGCGTCCAGCTCTATAAAGCTTCCTAAGGAAATAGCATGTGAGAGGGCACGCATTAATGTCAAATATGAAAAGGATCAGGCTGGTTTTGCATGGTCAATCCTGGCTTGTGAAAGAAATATTAAAGAGAATCCAGAGTGCACATACTGATATCGCAGATACCTTGACATTCACATGTGTTGCAACTTTGATGGTATCGAGTTCCCCATCAAGATCCAGGATATACATAAATTATAGGCTCAGAATACCGGAATATCAGCTATGTACGAGTATATGGCCTGGAGAAACGCAAGTCAGACAACCAGAATAAGCTAAAGTAGTTAGCCCCCACCATTTCTCAAAATTTGTTGGTGAGCGTAAGATGCTCTTATTCTCCAATGAGAAAAATCAGGAGAAAGGCAATTATCATTATGTTTGGATCAAAGCCATGTCCTGTCTTCTCGCCTCCCAGATGAGTAAACATAAGGGTAAAGAGTGTGCCTCAATGCCTTTTCCTCAGACAAGTTATTAGCAAAGCATCTGGTAGACTGCACTTCCAAGGTCTCGATACCTGTTATTATGCCTACTGTGAAAAACAAGTTCATAATGTTTGAAAATGCTCACCATCAGTAATGATGCTCATTTGTGGTATTTGCCGACTTTTAATGCCTCCTCGTTCCTATGACTTGTTGTGACAGTGACCCTACAGCCTCACATACTCCTTTACAGAAAAACATGTACCACATGTGGCAGCGTACCAAATTGTATCTTCCTATGATTCAAGACCTAACCGCTACATATCTTATATCGGGGATAATCCTGTTGTGTGGCTGCTCACTGAGCTCGAAAAACTTTCAAGGGATGTTGACAAGCTTTACAGCGCCAAAATTTTCCACGACCAAATCGAAGGAGAATGAACACTTGTACAATAATGTGGTTGACTGTCATATATACGGCTGCCGTTAGAATGAAATGTGGAATATCCTTTTAGGGACCACTGTCATCTTACAAGGAAGTCTCATTGCGCAGCTTACACTATGTTGCAATTTTAAGCACCAGTTACCTGGGCACATACTCATTTTCTTCCATAATTTAAGCGGGTGTGATGCTAACTTTTTAGTTGAGCACTTAGCTAATTTTAGCGTGGTGAAAGATCAGGTCAGTGTCCTACTTGAGAGCGTCGAGAAACGAATGACGCCAAGAATTACGCTCTGTTTCCTTGAATGCTACGTTTATGCAGGCACCACTACAGAAACTCGTTTAAAATCTACCTTGGGAGGATGTGCATACACCTGAGCTGCATTTCCTGAGTAGGAAAAGTTTCATCTTGTGACTAGGAAGGGGGTTTTCCCATACGAGAATGTGGGTAGTATGGCGAAACTCAATGAAACCAGGTTACCCGACATAACTGGATTCTGCAGCAGTCTTACAGGTGATGCCATAACGGGTGCAGAGTATGAGCATGCCATGAACGTCTGGCGGGAATTCAACATCTTCGCTTAGGAGCATATACACGGCTTTACATGGACAGAGATGTGCACTTGCTTGTGACCGTTGTCGAGAAATTCGGGAATCTATGTATGGCCACATATTCTCCGGACTCCACCTTTTATTACATGGCATCTGAGTTGTCTTGGGACGCAATTCTCGAGAAAACATAGTGCAGCATTGAATTATTGACTGATGCTGACATTATTCTTTTCTTTGAGCGAGGGATCCTAGGGCAACTTTGCCAATGTGTCCATAGGCACACCAAGATAAATAACCCACGGATGGGTGACAGGTTCAGTGCATCCCTTGATTCGAGTTACATCATGTACCTGGATGTAAATAACTTATATGTGCATGCCCTGCAACAGTCACTGCTGTTTGGTGAATTTCGATGGGTACCTGAAGATGAATGCAAAGTATTAGTTGGAAAAATTGAGGAGGTATGACGGTTGATTCTGATGTGGGATATGTGGTGGAGGCAGAACTCGTATACCCTGTTAGTTTAGAGCCTCCACCCCAAAAATGATGACAATGCTGGGGAATAAGCGGAGATATATTATTCATCATCGCAACCTTCAGTAGTGTCTCTGCTTGGGGATGGAGTGGGTTAGAATCACAAAGGCTGTCTCGTTCAAGCAGCCCCTTGGTTGAAGGAGTACATTGGTTTGAATATGAGACAGAGTGCTTCCGCGATGTGTGACTTTGAGAAAGATTTTTTAAATAAATGAATAATTCAATTTTCGGCAAAACAATGGAGAATTCTAGGAAACGATGTGAAATTTTGATTAGAACCGAATGGGATGGGCATTATGGTGCAAGAAAATGCATCGCCAGACCAAATTTTGAATGGTTCATCATATTCAATGAGAATTTTATTGCTGTGGAGATGGTGAAGACTGCAGTAGAATTTACGAAGCCTATTCATGTGGGGATGTGCATACTAGACCTATCCAAACTCCACATGCACCGCTTTCATTATGAGTTTCCAAAAACTCCTTTTGCAGATCCTAACTTTTATATGTCTACAGATAGCTTCATGTATTGGGTGAAGAATTGCGATTCATATGAAGTAATGAGGTACCATGGTAATGAAATCGACATGACTTCATATATGGCCGATTATTCTTACGGTATTGTTCCACAGAACAAGAAGGTTATCAGCCTTATGAAAGACAAGGCGAATGGATAGCCGAATGTGGAATTTGAATGCCTGCAATAAAAAATGTATGCGTTTTGTACACTGAAAGGAGCCACCGAGAGGTGGGCTGCAGGTGTTCATAGTACGGCATCTCTGTCGAAGTCTATTTGCAGTGCCTGTACAACGGTGTTTTCGGCACTCCACTGCAGCACAGCATATGGTACAGCAAACCAGTATTCGATCGAGATGACACAACAAGGTGTACACTGAGCTGCCTGTCGCCTCATTACAATAAAAGAGTCATTTGTGATGATGAGATTGAAATTCTCCCATACTCACACTATTCACTTGTAGCGAGAGAATGGGTGGAGGGGGGGGGGGGTGCTCTGATTGAGTGAGAGGGAGAGAATGAGTGAATGTGTGTGTGTGTGTGTGTGTGTGTGTGCAGAATAGCATGGCCCTTTTATCATAGTGTAAGTAATTGTAAGTGTGTGTGTGTGTGAAAAAAGTATAAAAAAGTAAGAACGTTTAAAAATTTAAAAAAAAATAAACAAATACATGTCATCTAAATACGAGGGCCGTTCAGAAAGTAACCTCCGGTTGATTTAAAAAAATACACCAAGTTAAATAAAAATATTTTAATATATACATCTTACAACTACATCTTTGCACTATTTTTCTACATAGTCTCCATAGCGATTGAGGCACTTATCGTATCTCTTCACAAGCTTTGAAATTCCTTCTGCATAAAAATCACCCGCTTGTGCCTGGAGCCAGCCTGTGACCGTATCTTTGAGCTCTTCGTCGTCATCAAACCGCTGTAACCCGAGCCATTTCTTCAAATGCATGAAGAGGTGATAATCACTTGGCGCCAGGTCTGGGCTGTAAGGTGGATGGTTGATAACGTCCCACTTGAAGGACTCAAGAAGGGCCGTTGTTCTGCGAGCAGAGTGAGGACGGGCGTTATCGTGCAAAAAAACGCTACCGGAAGTCAGCATACCACGGTGTTTGTTCTGTATAGCCCGTCGTAACTTTTTTATTGTTTCACAGTACACGTCTTGATTAATGGTCGTACCACGTTCCATGAATTCAACCAACAACACCCCTTTGGCATCCCAAAACACCGTTGCCATCAGTTTTCTGGCAGAAAAATCTTGCGAGGCTTTTCTTGGTTTGGTAGGCGAATTTGAATGTGCCCACATCTTTGATTGTTCTTTTGTCTCAGGGTTCACGTACTTAAACCAGGTTTCGTCACCGGTCACGATTCTGTTTAACAATGGTTCTCCTTCGTCCTCATAACGTGACAGAAAGTCTAATGCAGAGGCCATTCTTTGAGTTTTGTGGTGGTCGGTAAGAATTTTGGGCACCCATCGTGCACAGAACTTACGGTAACCCAATCTTGCTGTCACTATCTCGTACAAGAGAGTCTTAGAAATCTGTGAAAAACCAGTAGACAACTCCGACATTGAGAAACGTCGATTTTCATGAACTTTTGCATCAACTGTCTGAACGAGTTCGTCAGTCACCAATGATGGTCTACCACTCCTCTCTTCATCATGAACGTTTTCTCGTCCACTTTTAAATAAACGTACCCATTCACGGACAACTCCTTCACTCATAACTCTTGGTCCGTACATGGCACAAAGCTCACGATGAATAGCTGCTGCAGAATATCCTTTGGCTGTAAAAAACCTTATGACAGCACGCACTTCACATTTGGCGGGGTTTTCTATTGCAGCACACATTTCAAACTGCCACAAAAACTAAACTAGCGCAGGTACGACGTTCACTCGACCACGGCTTGATGCCGACTGACCTGTTGAGTGCGTGAACGCACAGATGGCGTCGCTACTCCCCCCACAACCCGCACTGTGACCAATCGGAGGTTACTTTCTGAACCGCCCTCGTATTTATTTGTTCATACACATTGTATGTGTACTGTGTACACACATGTGAATAAACGTATGTACCATGTGGGTCATGTAAATAGAATAATTTTTAAGTTTCACCTACTGCCAACTGTCCAAGACTGATTAGTTCTGAAGTGTATATAGCTCACAGCCCATCAGAATTATTGTTCAACCTACTGGGACTGTGGAATTTAGATGTAGTAGAAAAGCATCTCTGCATTAGTTTATAGCATAGATTTATGAAAAATATTGTAAATGTTCTCATCCAGTGCTACTGGGGGAAAAAATTAAAAATATTCTCAATCAGTGCAACTGGAGAAAATGTAAAAATATTCTCAACCGGTCTCACTGTTGAGAGGTTCTTTTTCTTCATCCATGTTATTGGTAATAGCATGTAAATTAAAAGTATCTCTGCATTGAAATATCAAATTGTACCTCAGGAACTGAGCTATACCTCAAGAACAGATATCTACATCAAGAGCTGAATTGTATCTCAAGAACTGAACTGTATCTTAAAAATCAGATTGTATATGTGTGAATTGAATAAATGAAAAAAATTCGTTACCATACATCTTTGTTGTTATTTCACAAATCACTACCGTCACATATGTATATAAAGAAAGTGCGTGACACAAATGACATTACTTTTTCTGAAGATGAATTCTATTAAGGAGGTGAGTTTTAAGATGGAAGATAACAAAATGGTTGCATGGGATTACACCTATCGTGCAGCATGAGTTGACTTATGGGAGCAAGAGGCAAATGACAATGTCCACTCCCAAAGACATTAGCAAACATGTCTAAAATCATATCTCCCGTGCTTGAAAAAACAACCGTAGACAGTATCTGAACAAAACGGTATACTATAAAAGGGGGAAAAGCGTGAAATCAGCAAAAAAGTACACATATATTAAGAGGTAAAAATTCATTTAATAAACATAATTTTATATTTTCATAAGCAGACACAACAACACTATTTTCACACATCTTCTTGAGTCGATGGAGAGCAGGAACTATGTAGAATTCCAGGTCTTGATTAGCAGCAAACTTGAAGATTCAGTGCATCCATGAGATCTTCTCCTTGCCCTTCATGTAGATGATGGTATCCGTTTGGTCGAATAATCGAAGCGACGTCACTATATCTTTAAAGGGGCACCTCAATGAATTCCGTGGTAGGAATGTGTTAACCACTTCGCACTCTTCCGTTTTTTTTGGACGTTTCACATCTTTGAAAGACCTTTGATGATGCAATGTTTGCTGAGAATGTCTCTGTTATTCTGGCATCTTGTGTGTAAACTATGAATGCAATATTTTAAAATATGAACTGTCTACGCTCATCCTGACAGAAACCCTGAGTGTCTGCAGTGATGTTCACACCTTGAGACACCATTATGGAATGCTCTGGGTATAATATATCACCTGTTCATTTCTACAGCACAACACTGGTGAGCGGGCTGTAGTTAATCACACAGGCAGGTAGAACTAGAGCATATGCTGTAGTGTGTTCCAGGAAATTTGCCGAAGATTCAAATTCAATTCGTACATGTATAGGTCCAGATTTAATTATCTTGTTCTGTTTTGAGCAGTCTGTTACGATGATTGGCGCCAGCTCCTTAATTTCTGTGGACTGAGTAAAGATCCATCTTCTTCATAGTATGAACCGCAGAACCTCGCATACATGTCATATGCTACACTGTATGCATTTTCATCCTATTGCAGGTGTAAATTGTCATACGGGTAGAATTCGGAATTCAGGTAGTCTCTGGCATTAGTTAACATGGAATTACCGAACTTGATGGAATCATTTGCTATATTCCCTCTTTTATTGGTCTGAAACACAAGTATGATGAACCTGGGCGTCTCCTGATGAGGGGAGTTTTTAACAGATCATATTTTTCTACTTGCAACCGATAGCACTGGATACTCGGAAAAATTCCCATGAATGGAAAGATAACAAGAGAAATACATCAACATTCAGAACTTATAAAAGCTTCAAATGTTGCTCATCCGACACTGTGATGTGTAGCATTTTCCATATTATTTTATTCATGGTATTGTCGCTCCCCTTTTGAGCTCCTTGAATGTATGAGTTGTTATCCATTGCACTCTGTACCAGAATAAGTTCCTGTTCAGCATTCAGAACAATTCACTGCACGTCCTCAAAGCATCCCATAAGCAATTTTAAAGGTATACACGTAGTAAATGCAGTAACTCTCTTGTACTCTTCCACTGCTATATCCACTGGCTCACCTGTGAGCCATCCAGCATTTTCTGAATCGTTCAAATCAGAAGGAGAAGCAGAGACCTACGCTTTAAGAATTGATGTTATGCCTACAATGCGTGTACGATCAATCTCGACACCATTAAGTTCGTATCACATCTCATGAAACAAGAACGCTGACTTGCGCCATCGGGTCGTGGATTTCTGGGTTCCGCTTAATAGGTCAGGATTCCACTACACACAGGAAGCGACTACACGACTAGCGGGTGCTGTATGGAAGGGACTGGGCGGTTTTTTAGGTTAGAGGGTCTCAGGAAACCACAGAAAGGGCGTACGTCTATAAGGGGGCAGGTAAAACACAGTAAGGTAGTTGTAGAAACGATCAGTGTTGTACTTATAAATCGTCGTAGCTGTGTTGGGAAAGAACCAGAGCTCCAAGCCCTAATAGAAAGCACTGAAGCTCAAATAGTTATAGGTACGGAAAGCTGGCTAAACTCGGAAATAAGTTCAGCCGAAATGTTTTCAAACGACCTAACAGTTTTCGGAAGGGATAGATTGGAGTATTTATTGCTCTCAGAAGTAGTTTACGTTGTACAGAAACTGAAGTAGATAGAGTCTGAGAAATAGCACGTGTGGAGGTTATACTTGACAATCGGACTAACCTATTAACTGGATGGTTTTACCGACCCCCCGACTCAGAAGATATAGTTGCTGAACAGTTCAAAGAAAACTTGAGTCTCATTTCAAATAGGTACTCCACTCATACAATTATAGTCGGTGGTGACTTCAATATACCCTCGATATGCTGGAAGAATTATACGTTTAAAGCTGGCGGCAGGCATAAAACGTCATCCAAAATTGTACTGAATGCTCTCTCAGAAAATTATTTTGAACAATTAGTTCATGAGCCCACATGAAGCGTAAATGCTTGCGATAGCATATTTGACCTTTTAGCAACAAATAATGCTGGGCAAATAGGGAGTATCATGACGAATACAGGGATCATCGACAACAAGGCAGTTGCTGTTAGGCTGAATACCGTAAAACCCACAACCATCAAAAAGAAATGCAAAGTACATCTATTTAAAAAAGCTGATAACAATGCTCTTAACGCCTTTTTAAGAGACAGTCTCCACTCCTTCCGATCTGATCACGTAAGCGTAGAAAAGATGTGGAATAATTTCAGAGAGAAAGTATGGAAGGCAATTGAGAGATATATGCTACATACATTAATAAGTGATGGTACTGATCCCCCATGGTACACAAAACGAGTCAGACCGCTGTTGCAGAAGCAACGAATAAAGCATGCCAAATTTAAAAGAACGCAAAATCCCCAAGATTGGCAAAGTTTTGCAGAAGTTCGAAATATAGCGTGTACTTCAATGCGAGATGCTTTTAATAACTTCCACAACGAAACTCTGTCTCGGAATCTGGCAGAAAACCCAAAGAGATTCTAGTCATACATAAAGCACACCATTATTGCATCTGTAGCAGTGTTTAGGATTTCTTCTAATTGGAAATAAGTGTGTAATCAGAACATGTAGTTGCTGGGCAGGAAATACGTGTATGTTCCCTAGCTTTTCCCACAAACTGTGAACTAAAAAAAAATTTTCTGACCCTTCCACACTAACAGCCCAGCACAAACTTAAATTTTCCCGCCATTTTCCAGGCGAGGGAGAGGAAGGGGGAGGGGAGTGGAGGGTAGGGAGGGTATAGGAGAGGAGGGATTTTGAGGGGAGTGGGGAGGGGAAGGGAGGAAACACATGACATCATCTGCTGATATCAGTGCAATGTTGCCACCTCTGCTATCGCCATCTTGAACAATTTGGCAATAATGCAGACTTTGAGATATTTAGCTTTATCCCTCTACTGATGAGATGGGAGATTTGATCCTGCAGGAAGAATCTGATAGAGCAGTAACGACCTAAGTCGAAACGAGGACCTGGGAGTAGACAACATTCCGTCAGAACTACTGATAGCTTTGGGAGAGCCAACCATAACAAAACGTTTCTATCTGGTGTGCAAGATGTATGAGACAAGTGAAATACCCTCAGACTTCACCGAGAATATAATAATTCCAATTCCAAAGAAAGCAGCTGATGTGAATATTACTGAACTATCAGTTTAATAAGTCACTGTTGTAAAATACTATCACGTATTCCTTACAGAAGGATATAGAAACAGGTAGTAGCCGACCCCAGGAAGGATCAGTTTGTATTCTTGAGCAATGCAAGAAAATGCGAGGCAATACTGTCGCTACGACTTATCCTAGAAGATAAAGTAAGGAAATGTAAACCTACCTTTATAGCATTTGTAGCTTTACGGTAAGCATTTGACAATGCTGACTGGAGTAGTCGCTTTGAAATTCTGAAGGTAGTGGCAGTAAAATACAAGAAGTGAAAGGCTATTACAACTTGTACTGAGACTAGATGGCAGGTATAGGAGTCGAGAACCATGAAAGGGAAGCAATGATGTTGTTCAGTCTGTACACTGAGCAAGCAGGAAAGGAAACCAATGAAAAATTTGGAACAGGAATTAAAGCTTAGGGGAAAGAAATAAAAACTTCTAGGTTTGGCGATGACATTGCAATTCTGTCAGATACAGCAAAGGACTGGGAAGGACAGTTGAAGGGAATGGATAGTGTCTTGAAAGGAGGATATAAGATGAGCACCAGCAGAAGCAAAACAAGAATAGTGGAATTTAGTCGAACTAAATCAGGACTATGCTGGGGTAATTAGATTAGGAAACGAGACACTTAAAGTAGTAGGTGAGTTTATGAGAGCAGAATGTAATGTGGCAACGGAAAGAAAACAAACGTTTCTGAAGATAAATTTGTTAACATCGAATATAGGTTTAAGTGTTAGAAAATCTTTTCTGAAAGTATTTGTCTGGAGTGTAGCCATGTATGGAAGTGAAACTTGGATGATTAACAGTATAGGGAGAAAGAGAGCGGAAGCTTTTGAAATGTGATGCTACACAAGAATGCTGAAGATTAGATGGATGTATGAGGTAAATAATGAGGATGTACTGTCTAGAATTGGGGATAAAAGGTATGTGTGGCGCAACCTGACTAGAAGAAGGGGTCGGTTGGTAGAACACATTCTGAGACATCAATGGGTCACCAATTTAGTATTAGAGGGAAGTGTGGTGTGGAGGGTAAAAATCGTAGAGGGAGACCAAAAGATGAATATTTTAAGCAGATTCAGAAGGATGTAGGTTGCAGTAATTATTCGGAGATGAAGAGGCTTGCATTGCATCGAGTATATGGAGAGCTGCATCAAACCAGTCTTTCAACGAGAGACCACAGCAACAACGGGGCTCAGCCGTAGGTAAGGCAGGTTGCAGACTTCGCTTCACTGGGAAGATACTAGGAAAATACCGTTAGTTTTCAGTCGACATTTTTTGCAAAACACTTGTGCGTCACAGCCTAGAATAACTGCCAAGTTCAAATGGTTCAAATGGCTCTGAGCACTATGGGACTCAACTGCTGTGGTCATCAGTCCCCTAGAACTTAGAACTACTTAAACCTAACTAACCTAAGGACATCACACACATCCATGCCCGAGGCAGGATTCGAACCTGCGACCGTAGCAGTCGCACGGTTCCTGACTGCGCGCCTAGAACCGCGAGACCACCGCGGCCGGCTAACTGCCAAGTGTATGGTACCTATACCAAATAGGACTTACAGAGATATCTTACTTCTACAAAAAATGGCAGCACACATGATCGCAGTTTTATCCATGACGTGAAAGATCGTCACCGAGATATTGAAAAACTTGCACTGGCGGACACCTGATGTTAGACACCAGCCATCCAGCGAAAGCCTGAACTAGCATTAAATGAAAGAACAAGGAATATTCTTCAGTCGACTCCAATGGGGTTCACGAAGACAAGATTATACTTATTACAATGTGCACAAAGGCATTTAAATAATAAATATTCCCTCATTCCGTACGCCAACGGAACAGGAACAAGACCTAATAAGTAATCAGTTCGAAGTAACTTGTACCTTGCTCCTCACAGTGGTTTGCAGCGTGTAGATGTAGATGTAATTGTAGGTTTGAGCGTCCCGACAAGTGTATCTCGGTGCAAAAGACGTGACAGCGGCTGAAAGTCATTGGCAGATTAATAAAGTTTATGGAGAAAAAACTTCGAACCATTGAACGGTAAGATAATAATGTGCGAAGTGAGCGACCATCTGTCGTCACTGAAGGCTTGGTGCAGAAAACCAAATGAGGTAGCAAGACACTAGACTCGTTCTCGGAACGATGGCTGTTCAAATCCCTGTAGGACCATCTAGACCTAGATTTTTCGTGATTTTCATAAACTGCTTAAGATGAATGCTGGGATGGTTCCTTGAAAGACCACTAGCGATTTCGTTTCCCATACTTCCGAATCTGAGATTGTGTTCAGTCTTTAGTGACCTCATTGTCGATGAGATGTTAATCCGAAATTTTTCTTGACGCAGAAAGTTGATAGAATCGTTCAAGAAAACAGACGCATCACTTTTCTGTCCTAAACTACTGACTTCCCTCAAGTTGCAAAGAGAGTACTTCAAGACATGGGTTCAATATTCTACCAGATGTGATATCTTGAGATGTCGGGTATTCTGCTTGATATCAGCGTTGTTCTTGCATAATATCAGTATACAGCGTACAGACTTCTGGTATGTAACGCTGCAGACAAAACGGACAAGAAGACCAGGACTCTCTTGAAGGAAACCAATATGTCTGACAAGGTCATCAAACAACTATGATGAAGAGTGCCAGTTCCAAATAGAGAATAAGGGGTGCATCAACGTACCCAACAGCCAAATACCTGAAGAAAGTGCTGGGCCGGTCGGGGTGACCGAGCGGTTCTAGGCGCTACAGTGTGGAACCGCGCGACCGCTACGGTCGCAGGTTCGAATCCTGCCTCGGGCATGGATGTGTGTGATGTCTTAGGTTAGTTAGGTTTAAGTAGTTGTAAGTTCTATGGGACTGCTGACCTTAGAAGTTAAGTCCCATAGCGCTTAGAGCTGTTTTTTGAAACTGCTGGTCCCACATGTGGGGATGTGTATTCACCACATCCACAGCCGGAAGACTTCTTGCAACGTCTCAAGCAGTTGCATTGCACGGAATTTGATATAATGGTCAGTTTTGATTTGGTATCCCCATTCACTAGGGTGCCACTGACTCATTGGAACTCACCGGAGAAAAATCTGAAGTCACTCTGTTGGACCTGTTCAAACATATAGTGACCTTAATTTATTTTCTCTGTGGGGGCTAATATTACGAACAGACACAAAGTGTCGCTAGGAGGAGCCCATTGAAGACAGTGCGTGCCAATGTGTTGGTGGTGAGACGGGAAGAGGAGCCATTAGAGACAGACAGATACAAGCCAACCTCCTTTTTTAGGTATGTGGATGATACCTTTGTGATCTGGCCTCATGGCAGGGATAGGCTCAGTGAGTTTCTGGAACATCGTAACTCATGCTATCGAAATATTAGGTTCAATGTGCAACTGGATGAGTACGGCTAGTTGCCGTTGTTTTCTGGATGTACCTGTCAGAAGGACATAGACTTGTTTGGCCACAGAGTGTATCGCAAACCTGATGATACCTTTGTGATCTGGCCTCATGGCAGGGATAGGCTCAGTGAGTTTCTGGAACATCGTAACTCATGCTATCGAAATATTAGGTTCAATGTGCAACTGGATGAGTACGGCTAGTTGCCGTTGTTTTCTGGATGTACCTGTCAGAAGGACATAGACCTGTTTGGCCACAGAGTGTATCGCAAACCTGATCACTCTGATTTATACCTGCAGGCCAGCAGCTGTCATCTTCCGGCTCTGAAGAATGGAGTTCTAAGGACATTGGTCCACAGGGCACACACCCTGTCAACTCCAGATCATGTGGCAGAAGAAATAGAACATTTACAGTGAGTGTTCTGCAAGACTAGATACATGGCTAAACAAACTCAGAAGACCTTTCAACCAGCCACTCTACCACTCGATCTGGGAAACAAGCAAGATGAAGATTTTCAGGAAGCATAACACCAAGTATGTGTTCCGTCAACCTACCAAAATAAGAGGACTACTGGGAAACGTGAAAGACGACCTGGGACTACGAAAACCAGGAATTTATAATATACGTCGCCAATATGGCATGTCGTACAGTGGCCAAACAGCAAGGGCAGTAGACAATTGATGCAAAGAACATCAGAGACTCACCCGACTGAGATAGGCAACTAAATCAGCCGTTGCCAGGCACTGTTTGGAACTCGATCATTCCATGAACTATGATGAAACGAGGGTTCTAACACAGACCCGCAGGTACTGGGACAGTGTTATGAGAGAGTCTTATGATGCCATGACTAATAACGAGATATAATTTTTTTCCTTTCTTTTACTACCTTGTACTTCATAGATATACTCGTATTTCTGATGACGTAGAATATTTTTCATTTGGTTATATAGTGTAGAACATGAAGTGTGACTATGTTTACTTTGCTGTCTTCTATACGAGTTCCTTATGTAAAGCCTTAGATATTTTCTGACGATCTTTCAAATAGTTTTATTAAATGTATTATGTGAAACGGAATGCAATAGGCAGAAGTGTTGTAAGAACTGTGGAGCGACAGAGATAACGATAGTTGTCGGGTCGAACATTGTGGCAGACAGTCGCGGATGGCACGTGAGCGTGGCGGTACGAAATGAGGTATTGTGTATAGTAACGATGTGCGTTTAACGCGATATTAATACCGGAGTCTCGTGAGTTAGACGCGGTTTGAAATGTGACTTTATGCTGGACATTCTAAATAGACGTTAAGTTACGCGAACACTGTTTGTTTTTGCAGAATGAGGCTTGTGACAGTGACAATGCACTCGTGAGCAGACAGTATTGCCGTCGGCTTAGAACTGATCTGCATTACGTAAACTGTGAATTTAATATTGTTCATTTTTCGTGACAACGAAATGTGACGTATGTTAAAACACTAACCGCCAATGTGGAAACTGTGAAATGTGTTGCTACGTAAGTGACTGTTTTCGCGGGAACAGTGTTATTGTGTAGCATGAATATTAACAGCAGACGGACTGTCTAAACTCGCAATTAGCAAATTATAGCAAATGGAATGTCAATTTGTGCATGACGTATGGACTGTGCCAAACTAACGTGTGTGAAAGTTGCAGTTGAACTACGTAATACGACATTCAAGTGGTGCATGAACAGTTACTTTGTTCCGGCTTACGACAAATGGATGCTACGCAACTTATTACCACCGCCAGCCGAAACAGGATGTAAGGAAAAGAGGATATATTAATGTCAGGGACACGACTGTATGAACTTACGGGATTCATATCAGCAACTTCAAACTGCTTCTACCGCCGTCGTCACATCACGCCGACCAAGAACAGATTAGACTCAGAACCATTCCTCTCTTCGAGAAATTCACAATTGTAAACAATTTAATTTCTTTTTGCTTTTTAATAGACTATCTCCTAATGTTTCTTTCCGTAAATAGAAGTATAGTAGTGTATTGTAAAGACTGTTCACCTTTAGTGGTTGTTGACCACATCAGTAACAGTAGTTATTGACATCATTTATTTGTTTTGCTTTTCAGTGTATTTGTATTAGTCGTTGATGCGTTGTACGTGTCTTTCTGAAGGGGGTGCTTCGATGTGTATATACAGTAATTTAGACAGTAGAATTTATGTGTTGTACTGTGAAATGTGGCCAAACGTGTAATTTGAGACATCCGCCATGGAAGTTATTTACACCGACCAATTACAAAGAAGTAGCTTATTCGCCATTGGTTCAAGTTAGGTTATGACGGTGAACTTTGAATCTTACAGCTGTCAAAGTACGCGATCTTTATTTACATGCCACTTAACGTCATATTTCCATTCATTCATGTTTGGATGCAAGTTTATCCGAATTTAACTGTTACTGGTAAGCAAAATTACAGTATACTGTGACCTAATTTATTAAATGAACTTCAGAGTGTTTTACTGTTTCGACTGTCAAAGGATTTTATTATCGGAATTGTAACAGGATTGGGAAACTTGTCATACAGAGGCTTGCTTTTGAAGTTTCCGGAAGTAAAACGGGTTCTTGGGGTTTATACAATATTAATTTACTTTATGCAGTTTTTCTTTACACATTAATCAGGAACCGTTTTCTTCACAGTCTGCAGGGATAAAGGTGGCGGAAAACCTCATGACACTGGTTATCAGGTCAATAGGGCTTGCACTGGAGTTGTTGAAAATGCTATGGGGGCAGCAGCATAACTCCACAAAAAGACTGTGGGTGTGGATAAGCAGAACAAACCCCACACAGAGCACCAGGATCATCGGACTGAAGGTGGAACGTCACAAGACGCTTCTAGCGGAAGCAGACCGCAGAGGGAGCATCTAGAACTGCAACAGACCGAAAAAAGAATGCCGTCTCAGGTAGCACATGATGAAAATGAGTGACATTGTCGAAAATTCGTGCAAGAACGACAATGATATCTGGAAGGATACCCGTCACATCAGGATGTCAACTGATCGCCTGGAAAGTCTGACGAACTATACCAGATATTGAGCACTGAAAACTGTCACTGAAAATGGTGCACAGAGCCAATCGAGTATACATTTTTTTGAATTTTATTGTGCATAACGTAATGAATGTTGAAGCCGAATTGTCACTGGAGACTAAAAGTTTTGGGCCTAAATTTTAGGCAGTCGCCCTTAATTATTATATACCATTACTTACAATTTGATTAGGAGAGAAAAAAAAAAAAAGGTCGAAGTTCCAAGGTTGAAAAGAAGTCTTCTCCTGGAGAGGAGACCACCTCAAGCTCTGTGGGGTGGAACACAATGTAACGTATGGCTGTGTGGTTGCGAATTCTGCTGTCCAGTTGGTATGGCCGCAATGTAAGGTGTCAACCTATTATAATGGGTTCTACAGGATAATTTGAGGGTTGTTCGCAGAGGTTCAGATTCTGGCACTGGGTTACGCTTTGTTCAAATAAGCCAACTCTAATGACGTAATTCAACATTAAATATTAAATAGCATGAAAATAATGGAATAAATCCATTAATAATGATCAAACGTTAAGAAAGCAGTGTTACGGATTATATAAAATTTGAATAAAAGTTTTATGAAGTTTATTTCGTTTCTCACTTTGAGGAGCGTTAATAAGTTTTTGCAGTCGTCCATTTTCCCACCTGAAGATGCTACACGGTTATCGCTTTCCATCTGGAGTGACCGAAAGTGGAATGAGCACAAAATTGGTTGTAGGAAGAGCAGATGCAAGGATGAGATTCATTAGGGTCGTCTTAAGGAAATATAACTCATCCGCGAACAAAATCTTACAAAACATTCGTTCGACCGATTTTTGAGTATTTTTCGTCATTACGGGACCGTTATCAGTTTGGATAGATACGAGGAATAGTCGTAAACTTTTAATTATCACATTGAAAAATCAGATTTGGTGAGTGTTAGCCGATCCCTAAATACTCACTTTTCAATGCAACACTACTTTTTCCAACAATGGATGGTTTGGCGAAGACGTGGAAGTCTTAATTTTGGTAGTTGAGGAAATTAGAAATCACTGTGTCATCATTCTAGAAGTGCCTGCGCTATACAATAGTTTCCACATCCGAGTAAAGAGGAAGAAGGCACTGAGTGCCATGTTAGCAGAAGAATAAAGGGGGGTCTGGGATCAGGCAGCGGTACATCTTGACAGTGTCACATGCAGACTAAGGTGGGGTGATGTCCTGGAGGAAATACATTCCCTCAGACAGCTTTCCGCCATGCTTGATCTCGACAGCCTCTTGTAACCTCGTCAGGACATTTTGGTAGTATACTCCTGTGAGAATTGGTCCGACACGGGCATAATCCGATTTCACCACACAACAGCAGTTCCAAAAAAAATACACTCATCGTCATCTTGCCTACTGAGGATTCGGTGTTCACCTTCTCTGGGCTTCATGAATGTACATATTTCCACTGTTTGTGATTCGGGGCCTAAGCCTGATACAGCTTCGACTTTGTTCAGCTACCTCGGTTCGGCAGGCTTCATTGGTGGCTGTGAGCAGTCACAGATCTCAGCGGGCTCGACTTCGTCATGTTCAAAATGTCGTGCAAGATGTTGAAACCTGACCTGTGACAAATTTTCACGTTTTCCTATATCGCCTTGATTGTGGCCCGTCGGTCTTCGACCACCAGGACCTCCTCTTGCGACCGCCGGCTCCTCGCAGAGAGATGGCCTGCCGCTTGGTTCTCCGTCTTTCTGACTTGTTTGACGACACTGAAGCGTCTGCGCCGACTAACCACTACGTTATGGTACACTTCTGCCAAGTGAGGTTGGATTGTTCCACCGTTGTTCCTCTGTTCAGATGCAGGAAACGAATACGCCACTTTACTTATGACTTGTGCAGTTTGTTTGGACTCCTCTAGTGGTGTGCTACGCTTCTGTGACGCGTGGAGTCAAATGTGTACCAGGTCTGCCAGTATGTGCCTGGAACCAGATAAATATTAATTACGTAACTTTATTCTTTTAGGTGATAGGTAAATTTTATGACTACCCCAACTAGAAGAGATAAAGAAGATCTACAGGGGGCGACAGCTTCCACTGGGCGTCATTTAGTATGCGTGGGAGTATAACGCAGATGCACAACAAACTCCAATGGCAGACGCTGTAAGAGGAGTGTTGCGCATCACAAGGACGTTTACTGTCAAAATTTCGAGAAGGTACATTCCTAGTTGACATACCACTCCCTGCCACACTCATCCCGTGATTTGACTATGAACAGAAAATCAGAGCTTATGTGGAAGCTTATCGAATGTGATTCCTTCCACTCATCTCTTATTAATGGTACAGAGGGGGGAGGGGAGGGGGTCAGGGAATGACACTGGCACCAAAAGTACCGTCTGTCCTCCTTCCTTGGCTTATAGAATATAAGGGTGGTCCTTAGGAATTGAACTATCCTCCCCTTTTTTTTTTTAAGGCTCTTCAATAGTGAATCTTCAAGGTTCTCTGTGACAGAGCCAGTTTCACGTAATTTCAAGACAAGTTGCACCACAGCACTATGAGTTGTGGTTTTTTTGTTCCTGTAGCGTTGGTTGAAATTCTTTGCACGCACTGGTGCTCCTCTCTCCTGACCAGTCCAAAGGAATGACAGTACTTAACCATGTAGAAATGATATAAACCATCTGCATACTTGGCTCAGATACGCAGATTTACTGATTTCGCTTTATGTATTAAAAATTTGTCGACATTGCTGTGTTTCTTTCAGCAGGTTTTATTTACGTTCTTTGCTAGGGAAAACGAATTTATTAAGTTTGATTTGTGATTTGGATGCTTCCTCATTACGTTGTGATTTCGTTTTTTTTTTAACAATAAAAATGCCTAGAAAATGGCCATGCCGTCTCAAGAATCCAACGGAAGTCGTGAGGCTAGAGTTTCTATGGCTTCAGAGTATCAGGCTTTAACTTACTCTTTGCAAACTCCCTTCTAAAATGAGGCACGATGTAACTCTGATCGAGAGTGTCGTGCATTATCTCGCTCCTCACAACCTTCATCCATAGAGGTATAAAGTTAATTCTCTCCAACATAACATCGTAGAAGTGGAAATTTTGACGGGATGTGGCGCAAGGGAGCGGGTCTTTATACCCCGAGTCTCGCTTATCGAGGCCCACGAGGAAGACAGGCCGCGGCGCGTACGTCACGAGGGTAGGCCTGAGCTCGCTCGCTCAGCTCTTCAGACAAAATGCGTTTCTAAACCTATTAACTACTAATTGTGTGTTTACGTACTAACGAGAACTGTATCTTCTACTGGAATCTGCTGTTCTGAAGTGTTACTGATTGCTATTGCTACAACAAATACACAACTTGGCAGTATGCTGTAAGTTAAGTCTATGCTCTATATATATGGTACAACAGCTTGTTTATAACATTTAGTCTCTTGTGCTTAACGGTCCCCATTTCATACAAAATGTGGTGCCTCATGTAACCAATAATTATTTTGGCATGCTTTTAATTTTATTGCACTCAGTACAGCCATAACAAAGTATTAGTAGTCCTTTGGACTTCCGATCGTTGTAGGACTGATAAGCAGGAAGACTCCACCACAGAGCACTCCAGTGAAAGATAAAATTCTTGTTTGCACGTAAATACCCAATTACGAGCTAACAAATATAGAAACGCAGTTTATCTGCTGAGATGAGCGAGCTTTGGCCTGCCTTGTGGCGTACACGGCGCCGCCTGTCTTTTTCGTGGGCCTCGTTCGCTTATTCACAACAATTTACCATTTCGTTTTAAAAGTGCTCAGAGACAAATTTAAAGATAAGTTAGCTCATCTGCCTGTGGCGAACCAAAACAAATTGTACTCAGTCTTGAAAGAACACTCCTGGTTATTCGAGGAAAAGCGTTATTTGCCGGCTACTGACCTTGTTTACCATGAAATTCCCACCGTAGATGCAAGGCCCATTGCGCACAATTCCCGGTGAGCTTATGTTATGCCACGACCATAAACGAAGCTTGAGGCCAGACGCTCTGTGTTGTGGCCGTGGACATTAGTGTTAGTTGCTTTTCGCAGTCACCTCTATGTTTCTCTCTCCTGTGTTAGTGAAATGGATGACCTTCACGTTCATGTACTCAATCGTACTGCTTTAAACGTTGTATGCAAAGAAGCTTTATAAGTAAAAAATGAATTCCTTGCCTATGAAGTCTGAGGCACAACTATAAATAAATACTAGGGCAGTCTCAGGCATCGCAGCTATTTCTTCAATAAGACATACAAAGATTTAGATTACAGTAATTAAAAGCAGGTTGTCTCTTATGTATGGGACTCCTTCGAGCTTTCACGTCATCTTTAAGGAAGAAACGTCAGTTTTAATTCGAGAATGAGTAAAGTAATGCTCAAATGATAGGGCCATTATTTTTCTTGTGTAATTCTGTTTCATATGTCATATTTGAGTATTACAAGTTACATCCTAGACGGCAACTCCCAAAATGGCACCTTTTTTGGTAATTTAGAATGACGGTTTGTCCGCAGCTCGTGGTCGTGCGGTAGCGTTCTCGCTTCCCGCGCCCGGGTTCCCGGGTTCGATTCCCGGCGGGGTCAGGGATTTTCTCTGCCTCGTGATGACTGGGTGTTTTGTTTCAGAAAGATGGTTCCATAGTTTTGGGCCACCCTGTAGATGTAGATGTACAGGGTGACACACGGAAATCCCTTGGCCTGGTCATTGCCCAGACCTCAAGAGTCTTGGTTATGGGGAAACTTGAAGGATTTAGTCTACGCAACATCAGTCAACGATGTGCGTACACTACAGGGTCATGTCTTCAATGCGTGCCAGCAGGTACAACAAATAGATATACTTCGTATCATTTCTTACGCCGGAGGGCAGAGGGGTGCATTGTCATGAATGGACGCCATGTTGAACACCTTCTGTAAACATGTGTTCATCAGAGAAGGTATGCATTTCCTGACTCATGTTTATTACCCTTATTTTTCTTATTTAGATGAGTACTACCACCTCAAAGTATTCCACACATTGTTTTGAACATCTTTATAAATAGTATTCTCAGCCGGGCAACCATTCTGGAATCAACTTTGACATGCTAAGTAAGCTCATTCCACTTAAGAGTGTGACTACTCTTGAATATTGAAAACATTCAACATCAAGATCACATATATAATTTCTCGGTTTATACATACTTTGCTGTCATCTTGAGGCCTTAAAAAATATTTTTGTTATGAAACGTGTTCATTTTACGTTCGACCTCACGCCAAGTTGTCATGTGGATAAAAATCAGCACACTCTAAAAGGCTTGTTATAACTAAAATATTTAAAAACATGAAGCACCTCGAACAAATGGCCATTTTATGACCTGGTGTTCTACGCCTAGCTTTTCCTGTAGCAACCAGCCTCCTACATCTCTGTCATGACTGCTTTCTAGTAGCAGGACTCTATGTGGCTTTTCTACAGACTTAGCCTTAAACTCGTTTCTACGAGTGTGCAGCGCTCTATTAAACTCCAACACTGTTTGAGGCCTTCCCCCTTTTCAGGTACCAAGTCAAACTGATTGCTAACTGGAATATGAAATTTTATTTTTGAGGTTTTATCCTTTTTCCTGTTACTTGTCATCTTCTCCTAGCTCCTGTTATCTCTTTCCCCCTTCAATCCATCTAATTTTAAAAAAAAATGCCATTTATGATTTTGCCTGGAGGCCACCAATCTTTTTGTTTTGTTCCACGATTTTCTTCTTTCGAGTACATAATCTACAACTCCATGGAAGAGCCTCATCTGATACTTTTTTAGCTTGCCCGCCACATGCTCCCCAATGAAACACCAACCTACAGTCCTGACATGTTTCTCTCATACCAATTAACCTAAGGCAACATCCACATTTGTCACACATGACGCTACTCTTACAGTAAACTAAAAAGCACTACAATACACTTAAACTGTAATAAAGTAAACACGATTAAAGTTGGTTGGACGTACGTAGTAACAGACAGAAGGGAATGAAAACTATGAAAGCTCTTAAACCGACGGTATCAGGAAATTTTTAAAGCACTATAGTGAATCCAAGATAACAATAACGATTATACTGCGAGCAGAAGTTGACACTAATTTATAAAAACATCACCGACTTTCACTTAACGTAGGTCTTAAATCATGGAAGACACAAGACGAATGAAAACTGTACAAAGAACGATATTTATAACTACACTACGTATAACAAGACACAATCCGGAAATGCAAGCGCTGCACTGTACTCGAAGCAACTCGTAACCCTATGCCACTGCTGTTTTTCACTTCCGAGAGCTTCACTGCGTCCGCCTGTAATGACTGCCAAATGCCAGCTGGTGGGAGGAAACCGTAGTGGGGATAATTCTTCCCCACACGAGACGCCATTTTAGTTATAACGGAGCAGTGCGACTTGCAGAATTATTTGTTTGTCGCCGGCCGCGGTGGTCTCGCGGTTCTAGGCGCGCAGTCAGGAACCGTGCGACTGCTCCGGTCGCAAGTTCGAATCCTGCCTCGGGCATGGATGTGTGTGATGTCCCTAGGTTAGTTAGGTTTAAGTAGTTCTAAGTTCTAGGGGACTGATGACCACAGCAGTTGAGTCCCATAATGCTCAGAGCCATTTGTTTGTCTATGACAGTTTCGCTAGAAGCGGTGAGTCTGCTGTAGGTATGCAGCGAAAGTTTCGTGTATAATTCGATCTCGGTTGGCATGGAGTTGTTCCGAGTCGCAACACAATCCCCAGGTCGGGAAACACTTCATATCAACTGGGAACATGATGAACAAGAACTGCACAGGCCAGAAAATGTTGCAAGGGCAAGGAAAGCGATAGTCACAAGCCCAGGACAGTCAACTACATGTCATGCTAATGAGCTAGCAATCTATCTTGAATCGGTTAAAAGAATTTTGCAGACATTAAAATTCCGTCTGTACAAACTTTTTATTGCGCAGTAACTGATGCCAACTGATTTTGCTGTATGTGAAGACTTCGCTTGCAGAATGCAAATGATTTTGAATGATAATATGATTTTATTGATGAGCGATGAAGCTCATTTTCATTTAAACGGGAGCGAAAATGAACATAACCTACATTACTGGGCTCCTAAGCATCCACACCTTATTCACCAGCGTCCTTTACACTCTGAAGAAGCCACAGTCTGATGTGTTTTTGGCTCTTTCGGCATTATTGGAACTTATTTTTTCGAAGAAAATGGGGCTACAGTCACTGCTAATTCTGCTCACTATTTTCATGCGCTTGAAACGTTCTTGAAACCAGAACTGAGAAGACGAAGAATCCATTTAAAAGATGTTTGGTTCCAGCAAGATGGCGCTACATCACACTCTGAGAACGCTTCAATAGTAGTTCTTTTATACATGTTTCTTGCACAGATTAACTCACGTTTTATCAATGTTCCTTGGCCTCCCAGATCTCTAGACTTACCAGTGTGCGACTTTTTTCTGTGGGGCTACCTCAAGAACTACTTCTATAACAAAAACCGAGAAATTTGCACCAGTTGAAGAAGGCATTCGTTCATGAAGCTGCTGCCATGCCTGCAGAGACATTCCTCGTGTGTGTGTGTGTGTGTGTGTGCGTGCGTGTGTGTGTGTGTGTGTGTGTGTGTCAGGGGGTTTGGAGAAGAGATTTTAATCGTGAATTCAAAATGATTGACGTCACTTCGACGACATTGTTTTTTACAAGTAAGTCTGGCGTACGTTAAATGGCTAGTAATGAGCTTTGATTTACTGTCAATAAACAAACATTAATTTTAAAACTGACTGAATATACCTTATTTAAAAACCGTCCATCTCCCGTGTGTCACTCTTTAGGTGGACAGTTCAGTCAATAAGACCACTATCAGTGGAAGAGAAAGTTAAGATATGGAAATGCAGGCTTTCTAGCCGAATTTCGATGATGAAGTATTCTCAGGTCGTTAGCCAAGTCAAGGCGACGTTCTGCAGCTACGTTTCGAAAGGTTTCCTACTCATGATCTTTAGGGAAGATGTGGGTTCATGTCCAGTTCATATCATTATAGATGCTGGACTGCAGGTTCCTCTGCATCGTTTGCAACGGCTGGGCCAGTCGCGCGCCTCCAGAAGGGACGGTCGTGGTGTGGAAATTGCAGACGATGGTGGAAGGGACTCCCGGTGTACTGGAGCGTCCTGGTGTTGTATTCTGGTGATGCCTGTCTGTTGAACTGTCTGCCCTCGCCACTTGCACATCAGAGTGCTGTTGACTTATTCTTGGTAGCACTACATCGCATGCAGAGCTCAGTTCGAAACCACTATCCTAGCTGACAAGATCATTGTGGACCCATATCTCAACTGCCTCTTTGATGATCGAGTCCCAGAACCTGTTCGTGTGGCACAATACTTCTGTCTGTTCAAAATCAAACTTATAACTTTCGTTGAGGCTGTGCTCTGTGACTGCAGATTTGTCTGTTTGGCTAAGATGAACGCTTAACACATGTTCTGGCGGTGTTGCGAAATACACCATTGCGTCTGGCCGATATATTGCCTGCCACATTCGCAACTGATGCTGTAGACGTCAAGCGTCCATAGTCCAAGTTTGTCTTTCATTGAGCCAAGCATATTTTTGATTTTAGCCGATGAGCGGAAAATGGTTTTAATGTTGTTCTTCTCCAGTATACGGAAGGAACGCCAAACGCTTTGTGTCTGCTTCGAAATTGACTAGTACGTTATTCTTGCTCGGCTGGAGACTGCGTAGTACCTCTGTCTCAGATTAACCGATGTGAAAGGTTTCCCTCAGATGCTGCAACTCAGTCGTAGCCTCTCCTTGTTGCATGTCTCTTGTGCTCTGTGCACCAGTGTAGTGAACGCAGATTTATGTTGTGCTGGATGGTGGCAGCTATTGGCGTTTAAGTACAGGTCCATGTGTGTATTTTTTGTATGGACAAAATATCCCAAAGTTCCATCAGTTTTCTGCCTTGTTAGTAATATCGAGGAAAGGCAGGCGTCTGTTTTGTTCTACGTACATGGTGAACTTTATATTGTGGCGTATGCTGCTAAGGTGGTCAAGAAGTTCCTGCAGGTTTTCTTCGCCATGTGGCCACACAAAGAATGTGTCGTCCACGTATCAGTAGACTGCCACTGGTTTCAGACAAATGGTGTTGATAGCCATTTTCTCGAGGTGTTCGGTGTATAGGTTTGAGATGCCTGGCGCAAGGAGAGTTACAACCGAGACTCTGTACAACTGCTGGTAGATCTTTCCACGATACTGAAAGTAGTTGGTAGTGAGCACGTGGCGGAACAGTTCGAAAGTGTCTTTGTCAAAGTGGTTCCCCAGTAATGTCAAGGGGCCCTCTAGCGTTACCTCTGTGAAGGGAGAAGTGTCATTGAAACTAACCAGGAGACCACCCTTGTCCAGATGTGAAGGTGCTTCAGGGTGAGGTGTCAGGCCAGAGGGGTGTTCTGAACACAATTTCGACACAAAGCAGCTCAATAGGCTGTGGAGTGGGAAGGGTAGGGTAGCAATAGAACAGTGCATCACCATTGACTAGACACTCATTTATTGAACACATAAGTCAGGTATTACCCAAAAGGAACAATCAGTACAAATTACAAAATAATATTCTTTTCCTTTAAGTCACTCAAACATTTAAACAGGCAAATAGCAATCATTTAACTGAAAGCCTTTTAAGAAAGCAAGACTAGAAAATCTGAATGGTGAGTTAAAATCATATTTAAATAGACTCTGACCGAGCACACATTTTTAAAACGAAATACTTCCTTTAAGGAACCAGCGATCAAATTTAATTACATAATCCTCAACAACCATATTACATCCAAGACATTTAAGATTAAACAGTAATATATAACATCAGAGAGCTGCAGTCCCAAGTTTTAAGCAGCACGTTTCAGATGGACTGCACTGCAACAGTACAAGTCCCTCAGAGGATCTCCCACACAGGAAGTTATTGCCGCAATCGACAAAATATCAACATCATTCCATATACAGACCTAAAACAAACAATTCTCTTCTCCGAAAGCAGCCACCGCAACTCTCGGGAACCACTGGGACATCCAATGCAAAAATCGTTACTCCTTCACACAAATTACAGGACGCCCGCTTCTCGCTGCTTGCTACGGCGCCTTCCGTTCAGAGCCAACTTGTATATCTCCATGCGATAGGTCCGGTCCCACACTCGCTGCGTCAACCCGACAACCGTCTTCCACCACGTCCCGGAGCACCCCCCCCCCCCCCCCCCCCCAGGACCTCGCCTCGTTACTCCTCGCGTAGGCCCCAGAGGGCGCTGCTTACCGCCCTGACCGTGGCAGGAAAGATAAACCACCAGAGTGGCACTATCGATATGAGCCGCCACGGCTCACAGGGGACACATCTGGAAGAGGGTGATCAGCAGGTCAGGTTCAACGTCACGTCTCTCTTCAAGCTAACAAGAATATGTCAAAAGCGCTCTGATGTGAAAGTGCCGAAGGCAGTGGATGGAATGACAGGCATCACGAGGACTCGACACCAGGACCCTCCAACACGCCAGGACTCCCCCCAACCGCCTTCTGCGTTTTCCCCCAACACCACCCCGACACACCTTCTAGAGGCGCGCGACTGACCCAGATGACGCAGAGGAGACTGTGGTTCAGCGTCTATAAAGATACGAAGTGGACACGAACCCGACACTTCGCCTGAAGCTGTCAAAATGCTGCTGCAGAACGACTCCTTGAATTGGCTGATAACCCGAGAAGCCCTTATCATAGAAAGTTTTGAGTCCGAATCCTAGTCTTTCTCATAGCTTGGCCTTCTTTATTGGAATCGTATGCGTGTGTGTGCTGCGCAGACGTCCTGCGCTTGGCGGCGGCGGCCTGGTGCGTGAAGCTGCTGGTGGAGAGTGGGGCGATGCGGTTGTTGGGGCGCGTGATGTGGCACACGGCCGGCTTCGTGGCGTGGCTGTGCGCCGTGGCGGTGTACCTGCCGTGCGTGGCGCTGCAGCTGCTGTGCCTGGCCGAGTGCGTGCTGGAGGAGGCGCTGCAGCTGGCGCTGTGCGCCGCGAGCCCGCTGTTCTTCGCCGGCCGCGACCCCTGGTTCCCCGCCGTCGTGCTGCCGCTGCTCGCCGTCGCCGTCGCCATCGCGCTCGTGCTCCGCAGCGCCATCGCCGATGCCAACAGCATGCGCTACCTCGCCATCTCCCGGCAGCTGCCGGACCGGGCCTCCGAGAGCCGCTGGCTGCACGCCTCGGGCCACGACTTCCGCTACCTGCTGCCGCACTACTACCCCCGCCTCGACGGGTAGCGGTCCTCGTCTGACCGACAAAGTTGCTTCAAACATCACATGTCTCTTTTCGTTTCAAAACTTTCCTTTTTAATTTAGTACTTATTAATACAGGTCAATGTGTTCCCAAATCTGTGTTAATCAATAGAAGTATCATATTTTTTATTAAATACACTGCTTGACAATGGCTAAGGAACAAGTGAAACATTTTAAAGATTAACTGCCAATTGCCACAGAACAACCGACAATTGCTAGGGAACAACCAATTATATACTGGCCATTAAAATTGCTACACCAAGAAGATGCAGATGATAAACGGGTATTCATTGGACAAACATATTATACTAGAACTGATATGTGATTACATTTTCACGCAATTTGAGTGCATAGATCCTGAGAAATCAGTACCCAGAACAACCACCTCTGGCAGTAATAACGGCCTTGATACGCCTGGGCATTGAGTCAAACAAAGATTGGATGGCGTGTACAGGTACAGCTGCCCATGCAGCTTCAACACGATACCACAGTCCATCAAGAGAAGTGACTGGCGTATTGTGACGAGCCAGTTACTCGGCCACCATTGACCGGACGTTTTCAATTGGTGAGAGATCTGGAGACTGTGCTGGCCAGGGCATCAGTCGAACATTTTCTGTGTCCAGAAAGGCCCGTACAGGACCTGCAACATGCGGTCGTGCATTATCCTGCTGCGGGAGCGCCACTCCGCTGCGCCGCAGGGGCTGCCCGCCCGCCTGCCGGCAACAAGTGTGGCGGCGATGTGTCGCTGCTGGCGGCCGGCGCTGCACAGTGTTCTTCTGTCCGATGTAGGCCGCCCGCGCACTTCCTAACGGCCGAGCGGCCAGCGTGTTTGACAATGCGGCCCGCCAGCCATCACGCCGTGTAAATAAATCGCTCTCTCTCTCTCTCTCTCTCTCTCTCTTTTCTCTCTCTCTCACACACAAACACGCACACACACACGACCTAAGCCACTGGAGCAATGGAGACTTTCCTTTGGATTAAACAGTTTGAAGAGCCACACATTAGGACCAGTCCAACTGTTAACCTATCTGACAACACACCACCCACAGATCTAAGACGTTTATGATTAGCTACTCTACGTGAAGGTCTCCTTAAGGAGATTGAATCGATTAATTATTTACTAATAGAAGCCATCTTCTACACAGTAGGCCCCAAACACATAAATTTGTTCCACTTAGTCTGTAATATTTATTGATAGTTCTTCTCAGTACAGTGATTGTTTGTATTTCATCACCAACTGTAGCGTTTCCGCTATAGTTTCTGAAGCATCACAAATAGTAGCAGATAGTGCTGATTCACTGCTATGTTTTGTGGCTGCGAAAGACGACTAAGCAAGTTGAGGCTCGTTTCAAAACGATGCAACAAGCAAAAGCTAGTTGAGACTCATCAAGACTTGAGGAAAACCGTATTCCCTTTAAAATATCAACTATAATGTTGTTGCCCCAAAGTGTAAGCATAACACAGAGATAGGGGAAATTTCATGAAAGTATAAATCAGACTGAAATGTTAACGAAGCAAATGTGGAAATACTATGTGTAATAGTATTCTGCCAGCTGAGTCAGCTAGTAGCAAGATGGTAGGGGATTCCCCGAGGAACTTACCGCTCACATGTGAATTCCTGTAGTTTGTTACAGTTATAACAGTATTGCTGTAATATGGGCTGTTACAGTTGTACAATATTGCTGTAACACGGGTAAATTGTTACAGCTGTGTGATGTATTTTTTGGTAAAGAATTCAGATGGCTCAGAAACTTTTGAGAACAGCCCATATGGCGCAATGTACACTACTGGCCATTAAAATTGCTACACCAAGAATAAATGCAGATGATAAACGGGTATTCATTGGACAAATATATTATACTACAACTAACATGTGATTACATTTCCACACAATTTGGTTGCATAGATCGTGAGAAATCAGTACCCAGAACAACCACCTCTGGCCGTAATAACGGCCTTGATACGCCTGGGCATTGAGTCGAACAGAGCTTGGATGGCGTGTACAGGTACAGCTGCCCATGCAGCTTCAACACGATACCACAGTTCATCAAGAGTAGTGACTGGCGTATTGTGACGAGCCAGTTACTCGGCCACCATTGACCAGACGTTTTCAGTTGGTGAGAGATCTGGAGAATGTGCTGGCCAGGGCATCAGTCGAACATTTTCTGTATCCAGAAAGGCCCGTACAGGACCTGCAACATGCGGTCGTGCATTATCTTCCTGAAATGTAGGGTTTCTCAGGGACCGAATGAAGGGTAGAGCCACCGGTCGTAACACATCTGAAATGTAACATCCACTGTTCAAAGTGGCATCAATGCGAACAAGAGATGACCGAGACGTGTAACCAATGGCACCCCATACCATCACGCAGGGTGATACGCCAGTATGGCGATGACGGATACACGCTTCCAATGTGCGTTCACCGTGATGTCGCCAAACACGGATGCAACCATCATGATGCTATAAACAGAGCCAGGATTCATCGGGACGTTTTGCCATTCGTGCACCCAGGTTTGTCGTTGAGTACACCGTCGCAGGCTCTCCTGTCTGTGATGCAGCGTCAAGGGTAACCGCAGCCGTGGTCTCCGAGCTGATAGTCCATGCTGCTGAAAACGTCGTCGAACTGTTCGTGTAGATGGTTGTTGTCTTGCAAACGTCTCCATCTGTTGACTCAGGGATCAAGACGAGGCTGCACTGTCCGTTACAGCCATGCGGATAAGATGCCTGTCATCTCGACTGCTAGTGATATGAGGCCGTTGGGATCCAGCACCGCGTTCCGTATTACCTCCCTGAACCCATCGATTCCATATTCTGCTAACAGTCATTGGATCTCGACCAACGCGAGCAGCAATGTCGCGATACGATAAACCGCAATCGCGATAGGCTACAATCCGACCTTTATCAAAGTCGGAAACCTGATGGTACACATTTCTCCTCCTTACACGAGGCATCACAGCAACGTTTCACCAGGCAACGCCGGTCAACTGCTGTTTGTGTATGAGAAATCGGTTGGAATCTTTCCTCATGTCAGCACGTTTTAGGTGTCGCCATCGACGCCAACCTTGTGTGAATGCTCTGAAAAGCTAATCATTCGCATATCACAGCATCTTCTTCCTGTCGGTTAAATTTTGCGTCTGTAGCATGTCATCTTCATGGTGTAGCAATTTTAATGGCCAGTAGTGTATTTGTCCAATGAATATCCGTTTATCATCTGCATTTCTTCTTGGTGTAGCAGTTTTAATGGCCAGTAGTGTAGAACAGCGGGTGCCAAATGAAGAGTCATTGGGAGAATTTTGAGGAAACATAATTCATACACGAAAGAAGTGCTTACAAGACACTTGTTTGACCGAGTCTTCAGTACTTACCAGGTATGATTAACAGAAGAGATAAAGAAGATTACTAACGAAATTACTGGGCAGCGTAGTACTTCCTCACACATATGAATCGCAAACTGACGATCTCCAGAAAATCAGAGAAATTAGAGTTCATACGAAACTTTGTTGACAGTCATTCTTCCCGCACACCATTCGCGAATGAAATAGATATGAGGGAAATGACAGTGATACCAGGGCACTTTCCGCTATGGACGGTAAGGTAGCTTAGGGATTATAAATGTTGATGATATGTAAAAAGTAACTGACCGAGCAGTTGAAGGCCTAAACCTGAAGTAACTGACAATCGTCCACAATTACTAAGATCCGTGGGATGACAAACTGTGTAAGATTCACGATGTAGGGGACAGGTTATATTCTCTAAGACCTAAAACAGAATGTAATAACTCCAACATTAAAGAAGGTAAATGCTAATAGGTGTGAGAACTCCCAAAATATCAGATTAATATAGAATGTTTGTAATATACAAACACCAGTTATCGACAGGAGGATGCAATGACTTTTTGAAAATCCGAAGATCGTTTTGGGTTCTGGAGAAATGCAAACACATGTGAAGGCATATTCACCGTATGACTTATCTTCGAAGACAGAGTGAAAAAACCTAAACCCATATTTATAACGTTAAAAAATTTAGAAAAAGATTTAAAAACTGTTGACTGGAATACACTTCTTCGAATTCTGAAGTTATTAGGGATAAGATATAAGGAACCAAAGGCTATTTGCAGCTTCTGTAGAAACCATCCTGTACTTATCAAAGACGAAGAACATGAGTGGTTGAGAAGGTGGTGAAAAGGGTTGTAGCCTATCCCTGGTGTTATTCAGTCTGTACATTGACGACGCAGGAAAGGAAACCACGGACAGTTTTGGAAAGGTAACGGCAGGTCAGAGAGGAGAAATAAAATCTTTAAGGTTTACCGAATATATTGAAATTTTGTCAGATACGACAAAGAAATTCAAAGGGCGGCTTGAAAAAAGATTTTAAGCTGAATCTCCAAAAGAGTAAAACAACGGTAATTCAAGATAATCGAATTAAAGCAGGCGATTCTGAGGGGACTAGATTAGGAAATGGGGCATTAAACGTAGTAGATGAGATTTTCTATGTAAAAAAGAAAGGAAGATTAGTGTTTAATAACCGTCGACAACGAGGTCGTAAGAGATGGAGCACAAGATCGGATTAAGGAAAGATGGAGGAAGGAAATGGGCCATTTCAAATGAACCATCCCGCCATTTACTTTAAGCGATTTAGAGAAATCCTGGAGAACATAAAGAAGGATGGCCAGACGCTGATTTGAACCGTTGCCTTCCCAAACGCGAGTACAGTGTGCTACCAGTGCGATATCTCGTTCGAGTTTTGTTATTTAGACAGAAAAGTAACTAATCATGGTCAAAATGGAGGAGATATATAACACTATAACACAGAACGCTAATATCAACAAAAGCATTTGTAGAAAAGAGAAATCTGTTAATAATGAAAGTAAATTTAAGTAGTAGGAAATTTTTTATGTAAATTTTTGTCTGGAGTGTAGCCTTCTACTAAAGTGGTATGTGGACGATTAACAGACAAGAAGAGGATATAAGCTTTTGCAATGTGCTGATATAGACGAATGTTGAAGGGTAAATCAGGCAACTGATGAGGAAGTACTGAATTCAGTTGTGGAAAAAAGAAATTTGTGGCACACCTTCACTAAAAGAAGAAACTAGTTGATAGCATACATTCTGAGTGATCAAGGCTATTCAGTTTGGTTATGGAGAGAAGGGTGCGGGTGGAAATTATAGTAGGAGACCAATGATTGACTTCAAGGTCCGAATACAATAAGAAAATTCAAGTGGCTGGAGACTGTATAGTTACGTAAAGATTAAAATGTCCATACAGGAGAGACTTGCATGAAAAGCTGTATCAAACCAGTCTTCAGACTGAACACCACAAAACATTCCAAGAAATTGTGTATTTGTAATCAGACAGCTACAAGAGAAACATTATTAGTATGGAAAAGACGTGCTGCTGTCCTTCCCAGATCTTAGTATGGAAAAGACGTGATGATGTCCTTCCCAGATCTTGAGAAGTGTATGACAGTGTGTGCTATTATACGATAAGCGCTAGAGAACAAAGGTAAGCGAAAATGTGCAATTGCTGGGGTGAAAGAAATGTACAATGGAATAAAACATTTGTCAAAGTAGGAGATGAAACACTTACTAGATAAAGCAGAGAAGTTTAAAAAGGAAAGTTCACTTTTAATTTTTATGGTTATCATAGAGTAATGGAAATGAAGTCCCTTACTTCTTGACAGAGCCTAGGGGAACGATGCGGGAGACACGCACCGCCGTACTAGGCAAGGTCCTAATGGAGGGGGTTTGCCGTTGGCTTCCTCCGACCGTGATAGGGATGAATGATGATGATGATTACGGCACAACAACACCAAGTCATCTCGGGACAGGTGAAAATCTGTGACCCCACTCGGAATCGAACACGGGACCCCGTGCTCAGGAAGCGAGAACGCTACCGCAAGACTACGAGTGGCGGACTGTCATAGAGGAAATAAAGCAAATAACTGGAAAGGACAATGATGTCCTCATAATATGAGGAAATAAGGAAGATGAAAGTCAGAAGCAGTTAGATGCATGAACAGCATTGTATGATATGAAATACACTCCTGGAAATGGAAAAAAGAACACATTGACACCGGTGTGTCAGAGCCACCATACTTGCTCCGGACACTGCGAGAGGGCTGTACAAGCAATGATCACACGCACGGCACAGCGGACACACCAGGAACCGCGGTGTTGGCCGTCGAATGGCGCTAGCTGCGCAGCATTTGTGCACCGCCGCCGTCAGTGTCAGCCAGTTTGCCGTGGCATACGGAGCTCCATCGCAGTCTTTAACACTGGTAGCATGCCGCGACAGCGTGGACGTGAACCGTATGTGCAGTTGACGGACTTTGAGCGAGGGCGTATAGTGCGCATGCGGGAGGCCGGGTGGACGTACCGCCGAATTGCTCAACACGTGGGGCGTGAGGTCTCCACAGTACATCGATGTTGTCGCCAGTGGTCGGCGGAAGGTGCACGTGCCCGTCGACCTGGGACCGGACCGCAGCGACGCACGGATGCACGCCAAGACCGTAGGATCCTACGCAGTGCCGTAGGGGACCGCACCGCCACTTCCCAGCAAATTAGGGACACTGTTGCTCCTGGGGTATCGGCGAGGACCATTCGCAACCGTCTCCATGAAGCTGGGCTACGGTCCCGCACACCGTTAGGCCGTCTTCCGCTCACGCCCCAACATCGTGCAGTCCGCCTCCAGTGGTGTCGCGACAGGCGTGAATGGAGGGACGAATGGAGACGTGTCGTCTTCAGCGATGTGAGTCGCTTCTGCCTTGGTGCCAATGATGGTCGTATGCGTGTTTGGCGCCGTGCAGGTGAGCGCCACAATCAGGACTGCATACGACCGAGGCACACAGGGCCAACACCCGGCATCATGGTGTGGGGAGCGATCTCCTACACTGGCCGTACACCACTGGTGATCGTCGAGGGGACACTGAATAGTGCACGGTACATCCAAACCGTCATCGAACCCATCGTTCTACCATTCCTAGACCGGCAAGGGAACTTGCTGTTCCAACAGGACAATGCACGTCCGCATGTATCCCGTGCCACCCAACGTGCTCTAGAAGGTGTAAGTCAACTACCCTTGCCAGCAAGATCTCCGGATCTGTCCCCCATTGAGCATGTTTGGGACTGGATGAAGCGTCGTCTCACGCGGTCTGCACGTCCAGCACGAACGCTGGTCCAACTGAGGCGCCAGGTGGAAATGGCATGGCAAGCCGTTCCACAGGACTACATCCAGCATCTCTACGATCGTCTCCATGGGAGAATAGCAGCCTGCATTGCTGCGAAAGGTGGATATACACTGTACTAGTGCCGACATTGTGCATGCTCTGTTGCCTGTGTCTATGTGCCTGTGGTTCTGTCAGTGTGATCATGTGATGTATCTGACCCCAGGAATGTGTCAATAAAGTTTCCCCTTCCTGGGACAATGAATTCACGGTGTTCTTATTTCAATTTCCAGGAGTGTATAATTAGAGGAAGAGATGTGAGTTCATGATCGTCACCAAGAAGGTGGAGAAGACTACTCCAGGCCACAAGCTTAAAGTGATCCAAATAAAAATGTTGACAGCTTCAAATATCTTAAAGCGTAGTGGAAACAAATGGAAGAAATGGTGAGGAAATCAATGCAAAATCGAGGCAGCAGCAGTATTTCTGAGAAGAGAAATGAGCTTGTTTCTGAAAAACAATGGTAATAATATACCGATCGTACTGTATACTTTCTTCGGATTAAGCGTTTTGAACCCTGGACAATGTAAAAAAGGGATTTAAGGGAAATATAGGCATGTGAACTGGAATTTCACAGAAGCAGGACGGATGGAATAAGAAATGAAGAGATCAACAATATAGTACAGCAAGTACCCGTACATCAGTGGATAGAAAAAGGAAAGCTCAAGTGTTGCAGACATGAAAAGAAAATGACACAAGATCAAATGTCAAGGAAGATGCATGAATTGAGATTCAAAGGGAAAAGATGAAGAGGGCCAAGTGATCGTTGGAATATTGGAATAAAGGAGAGTGTTCGGGAAAAAAGGAGAGGACTGGAGCTGAGTTGTGGCGAAGTGGTAGGTGAATAAGCCAGAAGCTTCATAGTATTCCTACCTCTGAAACTGTTATATAAGGGCGTATTGAAAAGTAGTGCTTACGAATTGTGTTTTCAATTTCAATTTAGGTATTAATGTCATGCATATTACTCGGTCGAGTTTCTCACTTCGCTGACGCTAGTTGCATCCTGTGCCACTAGAGGGCTCCAAATTGTAGCTTGTAAAATGGCAATGTGTGAGAAACAACGTGCTGTAGTCAAAAACATGGAGCAATCTCTCCTTCAGCATGACAATGACCGACCACACACGAGCGCTGCAACATGTGCAACAATTCGACGCCTTGGGTTCTCTGTCATCGATAATCCTCCATAAAGTCCCCACTTGGCTCCATCCGATTTTTGTATGTTTCCAAAACTTAAAGCACGCTTCGGAGGACTTCACTTTGAGGGTGATGAAGCGGTGCAAGCAGAGGTGAGGTTGTGGCTCCGTCAAGAAATACATGAAATTTATTCGCAGTTGCGAATACAAACAACCATCAGCCGTTCAAGGGAATGACAACATTGAAAACTTGTACCAGACCAAGTCTGGTGCAAATCCGGACTTCCCGCTTTAAGCGTGCGGTCGCCTTACCGGCTTTGACTGTCCATACACGCCTCACGGCGAGACCCATATGAAGTTTTTCCTACATCACAATTTGTACTCGTATACTCATTGTGTAATTCCCATACAGGGTAATATTTTAATTGAAAGTCGCTGCCTGGTATTGGTGGATAAATACAGTGTCTGTGTTATTAAGATGAACGATACAGTATTCTTTGAGACATGCGTGCATGTCAGAAAGAACATTGTATCGTTCGTCTTAACAATACAGACAGTGCAATATCGTCCATCAATAAAGTCAAACGTTCTACAGTGACGCTATCAACAAACTGATCTCTCGTTGGGACAAATGTGTTCGTCGCCAGGATGACTATGATGAGAAATAATATGTAGACATGAAGAATAAAGACTTAGAATATTTTTGTTTTATTTAAATAGTTTCAACAGTTTTCACATAAAAAAATTGGACATGTTACTTTTCAGCACGGCCTAGTAAGTACACTGTTTGCACTTTTCAATGCTAAGTTGAAAGCTACAGCAGTTATTTACCTCAGATTTGACACAGATTTTCATGTTCAATAAACAGCCCAACTGTATGAATGAAATGGCTGTTTTATTGATCACACAGTGTCCTGGGGTAATAAGAACTCCATACAAAACAAATTGATTTAGAGAACAAAATGACTAGAAAGGTGCATGTGATGATCAGGAAAGCCGATGATGAGCCGGATTCAGCCCACAGCAGATTGTGCCACTGCAGCATTATACCTACAGGTAGGAGACCTTTATAACATGAAGTATCGGAGAAGTAAAAACAAAATATTCCATGAAAATGAGACACAACTACACGTGAAGAAATTTCCGAGGTAAGACGATAAAGTTATACTAGGTGCATTCAAGTTATCAGGCCTCCGATTTTTTTTCTAATTAACTGCTCACCCGAAATCGATGAAACTGGCGTTACTTCTCGACGTAATCGCCCTGCATACGTACACATTTTTCACAACGCTGACGCCATGATTCCATGGCAGCGGCGAAGGCTTCCTTAGGAGTCTGTTTTGACCACTGGAAAATCGCTGAGGCAATAGCAGCACGGCTGGTGAACGTGCGGCCACGGAGAGTATCTTTCATTGTTGGAAAAAGTCAAAAGTCACTAGGAACCAGGTCAGGTGAGTAGGGAGCATGAGGAATCACTTCAAAGTTGTTATCACGAAGAAACTGTTGCGTAACGTTAGCTCGATGTGCGGGTGCGTTGCCTTGGTGAAACAGCACACGCGCAGCCCTTCCCGGACGTTTTTGTTGCAGTGCAGGAAGGAATTTGTTCTTCAAAACATTTTCGTAGGATGCACCTGTTACCGTAGTGCCCTTTGGAACGCAATGGGTAAGGATTACGCCCTCGCTGTCCCAGAACATGGACACCATCATTTTTTCAGCACTGGCGGTTACCCGAAATTTTTTTGGTGGCGGTGAATCTGTGTGCTTCCATTGAGCTGACTAGCGCTTTGTTTCTGGATTGAAAAATGGCATCCACATCTCATCCATTGTCACAACCGACGAAAAGAAAGTCCCATTCATGCTGTCGTTGCGCGTCAACATTGCTTGGCAACATGCCACACGGGCAGCCATGTGGTCGTCCGTCAGCATTCGTGGCACCCACCTGGATGACACTTTTGCATTTTCAGGTCGTCATGCAGGATTGTGTGCACAGAACCCACAAAAATGCCAACTCTGGAGGCGATCTGTTCAACAGTCATTCGGCGATCCCCCAAAACAATTCTCTCCACTTTCTCGATCATGTCGTCAGACCGGCTTGTGCGAGCCCGAGGTTGTTTCAGTTTGTTGTCACACGATGTTCTGCCTTCATTAAACCGTCGCACCCATGAACGCACTTTCGACACATCCATAACTCCATCACCACATGTCTCCTTCAATTATCGATGAATTTCAATTGGTTTCACACCACGCAAATTCAGAAAACGAATGATTGTACGCTGTTCAAGTAAGGAAAACGTCGCCATTTTAAGTATTTAAAACAGTTCTCATTCTCGCCGCTGGCGGTAAAATTCCATCTGCCGTACGGTGCTGCCATCTCTGGGACGTATTGACAATGAACGCGGCCTCATTTTAAAACAATGCGCATGTTTCTATCTCTTTCCAGTCCGGAGAAAAAAAAAAATCGGAGGCCTTAGAACTTGAATGCACCTCGTACATGTACATCACATCTACCGATTTTCGTCCCATTCGCATAATTCCTTCGTTGTGCGTCTTTTTTTTTGTCTTACGGGGTATTTGTTTTTGGTGCCACATACGGTACCCATTTTGTTTCGTAATAGTGAACTGACACAAAAAGAATGCAAAGAAATCTATAGTGTGGCGATAACAAGTACAGAATTTGAGCCAGTTAGGAGTTTCTTTTGAAAAGCCTACCACAAATCAAAGTATCAAGCGTTAGAAAATGATGTTTAATATTTTGATGAAGTGAGAAGAATTAATTCATAATTAGAGACAAAATTCAAACAGAGACAACTAAAGTAAATGTTCTATATTATAAGAATTATTTGTTGTGTGTTTGCAACACCCATTGTACGTGAACACATACATAGTTGTAGACAGTTAGCTGATAAGGGTCTCGTTTGACAATGGCAGGATATTCATTTCGTGAGCGGGCAGATAAGATGTTTATACACAGTTCCATGGGCTCGACGCTGCGTAGCTTGTATCGAAACGTCAGACAAAAGACAGCCGAATCATCCGACTGTTGTTGCTGATTATCATCGCTTTGCTGAGACAGGATCCTTGGCACTACAAATAACGGACCTAGATAGACCAAGATTTGCTCGTACACCTGACCAGAAACAGTGTAGTCTGCATGCTACTGAAGAAAGTACAGGTAGATGCTCACGACTCCTCGCCGTAGCAATGACGTGTCTCATTTCATATTTCACTGTCAGATCACGTACCCATAACTTGTACAATGTCGTTTGACTGCCAATCATCTGACTGTATTATATTCTAAAGGCTGACGCCTTGTCGATGCAACCACTCTTTTCTGTCACAGGCTGTTCATTTCAGTTCCATGTAATTGTCACATCCTGTCCTCTTCTGTATATCATCTAAATACTCCATCCCATGCAGTTCTCTTCCCCTATTCCTTAGCACTTTCCCTTCAAGAATGTTGACAGTGGAACTGTTGTGCCTGATAGAATATGCTATAAATTTTATTTTTCTATTTTCCATTTCGTTTAATAATATTTTTTCTTCTTTCACTTCCGTTAATACCCCTTTTCAATTTATGCAGGATTCAACATTCACTTCCACACAGACGATTTTGCAAAAGATTCTCTGATATCTCTGTTCGTATGTTTACTGGTTAAAATGTTTTGCTTAGTCATAAATTACTGTTTTTTCAATGGAATCCATCTCTTCTGTTCCATTAACCATCTGTTGTCCTCTGCGGTCATACTACCGATATAACAAAATTGTTTCACCTCTTCACTTCCGTCATCAATTTTTATATTGGTTTTAATTTCTCCCATTACTTTCGTTTTCAGTTTATTCACTTTTGATTTCCACAATTAAAGAGTGTCTGGTTGAACTTGCAGAATTCTATTCATTTCTTTTTCGGAGTCTGCAACTATCTCGATGTCAAGGGCAAATATGATACGTTTCTTTTCATCACTGGATTTTATTCCTTTGTCTTCTTCTGCATTATCGGAATATCTTGTTCAATGAAATTAAATAAATACGCAGGTAAGGGACATTCTTGTCTAACTACGTTTGTAATCCTGCCCTGTTCCGCTAGTTATTGATATTTATTTTTGAGCTTCGGTTCTGATGAAACTGATTAATCATTCTTCTTCACTTTCAGTGCTGTTCTATTTTATGCATAGTTCTAAAGAGTAGCTCCCAGTTCACGGTGTCAAAAGGTTTTTCTAACTCAATGAAGGTAAGATAAGTTCTTCTATTACGTACATCGTTCTCTCCAATAACATGTGCAGGGCCAAAATTGATTTTCTTGTTTCTGTGCTTTCTCTAAATCCGAATTTGTCTTCTCCAATACAGTTACCGGAAAGCTGTATCAATGGTTTTATGTACATAGACTGAAGGGGCGACCGAAAATTTGTACCAAGGTCGAGAACGGAACTTTGGTCTCCTACATATTAGGCAGTTACGGAGTCACCTGAGCATAGCAGTACCCTGGCATGCCTCCCTTCTCGATGAAAATTCTCACTACTGCCCCAGTCTGCCTTAAATTCCCCCTTTACACACGAACAGAGTTTCCGAAGCTCTCCATGTTCTATAATAGCACCTCAGTATCGATCATAAATGGGGGATCCAGCCAGAAACCCAGGTACAGGCACTCATACAAATGAAATGATACCATTTCAGAGACGTTACTGGTTTCATACAGATATGATGTTACGCATATAGACGCAGGTGTCGAGTGAAAATTTGTATCAAGTGGCTAACGCACTTGCCTAGTAAGCCACAGTCCGCCTTTAGCCGCGGAACAGCTCGGACTTGTTTACGTCCCGGCTGCGAACGTTCGCGGAAGAAGCGGTGTTTACACCGTCGTCACTGGCGTGTGTTACTGTTTGAATCGAATGCAATGGCACACAATTTCCGAAAAACCACGATACAGTTCACGTTCTGTAACGAGTATGCACGACCGAAGGCTTTCGACATCGAACGTTTCTTGAGGGACGAAGTGCAACTTAATTACACGGAGATTATTGGAATTCATTTATCAATCGTGAGCAGCACTCTTTACGTAAAGATCATTGACGACGCAGCATGCGATAGGATCATTGAAGCCGCCAAACGAGGATTCCAGTTCCGACACTCCGATGGTCATATTGGTGAAGTTTTAGTCGCTCATTCGGGCCTGGGAGTGCGTACGATTCGAGTCTTCGAGCTGCCTTTCGAGGTACCAGAATCATTGGTCACTGAATCGCTCCAGCCATATGGCAGAGTTATCAGTCATACGGCCGAACGTTGGGCAAGTTTTAACACGTATCGAGTGCTCAATGGTGTCCGACAGGTGCGAATTGCCCTTACGAAACATGTGCCATCGTACATCAACATCGGCGGCTGTCGAGCTATTGTCATCTATGATGGACAGCCCCGGACATGCTCCGGATGTGGTGGTGCAGGACATCCTCGATCTGCGTGTATGCAGAGGAGAATCGTGCAACTCCCCAGCGGCGACCTCCAGAATCCGACTACACCTACGTCACTGCCGATGACTTACGTGGCGGCGCTTCGCGGGGAGGTGACGCCGAGGTCGGAGCGCACTATCGAACCGACGCCGCAGTTGATTGAGGCGCCTTCGGACCCCACTGAAGAAGGAATGGCTCCGACCTACCTCCAATTCCAGACATTACAGGTGGTGGAGAAAGAGGATGACAGCATCACAACAGGCATGGAAGCTGAAGTGGAACGGCCCCAGGGCGTTGTGGCGGCGGCGAGAACGCAGGTGATGCAAGATTCGCCAACACCAGAGGCCGAGGTTAGGGCCCGCAAACAACGCTCGCCAAAGCGCCACAAGAAGCGCCGACTAAACTCTGCGGAGACGATCCCTTCTCTTCTTGAGAGCCCAGATGAGTCTAACACTATGGACCTGTCTGACTTGGAACCACAAGCTTCGGATGTCGCAGACCGTATGAATTCGGACAGTGAAAAGATGTCATGTCGTTCAGACGACGCATCCGCTCAGGGGCCTGCTACCCCTTCTGCGGTGGAGTCTAAAGCTGCGAAAGAACAACAGATGTCACACGTCAATGCCGCACAGGAAAATTTGGAGCACACCAATAATATCAGCTGGTATGAGCAGGACGACGAAATCACCGATGCGGACCATTCTACTGGTGGGGACTCGCATCCGTCCGCATCTCAAGAAACCTAATGCCGCAGGGACACGTCCGTCGGGAGACCCTCTGCGGATGTGCAAAGGAACTATCGATACGGTGAAACTTTGTCATTTTAACATCATGTGGAGATGACAGCTACTCGACCCCAGGCATACAGAATAGGGTTAGTGAATGTAAATACCATTAGATCGCCCGTGAAACAGCAGTTGCTTAGGGACATGATATACGCGTCGGATGTGGATATACTGATGGTGCAAGAAATTTACATTCCTGAGTTCCAGGAAGTCCATGGATACATCTCCTACACCTCGCCGCACTCGAACAACGACAGTGGAACGGCGATATTGGTCCGGGACGGGATTCCGGTTCGCGACCTGACTTATCTACCTTCGGCACGAGGACTGGCGATAACTGTTAATGGAATTCGCATTCTCAATCTTTATGCCCCTTCCGGCACAGACAACAGACGGGCGCGTGCGAGATATTATTCGGAAGAGATTGCGCCCTTATTTACCGGCAGATTCGATCATTTCATTATAGGTGGAGACTTCAATTGTGTTTTAGCCCAAAAGACCAGACTCCACATTACAATACCTGTCGTGAATTGTGTGTGCTATGCCGGGATCTGGAGTTAAGCGACACCTGGGACATGATTCATAGGAACCGTGAGGGATATACTTTTTATACCAGTCACTCGGCGAGCAGACTCGATCGAATATATGTTTCGGTTCGCCTACAGGATAAGGTGGTAGACGCGGAACGATGGCCTGCGGCATTTACTGTTCATCTGGCTTACATTTGTACCATATCATTCCCTAGGCAAAGTGTGTGGAGAAGCCGCGGGACATGGAAGCTCAATTCGTCACTTTTGGCGGACCCCGAATGTCGTCATAGAGTCGAGGAGGTATGGGCCACATGTCAACGGCGTCTACCAACATATACCTTCGTGCTTCAATGGTGGCTCGAGTGTACTAAGCCGGCTCTCATACAGTATGGTCGGGATAAGACGAGATGGCAGAGACACTCTCGATTATTATTACACCATGCTTCGTGAGCTGTCCTTCCAGGTGCCGTCTGCAGAACATCATGCGGAAGTTCATCGTGTCAGGGCACAAATCCTATCGATCACGCGACGACGACTGGGTGGCATCCCAATACGGGCAAGATGTCTCGACACCATCACTGGGGAACGTACCTCGATGCACCATGTGTCGCGGGAACATAAACGTTACCGCCGGGCACTGGTAACAGTTCTCCACGGTTTAGATGGCCGTCAACTGACAACACAACAGGACATTGCACATGAATTTTTAGAGCATTTCCGCCACCTCTATGCCGGTACACCGACGGACCGTCTGGTGGGGGAAGAGATACTACAACATCTGCAAACGACACTGACAGAGACGGATAAGGCACCGCTTATGGAGCCACTCACAGAAGACGATATAAAGGTGGCACTCACCAAAGGAGCGGCCCATAAATCACCAGGGCCAGACGGGATTACGCTAGAGTTTTATCGAGAATTCGTGGACATGATGATGCCACAGTTGGTGTCGATGTACAATGAGGCGATGCGTCAGGACATGCGCCTACCGTCGGATTTTGTGACGGGCTTCCTTCTTCCCATCCCGAAGATGGCGGGGAGTCGCAGTGTTAATCAATATCGGCCTCTCCCTATGCTAAACACCGACTATAAAATCTTTGCACGACTACTAGCGTCTCGTCTCAAGCTGGCGATATCCAGGACACTATCCCCTGATCAGGCTTGCCTAGGGGTGCGAAGCAACATCTCCTCGGCGTTAAGTGAATACCGTGACGTTATCGTCCTTGCGGAAACGTGTAAAATGCGAGCAGCGATGATATCTGTGGACTTCGATCGTGCATTCGACAGGATAAACCATGACTTCTTGGCGTCAGTCATGAGCCGAATGGCGATTCCACCTGTTTTCATGTCCATCGTTATGAGGCTAATACGAGGGGCTACATCGAAGGTGATTGTAACCGGTCGGGAAGCGGGCTCGATTCCTATTAACAGCTCAGTCCGACAAGGGTGCCCACTCTCCATGATGCTGTTTGCGATTTGCGATAGCGCTTTAGCCGCTGATGTGTGTTATGAGGCGCTCACTTACTGGGATAGCGCTTAATGAGAACTTTTTCGTTTGTTGCGCTTATGCGGACGACCTGATCCTTCTTGTCAGATCAGGACATAAAGTGCGTCACGCTGTTGAACATCTAGACTCTTACGGGACGGCGGCAGGCAGTGTCGTTAACATGACGAAATCAAAATTATGCACATTGGACGGGGTCTGGAAGACGTACCGGGACCGTTTCAGGCGGTGGAATCGCTGAGATGCCTGGGGATTACATTTACCCGTTCACTACGGCGGTCAGCGGCGGCGAGTTCTCGGCGGCTTCTGCAGAATGTTCGTCTGACGATACGCAACAACTCACTGAGGGCCTTTGACATGATCCAACGTGTGGCATACACCAACGTTCACACAGCGTCACGACTGCCCCATTTAGCGCAGATCCTACCAATACCGAAGGGTATTGCAGACCGCCTCATGGCTGCCTTTGGTTACTATGTTAGTACTGGGATGTTATTCAAGATCAAATATGATACGTTAACGCTACAGTTCCGGAACGGTGGCCTCAACCTCACAAACGTGCGAAACAAAGCTCTGGTGCTTTACATGCAAGCGATGATACGCAATTGGCAACAAAGAAAGCATACCATAACGTCAGCTCTGATAGAAGTACTTGTTCCGCCTTCGTACGAACCCCCTATTGCGGTGGGCAATATTTCGCCTTCTCTTGCACACATTGCCTCATTTCTTGTTGATTACAGTTATGTTCGTCTGAAAGTACCTTCGACGAGAATACCCACGACTCGGGAGATCTATAGATGCTTGATGGATCACCATGGCCGCAACATAATGGAATTCAAATATCCGTCGGGAACGTGGAACCACATTTGGTGTGCAGTGCATACTCCATTATTGTCAACAGCAGCGAGATCGATGTGGTATATTCTTATAAACCGTAAACTTGTGACCAGGAGACCATTACATACAATTCATATGGTCGATTCTCCTCTCTGCACAAACTGTGGACTGTTAGCAACAGAAGAACATGGTTTAGTGTGTGACGCAGCGAGGGACGCCTGGATGCTGACGCGTCGAATACTGGCCTTCCTTCGGCGCACTAACTACACAGAAATCACATCGGATGTACTTTTTCTACCGGACAAGACCTTTTTTCCCAAACAAAAGACGTATGCGGTCAATTGGATCGTACGATATTAAGTCCGTGATGGATTATTGGATATATTTACAAGAACAACACGAACTCATACGGAGTCATACGAAATACAGGACTTACTTTTCCAATTTTTTAGGAAGTGTTTTTCACAATCCGCCCAACAGCTGGGGTGTCCCAGAACTGAGAAGACACCTGCAGCAGAATGACTAGAGACAGTACCGCGCGGTTCAATTATATTGGCATATAGCACACTGAGAAGAAAACTGGCCCCTACCTGTTGGCGCCAGTTATGACTGGATTATGTTAACGTGAAAAAAAAGAAAAAAAAACCCACAACGATGATAAATACCGAAACCGCCTCAGATAATGGTCCTCCGAATGGTCGACGCAGGAGAAATACATACCGCCCACACTGGCAGAAATGCTCAAGATTACATAGCTTTCTGCCAGGTTTATGATGCGACACCGCGTGCTGCAGGGACTGTGATGCAGATGATAACTTCATTTTCACTCCCGCCCGTTACTAGGATTGTCATTTACTTTATTCCTGTATAAAAAAAAAAGGAGGGCGGCCTTTGCGTTAATTTTATGGTTTCCAAATTGTTTTTGTTGTCTCGATACTTTTCTTATCCCGAGGACAGCACAATTGTATGAATAAAGATTGTTTGTTTACCCTGCCTTCCTGTTCCCCCCCCCCCCCCAAAAAAAAGAAGTCGTCGCGTTGTTGGACCATAAAGCGGAGGAACCGCGTTTTTATTTTTATTTTTTTTCTTACAAAAAAAGGAAACAAAAAATAAAAAAAACAAAAATTAAAATAAATAAAAAAACGGCTAACGCGCTGGAAAAGAAAAAAAAAACACAAAAAGTAAGCAGGAGACCCGAGTTCGATTCCCGGCCTTGGTACAAATTTTTACTGGCCACTTCAGTCTATATAACGTACATAAAATCATATCTGTTTAACACCAGTAAAGTCTCCGAGATTGTACCATTTCATCTGTAAATCAATGGTTTGTTTCACAAACTGTCAGTCCATTGTTTGTATCTTCATTGCTGTTTACTGATGAGACAATGTTTAGAAGAGACACGATATAAATTTTTGAGAAGTATTTTCTGCGGACAGATGAAAATCTTCACGGTAGAACTAGCTAGCCACCAGGTACCAATTTAAGATCAATGTGCAGAGTGAACTGTAGGGGACAATCAGGCTCGTCCACATATTCCCGGGGCACATCTTATAGATAGTGTCTACAAGGACACAGCAATTCAGAATGGGGCTGCTAGATTTCTTGCCGGTAGCTATGAACGACATGGAAGTGTTGCAGAGATGCTTCGGGAACTCAAATAGGAATCCGTGAAAGGAAGGCGACCTTCTTTCCGAGGGTCACTACTGAGAAAATTCAGAGAACCGGCATTTGAAACTGACTGCAGAACGGTTGTACTGCCTCCAACATGTTGTTGTTGCTGTTGTGGTCTTCAGTCCTGAGACTGGTTTGATGCAGCTTTCCATGCTACTCTATCCTGTGCAAGCTTCTTCATTTCTCAGTAACTACAGAAACCTACATCCTTCTGAATCTGCTTAGTGTATTCATCTCTTGGTCTCCCTCTACCATTTTTACCCTCCACGCTGCCCTCCAATACTAAATTGGTGATGCCTCAGAACATGTCCTACCAACCGATCCCTTCTTCTAGTCAAGTTGTGCCACAAATTTCTCTTCTCCCCAATCCAATACCTCCTCATTAGTTATGTGATCTACCCATCTAATCTTCAGCTAATCTTCATCTAATCTTCAACATATATTGCGCGTAAGGATCACGAAGTTTAGGTGGCGTATAGATAGTCGTTTTCCCTCGGTCTATTTGCGAGTTGGACGGGAAAGGAAATAACTATTAGTGGTACTGTTACCCTCCGTCACGCACCATACGGTATCTTGCGCAGTATCTATGTTGCTGTAGATGTAGATGCAGACTTTAATGATAAAACTCTTCCAGACAAGCTACACAACGAACACCCAAAAAGAAAATGAACCAAATGGTTTATTCATAAAGGAGCTCGAGCATATTTCAGTCAAATGTTGACGACTGCAAGCCTGTCTCACTCCCTACTCAGTTTCTGACTGCCTCTCGTTCATCGAGTCTTTGAAAGGCAATCTGGTACACGGATACAAGGTACGTGTGATACAACTTTTTAGTTTTCTCGGTGTTTTTGTACCACTGACGGCTGCTACCAGGTATGCGCGGAGAAAAATTTATGGAGAAAAAAGCGGAATGTCAAATGTGGAGAGAAGGCAAGATCCATCAATTTGTCATCCCATCGGCCAAAGGGGTGAGATCAAAGATGAGGAGATAGCCGGAGCCGTCTGCCGCCAGGCGGCGCTATAAATCACGATCGGCACACAAAAAACGGTGCAGTGTGGAGCCGGCGCGGTTCGTCCCACCGGCCGCCACTTACGCCTTTTCTCGACTCATTATTCGATCGGCGCGTCGTGTCGTTAGCCTTTATCCGCGGCTGTCGCTGCCCGAGGCAAGGCGTCTCACTCAACACCAGCACGCCGCTTACTGGTACGTCACCCTTGTTGCCAGTGCAACAGTATGCCAAGCAACAAGACAGTACGAATCACGTTCTGCCTTAGCGCGAAACATAAATTCTCTTCTGAAGAGTACGTTACCGTGGCTTATCATTATTTAAACCTCAAATGACTGAAAACGAAAAGGAACTCCTGGGTGCGCCCGTACAATGCTACAAATATCGAGTAGTTCGGCTGTGATTTCTCGTTGTGACTCTAAGCACGAACAGAAATTCCAAGAATTTTACAGAATGAGTCCAGCCAGTTCTTACTTTTGGGGGCAACTACACTGGTGTCCAAAGTTAAAGCAACAAATGAAAATCTTGTCAAAGTTGCGTTTATTTTGCCACAGAACAGTATAAACAAATGATAGTAAAGTAGAAATAATGTAAAGAATACAGAACGTAAACAACTGCAACATGCATAACTTAAAAATTTGTGGTAGGATCTTATGGGACCAAACTACTTAGGTCATCGGACCCTAGGCTTACACACTACTTAATCTTACTTAAACTAACTTACGTTATGGACAACACACACACCCATGCCCGAGGGAGGACTCGAATCTGCGACGGGGGGAGCCGCGCGGACCGTGACAAGACGCCTAAGACCACCCGGCTACCCCGCGCGGCTCATGCATGACGGTGGACAAAAATGTTTTTCGTTTTTTTCCAATTTAATGGATGTGCGCACACACTCCAACAACTGGTTAATATGCTCAGTATGGGGTGTGACCATCTCTGGCAGCAGTGCAGGCCTGACAACGACGGGGCAGACTGTGAATGATGTCATCAGTCTCATGTTGAGACAATAACGCCCATTCTTCCTGCAGAGCTGCTCGCGGTCTTGGAGAGTGATTGGTGGATGCTGATGTGTTGCAAGCCGTCTCGCCAGTGTATCCCAGGCACGTTCTATGGGATTCAGATCGGGAGAGCGAGCAGGCCACGCCACGCGTGCAGTATCTTCCATTTCCAAGAAAACATCAGGTTCCTGTGCTCTTTGAGAACGAGGATTATCGTCCATCAGTTCGAAGTCTGGGCCCACAGCACCTCGCAACGACCGCAGACGAGGTCCCAAGATCACCTCACGATACCTGACAGCAGTTAAACCTTGTCGATTCAGCCACACAATTTTATGAAGAGGGGTCCGAGTGGTAAGCATAATCCCTGCCCACACTATTAGTGATATTCCTCGATATCGGTCTCTTTCCACAATGTTTGGATCCCGAGATCGTGTTTCATGTTCCTCCCAGACGCGAATCCATCGAGAATTACCCTCCAGGCTAAATGGGGACTCATATGTGAAAACAGCATTGGCCCACCGTTCGACCACCCACGTGGCATGTTAATGACCCCACACTCTAACGTTCTCTTCAGTAAAGACGCGTCAGAGTTAGACTTAAAGCAGGTCTCCCACAATAAAGACCACTCTGCCGAAGCCTTCTGCACATCGTTTGCATTGATACAACACGTCCAGTGGATGCTACGAGCTCACAACAGTCGTCGTGCAGTACTAAGGCGGTACCGTTGTGGCCTTACAGCCAAATGGCCGTCTCTTCTGAAGTCACACGTGGTCGGCCCTGCCCTGGGATACAGTACCGCTATCAATAAACTGTCGCCGCATGCGAGAAACAACAACGATTCACATTAAACCATGAGGCCAAATCAGTTCGCGTCTGTTCCGCTTCCTTTCTTTCTACGGCCCTCCACCGCAGAGAGTCTGGTAGGTATCTTCTCTGTACCGTACTGCACTGCTTATGACTGTATACACAGCGATTGTGGATGTGGGCTACCCGGCAAACACCACTTCGTTTCATAGATGCCATGACGTCATCGTTTGCATGGTTGTCCGTTGACCGGAATGCCATCTTCCGTGCAGAACACGATCGTACGGACATCTGGTTGACAGTTTGTATGATTACATCATGAATTAAACGCAGGATGGGGACATAGCGGTTTGTTGCTTTAATTTTGCACACCAGTGTAATATCAGTTACTCTGCCAAAGAAGAGCAAAATTTCAGACCCGCTATTTCTCCTGTTGAGAAGCTAGAGGTAAGTTAGTGAAACTTGTAAATGATTTTAAAAATGCCACCATGACAAGTTTATTTTTTTTGTACAAGCACCTAATATGGTACTTTATTCAACCTGGTACATCTATAAATAATGGTTACAAATTAATGAACCCGGGGATAGTATTTCTACAAGTGTTCAGTTTCGCGAAGTAGTACATGATTCAGCTTGAGGAGTGTCCAGAGGAAACGTTACTGAATTAGAAGTGACATCGGTCACCACAGATGGTGTAGCAATCGGCGGTGAACTCTGCGTAGGGGTAAACAACGTGTTTGATGAAACTGATGAGGGTCATGATGATAAGAAAAATTCCAATGCGTCCTCTTCCGCTTCGTCCAGCCACTGATTCAGAAGTAATAGGAATTTACCTATCACATCTCTTTTATGCTTGCCACAAAGTTTCCACGAATTAGGAAGAAAAGTTTGAAAAATATCCTATCAGTATAATCTGCTGATAGTTCCTGCTGTCTTTCCATTTCATTTTCGGCTTCGGCTTGTATTGGTACCATACGAGAACGAGGAACATGGAGCGGCTCCTCACTCCACATAGCAGGTGTATCTGCCAGCCTCGTCATGTAGCACCTCCAGTGTACTCAACTATTTTCTCGAAAATGGAGAGACGTATCGATCTCCTTCCACCGTTAGAAACAATTTCGATACATTAGCTAAATTTCCTTTGCAGCAATATAAGACCTAAAATGCACCAATCGTAAACTGCCACAGCGACTACGTTCTTTACTGCAAATTTTTTAAAGTATACTAGGTGCTTTACATATTTACGAAGTATCACAATAATTGTGGGCAATAGCGAAAAGAAAACCAGTTCACTGTCAGGCTATGGTATGGGACTATAAAATGTGAAAAAATCAGTTTCTTTTTACCAAATAGTTTTGTTAGAATGGAACGAGGATGACTGCGTAGCAGAGAACATACGTGTATTTAAAAACCGTGGTCTTTAATCTTTTCCGCAAAAAAAAGCGTTGCTCAGAAACTAAGCAGACATACGGACATAAATTTGCTTCATTTACATATAACAAACTTTTTGCGACGGACATCAGAAGATTCGAAATTTCTATTGTACAATATAACTGCGTGGAGCGACCAGCACTCCATATTCTACAGGCCAATAGACAAGAGATACATGTTGGTGTAATACTGCTGTTGCCGCTATGTGAACCAGCTTAGTCGCTTGAACTACGTTTCTGCGCGTTCCGCCAACGGGGGTTGCTTCTGCGCCGTATCGTGTGTCGCCTTGTATTTTAATCCCATATAGAGCTACTTTTACTTTTTCTTCATTGCTTTAGCGCATGTGAGGTAGAGTGGGTGTGTGGTCAATTCGAGTGCATGAGATTTTATCCACACTCGTTTGTTTTAATGAGTATAAGGACGCTCATAACCTTGGCGTTGAGCGCTCATAAGCCGCAACCACACACACACACACACACACACACACACACACACACACTCGTGAGTCGCTTAGCGTATCGTACTGCCTTAGAGTGAACCGTGCCCCTTACCCCTTCAGTTGGCCACGCATAGAATTTCGACAGGAATGTAAAAATCACGAAAAGTCTTTTTCTTTACTGTTGCCTGTAAGCGAGATATTCGGGGGCTATATGTTTGTAAAATACTCATTTGTTTCTGTTTATTTGTTTATTGAAGGACCTTTCAGAAGTTGGTTTGAAGTACTCGGTAAAGGATACCAACGATAATATTGGCTGATAGGATTTTTATCCTCTGTGAGAGTGAGGGAGAGTTACGGTGCCTGTAAAATGCCAGAAATAGCCTACTGAGCGCGTAACGTAGAATCAGAGCAAACCAGAGGAAAACCAAAAACATCGAGAAACAGCAGAAAAGAGATTGACGCGAAAGCTTACAAAAATTTGGAAGCACGCAATAGGGAAGTGAAGGAAGAAAGGTAAAACATGATGAAGCAAGGAGGACATAAGAAGCACTTTAGCACAGAGTAAGAGTGGATTCTTCATGCTCGAAACTACGCGGAACGATACAGTTAGAAACGGGGAGGATATCGGCAGAACTGACAAGGAAAGGATAGCGAGGTAAACACAGAATGACAGGATATATGTTAAGGCACCGTGGTACTAGACAGAACTGTGAAAGCCAAAATGTGCAGGGGAACACAGCGATATGAATATTTACAGTATCTAAGTTGAGTGTAAGTGAGGCTCTGGGATAAAGAGGTTGGCACTGGGGAGGAAACTGTGGCAAGCTTGATTAAACCAGTGAGAAAGCTGACGATCAGAAAGGAATGCTAAAGTTATTGAGCCATACAACTAGATGTCACAAAAACAATTCACAAAATGCTGATAACAAACCACAAGCAACAGACTTTTACGACAGTATGCAGTCAATTGTAAACTGCAGAGTAGTCATGTAGATGTAGATTTAGAAGCATCACAGTACTGCGCAAGTACTGGAAGAGGGTTCATCGAAACAGCTTCACAATTCTCTATTATTCCAATCTCGTATAGCGCGCGGAAAGAACGAACACCTATGTCTTTCCGTACGAGCTCTGATTTCTACTATTTCATCACGGTGATCGTTTCCCCCTATGTAGGTCGGTGTCAACAAAATATTTTCGCATTCGGAGGAGAAAGTTAGTGATTGGAATTTCGTGAGAAGGTTCCGTCGCAATGTGAAACGCGTTTCTTTTAATGATGTCCAGCCCAAATCCTGTATCATTTCAGTGACATTCTCTCCCATATTTCGCGATAATACAAAACGTGCTGCCCTTCTTTGAACTTTTTCGATGTGCTCCGTCAGTCCTATCTGGTAGGGATCTCACACCGCGCAGCAGAGGACGGACAAGCGTAGTGTAGGCAATCTCCTTAGTAGATCTGTTACATTTTCTAAGTGTCTTGCCAATAAAACACAGTCTTTGGTTAGCTTCCCTACAACATTTTCTGTGTGTTCCTTCCAATTTAAGTGGTTCTTAATTGTAATTCCTAGGTATTTAGTTGAATTTACGGCCTCTAGATTTGACTGATTTATCGTGTAACCTATGTTTAACGAGTTCCTTTTAGCACTCGTGTGGATGAGCTCACACTTTTCGTTATTTAGGGTCAACTGCCAATTTTCGCGCCATTCAGATATCTTTTCTAAATCGTTTTGCAATTTGTTTTGATCTCCTGATGACTTTATTAGTCGATAAACGACAACGTCATCTGCGAACAGCTATTAGGACACCAGCAATAATCACAATTTTACTTAAAGAATATTCGTGCATGGAGAACAACTATCATTTTACTGACTGACTACTGCGAATTTTGAAATTTGTCCGCCACACTGAATACTCGACAATGTTCCGGAGTGTAACCGGTCTCGTTTACTTCCACTCCCGATAGTTCGAAGATGGCACGCCTGAAAATGTCTCGGAGGGATCCAGACGAAATATCGTACGTGGTACAAAACGAAGAGGGGCTCCACCTCCCGAAACATCATTGACTGACTGCTAATTATAATTACTTGACATTGTCAGGGTTGTAGGACGCGAAATTAAATATAGTCCTGTAGTCTTCTGCAGGAAAACCTTTTTACTTGCCAAGATAGCAAGGATGACTACATCGATTACTAGTTTCGACCAGTTAAATGGCCACCTTCAGATCACATAATAGGAAGCAGTGTCTGCATCGACTACTGAAGCTCGACGCTTAGTCACAATCATGTTTACAGTTCCAAACTCAATAACTTCTGACACAATATATGTGTGTTATCTATATACGCCGACTGAAGCAAGGAATGAAAATTTGTAGCAAAGCCAGGATTCGAACTTGGGTCTCCTGTTGAGCAGGCAGAAGCGCTAACCACTACACCACCTGGCACAGTGGCTTTGTGGAACTGCACGGATTGCCCAAGCACGCGTCTCTCCCGAATATAAATCCCCAGTCATATACATCATAGATGTCTGAGACTTGGATAGGCCTTTGGAACCATTCAGTTTCATTTGATTAAAGCACTTATGTCTGGGTTTCAGGCAAGATCTCCTGTTTCCTTCCATGCTGAAATGCTATTGCAATACAGTTGGAGAGTCTCTATAAAGCTGTTCGAGTTTAGGGGATTACCAGTGGGCTGCAGCGAGGAGGGAGGCGTGATAGGGACGTCCGTGCAGTGGTCAGCGAATCTGTCTAGTCAGCTGGAGACCACGGTTCGAATCCCAGCCTTTGTGCAAATTTTCATTCGTCGTTTCAGTCTACATATATACATCATAGATGCTTGGGACTTGAAAACGTCTCTGGAACTGTGTAGTTTCATTTGGTATATGTGTTAGAAACTAAACTCCGTCCGAACAGGTCTCGAAAGGCCCTAACGGTACTGATCGACCGTCGTGTCATCCTCAGCCTATACACGCCACTGGATGCGGCTACGGAGGGGCGTGAGGGGAGCACACCGCTCTCCCGGCAGTAATGAGTCTTCGTGACTGGAGTCGCTACTTCTCAATCAAGTAGCTCCTCGACTTGCCTCACAAGGGCTGAATGCACCCCGCTTGCCTACAGCGTTCGGCAGACTGGATGGTCACCCATCCAAGTGCTAGCCTAGCCCGACAGCGCTTAACTTCGATGATCCGATGGGAACCGATGTTACCACTGCGGCAAGGCCGTTGGAACGTGTTAGAAACGGTCTGCAATATTTCATTGCGTAACGTCACAGATAAATCATAGTCATATATAAGGAGCCATGTTGTTTCTTGACAGCATCGGTTGAAGCTATCCGGCTGATAGCACTACACAAGTTTCGTGTACAGCATTACAAACTTTGTTCTTTCCAGTCAAAAATCCAAAGCTGGGAGTGCGCAGACGAAATCCGAATTGAGAATGTTGGCGAGGGGATTTTCCCTCTGAAAAACCTTGTTAGAACAGCGGGCATTCTAGGGATCTTGTCAGTTGCCGAGGCATGAAATTGAAATTTTGTGTGCGTCTAACGAGGCAGGACCCGAATGAAGCTCGCGAGCTGCGTTGCAGCCACTCCTGTTGTACAGAAAAGTAATAATAAAGATCTGGAAAGGTTCAACATTCAGGAAGTTCAGATTGAGCTGGTGCGTTTCTGGCGCCAGTTTCCATCGATCGTCATTTTGATCTTTGAGTCGACTTTGATGCTTACTTGTCTTCTGCTCATCTTTGGCGGCGCGGATTTAACGGCAGCGCGTGCACTCTGCTGGGGAGGTGTGTCGGGATCGGCGGTGAACGAGAGTCACGTGGGACTCTGTCCGTAGGCAGGACGGCAAGAGGACGAGTCGGAAACGAAGAAGCGGGGCCAGCGGCTACGGCGTGTTGAGTCGTGAGGGCAGATCTACCGCCCATGGTGATTTGGTTTTGCTAGAGGTCGGAAGGACAAGCTCCTTCGAATCTGTTGTAAGCTACGCCGGCCGATGGAATTGGAGTCGCCGAGTTGCTTCGGTGGGTTGCGTGCGGCTGAACTGCATATGCCAGTGTACTAAAACTCCTTTGGAATTGTTTTAGTTGTTTATCACTTATCTCGGTGTCGTGACCAACTATCTTGACGGCAGTTGAGGAAGTGTGGCTACGCCCAACCAACAGACATGAAGCGTGGTTAAAGACGTAGCTAGAAGAGCAACGAGTAATAAGTCCGGCTCTGGTGTTTCAAGACACGCCGAGACACGTCCTCTATTCTACCTTGTAGTTAATTTGGTAGTTTGGCGTGTAAATGTGCGCCGAGATAATTCTTGTCATATTAACTATAGGGCATAATTTTTAGCGAACTTATTAATCAAACTGTAAGGACTGGCACAGGCCAAGTAACTCACGTAGGCTAATTTGTTTCTATTCAGTTGCATTGATCACCTGTGCTCTAGACACGATTGTGTAGTTTATGTCTTAGAATACTGTCTGCCGTTGATGTGTGTCGTGTTACAGATAATTGGCAGCGGTCGACGCGAGCATACTGGGATCAGAGCACCACTGGGGCAGAGAGATATTTAAGGCCCTGTCCTCTCCTTTACATCTTGGGTTATGTTGTCACTGTTGCGTGATTCCATCTTTCCGGTGGAGAATTATAGCATCTGAAGTTCAATTGCAGTGCAAAGTTGAGTATATTTCTATCTCATTTCCTGTCTCGTGGATCTCTCTTATTGATTTGAATCCTTGGTCTGCTCGCGTCTATCGCTAATTCACACGCAAATTGAAGCAACTTCATTTTAGGGGATATTGTCATATGGGCATGTTCTAGTTTTAATCATTCTAAGAATATTGTTGATTAATCAACTAAGTATATTTGAAAATTGGTTTGATCAAAATTAAAGTTTGTTTTAGTCATTTGTATATAGTTTTGTTTAGGAAAGTTGGCTAGCCAAACCTTAAAAGATCTGTGTTCTTACCCTTAATCTGTTCCTCAGCTGATTGGAAGTAATGAGAGTTCTGATGGGAACTGTATGGACATTTGTACTATTTAAGTAAAGCTTTACCTGAGTATATTTACATAGTCATATTCAAATTTAAAGTTTTATGGGTCTTATTCCGGTTAAAGAAATTTATTTGTTAATTGTCCAAGTGATCTGGCCTTGTAAGGTAGTCTCTTGTTTTATTGTGGTTGTGATTTTATAATGCTTTTGATAGTAATAAAATATGTTGCAACTACAACGGATTACTATTGTGATTTTGGTGCGTCACTACCATCACAAATTTCACAGATGTTAAATAGGGATAGATTTCGGACCATGATTCAAATTTTGGAAGGATTTCAAGTCGAAAGAACTAAGAAGACTGGAAGAGGCTGCACGGATGAACGGAAGCAACAGCACAGCGTCCGGAGTACTGGAGAAAGAGGAAACTTCAGACTATGAAGAAATGAAATTATAGCGTGAGCCTAAGTGATCAATTCGCAAATAAAAAAAATAATGAGGCCATATTCCAAAACTTTTCTGGTAGCCCTTGTTTTTTTCCCCATCTGTTATTGGCTGACTGCAGGGAGGAATTTCAGATCCTCCTGTTATACGTCAGAGCAGTCGTAACGTTCGTAACGGACATGTAGTAGGGAGTACCTGGGACTGCCTCCCGTTCGACTCCGGCAGATGGTCCGCCGCTCGTGGTCTCGCGGTCGCGTTCTCGCTTCCCGAGCACGAGGTTCCGGGTTCGATTCCCGGCGGGGTCAGGGATTTTCACCTGCCTCGAGATGATTGGGTGTTTGTGTTGTCCTCATAATTTCATCATCATTCATGAAAGTGGCGAGATTGGACTGAGCAAAGGTTGGCACTTGGTACGGGCGCTGATAACCGCGCAGTTGAGCGCCCCACGAACCAAACATCATCATCATCATCATCATCATCATCATCATCATCCGGCAGATAACCGGCGCAACAGGCTCTGTAAACTGCGGTGCCGGCGCTTAGGAGAGCGCTGCAGCCGACAGGAGGACCTATGGCAGCGAGGCAGCGCGGTTAATGACGGCTCCCCAAATCACATTAATCAAGGGACGAGGAAGCGGCGAAAAATTGTCGGTCGCCGTGTGACAGTTATTTAATTTCAGAAACAAAGTGTTGTTTGCTGAGGGCGCGAGGGGCGGGCCACGTAATTACCGGCGGGCAGTGCGCCGCGGGGGTCCGGCATTCCAGCTACCTCTCCAGTCCTCCAGGCTTCCAGCCGCCCCCTCTGACAGCGCTTCCGCACCCGGGATGCTGGGGCCGGCAGGCACATCTCTCTAGTGTGCTCTGCTTCGGGCGAATCGCGGCGATGAGAGCGGTCGTCGAACTGGCGCACCTGGGGTTGTCAGGTGTCTGGCTTTTCACCATCGTGTCCAGCCAGATTTGTACAAGCCCGGCCTGTCCATATTTTGTTAGGCTTTGTGGCGATTAAGTGGAGAACGCACAACAAAGGCCCATTCCAAGTTAATGACGCAAGCGCGGCGAATAAGTATAAGGAAGAATACACTATAAGGATAAGAGGGTGATCAGAGACACTCTGAAAAGCTTGTAAGAGTGTTGCACGGTAGGTAATTCTGAGAAATAATTGATAAGAAAAAATTCTGTACGTTCCGCCGCTTCCGAGGCAGTTAGCATTGAAGTTAGCCAGTCACGCTGTAAATAGGCTGTTTAGGTTTTTATGTTGGTGACGCCACGTAGCGCTCTATATGAAAATCAATGACTGTCATGTGTGAAGGCTGTGGTTGGTTTGCATTGTTGGAGTATATGCTATTGTAGTGTTGGGCAGTTCGCTGTTAACAGCGCGTAGCGTTGCGCAGTTGGAGGTGAGCCGCCAGCAGTGGTGGATGTAGCTCCCTACATGGCGGAGTTTTGAGAGCGGATGATCTGGACGTGTGTCCATCAGAGACAGTAAATTTGTAAGACTGGATGTCATGAACTGCTATATATATTATGACTTTTGAACACTATTAAGGTAAATACATTGTTTGTTCTCTACCAAAATCTTTCATTTGCTAACTATGCCTGTCAGTAGTTAGTGCCTTCAGTAGTTTGAATCTTTTATTTAGCTGGCAGTAGTGGCGCTCGCTGTATTGCAGTAGTTCGAGTAACGAAGATTTTTGTGAGGTAAGTGATTTGTGAAAGGTGTAGGTTAATATTAGTCAGGGCCATTCTTTTGTAGGGATTATTGAAAGTCAGATTGCGTTGCGCTAAAAATATTGTGTGTCAGCTTAGTTTTGATCAGAATAGGTAAAGAGCGAAATGTCTGAGTACGTTCAGTTCTGCTCAGCTGTTTTAAAATCAGATAACGTAAGATATTTATCAGCACAATAATTCATTAATTTTCCTAAGGGGACGTTCCAACGCAGTTCCGCGTGCGAATTCAAACGGCCCGCCAGAAACGGTGTAGCCAAACGTGTTTTTCGTTTGGTTTTCTAAAGCCGAAAATGAGAGCGATAAAAAAATTGGACATGGAACGGTAATGAGGATGGAACCCGATCCAAAGGCTGAGCAGTCTCGTGCGCTGTCCTCTGCACTATGAGAACAACTGACACTAATTGTATCTGCCGGGCCGTTTGGGCGCGCAACGGCATGATTAGCTAACTTCAATCCTCACTAACTCGGAAACGGCGCAAAGTAACCGATTTGTCTGTTGACACATCATAAACTACCCCGCAACACCCGTACAAGCTTTTCAGAGTGTTTCTGACCACCCTGTATAGATATACCAACGAATGCTAATCTGGAAAAGAAAAGTTTGATGACAGTAAAGTCTTTGATCGGTGGAAAAACTTCGCAAAATTTTTGAAAAAAGAGAAGACGGTAAAGATATTATGGCTCATGAAAAGTGGACAGCTTATTTCAAATCACATCGTAATGAAAAATTTTTTCGTAATTATATTGGCAGAATATTACTGTGCTATTCCAGGGCATAATGTCAACTCTTTTATAAACTCCCAACGCACAAACGAACGCAATAAACTGCAAACCCACACAGTCACGAAGATAATCTTGAGTAATTTAGAATTATTCCGTGAAGAGTTCCGCGAAATGATTTACAGGAAATATAACGTTCTTCCTAAAGTGGTTTCAAGTGATATATATTAATATTTTATTATTAAAAAATTGCAACATGTAGCCATACTCACAAATTTGTTTCCGATGGAATATAAAATGATTCGTTCCACATCATTACGATTTATTGTGCAAAATGGTCCATGGAATATGTAACTAGCTAACTAACTACCTACTTAACTGGATATTATTGTTATTTATTTATAAATCTAACTGAAATGACTAAAGTTATTACATTTCTATTTCTTTTTCTGTTCAAATGGTTCAAATGGCTCTGAGCAGTATGGGACTTAACTTCCGAGGTGATCAGTCCCCTAGAACTTAGAACTACTTAAACCTAAGTAACATAAGGACATCACACACATCCATGCCCGAGGCAGGATTCGAACCTGCGACCGTAGCGGTCGCGCGGTTCCAGACTGTAGCGCCTAGAACCGCTCGGTCACTCCGGCCGGCCACTTTTTCTGTCCCAGAAGAGTAGATAAGTGTTTGTTTTGGTTAATGAAGAACTTCTTTATTTTGACATGTGATTATCTTAGGAAGTAGACTGAGCAGTTAAAAAAAATTAAGCACTTGGTAGCTATCACAACTGCCAAGTTATTAGGTTTACTGATTTTTTTAAGATTAAGCACGTTTACGTTTCATATCGCTAAAACAGATTGTAGGCCTAATTGATTATTAATAGACTACTGAAGATGTCCAGTGACCCTATTTCTGTTTAAAATAGGTACTTCGGCTTTTAGACCAAAATGTTCACCTAAATATTAAACCGAGTCTGGCTTTTCTGTTTTTGGACATGGAAACCCCAGACGCACACAACGATACTTGGTCCAGAACGACGAAGTTAAGGGCATTTACGCTTGAAAGAAGGCGATGTCGTCGATTCGCTGTTATCCTTGCGTCCAATAGGGCTGCCGCAAAAATAAGTTGAGCGACTTTGTGCTCAATACTTGCACCTTCTTGCAGTTCGTAATAGCCTTACCACTTTTGTGATCACATCGCAATTGTCATTCGACATTGTTTCTTAAAATATAAGTATGTACACAGAAAAAACCAAGTACAGGATGAACATGAATCACATCAGTTACGCCATGAGTCGCATTTGTCGTCTGGACGGCGATGTGACAACGCCGATCAGAACACAAAGCGCGGCAAAGCTCCTCTCTCTGGTTGGCTGTTGCTATGGTAGCTATCCTGTGAACAAGTAGCTGTCAGTCACCTCATTATTCCGATCAGTGCGTATAGGCCTATACCGATAACGTCAGTCTGTTGTAGTATTTTGACACAGGTTTTACGCACGCGTTTTATGACCTCCCTGGAGGCCCAAAATCTCTTCTGTTGGAATCAATACGCATTCAACAAACAACGATCCTGTGAAACCCAGCTCGCCGTGTTTGTCCACCAGACGAAGAAGACAGTAGATACTGGAACTCAGCTTGATGCCGTGTTTCTTTGACTTCCGTGAGGCGTTTGACTTGTTTCTGCACTGCGGCCTAATGAATAAAATACAAGTGTACGGAATATCGGACTAGGTTTGTGACTGGACTGAAGAGCTACAGCAAATGGAACAGATGCCGCTCTTAACTGGGAGAAATCTTCAGAGCTAAGGAGAAACTCATATGTGCTCTGAAGGACTCTTATCTGACCATTAGTAGTCGCAATGTCAGTCCAAAAAGTGTGGAGACTGGAGTAATAAAAAATTAAAAAAATAGGATTGTCGTTTTAACGCTTGAGATGTTCTACATAGTTTCCCTCCACTTGAGTACAACGCACAGAACATTCACAAAGCCGTGTGAAACAGTCAGAAAAGTCCTAGCGTGGGATGTTGTTCAACTCGTGTGTCGTATTGGCTTGAAAGTCGGTTATGTAGTAAAAGCATTGACCCTTCACGTAAATTGGTAGACTTTGTCGCTTTTTGGTAGGTTCACAACTGTCTGTTTGAATACATATCTGCTGTTTACAGTTGTTATAAGGGTCGTTCCGAAAGAAATGCCTCCTATTTTTTTGTGGATTATTTGGATGTCCGCGCCAGGTATCGTTGGTGTAGTACTAATGCTTGAACCTTCCTCTTTCATTTTGCACGTGGTTCCGCTGTTCTGCGGTAGCAGACACAAGCAGAGGAGTGTTCCAAAATGGAGTCTTATATAGACGCGCGTATAAAACTGCTGAGGAAATTGCGCAGACTGAAATCTATCGACGCTTGCTAAAGGTGAATGTGGACGATTCAATAGATGTGAGCAATGTGAGGCGATGGGCAAGGCAGTTTCAAGGTGGTGAAGGGGGTTTGCATGACAAGCCACGGCACGGTCGACCCTGCACAGCTGTCAGCCCTCACGATGAAGAGCGTCTTGATCAACTCATCCAGCTGATCAGTGGATAACGACCAGAGAATTATGTGCACAGCTAAAAGTCGGCTGTAATGCCTCGGAAACAATGTTGGAACATCTCGGTTATCGCAAAGTCTGTGCGAGATGGCTTCCGAAGATGTTTACAGAAGAACAAAAAACTCAACGTATGGAAATTTGTCGGGATCTGCTGGACCAATATGCTAGATTTAAGAAAAATGAAAGAGAGTTGTATACATGGAAGAGACCTGTAGAGACCAGAAGATTTCAGAATGATTATGTAATGATAAGGAGATACAAAACTGGCGTTCTACAGATCGGAGCGAGGACTGTCAGATCACTTAGTCGGGCAGGTAGGTTAGAAAATTTAAAAAAGGAAATGAGTAGATTAAAGTTAGAAATAATGGGAATCAGTGAAGTGGAAGTGGCAGGAGGAACAGAACTTCTGGTCAGGTGAATACAGGGTTATAAATACAAAATCAACTAGGGGTACTGAAGGGGTAGGTTTAATAATGAATAACAAAGTAGGAACACAGTATAGTGAACGCATTATTGTAGGCAAAATAGACACGAAGCCCACAACTACCACAGTATGTTTAATAACGAATAGCAAAGTAGGAACAGAATAGTGAATGCATTATTGTGAGCAAGATAGACACGAAGCCCTCAACTACCACAGTTATACAAGTTTATATGCTAACTAGCTCCTCAGATGAGGAGGAGATTGAGGAAATGTATGATGAGATAAAATAAATTATTAAGGTAGACGACGGAGACGACAATTTAATAGTCATGGAGACTGGAATTCCAGAGTAGGGAAAGAGAGAGAGGAAAAAGTGGTAAGTGAATTTTGAATGGGGGTAAGGAATGAAAGAGGAAGCCGACTGGTAGAATTTTGCACAGAGCGTAACTTAATCATAGCTAACACCTGGTTTAAGAATCATGAAAGAAGGTTTTGTACGTGGAAGAGGCCTGGAGACGCTGGAAGGATACAGATAGATCATACAATGGTAAGGCAGAGATTTAGGAACCAGGTTTTAAATTGTAAGACATTTCCAGGGGCAGATGTGAGCTCTGATCACAATCTATTGGTTACGAACTTTAGATTAAAACTGAAGAAACTGAAAAACGTGGAAATTTAAGGAGATGGGACCTGGATAAACTGAAAGAACCAGAGGTTGTAGAGAATTTCAGAGAGAGCATTAGGGAATGGTTGACAAGAACTGGGAAAAGAAATACAGAAGAAGAAGAATGGGCAGCTTTGAGAGATGAAATAGTGAAGGCAGTAGAGGATCAAATAGGTACAAAGACGAGGGCTAGTAGAAATCCTTGGTCAACAGAAGAGATATTGAATTTAATTGATGAAAGGAGGAAACATAAAAATGCCGTAAATGAAGCAGGCCAAAGGGAACACAAACCTCTAAAAACGAGCTTGACAAGGAGTGCAAAATGGCTAAGTAGGAATGTCTAGAGGACAAATGTAAGGATTTAGAAGCATATATCACTAGGGGAAAGATAGATGCCCCCTAAAGAAAAATTCAAGAGACCTTTGGAGAAAAGAGAACGACCTGTATGAATATAAAGAGCTCAGGTGGAAAAACAGTCCTAAGCAAAGAAGGAAAAGCAGAAAGGAGGGAAGAGTATACAGGGTCGTCCATTGATAGTGACCGGGCCAAATATCTCACGAAATAAGCAACAAACGAAAAAACTACAAAGAACGTAACACGTCTAGCTTGAAGGGGGAACCCAGATGGCGCTATGGTGGCCCGCTAGATGGCGCTGCCATAGGTCAAACGGATATCAACTGCGTTTTTTTTTAATAGGAATCCCCATTTTTTATCACATATTCGTGTAGTACGTAAAGAAATATGAATGTTTTAGTTGGACCACTTTTTTCGCTTTGTGATAGATGGCGCTGTAATAGTCACAAACGTATAAGTACGTGGTATCACGTAAAATTCCACCAGTGCGGACGGTATTTGCTTCGTGATACATTACCTGTGTTATAATGGACCGTTTACCAATTGCGGTAAAGGTCGATATCGTGTTGATGTATGGCTAATGTGATCAAAATGACCAACGGGTGTGTGCTACGTATGCTGCTCGGTATCCTGGACGACATCATCCAAGTGTCCCCACCGTTCGCCGGATAGTTACGTTTAAGGAAACAGGAAGTGTTCAGCGATATGTGAAACGTCAACCACGACCTGCAACAAATTATGATGTCGAAGTAGGTGTTTTAGCTGCAGTCGCGGCTAATCCGCACAACAGTAGCAGACAAATTGCGCGAGAATCGGGAATCTCAAAAACGTCGGTGTCGAGAACATTACATCAACATCGATTGCACCCGTACCATGTTTCTATGCACCAGGAATTGCATGGCTACGACTTTGAATGTCGTGTACAGTTCTGCCACCGGGCACAAGAGAAATTACGGGACGACACAGATTTTTTGCACGCGTTCTATTTAGCGACGCAGGGTCATTCACCAACAGCGGTAACGTAAACCGGCATAATATGCACTATTGGGCAACGGAAAATCCACGATGGCTGAGACAAGTGGAACATCAGCGACCTTGGAGGGTTTATGTATGTTGCGACATTATGGGAGGAAGGATAACTGGCCCCGATTTTATCGATGACAATCTAAATGGTGCAATGCATGCTGATTTCCTACGTAATGTTCTACCAATGTTACTACAAGATGTTTCACCGCATGACAGAATGGCGATGTACTTCCAACATGATGGATGTCCGGCACATAGCTCGCGTGCGGTTGAAGCGGTATTGAATAGCATATTTCATAAGAGGTGGATTGGTCGTCGAAGCACCATACCATGGCCCGCACGTTCACCGGATTCGACGTCCCCGGATTTCTTTCTGTGGAGAAAGTTGAAGGATATTTGCTATCGTGATCCACCGAGACGCCTGACAACATGCGCCAGCCCATTGTCTATGCGAAAGTTACGGAAGGCGAACTACTCGCTGTTGAGAGGAATGTCGTTACACGTATTGCCAAACGCATTGAGGTTGACGGACATTATTTTGAGCATATATTGCATTAATGTGGTATTTACAGGTAATTACGCTGTAACAGCATGCGGTCTCAGAAATAAGTTCACAAAGATACATGTTTCACACTGGAACAACCGATATAAAAAGTTCAAACGTACCTACGTTCTGTATTTTAATTGAAAAACCTACCTGTTACCAACTGTTCGTCTAAAATTGTGAGCCATATGTTTGTGACTATTACAGCCCCATCTATCACAAAGCGAAAAAAGTGGTCCAACTACAACATTCATATTTCTTTACGTACTACACGAATATGTAATAAAAATGGGGGTTCCTATTTAAAAAAAAAACGCAGTTGATATCGGTTTGACCTATGGCAGCGCCATCTAGCGGGCCAACCATAGCGCCATCTGGTTCCCCCTTCAAGCTAGACAAGTTTCGTTCTTTTTAGTTTTTTCGTTTGTTGCTTATTTCGTGAGATATTTGGCCCAGTCACGATCAATGGACCACCCTGTATAGAGGGTCTGTACAAGGGCGATTTACTTGAGGGCAATATTATGGAAATGGAAGAGGACGTAGGAGAAGATGAAATGGGAGGTATGATACTGCGTGAAGAATTCGACAGAGCACTGAAAGACCTAATTCGAAACAAGGCCCCGGGAGTAGACAACATTCCGTTAGAGCTACTGATAGCCTTGGGAGAGCCAGCCCTGACAAAACTCTACTATCTGTTGAGCAAGATGTATGAGACAGGCGGAGTCCCTATGACTTCAAGAAAAATGTAGTAATTCCAATTCCAAAGAAAGTATATGCTGACAGGTGTGCGAGCGGTTCTAGGCGCTACAGTCTGGAACCGCGCGACCGCTACGGTCGCAGGTTCGAATCCTGCCTCCGGCATGGATGTGTGTGATGTCCTTAGGTTAGTTATGTTTGAGTAGTCCCCTAGTGCTCAGAGCTATTCGAATCATTTTTTGACAGGTGTGAAAACTGCCGAACTATCAATTTAATAAGTCACGGCTGCAATATACTGACACGAACTCTTTACAGAAAAGCGGAAAGACTGGTAGAAGCCGACCTCGGGGAAGATCAGTTTGAATTTCTGGGAACTGTAGGAACACGCGAGGCAATCTTGGCCGTACGACTTTTCCTAGAAAATAGGTTAAGGAAAGGCAAACCTACGTTTAAAACATTTGGACTTGGAAGAACGGAATGGATGGTGTGTTGAAAGGAGGGTGTAAGATGAACATCAACAAAAACAGAACGAGCGTAGTGGAATTAAATCAGGTGATTCCGAGGGAATCAGTTTAAGAAATGGGACAATTAAAGTAGTAGATGAGTTTTGCTGTTTAGGCAGAAAAAAAAAGAACACGATGACGGTCGAGGTAGAGAGGATAGAAAATGTAGACTGGCGATGGTAAGAAAAGCGTCTCTGAAGAAGAGAAATTTGCTGACATCGAGTATAGATTTAAGTGTCAGGAAGTCTTTTTTGAAAGAAACCATGTGTGGCAGTGAAACAAGAGCGATAAAGAGTTAACGCAAAGAGAGAATAGAAGGTTTTGAAATGTGGTGCTATGGAAGAGTATTGAAGATTAGATGGGGAGATTATGTAAATAATGAGGTAATGAATAGAATTGGAGAGAAACGGAGTTTGTGGTACAACCTGACTAGAAAAAGGGATCGGCTGGTAGGACACATTCTGAGACATGAAGGGAATACCAGTTTAGTACTGGAGAGAAGTGTGTGTGTGTGGGGGGTAAAAAAAGTCGTAGAGGGAGACCAAGAGATGAATACGGTAAGCAGATTAAGAAGAATGTAGGTTGCAGTAGTTATTTGGAGATGAAGAGATCTGCACAGGATAGAGTACCATGAGAAAAAGAATGAATAATCAACGAAAGGATAACGTTCTCACGCCCGGGTTCCCGGGTTCGATTCCCGGCGGGGTCAGGGATTTTCTCTGCCTCGTGATGGCTGGGTGTTGTGTGCTGTCCTTAGGTTAGTAGGTTTAAGTAGTTCTAGGTTCTAGGGGACTTATGACCACAGCAGTTGAGTCCCATAGTGCTCAGAGCCATTTGAACCATTTGATAACGTTCTACGAGTCGGGGCGTGGAATGTCAGAAGCTTGAACGTGGTAGGGAAACCAGAAAATCTGAAAAGGGAAATGCAAAGGCTCAATCTAGATATAGTAGGGGTCAGTGAAGTGAAGTGGAAGGAAGACAAGGATTTCTGGTCAGATGAGTATCGGGTAATATCAACAGCAGCAGGAAATGGTATAACAGGTGTAGGATTCGTTATGAATAGGAAGGTAGGGCAGAGGGTGTGTTACTGTGAACAGTTCAGTGACCGGGTTGTTCTAATCAGAATCGACAGCAGACCAACACCGACAACGATAGTTCAGGTATACATGCCGACGTCGCAAGCTGAAGATGAACAGATAGAGAAAGTGTATGAGGATGTTGAAAGGGTAATGCAGTATGTAAAGGGTGACGAAAATCTAATAGTCATGGGCGACTGGAATGCAGTTGTAGGGGAAGGAGTAGAAGAAAAGGTTACAGGAGAATATGGGCTTGGGACGAGGAATGAAAGAGGAGAAAGACTAATTGAGTTCTGTAACAAGTTTCAGCTAGTAATAGCGAATACCCTGTTCAAGAATCACAAGAGGAGGAGGTATACTTGGAAAAGGCCGGGAGATACGGGAAGATTTCAGTTAGATTACATCATGGTCAGACAGAGATTCCGAAATCAGATGCTGGATTGTAAGGCGTACCCAGGAGCAGATATAGACTCAGATCACAATATAGTAGTGATGAAGAGTAGGCTGAAGTTCAAGACATTAGTCAGGAAGAATCAATACGCAAAGAAGTGGGATACGGAAGTACTAAGGAATGACGAGATACGTTTGAAGTTCTCTAACGCTATAGATACAGCAATAAGGAATAGCGCAGTAGGCAGTACAGTTGAAGAGGAATGGACATCTCTAAAAAGGGCCATCACAAAAGTTGGTAAGGAAAACATAGGTACAAAGAAGGTAGCTGCGAAGAAACTATGGGTAACAGAAGAAATACTTCAGTTGATTGATGAAAGGAGGAAGTACAAACATGTTCCGGGAAAATCAGGAATACAGAAATACAAGTCGCTGAGGAATGAAATAAATAGGAAGTGCAGGGAAGCTAAGACGAAATGGCTGCAGGAAAAATGTGAAGACATCGAAAAAGATATGATTGTCGGAAGGACAGACTCAGCATACAGGAAAGTCAGAACAACCTTTGGTGACATTAAAAGCAACGGTGGTAACATTAAGAGTGGAACGGGAATTGCACTGTTAAATGCAGAGGAGAGAGGAGATTGGTGGAAAGAATACATTGAAAGCCTCTATGAGGGTGAAGATTTGTCTGATGTGATAGAAGAAGAAACAGGAGTCGATTTAGAAGAGATAGGGGATCCAGTATTAGAGTCGGAATTTAAAAGAGCTTTGGAGGACTTACGGTCAAATAAGGCAGAAGGGATAGATAACATTCCATCAGAATTTCTAAAATCATTGGGGGAAGTGGCAACAAAACGACTATTCACGTTGGTGTGTAGAATATATGACTCTGGCGACATACCATCTGACTTTCGGAAAAGCATCATCCACACAATTCCGAAGAAGGCAAGAGCTGACAAGAGCGAGAATTATCGCACAATCAGCTTAACAGCTCATGCATCGAAGCTGCTTACAAGAATAATATACAGAAGAATGGAAAAGAAAATTGAGAATGCGCTAGGTGACGATCAGTTTGGCTTTAGGAAAAGTAAAGGGACGAGAGAGGCAATTCTGACGTTACGGCTAATAATGGAAGCAAGGCTAAAGAAAAATCAAGACACTTTCATAGGATTTGTCGACCTGGAAAAAGCGTTCGACAATATAAAATGGTGCAAGCTGTTCGAGATTGCCGGCCGCGGTGGTCTAGCGGTTCTAGGCGCTCAGTCCGGAACCGCGCGACTGCTACGGTCGCAGGTTCGAATCCTGCCTCGGGCATGGTTGTATGTGATGTCCTTAGGTTAGGTAGGTTTAAGTAGTTCTAAGTTCTAGGGGACTGATGACCACAGATGTTAAGTCCCATAGTGCTCAGAGCCATTTGAACCATTTTTTTGTTCGAGATTCTGAAAAAAGTAGGGGTAAGCTATAGGGAGAGACGGGTCATATACAATATGTACAACAACCAAGAGGGAATAATAAGAGTGGACGATCAAGAACGAAGTGCTCGTATTAAGAAGGGTGTAAGACAAGGCTGTAGCCATTCGCCCCTACTCTTCAATCTGTACATCGAGGAAGCAATGATGGAAATAAAAGAAAGGTTCAGGAGTGGAATTAAAATACAAGGTGAAAGGATATCAATGATACGATTCGCTGATGACATTGCTATCCTGAGTGAAAGTGAAGAAGAATTAAATGATCTGCTGAACGTAATGAACAGTCTAATGAGTACACAGTATGGTTTGAGAGTAAATCGGAGAAAGACTAAGGTAATGAGAAGTAGTAGAAATGAGAACAGCGAGAAACTTAACATCAGGATTGATGGTCACGAAGTCAATGAAGTTAAGGAATTCTGCTACCTAGGCAGTAAAATAACCAATGACGGACGGAGCAAGGAGGACATCAAAAGCAGACTCGCTATGGCAGAAAAGGCATTTCTGGCCAAGAGAAGTCTACTAATATCAAATGCCGGCCTTAATTTGAGGAATAAATTTCTGAGGATGTACGTCTGGAGTACAGCATTGTATGGTAGTGAAACATGGATTGTGGGAAAACCGGAACAGAAGAGAATCGAAGCATTTGAGATGTGGTGCTATAGACGAATGTTGAAAATTAGGTGGGCTGATAAGGTAAGGAATGAGGAGGTTCTACGCAGAATCGGAGAGGAAAGGAATATGTGGAAAACACTGTTAAGAAGAAGGGACAGGATGATAGGACATCTGCTAAGACATGAGGGAATGACTTCCATGGTACTAGAGGGAGCTGCAGAGGGCAAAAACTATAGAGGAAGATAGAGATTGGAATACGTCGAGCAAATAATTGAGGACGTAGGTTGCAAGTGCTACTCTGAGATGAAGAGGTTAGCACAGGAAAGGAATTCGTGGTGCATCAAACCAGTCAGTAGACTGATGACCAAAAGAGTAGCAATCTGAAGACCACAATAACAACAACAAAACAGAGGCCGGTTGCTGTGTGTCTTAAATACTGTAATACATATAGTCCATAACTACGGAGCTGAGTAACCAGTGAAATGGAAAAGTTAATGTTAATTGCTACTTAGTTTCAGGGTTATAGCTGTAAACCCAAATCTTGTTATCGGTGGCGACCTGTGAAAATTTGGACCTCTTTAAGAAGGGAGGCTTCCGTACGATGTTGTTTCTGATAGTCTTCAAGCAGTTGTTGCACAAATTTCGCTGCAATCCTTCTGACAGAATACTTTCATATGCACCGCAACTTATTTCTAAAGTGCTGCAGAGGTCTTGGACGGTCCGTCAAGCATTTTTCAGAGTCAGATTCCTGACATTCTGAACTTTTTCTGGCGTGGTACCAGTTGACGGACGACAGGAACCATTCGCAACACCTGCCGATGTTCGTCCACTTTCGAAAACCTTATACTAGCATAAGTCAGCGTGTGATGTAGTCTTGGCTCAAAACCTTGCTTCAGTATTTTACCCTCTTTGAGAACAATCATCGGAAAATCGGAAACTCACGGAAACACGACAATGGAAATATGCCCACCAACCATCAACCAAACCACTGATTCTTGAAGGATGTGAGGGCGACACGATCCTCATTACCTCTCGATGTAACTCATCAACCGAAGCTAAGGTTTTACGAGCCTAGAACTGTGTAATACGAGTTATTGGCGGTGTTAACTCGAGAACGCCCCGCAGACGCCTCTTGGAGGAACTGCGGATGCTGATCACTGCTTCAGATATATTTACTTCTTAATGAAATTTGTCAAAAATAATATTGATCTGTATCGAATAAACAGCTCAGGTCAGGGAGTCAATACGAGGAATAAGAATAATCTACATAAAGATTAAAAGTCAATTACAATAGTCCAAAAGTGCGTCTGCTATTCAAGAAAAAACGTTTTCAATAACTTGCTAGCAGCCATAAAAAGTAGCTGCTAATACTAAGAGGAGCATAAAGGATTTATTGCTGCCTAAATGCTTTTACTCCGTTGATAACTGTCTCAGGAGAACCATTTGTGTTTATATTAATGATGATAATAATAATAATGTCTCAGCATTCTCCAAACAATTGGTTGCGAAATTCCTAGCTCGCGGCTGGCACGAGACGTCGATTTCTTTGAATTTCTGCGGAATGTCTATTCAACCTGTTCCTCATATGTTGATGGCCGCTAACTGCTTTTGCCTTTACGAAGACATCCTGTTTCGTTCAGCTTCCGTACCCAATCCCAAATGGATTCCCTGGTAGGTGGAACATTATTAAACTTGGACCTTAATTTCTGACGCACTACAGTTACGCATTGGCTGCTGCATAGCTCCATAACAAAAAACTACATCTTACGACGTTAAGTATTTCCTGACCGTCCCTCTGTGGAACAAGAAGTGTATCAAATCTATGTAGGTCTGCAGACTCTCGTGGCCAATGTCATTGAAGATGAAATCCTCTGCCTCTGCGGCAGATGATGGTTGAATTGATCGCTAAAGGAAAAATCTACTAATAGCAGTATTGCTGGCCCCTGTTTTGATCACAACCGAGGGAGAATCTTCCTACACTTGCGTCAGGGGCCTGAAGATGGCGCAGTAAGACGCTGAAACTGGTTGCCAAATAAAATAGGTTGGAAACTACTCGGCTGAAAGGTGTTTAATTTGATATCCTGTATCGAACAGCCGAGTCTCTAAAAAGATGGACATACAGTGTTTCTCAAAATGTTATCGTCATGTCGCAGAAGTGGCTTTGTGATAGGTTTTTGTATTCCTTGCAAATAGTGGATGCATATTTACTTTCTTGCTGGTTTACTTCTTGCCTTCCCGGCATTAGGAAACTAGAAACGCAGCCACTTCTTCAGCATAAGCGCGGGTAATCTCCCTTTTATAAGTGAACGCGGCACTGGTCCTTGACAGTGTTCACCTAAGCGTGTAAACCAGAATATCCTGAAGAAAATCCCCGCAGAGAGGTCGAAACGTTGATCGTGTGGAAGAAATTGAAGAGTAACATGAAGCGACCTAACATCCTAGAAGATTCTGCCTTCAATACAGAGGGGTCCAAAAAAATGTATCCACTGTTTAAAAGTCCGTAACTTGCAAACTAATTGACGGAGTTGTCTCATTTTTGGTGAAAGCGTAGCTTAAAGTCCAACTTAAAGATATCACTGTAGGTGTTAGAAATGGTCACCATTAACATCCACACACAAACGATGCAGCCGAACTGCAGCACGAGCTACTGACTGCAACGTGTTCTGTTGGATATTTGCACGTGAATGTACGATGAATTCTAGAAGTTCATCCAGCGTGCGTGGGGTTTGACGATAAACGACATCTTTTAGTGTTTTGAAGACAGCAAAGTGGAAGTGCTACATCCCACGATTGCTACACGCAATGAACGAGGACGACCCAGATCGTAGAATGGAGTACTGCGAGTGGTTTACTAACATGGTGCGCAACGATGAAGAGTTTGGAGAGATGATTGTGTGGTCTGACGAAGCACACTTCAAACTCAGTGGTACAGTAAATCGCCACAATTGCGTCTACTGGGCTGCCGAAAATCGGAACGTCCTTGTAGACAAAGCCGCGAATTTGCCAGGAGTAAATGTGTTGTGTGGGTTGTCTTACCGGGACTTGATTGGGCCATTCTTCTTTGACGGCACAGTTACCGGTGAGTAGTACCTTGAGAAGCTTCAGACATCCATTTTATCTGCCATCCGAGACTTGTATGGAGACGGAAGGGTTTACTTTCAACAAGATGGTGTCCCAGCCCACTACCAAAATCGTATTAGGACGTATCTCGACGAAAATCTACCAGGAAGATGAAGTGATATCAGGTGTTCCCCAGGGAAGCGTCCTGGGACCTCTGCAGTTCCTGATCTACATAAATGACCTGGGTGACAATCTGCGCAGTTCTCTTAGGTTGTTCGCAGATGATGCTGTAATTTACCGTCTAGTAAGGTCATCCGAAGACCAGTGTCAGTTGCAAAGCGATTTAGAAAAGCTTGCTGTATGGTGTGGCAGGTAGCAGTTGACGCTAAATAACGAAAAGTGTGAGGTAATCCACATGAGTTCCAAAAGAAATCCGTTGGAATTCGATCACTCGATAAATAGTACAATTCTCAAGGCTGTCACTTCAACTAAGTACCTGGGTGTTAAAATTACGAACAACTTCAGTTGGAAAGACCACATAGATAATATTGTGGGGAAGGCGAGCCAAAGGTTGCGTTTCATTGGCAGGACACTTAGAAGATGCAAGTCCACTAAAGAGACAGCTTACACTACACTCGTTCGCCCTCTGTTAGAATATTGCTGCGCGGTGTGGGATCCTTACCAGGTGGGATAGACGGAGGACATCGAAAGGGTGCAAAAAAGGGCAGCTCGTTTTGTATTATCGCGTAATAGGGGAGAGAGTGTGGCAGATATGATACGCGAGTTGGGATGGAAGTCATTAAAGCGAAGACGTTTTTCGTCGCGGCGAGATCTATTTACGAAGTTTCAGTCACCAACTTTCTCTTCCGAATGCGAAAATATTTTGTTGAGCCCAACCTACATAGGTAGGAATGATAATCAAAATAAAATAAGAGAAATCAGAGCTCGAACAGAAAGGTTTAGGTGTTCGTTTTTCCCGCGCGCTGTTCGGGAGTGGAATGGTAGAGAGATAGTATGATTGTGGTTCGATGAACCGTCTGCCAAGCGCTTAAATGTGAATTGCAGAGTAATCATGTAGATGTAGATGTAGATGTAGGCTGTAGAGGTGCTGAGGAGTATCCACCACGTTCCCCAGACCTAACTCCTCTGGACTTTTACCTGTGGAGAACACTAAAGGACGTCGTTTATCGATAAAAGCCACGCACATTGGGGGAACTTCGAGAATCCATCGTACATTCATGTGCAAATATCCAACTGAACACGCTGCAGTCAGTAGTTCGTGCTGCAGTTCGGCTGCATCATTTGTGTGTGGATGTTAATGGCGACCATTTCAAACACCTACAGTGATATTTTTAAGTTGGACTTTAAGCAACACTTTCACCAAAAATGAGACAACTCCTTCAATTAGTTTGCAAGTTATGGACTTTTAAACAGTGGATAATTTTTTTTATACCCCTCTGTATTTAGCCTAGTCTAATGATATGATATGCAGCTTTACTGTATGATTAAATGATGATGGCGTCCTCTTGGGTAAAATATTCCGGAGGTAAAATAGTCCCCCATTCGGATCTCCGGGCGGGGACTACTCAGGAGGACGTCGTTATCAGGAGAAAGAAAACTGGCGTTCTACGGATCGGAGCGTGGAATGTCGGATCCCTTAATCGGGTAGGTAGGTTAGAAAATTTAAAAAGGGAAATGGATAGGTTAAAGTTAGATATAGTGGGAATTAGTGAAGTTCGGTGGCAGGAGGAACAAGACTTTTGGTCAGGTGATTACAGGGTTATAAATACAAAATCAAATAGGGGTAATGCAGGAGTAGGTTTCATAATGAATAAAAAAATAGGAGTGCGGGTTACCTACTACAAACAGCATAGTGAACGCATTATTGTGGCCAAGATAGACATAAAGCCCATGCCTACTACAGTAGTACAAGTTTATATGCCAACTAGCTCTGCAGATGATGAAGAAATAGATGAAATGTATGACGAGATAAAAGAAATTATTCAGGTAGTGAAGGAAGACGAAAATTTAGTAGTCATGGATGACTGGATTTCGTCAGTAGGAAAAGGGAGAGAAGGAAACATAGTAGGTGAATATGGATTGGGGGGAAGAAATGAAAGAGGAAGCCGCCTTGTAGAATTTTGCACAGAGCATAACTTAATCATAGCTAACACTTGGTTCAAGAATCATAAAAGAAGGTTGTATACCTGGAAGAATCCTGGAGATACTAAAAGGTATCAGATAGATTATATAATGGTAAGACAGAGATTTAGGAACCAGGTTTTAAATTGTAAGACATTTCCAGGGGCAGATGTGGATTCTGACCACATTCTATTGGTTATGAACTGCAGATTGAAACTGAAGAAACTGCAAAAAGGTGGGAATTTAAGGAGATGGGACCTGGATAAACTGAAAGAACCAGAGGTTGTAGAGAGTTTCAGGGAGAGCATAAGGGAACAATTGACAGGAATGGGGGAAAGAAATACAGTAGAAGAAGAATGGGTAGCTCTGAGGGATGAAGTAGTGAAGGCAGCAGAGGATCAAGTAGGTAAAAAGACGAGGGCTAATAGAAATCCTTGGGTAACAGAAGAAATATTGAATTTAATTGATGAAAGGAGAAAATATAAAAATGCAGTAAATGAAGCAGGCAAAAAGGAATACAAACGTCTCAAAAATGACATCGACAGGAAGTACAAAATGGCTAAGCAGGGATGGCTAGAGGACAAATGTAAGGATGTAGAGGCTTGTCTCACTAGGGGTAAGATAGATACTGCCTACAGGAAAATTAAAGAGACCTTTGGAGAGAAGAGAACCACTTGTATGAATATCAAGAGCTCAGATGGCAACCCAGTTCTAAGCAAAGAAGGGAAGGCAGAAAGGTGGAAGGAGTATATAGAGGGTTTATACAAGGGCGATGTACTTGAGGACAATATTATGGGAATGGAAGAGGATGTAGATGAAGACGAAATGGGAGATAAGATACTGCGTGAAGAGTTTGACAGAGCACTGAAAGACCTGAGTCGAAACAAGGCCCCGGGAGTAGACAACAAACATTCCATTAGAACTACTGATGGCCTCGGGAGAGCCAGTCATGACAAAACTCTACCATCTGGTGAGCACGATGTATGAGACAGGCGAAATACCCTCAGACTTCAAGAAGAATATAATAATTCCAATACCAAAGAAAGCAGGTGTTGACAGATGTGAAAATTACCGAACTATCAGTTTAATAAGACACAGCTGCAAAATACTAACGCGAATTCTTTACAGACGAATGGAAAAACTGGTAGAAGCGGACCTCGGGGAAGATCAGTTTGGATTCCGTAGAAATGTTGGAACACGTGAGGCAATACTGACCTTACGACTTATCTTAGAAGAAAGATTAAGAAAAGGCATACCTACATTTCTAGCATTTGTAGACTTAGAGAAAGCTTTTGACAATGTTAACTGGAATACTCTCAAATTCTGAAGGTGGCAGGGGTAAAATACAGGGAACGAAAGGCTATTTACAATTTGTACAGAAACCAGATGGCAGTTTATAAGAGTCGAGGGGCATGAAAGGGAAGGAGTGGTTGGGAAAGGAGTGAGACAGAGTTGTAGCTTCTCCCCGATGTTATTCAACCTGTATATTGAGCAAGCAGTAAAGGAAACAAAAGAAAAATTCGGAGTAGGTATTAAAATTCATGGAGAAGAAGTAGAAACTTTGAGGTTCGCCGACGACATTGTAATTCTGTCAGAGACAGCAAAGGACTTGGAAGAGCAGTTGAACGGAATGGACAGTGTCTTGAAAGGAGCATATAAGATGAACATCAACAAAAGCAAAACGAGGATAATGGAATGTAGTCAAATTAAGTCGGGTGATGCTGAGGGAATTAGATTAGGGAATGAGACACTTAAAGTAATAAAGGATTTTTGCTATTTAGGGAGTAAAATAACTGATGATGGTCGAAGTAGAGAGGATATAAAATGTAGACTGGCAGTGGCAAGGAAAGCGTTTCTCAAGAAGAGAAATTTGTTAACATCGAGTATAGATTTAAGTGTCAGGAAGTCGTTTCTGAAAGTATTTGTATGGAGTGTAGCCATGTATGGAAGTGAAACATGGACGATAACTAGTTTGGACAAGAAGAGAACAGAAGCTTTCGAAATGTGGTGCTACAGAAGAATGCTGAAGATAAGGTGGGTGGATCACGTAACTAATGAGGAGGTATTGAATAGGATTGGGGAGAAGTTCGTGGCACAACTTGACTAGAAGAAGGGATCGGTTGGTAGGACATGTTTTGAGGCATCAAGGGATCACAAATTTAGCATTGGAGGGCACCGTGGAGGGTAAAAATCGTAGAGGGAGACCAAGAGATGAATACACTAAGCCAGGGCTTCACAACATACGTGCTCGCGGAGCAAGCTGTGAGCAGCAAGGCGCGAGCAGGGAGCAGCGCGAGCACGCTACCCCCACTACCGGACCAGAGCGGAGAGTGGGGAGAGTCACGTGGTGCACACAACAGCTGGCGCCAGTCAATGTAAATCCGCGGCCTCCTGCAGGGATATCACTCACGAATTATTACTGCGACAAATGAAACAAATAAAGGAGAATGTACACTTGCCGCATAATTTTATTAGCTTAGTGTATGCCTCTACATTCGTATTAATTTGTGAACTATTACACAATAAAAGGTGTCACTGAAGTGTGGGATTCTGGTTATCTTGTACTTTTTGCCCTTTACAATTGCGTCTATGTTCGGACTAATTGTTCTTGTGCATCTTAGGCGCAGCGTGCAGTTTAAATTTCGATCAGACAATGCGTTTCTCAGGTGCATCTTGTTACATTTCATTGCAGTGAACAGTTGTTCACAAACATACGTGGAACCGAACATTGATATTATTGTAGCCGCCAGTTTGTGCAAACGAGGAAATCTATCCTGAGGGAAGTGTCTGTAGAATTCCAAAATGTTTTTCTTGTTCTGAAATTTGTCTCTGTATTCTCTGTCACACTGCGGGTCAATAATTTCTAGTTGCGGCTCAGGACGAATCTCTTCAATATTCGCTGAATATGGAGAGGAGAACAGATCAAAATCACTGTCTAGTGCTGTCAGATCTTGAAAGCGTTGATCAAATTCTTCCTTAAGGGCAACTAAACAATGTGAATAACGTTCACAGTCTTTGTGAACATCTTGCATGGATGATAATTTAGGAAAATGAGCTAGATTTCCTGTTTCCAGCTGACTCACCCAAAGTGTCAATTTCATTTTAAAAGCTCGTACTCGATCTATGAAATGAGTAATTAGCAGATCTTTACCTTGTAGTGAAATGTTCAAAGCATTCAGATGACTAGTTAAATCTGCTAAGAATGCGAGATCACATTTCCATGAAGGCTCTTTCAATTCAGAAACACACATGTTTTCAACATATTTATCTCATCTAATAAGCAAAAAACTCGATTTAATAATTCGCCACGACTAAGCCAGCGGACCTCGCTGTAATGAGGCAGGCTACCACACTGACTTTCAACGTCTTCAAGAAAGCTTCTAAATTGCCTGTGTTGTAGCCCATGCTTCCTTCTATAATTGGTTGTACGAACAACAACACTCATCACATTTTTTAGAGTGATACTCTTTGCACATAAGTTTTCCTGGTGGACACACAGTAAACGCCCCATATTTCATTCGGCACGGTCAGTTTTTGCATTTTCTCCTTCAACAGCGCAACGAAACCTGATTTTTTCCATGTAATCGATGGTGCACCGTCTGTAGACACTGAAACTAAAGAATTCCACGACAATCCTATATTTTCAATACTTTCTTCAATACTACTTAAAATATCACCTCCGGTTGTAGTGTTCTTCATGGCTACTACATCGAGGAGCTCCTCCCTCACATGAAGATCTCTTTTAACATCTCTAATAAATATGGCAAGCTACGCTGTTCCAGTGATATCAACACTTTCGTCCAGAGCTAGAGAATAAGCCATAAAATCTTTACAGATATTTGCAAGCTGGCTCTGGACGTCGTCTGCCATGTCCTGTATGCGACGCATAATGGTCATGTTAGATAATGGCACAAATCTAAACTGTTCAACTTGAGATGGACACAAATGTTCCGCTGCAACTACCAAACATTCTTTTATTAAATCGCCATCAATGAAGGGGCGCAGGGATTTTGCTAAAAGCAAAGCAATTTTCTAACTCACTCTGAGAGCTGCCTCAGTTGATTTTTCTTCGTCGTCCAGATCTTCTTCGGATAGCTTTCTTTTAAGTTTAATAACTTCCTGTGCACGATCTGGTCCATCACATTTTCCACTTCCGTAGTCTTTCGCGTGGTACGACATATAATGTCGCTGCAAATTAAATTTCCTAAAAGAATTCAGCGTTTTGTGACATACTAAACATTTTGCAAACACCATCTTTTTCTGTAAACAGATACAATTCCTCCCAACTGCGAAAGCATAGTTGGGGTTACACAACGGCGACTTGACATGATTGTTAACCAGCGAAATGACTGTTAGAGCTGATCGTAGTGCTTTAAACGTTACACAGTCGGCGCGATTTCAATAGGCACGCTGCGGCCCTATTCAAACGTGCGCGCGCATTTCCCCTCCCTCCCCTGCCACCCTTCTACGCGACCTTGCACCTGCTCGCGAGCAGGTGACTGAGCAGACGCGAGTACTCGTGCTCAAAACCGGCCAGTTGTTAAGCCCTGCACTAAGCAGATTCAGAAGGATGTAGGTTGCAGTAGGTACTGGGAGATGAAGAAGCTTGCACAGGATAGAGTAGCATGGAGAGCTGCATCAAACCAGTCTCAGGACTGAAGACCACAACAACAACAATGGTATCTCGGTGTACTCGTAACAACTTGAGCGCAAACTTCAAACTTCTGGAACTTTTGGACACCACATCGTACGTCGCAGGGCCACCGTCGCCACATGTAGGAGTGGAGCTGGCGGCCGGGTGAGTGAGGGGGCGACCGCACTCGGGGCTACTCGCGGTGCGGCCTGACAGGCCGGAGGCGGCGGTATCAGCCTCGGCGTCCGCCCCCGCGCCGCCCCCGGCCAGTAATTAGCGAGCAGCTCTCGCCACGTAATTGCAGCCGGCTGCCTCTCCTTCCGCTCGCTCGGCGCGGCTCGACTGGGTTCGACTCAGCTCAGCTTTCCGCTTTCCTTTCCTTTCCGGCGGGCCGCACCTGTCACGGGCGACAACTCTCGCAGGAAATTACAGCCGCGCCGGAAGGGGCGTGTGCTACACGGCGCCCCGCGGTAGTGATGACGGGGGTGACGGGAGGCGGGAGGGAGCAGGTAGATAGGGTAGCCGAGCGGGGACGGGGCGCCACTTGAGGCTCTGGCGGCGGCGAGAGGGCAGCGCCGCGCTGCCAGGCGGTGGCGAGGGGAGCTGCAAGTGGCAGCTGGCGTCTGCACTCCGCGCACAGTGAGTCTAACACGGACGTCTACACTGCGGCGTGTATTATTCTTACGCGTATCATCGTCACACCGTTGGATTTCCCTTCCTGCGGGTCGTAAACTATGCTCTGCCGAGTACAGTGGCGTACAACGTACATTTTGAACTTGCGATACCATCCCCTATTTCGACCCAATGCATTGTCAAAATGTCAGACTCTCAAAATGGTGGAGAACAGCAATCAGTTGTCCTTTCCTTTCAGCTTTTATAAAGGAAATCTACATTTCGACTAGTTTTGTAGTCTTCAACTAACTGTGACAGAGGCTCGAACAGGGGACTGGCGTACTAGGACATGCACTGATACTATGATATAGTGCACTGATAGTGACTAGGCACTAGCCGAAATCTAGATTTGTTCTGAAAGTCATATCACGGTCGCTGAGTGCAGCCACATTCATAATGGAAAGTAACTTACAAATGTCAGAGTTTAACACGGATCACAATACTTCACCGTGTATTTCTTCGCGTATTATCGTCAGATCATTGGATTTCCCTGCCTGCAGGTCGTAAACCACGCGCTACTTGGGTACAGTCGCATGCTACGTATATTTTTAACTTGTCGATACTATCCGACTGCTTCGATCCATGGCGTCGTCAAAATGCCAGACTCACGAGTGGCATACATCCCCCATTTTGATGACGTTCTGGGTCAAAGCAGGCCGGTGATAACGACCCGTTCAATATTTCCTGCATTTCAGTAATCTTGAAAATGTTCAAAAAGTAAATGCCCACCTGCATTCTTTGACCCAGAATGTGGTCAGACTGGGGGGTATGCACTGAGGTGACAAAAGGCATGAGATAGCGACATGCACGTATACAGATGGCGGTAGTGCTGCGTGCACGAGGTGTAAAAGGGCAGTGCAGTGCCAGAGGTGTCATTTGTACTCACAAGGGAACCTCCCCATCGCACCTCCCTCAGATTTAGCTATAAGTTGGAACAGTGGATAGGCCTTGAAAAACTGAACACAGATCAATAGAGAAAACAGGAAGAAGTTGTGTGGAACTATGAAAAAAATTAGCAAAATATACGAACTGAGAAGTCCACGTGCAACATAGGCAACTTCAAGGGTAATGTGCAGTCAGGAGCGCCGTGGACCTGTGGTTAGCATGAGCAGCTGCGGAATGAGAAGTCCATGGTTCAAGTCCTCCCCCGAGTGAAAAATTTACTTTCTTTATTTTCGCAAACTTATGATCTGTCCGTTCGTTCATTGACGTCTCTGTTCACTGTAATAAGTTTAGTGTTTGTGTTTTGCGATCGCACCGCAAAACCGTGCGATTAGTAGACGAAAGGATGTGCCTCTCCAATGGGAACTGAAAACATTTGATCGCAAGGTCATAGCTCAACCGATTCCTCCACAGGAAAACACGTCTGATATATTCTATACGATACTGTTGACGGCATGTGCGTCACATGACAGTAATATGTTGTCGACCCACCTAACTTGTACACTTGGCGAATGGGTAAAAAGATTCTTCTGCCTTGCCCGATTTAGGTTTTCTTGTGGATGTGATAATCACTCCCAAAAAAGTGATCGCATCGAACGGACAGACGGACAGATAATAATTGCCTGAAAACAAAAAAATGAAAATTTTCAGTCGAGGGAAGACGTGAACCAAGGACCTCTCACTGCACAGATGCTCACGCTAACCACAAGACCACGACACTCCTGACTGCAAGTTACCCTTGAAGTTGCATATGTTGCACGTGGACTACTCAGTTCGTATATTTTGCTAATTTTTTTCATAGTTCCACACAACTTCTTCCTGTTTTCTCGACTGATCTGTGTTCAGTTTTTCAAGGCCTATTCACTCTGCCAACTTATAACTAAATCTGAAGGGGTGCGATGTGGAGGTTCCCTTGTCAGGGGATTTATGTGAAAAAGTTTCCGCCTTGTGTCAGGGTCCAGCTCTCGGCTGAAAGTCATCAACAGACTGTCAAATTAAGTGTTTATCTTTTCCTGCGTTTACCTCGTAGTATTTTTCTTAAATTACGTACTTGTTTTTCTGTTTAAGAGGTTTAATCTCGCGTTTTTGTAAGTGTGAATTCATTCAGTCTGTAGCGCAATTGTTGCTAATTTGTTTTGTTCTGAAGGCAACCATCCGTTCGTTTAGTAAGCCAGTCAGTCAGGCTCCAGCTCTCGGCTGATATACGTCCACAGAGCTGCAAGTTAAGTGTAGATGTAGAGACCGCACGATTGAAATTAAGGGACTTTCAACGCGGAATGGTAGTTGGAGCTAGACGCATGGGACATTCAGTTTCGGAAATCGTTAGGGACCTCAATATTCTGAAATCCACAGTGTCAAGAGAGTGCCGAAAATACCATATTTCAGGCATTACCTCTCCCCACAGACTACGCAGTGGCTGATGGCCCCACTAAACATCTGAGAGCAGTGGTGTTTGCTTAGTGTTGTCAGTGCTAACAGACAACAAAGACAGTCTGAACTAACCGCAGAAATCAATGTCGGACGTGCGATGAACATATCTGTTAGGACAGTGCGGTGAAATTTGGCGTTAACAGGCTATGGCAGCAGACGAACGACGCAAGGACCTTTACTAATCGTAGCAGCACGACATCGCCTGCAGCGCATCTTCAGGGCTCGTGACAATATAGGTTGGACTCTAGACGACTAGAAAACCGCGGGTCGGTCACGGGAGTCCTGTTTTCAATTAGTATCTCCAGGAGTGGAATGCCAAGGGGGAGGTGACACCAGTCGGGGCGTGGAATGTCAGAAGTTTGAACGTGATAGGGAAGCTACAAACTCTCAAAAGGGAAATGCAATGGCTAAGTATAGATATACTGGGGCGTTAGTGAAGTGACATGGAAACAAGACAAGGATTTCTGGTCCCATGAGTATTGGGTAACATAAAAAGCAGCAGAAAAGGGTATAACGGGAGTAGGATTCGTTATGAATTAGAAGGCAGGGCAGAGAGTGACTTACTGTGAACAGTTCATTTGTAGGGTTGTCCTCATCAGAATCGACAGCAAACCAACACCGCCAACAACAGTTTAGGTATTCATGCCGACGCCACAGACAGAAAATGAAGAGACAGAGGAAGTATATGAGGATATTGAATGGTTAATTTAGTACGTAAAGGGAGACGAAAACCTAATAGTCATGGAGGATTGGAATGCGGTAGTAGGGGAAGAGAGGGTTACGGGAGAATATGGGCTTTGTAATAGTAGGTATGAGACAGGAGAAAGAATTATTGACTTCTGCAATGAATTTCAGATGGTAATAGTGAAAACTCTGTTCAAGAATCGCAAGAGGAGGAGGTATACTTGGAAAAGGCTGGGAGATACGGGAAGATTCCAGTTAGATTATATCATGCTCAGGCAGAGTCGGATATAAGAAACTAGATTGTAAGGCATACCCAAGAGCGGATAGAAACCCAGATCTCAATTTAATACTGATGAAGAGAAGGCTGAGCTTTAAGAAACTAATCAGGAAGAAGCAATGTGCAATGAAGTGGGTTACGGACATACTAAGGAACGAAGAGATACGCTTGAAGTTCTCCGAGCCTATAGAAACAGCGGGAATGAACAGCTCAGTAATCAGTTCAGCTGAAGAGGAACGGACATCTCTAAAAAGGGCAATCACAGAAGTTGGAAAGAAAAATGTTGGTGCAAGGAAGGTAACTGGAATGATGATGATGATGTATGGTTTGGGGGACGCTCAACTATGTGGTCATCAGCGGCCGTACAAATTCCCCTATCTTTTTACAGTCCAGTCTCGCCACTGTCTACATCTACATCTACATTTATACTCCGCAAGCCACCCAACGGTGTGTGGTGGAGGGCACTTTACGTGCCACTGTTATTACCTCCCTTTCCTGTTCCAGTTGCGTATGGTTCGCGGGAAGAAAGACTGCCGGAAAGCCTCCGTGCGCGCTCGAATCTCTCTAATTTTACATTCGTGATCTTCTCGGGAGGTATAAGTAGGGGGAAGCAATATATTCGATACCTCATCTAGAAACGCACCCTCTCGAAACCTGAACAGCAAGCTACACCGCGATGCAGAGCGCCTCTCTTGCAGAGTCTGCCACTTGAGTTTGCTAAACATCTCCGTAGCGCTATCACGCTTACCAAATAACCCTGTGACGAAACGCACCGCTCTTCTTTGGATCTTCTCTATCTCCTTTGTCAACCCGACCTGGTACGGATCCCACACTGGTGAGCGATACTCAAGGATAGGTCAAACGAGTGTTTTGTAAGCCACCTCCTTTGTTGATGGACTAAATTTTCTAAGGACTCTCCCAATGAATCTCAACCTGGCACCCGCCTTACCAGCAATTAATTTTATATGATCATTCCACTTCAAATCGTTCCGCACGCATACTCCCAGATATTTTACAGAAGCAACTGCTACCAGTGTTTGTTCCTCTATCATATAATCATACAGTAAAGGATCATTCTTTCTATGTATTCGCAATACATTACATTTGTCTATGTTAAGGGTCAGTTGCCACTCCCTGCACCAAGTGCCTATCCGCTGCAGATCTTCCTGCATTTCGCTGCAATTTTCTAATGCTGCAACTTCTCTGTATACTACAGCATCACCCGCGAAAAGCCGCATGGAACTTCCGACACTATCTACTAGGTCATTTACGAGGCCTGTTCAGAAAGTAAGCTCCGATTGATTGCCAAATTGAAACCACAGTGAACATCAGAAATGTTTTACTTGTAACAATTAGCTACACCTTTCAGCTACTTCTCTACGTAGTCGCCGTTCTGACTTAGACTTTTGTCATAGCGTTGTACCAACTTTTGAATAGCCTCATCATAGAAGGCAGCCGCCAGTGCTTTCCGCCAATTCTCCACGCTGGCCTACACCTCGTTGTCTGTGTCAAAATGTTGTCTTCAAAGACAGCGGTTCATGTGACCAGAGATGAAACTCAGGGGGAGACAATTGCGGACTGTATTGTGGGTAATCTCACATTTCCATTTGAAAACGATGCAGGAGCATCTTCATTGCCCCTGCAGAATGCGGCTGAGAATTGTCTTGAAGAAGAAACAGCACGACAGTTACGTAATGTTAGCTGCATAGCTTCAGGCGAAATTTCTCACCAGGCCCTCGTACTTGGCGGCAGACACTATTTTCTAGACATCTTTACGCACTCACTGCGAGCTCAGAAATGAGAAGAGCGACGTGATGCTAACTGGGGTTATACTAGAGACACTACCCAACACATCTGTGCAAAGCTTTATCGGATTTTCATAGTCGTTTCCATTTCGCGACCGATCGGAGCTTACTTCCTGAACGCCCCTCGTATATACATATTGTGAAAAGCAATGGTCCAATAACACTCCCCTGTGGCACGCCAGAGGTTACTTTAACGTCTGTAGACGTCTCTCCACTGAGAACAACATGCTGTGTTCTGTTTGCTAAAAACTCTTCAATCCAGCCACACAGCTGGTCTGATATTCCGTAGGCTCTTACTTTGTTTATCAGGCGACAGTGCGGAACTGTATCGAACGCCTTCCGGAAATCAAGGAAAATGGCATCTATCTGGGAGCCTGTATCTAATATTTTCTGGGTCTCATGAACAAATAAAGCGAGTTGGGTCTCACACGATCGCTGTTTCCGGAATCCATGTTGATTCCTACAGAGTAGATTCTGGGTTTCCAGAAATGACATGATACGCGAGCAAAAAACATGTTCTAAAATTCGACAACAGATCGATGTCAGAGACATAGGTCTATAATTTTGCGCATCTGCTCGACGACCCTTCTTGAAGACTGGGACTACCTGTGCTCTTTTCCAATCATTTGGAACCTTCCGTTCCTCTAGAAACTTGCGGTACACGGCTGTTAGAAGGGGGCCAATGATGATGAAATAACGAGGACAACATAAACATATAATCCCCAGGAGGAGAAAATCCCCAACCCGGCCGAGACTCGAATCCGGGACCACGTGATCCAGAGACAGCAAGCTAACCACTAGACCACGAGCTGCGAACGTTATTTATGAGGAAACCATGTCTAACAGATGCTGAACGACGAAGGAAGTAAGTACAAAAATGTTCAAGGAAAGTCAGGAATACAGAGATACAACTCAGCTAGGAATGAAATAAGTAAGTAGTGCAGGGAATCCAAGGCGAAATGGCTGCATGAAAAATGTGAAGAAACCGAAGAAGAAACGTTTGTCGGAAGGACTGGCTCAGCATGTAGGAAAGTCAAAGCTACCTCCGGCGAGATTAAGCAAAGGTGGTAACATTAAGATTGCAATGGGAATTCTACTGTTAAATGGAGTAGAGAGAGCGGATAGGTGGAAGGAGTACGTTGAATGCCTCTATGAGGGGGGAGAGGGGGTGAACTTACCTAATGACGGGGTAGAAGGAGAAACAGGAGTCGATAGGGAAGAGATAAGGGATCCAGTTTTAGAGCCAGAATTTGAAAGAGCTTTGGATTACTTAAGGTCAAATAAGGCGGAAGGGATGGTTAACATTCCATTGGAGTTTCTAAAATCATTGGAGGAACTAGCAACATAACCACTGTTCACGTTGGTGTGTAGATTGCGTAAGTCTGGCGATATACCATCTGACTTTCGGAAAAATAGCATCCACACGATTCCGAAGATAGTAAGAGCCGATAAGTGTGAGAATTATTGCACAATCAGCTTAACAGCTCATGCATCCAAGCTGCTTACAGGAATAATATACAGAAGAATGGAAAAGAAAATTGAGACTATGTTACATGACAATCAGGTTGGATCTAGAAAGGTAAAGGCATCAGAGGGGCAGTTTGGACGTTGCGGTTGATAATGGAAGCAAGACCGAAGAGAAATGAAGACACGTTCATAGGATTTGTGAGCCTGGGAAAAGCGTTAGATAATGTAAAATGGTGCAACGTGTTTCAAATTCTGAGAAAAGTAGGGATAAGCTGTACGAAAATACAGGTAATATACAAAATGTACAGGAGCCAAGAGGGGACGATAAAAGTGGGAGAGCGAAGTGCTCGAATCGAAAAGGGTGTAAGACTGAGATGTAGTTTTTCGCTCCTACTGTTCAGTCTATACGTCGAAGAAGCAATGACGGAAATACAAGCAAGATTCGAGTGGGGGATTAAAATTCATGCTGAAAAGATATCAATGATAAGATTTCCTGATGACATTGCTATCCTGAGTAGAAGTGAAAAAGAATTACAGGATCTGTTGAATGGAATGAACTGTCTGATTGGTACAGAATAAGGATTGGGAGTAAATCGAAGAAAGACAAAAGTAATGAAAAGTGACAGACATGAGAGCAGTGAAAAACATCAGAATTAGGAGTCAAGAAGCAGACGAAGTTAAGGAATTCTTCTACCTAGGCAGCAAAATGACCATTGACGGACGGAGCGAGGACGATATACAAAGCAGACTAGCACTGGTAAAAAGGGCATTTGTGGCAAGCGAAATCTGCTAGTATCAAACATAGGTCTTAACTTGAGAAAGAAATTTCTGAGAATGTACGTTTGGAGCACAGCATTGTATGGTAGTGAAACATGGACTGTGGGAAAAATAGAACTGATGGGAATCGAAGCACTTGGGATATGATGCTACCAAAGAATGTTGAAAATTAGGTGGACTGATTGTGTGAGAAATGCAGAATCGGGAAAGAAAGGAATAGTTGGAAAACACTGACAAGCAGAAGGAACAGAATGTTAGGACATCTGTTAAGACATGAGGTAATGACTTCCTTGGTACTAGAGGCAGCGCCGACCTGAGTGGCCGTGCGGTTCTAGGCGCTACAGTCTGGAGCCGAGCGACCGCTTCGGTCGCAGGTTCGAATCCTGCCTGGGGCGTGGATGTGTGTGATGTCATTAGGTTAGTTAGGTTTAATTAGTTCTAAGTTATAGGGGACTGATGACCTCAGAAGTTAAGTCGCATAGTGCTCAGAGCCATTTGAACTACAGGCAGCTGTAGAGGGCAATAACTGTAGAGGAAAACAGAGTTTCGTTCACATCCCGAAAATAATTGAAGACTTAGGCTGCAAGTGCTATTCTGAGATGAAGTGGTTGGCACAGGAAAGGTACTCGTGTTGGGCCGCATCTGCCCAAAAGTCGTTAGACCTTTGGACTTCCCTTTCTGTGGGTCGTAAATCACACACTGCCGCGTCAGCGTTCATTTTGAACTTGTCGATACTATCTACCTGGTCGACAAATGGCGGCGTCAGAATGTCACACTCATCGAGTGTTATATATCCACCATTTTGATGACGTTCTGGGCCAACAAGTCGGTGATAGCGACACATTCAGTATTTCCTGCGTTTCAGTAATCTAGGGAATACTGAACACGTGAATGCGCACCCACGCGTATTCACTGACAACTTGATCATAGTGGTAGATGTATACTGTTTATCCACGATAAGAAAGGCGTTTTTATTGCTGCTGCTAGTAGCGGAACGAACCGGTACTAGTTGGAAGGTTCCCAGACCAGCCAATGTTTCCACGTGTATGACCTCTGTTTTCGTATGAGCACAAAACAGTGGTAATGGTGGCAGCAGTGCGGAAAAGAGTCGGCGCTAATCCTCCCCTCGCCGCTTCGCTCCTAGCCTAGTCATCGTGCGGTCAAAGCACATCTCCTGCCATTCGAAGGGTCTCCTTGTCGTAGCCAAACAGTATAACAGCTCAAAATCCAGGAAGTACTCACCTGTCTATACATCCGTTTGTTTTCGTCCATGACATCATTATAGTAGCAGCTATAAAATAAAGATTTACTGTGACGTATGACTGCTATCACACTAATCGATGTAAAACACTCATCGAAATCTGGAAAATATTAAACCGGTCGATACTACACGCCTCCTTGTAACCATGAAGCAATGAACATGGCAAACAAAAACCACACTTCGAAACCAATGAAATGTAGACTGCCCGAAACCACTTGTCTGCTTTCATCGATGGCATCAGCAAAATGGAGAAAATAAACCACTCATCAAACTCAAGGTACTGTTCGACCTGTCGAAGACAGAGACAAGTATGCTTTCACTCAAGACACAAAATGACGGAAAACCTCACGCTTAAAAGTCACGAAATATTGAACCTATTGATACCATCCGCCAGGTTTGACCCATGGTGACATCGGTTTGGTGGATACAAACCCTCGTCAAGAGCCAGAAAATACTGAAGCTGTCTATACTACCCTTCTGATTCGACCCACGACACCAAAATGGCAGACAAAAACCACTCATTGCTTGGGAAAATATTTATCTGGTCGATACCCACCATTTTGACCGACGACATCAGCTAGACAGCGTACACAAACCACTCACTGAAATCTAGCAAATACTGATCCTGTCGATATTAACTGTCTGCTTTCTTTTACGACATTATCATAATGACATCATCATAATACAGGATGTAAACGAATCACTGAAAGCCGGTTGGTATTGACCCTACCGACACTACTCCTCTGTTTATATCCAAGTCACCCAGAAACTGACGGATATGAACGATTAATAGAAACCGAGAAAATATTAAACCAGTAGGTATTAGCTGGTTGGTCTAACCCTTAGCGGATATAAATAACTATCTGCAATCTGAAAAATGTTCAGCCCATCGATACAATTAGCCTGTTTTGATCCACGACGTTACACAAACCTGTCGGTGTCATGCATCTGCTTTGGTCCACAGTGTCATCAAAATGGTCAACATAAATCAGTCGTTGATGTCCAGTGTGGGTAAAAGACGCAACACAAAAGAATTTTAGCTACTCTCATTACACCACATTCTTTGGGATTGCCAACTCAAAATGTACTGTCCCTTTCCATCCTAATATAGACCTTAAGATACGCTATATATCAAGATTCCTTAGTCATGGTAATCGACCTTCAGGTGGCACTCAGGGGGCATGTCCGTTTTGACTGTTCAGGCTGTAACTGTGCTGGGTTTGGAGTCTTGTAACATTCATTCTAGAGTACAACCATGCCCCAACGACGAGAACGTACTCCTACTGAACAGCTTCAGCCATTTGAACGGGTTCGCACTGTGAGCCTGCGAGAAGCTGGATGGACGTTTCAACGGATTGCTGCACATATTGGACACGACGTATCGGTGGTGTGTCGCTGGCTTCAACAGTGGTCCGTGGAACATTCCTACACTTGTAGACCAGGTTCTGGACGGCCGTGTAGCACTAGCGCACGTCGAACATCATCTAGGGGCGGAATCGGGCCACAAGTTGCACCTGTTGTCTCATCAGGTATCATTGGGAACCGAGTGCTTGCAGCAGGGTTGAGATCACGATTGCCTCTGGCCAACCGACGGCTGACACCGGGACACTGCCAAGCATGATTACTCTGGTGTCGTGAAAGAGTTGACTGGAGAGTGGAATGGTGCTTTGTTGTCTTCAGTGATGAGGTTCTATCTGTAAGCGAATGATGGACTTGATGGACTAAACAGTGTATGGCATAGACCCGATGGACTGCCTATTCCAGAGTGCATTCACCCACCTGTGTTGTGAGGCGGGGGGGGGGGGGGTAGCGGGGGCACGTCTCCTGCCATTCGAAGGGTCTCCTTGTCGTGGCCGAACAGTATAACAGCACAAAATCCAAGAACTCGCTGTCGCGTTTGGTGTTTCTACAGTGTAAATGCGCACTGCGTTGCTTAGACTGTTATCCCCATGTTGCTGCCGCTGTTCGACAAGAAGGAGGTGTAGTTCTTCAGCAGAACAGTACACGTCCAGGTACGGTTGCAGCGACGGAATGTGCTTTCTGTTATGTAGAACAGCTGTCCCTGCCAGAAAGACTACCAGATATCTCGCCCGTTGAATATCTATGGGACACGATGAAGTGCGAATTAACTCCAGGGCTTGCAATAACCATCTCCGGGCTTCAACAAAATGTGTAAGTTGCTTGGGACAGTCTATCACAGGCTTTCGCTCAACACCTTTGTGGTCGTTTGCGTGCAAGAATACACATCAGTGTTGCCGACAGAGAAGCCCCTTCACTGTGACATGTGTTTTATTTGGTATGAATCTGTTATATACTCCTGCAGTGGGGAACTACTTATGTGAGTTGTCAATAAAATTACCATGTCCTTGAAGGTGTTGCATTTTTTCCCGTCTGTATAGGTATTGTCCCACCCAAGTGCCACCTCATATTTCCGAAACGAAACAAAATGTGAAAAATGCTGTTGGCCAGGGACACATATACGTCAGGGGAGCTCACAGTGGACAGGAATGCACAATCAATAAATGTAAAAAACCACTTACAACACAAAGTTACATTTTTAAAAAATGGCACATGTACGTTGTTCCTAAGGAAAAGAAAACTAGAGGTACAATTAGTGACGGCGGACTTGTTTTCACTGTTCTAAACCTCACACCTTCTGAAATACGTAGAGTTTAAAGAATTTCCACCATAATGCGCAGAACAAGGATTGCCTGCAGCAGGCTTCAGGACGCTGGAAACAACCCGTAATACAGCATTACTGAGGAAACGGTGGCACCGTCTCTATTGCTTAATTTCAACGTATTCAAGAAGATACGAGGGTCATTCCGAAAGTAACGTGCCCTATTTTTACTAACGGAAACTACAGGAGATACATAAATCATAACAGCTCAGTTACAGATTGTCATTTTTCCACATAGTCACCACCATTCGTTATGCACTTTTGCCAACGGTGAACTAGAGCCTGCATGCCGCTCTTCTGCAAATCGGAACCAGCTGAGGCTAACCACTACCTTACAGCTTTGACAACAGCATGCAGGTATTGAAAATGTTCGCCACGTAGTCCATCTTTCAAAGGCCCAAAGAGATGGAAGTCTGAAGGCGCTAAATCCGGACTGTACAGTGGATATGGTAAGACAGTTGTATGGTCGCAATACTGGTGTGGGGCCTAGCGTTATGATGTTGCAGGTGAATGTTAGTCTTCTTCTCCAGCCTTACCCTGGAAATTCGGGCTTTCAGCTTAGTCGGTGTCGTTTTGTAGCGTGCTGAATTGACAGTTTCTCCAGGTTCCAGGACATCCAAAAATACCACACCCTGGCATTCCCAGAAGTCTGCGCAGATCACTTAACCTGCAGACGGCTGTGTCTTGAATTTCTTCTTTGACGGAAAAATCGCATGTCGCCATTCAATGGATTGTCTTTTGGATTTCGGCTCGTAGTGGTGATACCACGTCTGATCTCCGGTGACGATGCTATTCAGAAAATTGTCACCTTCAGCTTCATATTGGTCCAGCAGGTCACAACAAATTTCCATTCACACACCCGCGTGATCCATCTCGCATAGACTTTGCGATAGCTAAGATGTTCCAACATTGTTTCCGAGGCATTACAGCCGACGTTCAGCTTTGCGCACCATTCTCTGGTCGTTATCTGCGGATCACCATGGATGAGTTGATCAAGACGCTCCTCATTCTGGAGGGATGACAGCTGTGCAGGGTTGACCGGGCCGTGGCTTGTCATGCACACCCTTTTCACCACCTTGAAAACGCGTACCAATCGCCTCACATTGTTCACGTCTATTATATCGTCTCCATACCTTTAGCGAGCTTCGATGGATTTCAGTCGGCGCAATTTCTTCAGCAGTGAGGAATTCAGTCACATATTGCTGTTTTATACGTCTGTCCACATCAGACTCCATTCTGGAACACTCCTCTGCTGGTGCCAACTATCACAGAACAACGGAACCACCTGCAAATGAAAGAGGGAGGTTCAAGCATTAGCACTACCCCAACGACACCTGGCGTAAAAATCCAAAGTCACCACAAAAAAAAGGAGACGTTACTTTTGGAATGAACCTTGTGTAAAGTCTACAGTAGTGAAACCAAGTCTGCCATAACTAATTGTACTTCTAGGTCCCATTTCCGTAGAAAAACATACTTGCGCAATTTAAAAATCACTGACTTTGTATTGATAATGATTTTTTTTTACTTGTAAGGATTGCATTCCAGCCCATTGTGTGAGCCCCGACATAGGTGCATCCCTGGCCAATTACATTTTTCGCTTTTTGTTTTCTTTCTGAATTATTTGACGTGGGAGAGTTAGGTGGCAAACCCTGTATAAGGAAAACATGACAAAAAGAAGGGGCAAGATGGCAGGACACGTGTTAAGACGGCAGGAAAGAACTTCCATGGTATTAGGGGGACTTGTAGAGGGGAAAAAACTGTTGGGCAACACAAATATTGTAATATGTGCGATAAATAACAGAGGACGCTGGATGATTACGTCGTGGCGGCGGGCCGCATCAAACCAGTCAGAAGACTGAAGACACTCACAAAAGAATAAGAAGAGGTTGCTAAAAATCTATGTCAGCGGTGCTGAACTTTCTCTTGCTTACTGTTTGAACGACGTCAGCACACCAGCTTATTTTATTTTATGTTGCGAATAGGCAGCGGTTCACTTTCCACCTCGTTTTTAAGGCTCAGGTGCGGTAAGGTGCCATCCTCGGTAGTCACAATGGTACACGCAAGGATTGGGCTGTAGCTGCTACTTGAAAGGACCCAGAAGCCGAACGGGAGAAAGTCCAGTTCCTTGAAAACGTGAGTAGCAAAAACTACGAGCAACGGGAAAACTATCAGACCTCAGATACCATTCAGTATAAATTTTGAAAATGGGGAATCAATAGAAAGTAAAGACTCGGTAATACTTTTTGTAACGCGGCCTGCCGCTTGGTTGACTTGAGGAAGGAAGGACTGGGCAAACAGGGATTGAACACTACTCGTGACAAATTTTAAATACACTTTATTACAACCCTCAAGTTCCTTGACAAAGTAGAAATTAACAGTACAACAAAAAAAAGTGTCAGCTGAAGTTCAAAGAACAAGTTTTAACTCCGACACCACCGGTTACTCGGGACGCTTCGCATGGTAGACTGGTCAAGGAAATCGGACATCATCTCACTGTGAAACACGGACATAAAACAACCTTGAAATGTGTAAAATAATAGCAGATTGATCCCAAGAACCTTTCTTTTTAAAAAGTAGTGAATGTGCTTGATTGGAATCACTCCAAAGATTTGACTTATTTTTTTACAACGCACAAGCGTTCAAACGGCGATCAAGCTACGCATCTTAACCAGTTATCAATCAGTTCGTTAGGCAACATAAATGAGGGTAATGATTGGCAAGTGTGTCAAAATTTGGGGACAGCATATGCACTCAAACAACAATTAGAACAAATGCTTTGAATTAAATCAGGATCAAGGTCTTTAACAAGGTGAGCTAAACCCCAAACAACTTGCATGGCAAGGCAGTAAACAACAAACGGGATGTTCCCACACGCTCCGTTGTATTAAGAACGCGTGGAGCCTGTGGTGCGTTAAATTACAGTGCCAAGAAAGTATGACAGCTCCCATCACCACGCATAGAAAAGGGACATAGTTTATTCACCCTATTTAACATGTCGTACAGATTAAATGGTCCATACAGACGAAGCGCAATCAGTGATTGCACTATACGAGGGGCGTTTGAAAAGTCCGTACAAAAATAAAAACTACTTACGTGTTTGGCATAAACCTTTTTTATATTTCGACATAGTCTACTTTTAGACTTATACACTTCGTCCAACGCTGTTCTAATTTGTTGATCCCTTCCGAATAAAAGGAATTGTCCAAGTCTGCCAAATAGCTATTAGTTGCTGCAATCACTTCCCCATTTGAATAAAATCTTGCTCCCGCCAGCCATTCCTTCAAATTGGGAAACAAATAGTAGTCCGAGGGAGCCAAGTCTGGAGAATAGGGGGGATGTGAAACGAGTTGGAATCCTATTTCCGTTAATTTTGCGGCCACAACTACTGATGTGTGTGCTGGTGCATTGTCGTGATGGAAAAGGACTTTTTTGCTGTCCAATCGCCGGCGTTTTTCTTGCAGCTCGGTTTTCAGACGGTCCAATAACGACGAATAATATGCACCTGTAATAGTTTTACCATTTTACAGATATTCGATGAGGATTATCCCTTGAGAATCCAAAAAGACAGTCGCCATAACCTTTCTGGCCGAAGGAATAGTCTTCGCCTTTTTTGGAGCAGATTCTCCCTTGATAACCCATTGCTTAGATAGTTGTTTGGTCTCAGGATTTTAGTAATATATCTATGTTTCATACACAGTGACGAAACGACGCTTAAAGTCTGCGGATTCTTCCTGAACAGCTGCAAACAATCCTTGCAACACTTCACACGATTCCGTTTTTGGTCAAGCGTGAGCAATCGCGGAAGCCATCTTACGAATAGCTTTCTCATGTCCAAATGTTTATGCCAAATATTATGTACCCGTTCATTCGAGATGCCCACAGCACTAGCAATCTCACGCACTTTAACTCTTCTGTCATCCATCGCCATATCATGGATTTTATCAATGATTTCTGGACTCATAAGCTCCACAAGGCGTCCAGAACGTTCAGTATCACTTGTGCCCATATGGCCACTCTGAAAATTTTGTACCCCTTATAAACTGTTCTAATCGAAGGAGCAGAGTCACCGTAATGTTTATCAAGCTTCTCTTTAGTCGCCTGGGTCGTTTTGCCTTTCATAAAGTAATGTTTAATCACCACACGAAATTCTTTTTCGTCCATTTCTTGACAATCACTCGACTTCCTTGATTTACACGAAAGCCCAACACAAGGAAATAGACCAATATGGCTGAAACTTTGTGTGCGTTCTTTCCAAAGATGCAACTAACTACACATTACCTCGATACGCGCCGGTGGTGCCATCTCTCGGACTCTGCACGGACTTTTCAAACGCCCCTCGTAGATTTCTTTTATAAACGGCAAAATGTAAAAAGAAACCGTTCTTAAAGCAACATAATAAATGGTTCAAATGGCTCTGAGCACTATGGGACTTAACATCTGTGGTCATCAGTCCCCTAGAACTTAGAACTACTTAAACCTAACTAACCTAAGGACATCACACTCATCCATGCCCGAGGCAGGATTCGAACCTGCGACCGTAGCAGCAACATAATAATATAGAATTTTATTACATAGACATAAGCTTTATACACTTTAATGTATGCTCAGTTACACCGCACACAAATTTAACAATCTGAATCATGCCCGTCCAGCCCCGGAAAACCAAATTTATACCAGTCAGTACACGAGGAACAAAATATGCCTCACCTTCCCCCCTTTTTTATTTTCCAATCGTCTGTCCAGTTTTCCCCCACCTGCTCTCGGCTGTGGTATGTCGTATTTTAGTGCAGTTTTCAAGTGACTGTTCAGTGTTGTTTCGTCTTTTCCCGTGTTGCGAACAGAAACCATGCTGTTGCTGGTTGTGAATTTTATGTCTTTTGCGAACAGAAACCAGACTGTCGCCGTGTTTTTTAATTGTCTCTCTATCGTTTTACCTGTCTGCTTCATTCGTATTTCATAAGCATCATCATCCCTGTGTTCTATGTTTTAAGTTCCACGCTTTTTTTTCGCCATGTTACCCTTTGTCTCCGATTTTAACGCCTGTTTTTTATTATATATTATCTTCACCTTTTTAAAACAAAGTCTGTAGACTTCCCCCTTCGGGGGGAATCGAAATTCAATAACGAAAAAAAAGAAAAAAAGGACAGAATACATAGCATCGCCGGTTAGAGCCACGGAAAAGATCGAAACAACTGATCGTACAGCAAACTGCCTTACCCCAAGACCACAACGTGGGTGACAACAAACTTAACCACAGGGAATGTTCCGAAACGTGCTCACAAGTGATAAGTGTCCGACTGGCTGCTAGAGAACACAGCTTGGCGTCGGTATAAGAGCGGCTTTCCTCCAATGGTAGACCTCCTTCGCTGCTAGCTGCTGCTCACAGGAACGTTGTTGTGGCCATAAGCATTAGGCGACTTGCTCCTCTCGGCCGGCCCCATTCATCCGTCAAGTCGTCACGGCCAACAGCCCCGCGTACAACACGAAGGATGTCGGCGATGAACCAAGGACACGAATGAAGAGGTCACAGTCAACACTTAGTGAACTTGTGACTTGTGACCCTCTCCTAACTCTTGCGACCGTATGTAACTGTCACTGCTGAGTAGTTGCTCTTCTAAGCACCGGCCATTACGAGCAAACCAGTTGCGCCTTTACCTGTGGTTACTCGTGCCTTAGGTACTTGGGCTACGCACGGCTTTGTTTATAAATAATGGCTCGATGTAGTCATAGGGCCGACTCGCGCAGGACTATTGTCATGCACTGTTGCTAATCTGTAGCTGTGATCCGGAAGTCAAATAGTCTGTGCACTTGGTAGAACTACGAATTAATAAAATACACAGAAATGCAAAATAAAAGTTAAATAAAATAATAACAAGGGCTCTGTTCTAATGTTTTAACTGATGTAGACAGCAGAGAATTACATTGGATAACTTTTATTCGGAAAAGGACATCTCATAAATAAACGGGAAATGGTCCTACGATATTCAGCTAAAATAAAGATAGAAAATACTCTTATCACATTCAGTAAAGTCACCTTGAGAGCGTTACGAGAATGGTAGCAAAATCTCCAAACTAAACAGTGATCGAAGATACGCGCAAACTACGGTCATTTTGTAATCACAACGCAGGAAATATTCACCAACTCAGAACTGTTAAAAATTCAACATGATGATTTACAAATTAACAAATGCCAGATAAAGAGTAGACTCTCATATTCTGTGTATCCTCATTTCCGTAATATAAGTGACTCCTACTAACGAGCACGTTCAGACATCTCAAAATGTAAGGTCCCTTCAGACGTTAGAGTATTGTAGTGACCGTTCACCACTCGGAATGAATCACCCACACAATCGAATAGCACTAGTTACCACAGGTAGGTCTGCCTCCTTCCAGAACTCGCGTAAAAGTGCAAAGAATCGCTTCTTTGAGCTCTTCACTCGAAAAAGTCCCGGTCTCCACTTGAATTCCACAGTGTTCCGCTACTGTCTGCTTTTCCATTGGCTGAAGGCCGTCCCAATCAAAAATACGTCGTTCTTAAGTCGTACAGACATCATTTGACTCAACTTCACCACTCCCCAGACTACATTAATATCTTACGACTGTATTTAAACAAAGAAATGTTATAAACATTCGGTCAAATGGTTCAAATGGCTCTGAGCACTATTGGACTTAATTTCTGAGGTCATCAGTCTGCTAGAACTTAGAACTACTTAAACCTAACTAACCTAAGGACATCACACACATCCATGCCCGAGGCAGGATTCGAACCTGCGACCATAGCGGTCGCGCGGTTCCTGAAAACATTCGGTCACACTCAGGCCATTCGCAGTAACTATAAATAAAGATTTATCCATAAATAAATAAGACGGTATTCTTGCACAAGTATGCTAGCGATAAATGGCAACAGATTGCCGTTAATATTGTTTAGACAGTTATTTATGCCTTCTTGACAAAAGTATCTGTTGGTTCTCTTTTCAATTGTTGTGTCCACTAAGGCATGCAGTTGAACACTTTTAAATCAGCACAGTGTTTTTATACCACTTGCAATCAACATTTAAATAAAGTTACTGGAAAAATAGCAAACTGTTCATTAAATAAAAGCACAAGTATGACAAAATGTTTGGTATTCGTGCTGTATTCATTTGCTGTGTTATTGTCGAGAATACGATGTTTCGACAAAATGGTTCAAATGGCTCTGAGCACTATGGGACTTAACATCTATGGTCATCAGTCCCCTAGAACTTAGAACTACTTAAACCTAACTAACCTAAGGACATCACACAACACCCAGCCATCACGAGGCAGAGAAAATCCCTGACCCCGCCGGGAATCGAACCCGGGAACCCGGGCGTGGGAAGCGAGAACGCTACCGCACGACCACGAGATGTGGGCGATGTTTCGACAAACATTTGCTTAATAAAAAAGGTATGAAAGTCATCATCAGTCAATAAACAGAATAGATACAGATGAATGGCTTTCTGGGAAGATAGCAACTGTGCAATTCTACTATCTGAGATATCGTTTGCTGAAATTGCTTGAAGCTTTTAAAAGTTGTTAATTCAAAGGTTCATTGTGAAAATGTTTATTAACTGTGAAATATTAACTTCTGCAGTTTTAAACACATTGAAATTACTGTTGTGTCACTTGATGTGGCCGATTCATCTCAGATCTTCGATGTATTCAGATTCGAATTGCTACGTGATTGTGAATCGTTACAGATTCTCAAAGAGCTGCTAGGAGCCGTGTTTCATAGTGTCTCAAAGCCCGCCATTGCTGGACATTCTGTATTCTGCTAAGGGAGCGACCATTTCCCAGCTCCTCGGTTTCGGAATTTATCCGCATCCGGCCATGCTGCTCGTCTCTGCACCTGTCTGGCCTGGAGAGGCTGCTGCGGCTCTTGGCGAAGCTGGCTGGCTATGTCGTGCCCTGACTGTCCGGCCCATACAAGCAAATTCACCTCCCCTCGTACCAATTGTAGGCGGCCGGTTAGGTCTCATACGTACGCTTAACGTTACACTCTGCTCCTCAGTGACCCACCCCACCTGACGAATAAATTTCAAGAGTACGGCCTGTCTGGCTGCCAGTCACCAAAAAAATGGTTCAAATGGTTCTGAGTACTATGGGACTTAACTTCTGAGGTCATCAGTCCCCTAGAACTTAGAACTAGTTAAACCTAACTAACCTAAGGACATTACACACATCCATGCCCGAGGCAGGATTCGAACCTGCGACCGTAGGCAGTTGCGCTGTTTCAGACTGTGGCGCCTAGAACCGCTCGTCCACCCCGGCCGGCCTGCCACTCACCCCTCCTGGTCAAAGATGCGTACACTTGAGAGTGTGACGCCACCTGTCGATTCGCAACGCGGCTCAGTTTTCAAAAGCATTAGGCAGTGTGTCCAAATTAGGAAAAAGCCCTTTCACAAACACCGTACATGGGCGTTTTATATTTTATCTGCGGTTATTCACCATTAATAGTACCTCTGTGAAGTCGGACGAAACGTTCAAATTTTAACGTTTTTAATATTTAATAATGATGCGGCCTAATGCTCAGGTTGATCACGAAGGATCAGCTTTAGAAATATGCAACGAAACATCACCACCGTCCCGAGTTCCAAACCACACTATAAAATTATTTTAGATTCAGACCTTCCAACTAATCCGATTCAGAAGACGGATATTGGCATTCTCTCTGGTCATTATCTGCTTTTCTGCCTCTGCAAAGTGCTACCTGCTGGTAGGACATTACGAACCTTTCTCTATCAAGGTTGTTGGAAACATCGGCCGTCATAGGGAAACTATTCTCCCTGCAAGCCAACCATGCAGGCTCCAGCCGCAACCAATTTGGGAGGATTGGGTAAAGACCACCGCATCAGTCCGGACTGAAGGAAGCCTCCTTGTCCTAGAAGCCCGACCGTATCGTAGAGAATAAAATGGTTCAAATGGCTCTGAGCACTATGGGACGTAACATCGGAGGTCATCAGTCCCCTAGAACTTAGAAATACTTTAACCTAACTAACCTAAGTACATCACACACATCCATGCCCGAGGCAGGATTCGAACCTACGACCGTAGCGGTCGCGCGGTTCCAGACTGAAGCGCCTAGAACCGCTCGGCTGCTCCGGCCAGCCGTAGAGAATAGCCAAAGGAAAACCGCACAGGCACGGCCAGGAAACGAGATGTTGCAACTGAAGCCAGCCAGTTATCCGATATTACTTCAGCCCATTCCATCTGCTACACTGATTAGGAGCCAATCAACAACTACATGTTTCAAAAATATAAGGCGCAGTCTGTTTATCGCCGATTCTCAACTTTCTTTTCGTGTTTCACTAAGGAAAGCTAACAAGAAAAGCAGTCCAGCTGGAACTGCTGATAACGACTAAAAATGATCTTAAAGTAAGTACATCGGTCTGTTCTAACACGCATCAAGCTTATTTATCTGTACAACTCCATATTTTAACTACAGTAGGTAACTGAATGTTAACGATTCTGAAGAGTACAGAAACCCAAGTCGCTCAAGAAACACGCAGTAATGTCCAGCAAATTACTTGAAACAGTCTGTGCTGGCACATAAAGCACTTCCAGCTAGTCGTCCGATAACATTCAGTCTGAAAACTGATTTGATGGAGCTCACCATGCTACTCTATCCTGCGGAACGCTCTTCATCTTCGACTAACTACTACAACTTACATCCACTTGAAACTGCCTACTGTATTCTTCCCGTGGTCTAACGCTATAATCTTTAGCCCCCACATTTCCTTCAGTACCAAATGGACAATCCTTAATGCCTCAGAATGTGTTATGTCAACCTGTTCCTCCATTTAGTAAGGTTGTGCCCTACATTTCTCCCCCCCCCCACCCCCCCACCCCCCCACCCCATTTCGATTTCTTCTTGATTAGTAATCTGATCCAAAGAACTCTTATCACTTAAATTTATGTTAGCTGTTAACAAATGCCTCTTTTCAGAAATGCTTTCCATTTTATAGCGAATCTACATTTTATATTCTCTCTACTTCGATCGTCATCAGTTATTTTCCAGCCCATATGTAGAGTTTCAGTGAAGTGGCTAAAAATATGGCGGAATGGAACAACTCGTGACAATGATCCTCAAAATGAGATCACTGTGGCCCTACATACTATGAAAGTGTCCATGTCTCCTGCTTGTCAAGAGTGCAAATCCTTCCACTCCGCTGTATTACTTCACTAAAATACCACATTGTCAATTCGATGACAAAAAATGTAGGAACGTGCGACGTCGTAGCTACTTCTAGACTGGAAAGTAAGCCCTCGTAAATAACGCGATTGTTAACATACACTGTGTGATCAGTACCGGACACCCTACGTACGTTCTTATGTCACGGTTTCATGTACATTCCTGTAGTGAAATGAATTTATAGCGTGAGGATCGTGTTCAGTTTCTCCAGAATAAATACTAACATTATTAACAGCTGAGTAGAATATCCCAACCATATACTAATATTGTTAAATAGTACAGAACGCCCAAGACACCTCATCTGGGAAGACCGGCCAAAAAAAAGCCTTAACGAGTTGCGACAACATATGCAAAAAATGTGGAAAATTACCTGCCAAGATTACATCCAGCAACTCTTCCACTGCACGCCTGCTGTATAGGTACAGGAAGCTCAGTAAGACACCTAGTTTCTAGTCAAAGATAACCTGTCGACAAGAGTGCGACACTACCACTGTAGTCATACACACAGTAGAAGTTGCATAATATGGAAAGTTTATTCACGTGAAATTGTTATTTTATAGTGTTCACTTTCGCTTTCCGCTAGCGTAAATTTCAACGAATCGAGCAATACTACCATCTACATCTACTTATTCTGTACACTCCGCAAACCATTGTACAGATGTGTCGGACGGAACATTGTATTAATATTATCTATTTTGTGTCCTATCCTATTCGCTTACTGTAGGCACTCTGATCTCTTTCAGCTTACCCTCGTTATCCCTGCGTGACATCGTATGATTGTGCTAACGTATTTGCTGCACAGTTTTGCTCCAAGAAGTTCCGCTCCTGCCTCAGGTGGACGAACCAGGAGCGGCCGACCGCCGTGTCTTCCTCTGCCAATGGCGTCTTCGAGTGGGGTCAGCACAACGCTTTCTCTGCCGTGGTGGATTTTTCATCTAAGACCAGTTCTCTAAATTTACTCATAAAGATTTCACGAGAATAACGTCTCTTCTGTTCCAAAGACTCTCATTTAGGTTTCCAGAGCATCTGTGTTATGCTTTCGCACGATTATTACGGATTTGCTGTGGTCGTAACAGCACGTACCCGTCTCCTTATTAGCTCAATGTGTGTCGTCATGCCTATTTGATACATCTGCTGTAGTTACGTTTATACTCCTCAAGTCACCTTACGGCGTGTGGCGGAGATCGCTTTGTGTTCCACTGTTACTTCCCCCGTTCCCTGATCCCGTCGCGATTGGTTTCGCTGGTGGAACGTTTGCTGGTAAATGTACAAGGTGGGTTGGCATCTCTCTAATTTTACCGTCTCGCGAGAAATACGTAGGGAGAAACAATATATTGGCCGAATCTTGTAGGAACGTGCGCTGTCGGAAATTTCACAGTAAAGCACACCTTGGTGTGGAACGCCTCTCTTGCAACATCTCTGTGAAGCTTTCGCACTTACTAAGTGAAGCGGTAACGAAACGCGCCGCTCTTCTTTGGATCTTCTCAGTTTCTTCCATCTGGTACGGTTTCTTGACTGACGAACCGTATTCAAGCGTTGGTCGAACGACGGTTTTGTAAGCTACCTCGTTTGCTGATGGAGTAAATTTCGTGAGGATTCTTCCAATGAATCTCAGTGTAGTATCTGACTTTCCTGCGATTAGTTTTATGTGGTTATTCCACTTTAAATCACAACGTAATGACCTCGGTGACAATCTGAGCAGTTCTCTTAGGTTGTACGCAGATGATGCTGTAATTTACCGTCTAGTAAGGTCATCCGAAGACCAGTGTCAGTTGCAAAGCGATTTAGAAAAGATTGTTGTATGGTGTGGCAGGTGGCAGTTGACGCTAAATAACGAAAAGTGTGAGGTGATCCACATGAGTTCCAAAAGAAATCCGTTGGATTTCGATTACTCGATAAATAGTACAATTCTCAAGGCTGTCAATTCAACTAAGTACGTGGGTGTTAAAATTACGAACAACTTCAGTTGGAAAGACCACATAGATAATATTGTGGGGAAGGCGAGCCAAAGGTTGCGTTTCATTGGCAGGACATTTAGAAGATGCAACAAGTCCACTAAAGAGACAGCTTACACTACACTCGTTCGTCCTCTGTTAGAATATTGCTGCGCGGTGTGGGATACTTACCAGGTGGGATTGACGGAGGACATCGAAAGGGTGCAAAAAAGGGCAGCTCGTTTTGTGTTATCACGTAATAGGGGAGAGAGTGTGGCAGATATGATACGCGAGTTGGGATGGAAGTCATTAAAGCAAAGACGTTTTTCGTCTCGGCGAGATCTTTTTACGAAATTTCAGTCACCAACTTTCTCTTCCGAATGCGAAAATATTTTGTTGAGCCCAACCTACATAGGTAGGAATGATAATCAAAATAAAATAAGAGAAATCAGAGCTCGAACAGAAAGGTTTAGGTGTTCGTTTTTCCCGCGCGCTGTTCGGGAGTGGAATGGTAGAGAGATAGTATGATTGTGGTTCGATGAACCGTCTGCCAAGCACTTAAATCTGAATTACAGAGTAATCATGCAGATGTAGATGTAGATGTAGCCATGCTCCTAGGTATTTTATGAGAGTATCTACTCCCGGAGATTGTTCCGCAGTCGTGTAACCATACAGTAATAGGTCTTTCTGTCTACGCATTCGCAACACGTTACTTTGCTTTATGTTGAGAGTCAATCGGCACTCCCTGCACCAAGCGGAGATCCTCTGCAGGCATCCTGTGTTTCGGGACTTCTCTGTGCACAAAAGCATGACTCGTCAAAAGCCTCGTGCATTCAGACGGCGTGGGTTTAGAGTCGGGGTTGTTCGTCTGTGGACAGCGACTTATTTAGCATCAAAAATATCAATTACCAAACAGACACCACTTATAGTAAAACAATGAGATTCTCTGTAGACGGAAAGAATTTAAGTAGGACTCGAATCTAACACACAGTGTCATTCTACAAGAAAAGAACAAGCTCAACTATAGAAAAAAATTCTATCTGGCCCTACAACGGCAGTCAGGTAACAACATAACAGTTTAACGCGTCAGGCTCTCTGCCCCCATCATGCACGAACGTAGGTAATAGAAAACTTATTTAGGATCAGAGACAAAGCCTCTAACTACACGTTGCTCTACTACTGCTACCAACTCTCGATAATTAAGACACTATCCACTAGGCCATATACACTCCTGGAAATTGAAATAAGAACACCGTGAATTCATTGTCCCAGGAAGGGGAAACTTTATTGACACATTCCTGGGGTCAGATACATCACATGATCACACTGACAGAACCACAGGCACATAGACACAGGCAACAGAGCATGCACAATGTCGGCACTAGTACAGTGTATATCCACCTTTCGCAGCAATGCAGGCTGCTATTCTCCCATGGAGACGATCGTAGAGATGCTGGATGTAGTCCTGTGGAACGGCTTGCTATGCCATTTCCACCTGGCGCCTCAGTTGGACCAGCGTTCGTGCTGGACGTGCAGACCGCGTGAGACGACGCTTCATCCAGTCCCAAACATACTCAATGGGGGAGAGATCCGGAGATCTTGCTGGCCAGGGTAGTTGACTTACACCTTCTAGAGCACGTTGGGTGGCACGGGATACATGCGGACGTGCATTGTCCTGTTGGAACAGCAAGTTCCCTTGCCGGTCTAGGAATGGTAGAACGATGGGTTCGATGACGGTTTGGATGTACCGTGCACTATTCAGTGTCCCCTCGACGATCACCAGTGGCGTACGGCCAGTGTAGGAGATCGCTCCCCACACCATGATGCCGGGTGTTGGCCCTGTGTGCCTCGGTCGTATGCAGTCCTGATTGTGGCGCTCACCTGCACGGCGCCAAACACGCATACGACCATCATTGGCACCAAGGCAGAAGCGGCTCTCATCGCTGAAGACGACACGTCTCCATTCGTCCCTCCATTCACGCCTGTCGCGACACCACTGGAGGCGGGCTGTACGATGTTGGGGCGTGAGCGGAAGACGGCCTAACGGTGTGCGGGACGTAGCCCAGCTTCATGGAGACGGTTGCGAATGGTCCTCGCCGATACCCCAGGAGCAACAGTGTCCCTAATTTGCTGGGAAGTGGCGGTGCGGTCCCCTACGGCACTGCGTAGGATCCTACGGTCTTGGCGTGCATCCGTGCGTCGCTGCGGTCCGGTCCCAGGTCGACGGGCACGTGCACCTTCCGCCGACCACTGGCGACAACATCGATGTACTGTGGAGACCTCACGCCCCACGTGTTGAACAATTCGGCGGTACGTCCACCCGGCCTCCCGCATGCCCACTATACGCCCTCGATCAAAGTCCGTCAACTGCACATACGGTTCACGTCCACGCTGTCGCGGCAAGCTACCAGTGTTAAAGACTGCGATGGAGCTCGGTATGCCACGGCAAGCTGGCTGACACTGACGGCGGCGGTGCACAAATGCTGCGCAGCTAGCGCCATTCGACGGCCAACACCGCGGTTCCTGGTGTGTCCGCTGTGCCGTGCGTGTGATCATTGCTTGTACAGCCCTATCGCAGTGTCCGGAGCAAGTATGGTGGGTCTGACACACCGGTGTCAATGTGTTCTTTTTTCCATTTCCAGGAGTATATATTCTGAAAAGTAACGGTCCTTTGGGTACGCCATAAATTACTTTTACACATGAAGACTTCTCTCCGTTGAGAATGACAGGTTATGTTCTGTTTGCTAGAAACTGTTCAATGCAATCTCACAGTTCGTCTGTTATTTTGTACGCCACTACTTTGTTCATTAGGTGACGGACTTTATCGAACGCCCTACGCAAGTCAAGGAACACGACATCTACCTGGGCGGCTGCAACTGCTGCTTTCTGGGTCTCGTGGGCGAACAGAGAGTTTTTGGGTTTTATAAGAAAGTTGTTTTAGAACTGACGCTGATACCTATAGAACAAATTTTCACCCTCCAGAAATGTTATAATAAAATAATAACATACGTTCCATAATTCTACAACAGACGTCCGCAGCTCGTGGTCTTGCGATAGCTTTCTCGCTTCCCGAGCACGGGGTTCCGGGTTCGATTCCCGGCGGGGTAGTGCTTTTCACCTGCCTCGAGACGACTGTTGTCCTCATCAGTTCATCATCATTCGTGAAAGTAGCGAGACTGGACTGAGTAAAGGTTGGGAATTTGTACGGACGCTGATAACCACGCAATTGAGTGCCCCACAAACCAAACATCATTATCATCTACAACAGACGGACAGCAAACGTGTAGGCCCACAGTTTTCAGTGTCTGTTCTACGACCATTCTTGGGAACGGGAATGACCTGCCCTTTCTTTAATCATTAGGATCGCTTCGCTCCTCCAGAGACCAACGGATGACTGCTGCTAGAAGATGGGAAAGTTCTTTCGCATACTCTGTGTGGAATCGCACTGGTATCCCGCCAGCTCTGTGACCTTTCCTCTGTTGAGCGATTTCAGTTGCTTTTCTATTCCATGATCACTTACGAGGTCTGCTCAAAAAATTCCGGAACTTCGTCCACAAAATTTTTCGACGCGTACTTTTTACTTATTGCGCATTTGTCTCCTTCGAAATATTCGCATACACAGTAGATACTCCGCTCTTAAACGTCGTTTGCACTTCCGGAACCAGACTTGGTACGCCTCTTGCTGGATCGCGCGAAGCGCCGTCTGCGATTTTTTTTTTATTTCGTCTATCGTTGCAAATCTTCGTCCCTTCAACGGGGTTTTCAACTTTGATAATAAAAAAATAGTCCGCAGGGTCCAGGTCTGGGGAGTACGGAAGATGAGGCAGCACAGTGATTTTGTTTTTTGTGCAATAGTCACGCACCAACCGCTATGAATGTGCAGGAGCGTTATCGTGATCCATGAGCCATGAGTCGTCTCGCCACATTCCTTCTTCCATTTTCTCGCAGGCGTCGCAACACGTCCCGATAGTAGCATCGATTAACAGTCTGCCCCTGTGGCACGAATTCATGGTGAACTAACCCTTCAAAGAAAACTATCAGCATGGCTTTGACTTTTGACCTAACCTGACGAGCTTTTTCTGGTCTTGGAGAAACTTTCCCGACCCGTTGTGGAGACTGAACGTTGGTCTCAACATCGTAACCATCGATCCACTTCTCATCACTAGTTATGATTCTCTTAAGAATATCTCTTTCTCATTTGCGCGATCCAAAAGCTCTTCACAGATTGCAGGGCGAACGTCTTTCTAGACTTGACTGACGAGCAGTGAGACGAACTTGGTGGCAACACCGTGCATTCCAAGATGCTATGTCAGGATTTCATGACATGATCCAACTGAAATGTTACATTCTTTTGCAGTCTCTCGGACAGTCAGTCTCCGGTTGGCACGTTGATGTTCCTGACATGAGCGACGCTGATAGACATCAAAGGCATCCTGAACTAGGGTGATCTTTAACCATTCGTAACACTGAGTACGGCTTACGCGCTCATCATCGTAGGCTTCCTGCGTCGTTTGGTGCATTTCTGTAAAGGTTTTCCTGAGTTCCAAGCAAAATTTAATACACACGCTTTGCTCCCCTAACTCTGCCATCTGTAAAGTCTCAAACTGTGGAACACAACGTTCTACTCAATAAGGCACTGAACGATAACTAACAGACATGCTAAAAAGAAACTCCTAGCAGTTACACACTAAGTACAGGTATGTGCAGGAATGCGAACTGCATTTCGCTCCAACACACCACTGGCGCGAAATTACGAGTGTTCCGAAATTTTTTGAACAGACTTCGTATTTCAATATCTGTCATTGTGACAAGCACCGTATTCATTGGAACACTGCTGTATAAATGGCCCTCGTAGCGTCTTGTATGGGATTCCTTTAATTATGCAGTGCATTTTCCCATTGTCGAGAGACTGGGCAGCGGGGTGCATGTTAGACGTGCGGTCCACGTGACCGTATGGTTACCGAAGCATTTACCGGCATTGCACAACGGTGCTCGCTGCTGGCTGCTCTAAGCGCGATTGCAGCAGCTTGACTTACCTCTTCGTGCGAGTCAAAGCGAAGCGGATGCACTCGCTCGTGAATTTCGCGCTCGCATCTGTAAAGCCGCTCGTGGGTCGACATTTTTACGCAGCCACAAAGTAGGGTCAGGCGGGTCAGTCTCGTTTCTCGAGAAGCCGTTAACAGTCCCGCTTAGACGGCAGACCAACTTACGTAGTAACCGCCGCCAAGCAGTTTGACCGTCGTGCTCCAGAAGAATACAATACCGACACAGGTGCGGTTTCTCATGTATTTCGTAGCTTAGAGGAGAAGTCAGGCGCTGGTCAAAGTTTCATATATCGTTTTACTCTCTTCGCAATGCAAGTCCATAGACTCTTCGCATAATACACACTGGTGTCCAAAATTAAAGCAACAAACGGAAATTTCGCAAAGTTGCGTTTATTTTGTCACGAAATAGTATAAACAGGTGATAGTGAAGTAGGAACAATGTAATGAAACCAGCCGCTGTGACCGAGCGGTTCTAGGCGCTTCAGTCCGGAAACGCGCTGCTGCTACGGTCGCAGGTTCGAATCCTGCCTCGGGCATGGATGTGTGTGATATCCTTATGTTAGTTAGGTTTAAGTAGTTCTAAGTCTAGGGGAGTGATGACCTCAGATGTTAAGTCCAATAGTGCTTAGAGCCATTTGAACCATTTTGAATGTAATGTATACAGAACGCAAACAGCTGCAACATGCACAGCGATAGCAAAAATGTTCTTCGTTTTTTCCAGCTTAACGGATTTGCGCTCACGGTCCAACTGATTAATTTTCTCAGTACGAGGTGTGACCACCTCTGGCAGCAACACAGGCCTGACAACGACGGGGCATGCAGTGAATGATGTCATCAGTCTCATGTTGAGACAATAACGCCCATTCTTCCTGCAGACCTGCTCGCGGTCTTGGAGAGTGGTTGGTGGATGCTGACGTGATGCAAGCCGTCTCCCTTCTTCATCCCAGACACGCTGTATGGGATTCTATCGGGAGAGTGAGCAGGCCGCGCCACGCGTGCAACATCTTCCGTTTCCAACAAAACACCAACCATCCATTCTCTATGAGGTCGAGCATCATCGTCCATCAGTACGAAGTTACTATAGTCTGTCATCTATGTCCTTGGTCTTCCTTCACTAGTAGAATCAACACGTCTGTGCGACCTGGACGATGTTTCAGCTGCCGAGAATTCTTCCGGGTTGTATGGCCGTGGTCCAAGGAACTCTTCTATCCCTGACGTTTCGTCCAAAGCTACGTTGGACATCTTCGGAGGTGCTCCTGGTTGTACTGAGTCTTGCCGACTGATCAACATGGGGATAATTTTATATAAACATGAAGTTTATGTAAACATGGGGATGACTTTAACAAAAAAGAAAAAGCTATGAAACTCAGCGATATATGGACAGTGGCGCTACAGAATCGATGAGAAGTTTTTATCTTTGACGTATTATGGTCGACTGTTGTATTTTATCCTTGACTAGGTTTATCTCCTCTATCACGTGAAATCAAGACCACGCCCACTTTCCACGGTATTTAGGCCGTTCTTCGATGTCCGACTCGTCAATCGGCAAGACTCAGCACAACCAAGAGCACCTCCGAAGATGTCCAACGTAGCTTTGGACGAAATGTCAGGGATAGAAGAGTTCCATGGACCATGGCCATACAACCAGGAAGAATTCTCGGTAGCTGAAACATCCGGTCGTGAAAGCCTTTATTATATGACTGGACGATGTTGTTGGTACGATTTCACTACGGCTGGACACGAAATTTCGTTGTCCGTTCAAATATCAAGCGTCATGGAGCTTATCGCCCGATATATGGGAGTGTTGGAAGACTCGCTGGGAAGGAATAGACATCATACTTTCCATAAAATATAGATGGTGTATGTTTTAACTTGAGGCAACTAAATATCTCGAAAACGATGCGTGGTATGAAAAAAAAAAGTTCTAGGTGGAAAGTTAATATTAGTAAAGGGGACATTTATCAGTGGTACAACTGGTCGTCAAATATCAAGTGTGCCTGTTTTTTTCAATTTAGAATCTACGCATTTGATTCTACTTCTCACGTATGATGTAAATGTAAATCTTTGTGTTCTAACAGTTGATATTTATGCTCCAGATTTACTTTAGTATTGTAAATTTGATTGTACGGTTCAATATGTGCAGCCGATTCAGTGTCTGGCTAGAAGCTACGTTTATCGTGATCCAGAAACAACAAGGTGGACGTGATAGTTTTCTGTTCCCATGGGATGCTTGATATTGCTGAGGTCCCTTGCATCTCAGCATTGGGGTGCTTGATTTCAGTGAGTCCCCTTGCCTCTCAGCAGCGGAGGTGTCACTATCATTCGACGGACATCTTAGCTTATTACAACAGTTGTGGTTTGTATTCCGCCGGTAGCCTCCTAGCGACCAGAGCGAGAGATACGGCGGTTGGATGGAGAACACATCAAAATCAGACTCACTCCGATGGCGAGCTTTGGGGGCGGCCACCGAAATCAAGCACTCCTATGATTTAGGGACTCGCCACAATCCACCCCATCAACCCCATAGGGAACAGAAAACTACTTTACCATCCATGTAGCTTATTTGTCACAAATATCAATGTCTAGCCATATTATTTGTGCTGTGCAGTCACATTTGCAGCACTCACCGTTTGGACAGTAGTCTCAATCGTTAGAACACAAAGGTTTACATTTACATCGTAAATGAAATGTCGAAGCAAGTGCATCAGTTCTTAGTTGCAAAAACAGTCACACTTGACATTTTTCGATTATAGCGCTATCTACAACGAATGGAAAACAATGGTTTGAGTAAACCGAACGTTTTTGTGTTGAATCCGAAAATGCAATAAAAATGGCTATATACATTACCTCCATGAACCCTCCATGAACCATGGACCTTGCCGTTGGTGGGGAGGCTTGCGTGCCTCAGCGATACAGATGGCCGTACCGTAGGTGCAACCACAACGGAAGGGTATCTGTTGAGAGGCCAGACAAACATGTGGTTCCTGAAGAGGGGCAGCAGCCTTTTCAGTAGTTGCAGGCGCAACAGTCTGGATGATTGACTGATCTGGCATTGTAACATTAACCAAAACGGCCTTGCTGTGCTGGTACTGCGAACGGCTGAAAGCAAGGGGAAACTACAGCCGTAATTTTTCCCAAGGACATGCAGCTTTACTGTATGATTAAATGATGATGGCGTCCTCTTGGGTAAAATATTCCGGAGGTAAAATAGTCCCCCATTCGGATCTCCGGGCGGGGACTACTCAAGAGGACGTGGTTATCAGGAGAAAGAAAACTGGCGTTCTACGGATCGGAGCGTGGAATGTCAAATCCCTTAATCGGGCAGGTAGGTTGGAAAATTTAAAAAGGGAAATGGATAGGTTAAAGTTAGATATAGTGGGAATTAGTGATGTTCGGTGGCAGGAGGAACAAGACTTTTGGTCAGGTGAATACAGGGTTATAAATACAAAATCAAATAGGGGTTAATGCAGGAGTAGGTTTAATAATGAATAAAAAAATAGGAGTGCAGGTTAGCTACTACAAACAGCATAGTGAACGCATTATTGTGGCCAAGATAGACACAAAGCCCATGCCTACTACGGTAGTACAAGTTTATATGCCAACTAGCTCTGCAGATGATGAAGAAATAGATGAAATGTATGACGAGATAAAAGAAATTATTCAGGTAGTGAAGTGAGACGAAAATTTAATAGTCATGGGTGACTGGAATTCGTCAGTAGGAAAAGGGAGAGAAGGAAACATAGTAGGTGAAAATGGATTGGGGGGAAGAAATGAAAGAGGAAGCCGCCTTGTAGAATTTTGCACAGAGCATGACTTAATCATAGCTAACACTTGGTTCAAGAATCATAAAAGAAGGTTGTATACCTGGAAGAATCCTGGAGATAGATTATATAATGGGAAGACAGAGATTTAGGAACCAGGTTTTAAATTGTAAGGCATTTCCAGGGGCAGATGTGCACTCTGACCACAATCTATTGGTTATGAACTGCAGATTGAAACTGAAGAAACTGCAAAAAGGTGGGAATTTAAGGAGATGGGACCTGGATAAACTGAAAGAACCAGAGGTTGTAGAGAGTTTCAGGGAGAGCATAAGGGAACAATTGACAGAAATGGGGGAAAGAAATACAGTAGAAGAAGAATGGGTAGCTCTGAGGGATGAAGTAGTGAAGGCAGCAGAGGATCAAGTAGGTAAAAAGACGAGGGCTAATAGAAAGCCTTGGGTAACAGAAGAAATATTGAATTTCATTGATGAAAGGAGAAAATATAAAAATGCAGTAAATGAAGCAGGCAAAAAGGGATACAAACGCCTCAAAAATGACATCGACAGGAAGTGCAAAATGGCTAAGCAGGGATGGCTAGAGGACAAATGTAAGGATGTAGAGGCTTGTCTCACTAGGGGTAAGATAGATACTGCCTACAGGAAAATTAAAGTGACCTTTGGAGAGAAGAGAACCACTTGTATGAATATCAAGAGCTCAGATGGCAACCCAGTTCTAAGCAAAGAAGGGAAGGCAGAAAGGTGGAAGGAGTATATAGAGGGTTTATACAAGGGCGATGTACTTGAGGACAATATTATGGGAATGGAAGAGGATGTAGATGAAGACGAAATGGGAGATAAGATACTGCGTGAAGAGTTTGACAGAGCACTGAAAGACCTGAGTCGAAACAAGGCCCCGGGAGTAGAGAACATTCCATTAGAACTACTGACGGCCTTGGGAGAGACAGTCATGACAAAACTCTACCATCTGGTGAGCAAGATGTATGAGACAGGCGAAATACCCTCAGACTTCAAGAATAATATAATAATTCCAATCCCAAATAAAGCAGGTGTTGACAGATGTGAAAATTACCGAACTATCAGTTTAATAAGTCATGGCTGCAAAATACTAACGCGAATTATTTACAGACGAATGGAAAAACTGGTAGAAGCGGACCTCGGGGAAGATCAGTTTGGATTCCGTAGAAATGTTGGAACACGTGAGGCAATACTAACCTTACGACTTATCTTAGAAGAAAGATTAAGAAAAGGCAAACCTACGTTTCTAGCATTTGTAGACTTAGAGAAAGCTTTTGACAATGTTAACTGGAATACTCTCTTTCAAATTCTGAAGGTGGCAGGGTAAAATACAGGGAGCGAAAGGCTATTTACAATTTATATAGAAACCAGATGGCAGTTGTAAGAGTCGAGGGGCATGAAAGGGAAGCAGTGGTTGGGAAAGGAGTGAGACAGGGTTGTAGCCTCTCCCCGATTTTATTCAATCTGTATATTGAGCAAGCAGTAAAGGAAACAAAAGAAAAATTTGGAGTAGGTATTAAAGTTCATGGATAAGAAGTAAAAACTTTGAGGTTCGACGATGACATTTGTAAGTAGGCTGTTTAGGTTTTTTTATTGGTAACGCCACCTCTGTATAAAAATCACTGGCTGTGCTGTGTGCAGTCTGTGGCTGCTTTGCATTGTTGTAATACTCGCCATTGTAGTGTTAGGCAGCTGGCTGTGAACAGCGCGTAACGTTGCGCAGTTGGAGGTGAGCCGCCAGCAGTGGTGGATGTGGGGAGAGAGATGGCGGAGTTTTGAAATTTGTCATGAACTGCTATATATATATATATATATATATATATATATATATATATATATATATATATATATATATTAAGGTAAATACATTGTTTGTTCTCTATCAGTAGTTAGTGTCTTCAGTAGTTTGAATCTTTTATTTAGCTGGCAGTAGTGGCGCTCGCTGTATTGCAGTAGCTTGAGTAGCGAAGATTTTTGTGAGGTAAGTGATTTGTAAATGGTATAGTTTAATGTTAGTCAGGGCCATTCTCTTGTAGAGATTATTTAAAGTCAGATTGCGTTGCTGTCAGTTTAAGCACAGTCTTATGTAAAATTGTTAAAAGGGGATGTTTCATATGTCGACCCTTAGCCGAGGATACCTCACTGGAATCTTCTGATTTTTTCTTGTAGTTTGTGTAATTAGTGTAGCTTTTGTTTATTGCTAGCGCGTAATTGTAGAGAAAATCTCCTTTGTAGTTGCAGTCTTTCATTGTTGTACAGTAAAACAGGTGTGGCACGCATGTAGATTTGCACCAAGTATTTCGCTGCTGCAATTAACTAGATATTATTTTCAGTGTTATGTTAATGTGTTCTCTTAGTTTTGCTCTTCAAATTATGTTTTTCTGTGTTGTCGTGTGAAATACTGTGACAATAATGGCGTGTGAAAAACGTAATACTAGGCTCCAAAGTAAACTGAGAAATGACAGTGAAGACGAAAGCAGTGTGTTAGCGCCGCAGAGTAATGAATTAACTAATGTTCAAAGTAGTAATTTGGTAATTGTGCATAGGGAAATGGAGCGGGCGGCAAACAATGGCGTAGGCAGTGAAACAGTTAGTGAACAGAGAAGCATTATCGATCGATCGCTCGGCAACAGCTCGCCTCAGGAATCCGAAATGACAGGACACAATTTTTCAAATACTGTAGATTCAGGTTTTGCGTCCTCACCGTTTACTCAAATAAGTCAAGACACATTTTCTGCTTGTCAAAATGTGAATGTTGCCGGTGCAAATGCACTGCCGAAAAGCGTAGAGGAACAGATTCCAGACACTAATGCACTGTTATTACAGCTAATGCAACAAATGGAACAACACCAGAGACAAACACAGCAAAAGCTTCAAAAGTTAGGCACAGTGGAACAAAATCTCAAAAAGTTAGACACAATGGAACAAAATCAGAGACAAACACAGGAAAAGCTTCAAAAGTTAGACACAATGGAACAACACCAGAGACAAACACAGCAACAGTTAGACGCAATGGAACAAAATCTTCACACCACGCTTGAACAAACACGTGAAGATTTAACTACTGAGTTACATAACATCGAATCGAAATGTCAAAAAGTCTGTAATGACGTAAAAACACAAATTTGTGAGCATTTTCAACCTATTTTTTCGCGGCATGAAAATGCATTACAGAATCACGAAGCAGCCATAAAAAAACTGCAAACCATTGTTCATGAAAATCATGAGACCTTGTCGGCTAAAATTGACTTAGTTGCATCTACCGATTCGGTTACGCAACTTGCAAAAACTCAAGAAAACTTAAAGGACACAGTAGATTCGATTTCAACACAAATGGACACTCTGAAGCTTGGTTCAGAAAAACACACTGAGGAAATGTGTTCACTATCGGAGAAAGTAGCCGAACTTTCGGATCAGTTCACTAACTTATCTACGAAGGTAGATGATAATCTGAACGACACAAAACCGGTAGTCTTTAATGACACAGAAGAGTATGAAGAAATTAGAAAATTCAAACAAAATCAAAATCAAATCAATACACAGTACAAAAGAGAAATCCGCGAAGTACAAGATCAGCTGACACAGGTAATACAAGAATTACGTATTTCAGAGGACACTCGCGCCCCAATACGGGAAGAGGGACATAGAAATACGGAACAGCCACAAAACAATAACACAGCGCATTTCGGAAATTATGAAAGAAATTGGCAAGGTGCACCGAATTTTGAGATGGAACGGCCGACACGACCTAACAATGACCGATATGCGACTCGCCGACATGATGATTTTGACTATAAGCTGTTCATTAGTATACGTAAATTCAAAACATTTAAGAATTCTGGCAACGACATTCACCCACAAGCATGGCTCCATCAATTCTCTCATTGTTTTCCTCCCAACTGGTCGTTAGAACACAGATTAGAATTTATGTGTGGCTACTTAGAGAATGAACCAGCTGTAAGAATGCGATCGGTCATTCACGATTGCCACAGTAAAGGAGAATTTTACCATGCCTTCCTCTCAGCATATTGGTCTCAAGCCACACAAGACCGAGTAAAACATAGCATCATAATGATGAATCATTTCGAACAATTTGAATTTTCCAGTCTTGTCAAATATTTTGAAGACATGTTGCACAAGAATCAGTACCTGTCAAACCCATACAGCCCCTCAGAACTCATCCGCATTTGCTTAATCAAATTACCTGAACATTTACGGCATATTATTTTAGCAGGACGTTGCAAAGACGACATTGAAGCTTTTCAGGGACTGTTACAAGAACTGGAAATTGACACTGACAATCGGGAAACGCGGAAACAGGAGCACAACAATTACAGGTCACATCTGTCACAATTCCGAGATGAAAGAAATAGTAACTGGACACAACAAGGCTATTCTCACGACACATATCGTGACCAAAACAGACACCACCCATATGACAACCACTGGCAGAGTAATAATAGTTACAGAGAAAGATCGCATTTCCGTAGTAATGATTATGACAGAGATTACCATAGAAACAGACAATATGGTAACCAGAACTATTATTATCAAGGGAGACAGAATAACTTCAGACGCAATGGTCCACCACGCAGGTACGATTCAGGAAGAAATTCTCCACCACATGACCGACAAGAAAGAAATTATGAAATCTACTGACATGACGACAGATGAGATAATCATAACGACAGACCTGAATTGCATCAGAACTGGCGGGATTCAAACACAGCAGGGCACTTTCGACAACGTGAATTTGTAGAAGTTAGGTCTCCGAATCTCAATAACGACGCGCGCCAACAAAGAAACAATAGACAATGACTCGCACAGCAGGCAGCCGCGTGCGGCCGCTGGCTCAGGGAAAAATAACATAGACACTAACCTTGAGAAAAATTCCAGTATTCTTTACCGACGTATACCGCACGATAACTGGGTTGATGTTGAAACTGTGAGTACTATGAACAGTAAAGGATAGCACCACACTTCACATGTAAAACCGTTTATTTAAAGATAATCTGTTTTTTAACTTAGTCTTTGCTATAAAATTTTTCACTTTACATTACTAGTATGCTTTGTCAGACTTAAGAAACTGTTAACATGCAACAATGTTTAAAGTTAAATATCCAGCCTAGAACCTAGGGAACATTTTTAAACAGAAATTACGAATGCATTGTTGTAGTGAACAGACTACACAGTGTTGTATTTGTACATTCTTGCTTGTTAGTTGCACTATTACATAACGACTATCAGGCTTACATACTTAGGACACATACAGGTACTGCTAATGAGATTTTAATGCAACATTTTGGTTTACTTGAAATTTGGTGTATCATGAGGTAAGTACATTGACTTCTGCAGAACTTCGCTTTCGGAGGACGATAACTACGACACTTCCACAGAGATTATGTTGCGACAAGACGCACAGGTTAGCGCTACAGTACATGCATTTGAGTGATTAATCTTATACTTAAACCACTTATTTTTAAAGATTTTTGAATTACGAAGAAAGTTTTCCGTGATACATTTCATTCCATTGCTGTAATCTGTAACACCTGAGGTTATAATTACATTAATCCTCAGGGGGGTACACGCTTACTTTGTGTACCATGTGTTTGGCAAACACAAGGAGCCCTAGCTAATATGGTATTTGCTTATACAACTTTACACATCGGTACCGTATTGCTCTAACACACAAATTACACAGCTATCTGATCATTTAACTGAGAGATAAACATTTTTTTTACTACATCAGTGACACATGTTTACGCAATTTCACAGTTGGGTAATTTCACACTTATGAAATTGTATTTTGTCTGTACTTTGTGAACTGTTCATATTTTTTCGGAACCATTGTGATACTATGAGAGCTTTGAATGATGTATTTGGTGAGGGAGCATGATTTTAAAGTACGTTTGAGGTAGATGACACTTTAGACATGAGCAGAGAATTTTTTTAGGTTTTGAAATTATTGGAGGAAGCTATGACGTTTTTGAGATTTGACTGAGGTGTTATGATGTTATTTTTACGACGACGATGTGTATTATGCTGTTGAGGTATGTTTATGATCAATAAGCTGATGCTATATAAGGAATGTGATTACGTGTTTATATGTATATGAATAATGGATAGAAGTTAGGGACTCTTGACTTGTGAAAAAGGATGTTGGAAACCAAGAATCGTACTTTAAGAGTTATGAAATGTGTGTAAATGCGTGAATGTATCACAATGACGGCGAAAATTTCTTGGACACTGTTATATTCATAGGATTTTGTTTCTACACATTTGCAACGTAAATTCTCGACCTGTGAAATTTTTATATGAGACTGTCACTGTAGCGGAAACTGCTGTCGTAAATATTTCCGTAAGAAAGTTAAGTGACCACCTGCACGTGCGTCGTGGGCACACAGCTGAGTCAGACACCTGGAGAACAAGCCATTAGGGTGTGCCTTTCTGGAAGCACAGGTAGAGAAAAAAAAAGGGAGGCCATTATCCTCGCTATTGACATTCGTTTGAAGAAAGCATCGTAAATACGACACGCTAATAATAACTTGGAAACATTCTTACATCTGCACACCTGATTAGGACAAGTGTCTATCTACGAGAATTGAGAGAAATGCCATATGGCTTGCTTTATGTATTTATTTACTCATTTTGTTTAATATCTAGTTTCTAGCTGCACTGCAGCACTGGTTAAAATAAAATTTTATAGATGTACTAATATAAATATTTTCTGTCTCCAGATCCAGTAAATAATAGTTTTGTGATATATTTCCAAAAAATGAGGGAGCATAAAAAGACATTTCCCTTCACAGGAATTGCATAAACAATTTCTTTACGATTTGGTAACTTATCTGCTAGTGTAAGTTCTCGTGATGCATCACTCTAGCGTTAAGATGTGACATAGGTATTAGACATGGCCATTTTTAGTGTAATATTTTTTCTGCTTGAGCTATGTCATGTTTAGGTATAAGTTGCTGCTGTTTGCCAGGCATAATGTTACTGAATTTGACTTTGTATTACGCTGTTCAGCCAGTTTTACTACTGATTTATTTTTCTTGTTTGCTGCGCATTGCCTCATATTAGTTGTAATGTTGAATTGCTTGGTAATTTAGATTTACTGTAGCTTGCTTTGCCAGCTTGAAATTTTTGTCATTGATGTTTGTGTTACTTGATTTGTTCTGCTGCATTGCCTCGTCCCTTAGTTTAGCATCTGAGCTCAGTAGATTTAAGTTAGCTTAAGAGGGGGGGTAGACTATATAAGAGAACAAGTTGTGATGAATTGGAAGAAATACATTGAAAATCTATAAGAAAATGGTTTGGCCAATACAGTATTTTGAAAGAGGATATGAACCAAAAAAAGTAGGGTTTAGGGACAACAGGTTTAGGTAGGATTTTCTTGGAAATAAATGATGAAGTAAGATAATGGAAAATAAATAATGAGGTAAGAAATATGTGAACATATATATACAGAAAGCATGCTTGAATAGGATTTTTTTTGGTGGAAACAAATGTGGAAATAAGACGAAAGATCTATGGAATGAAGTCTTGGGTTGGACTGCAGTACCAAAAGTTACACTGAAAACGAACCCTGTCCTTTCCATTGTGTTATCCCACTATGTGTTTGTGTACCCTTGTGTATTTGTTTTCTTCCTGTCTCTGTGTAGTTTCATAGAATTTTTCTTCTTCTAATACTAAGCTACATTCACTATGATGAGGAATACTGTTATCCTCAAATATAATTGGCATTAATAATATGTTATTTAACTTGTAAATATGCTTAGACTTTATTTATTCTATTTTGTTTTAATGCTCATGTGTGAAGTGGATGTTTCAAAATTTATTCTGATCTTTTATGTATGTACTCATGTCATAATTCCTGTAACACTGACGTATATGTTATTTTGATTCTTTTGTAAAGCCTGTACTACAAATGTTATCTGTATTGTTATGTTCTTTAATGATGTATTTTGTACCTTTGTAATTGTATTCTTATGTTATAAAATTGTAATTGACACCAGGTCATCAAATTAAGTAACTTGTAAGTTCCATTTCACTGCACACGTTTCTGTTGGTCATAGTATATGGACAATATGTGAGAAGTAGGGACTGTTAGTGTTTGCACGTGTGTTAATAATTCAGCAAGGGACTGATAACAGCATTGCTGGTTCTAAGGACAATTAAAAAAAAAAAAACTTTGTGAGTGCACAAGTGGTGGTTTATGGACTTGCTATATTGTCCGCAAGACTCTTCGATGGTGGTTGTGCACCTGCACATTTGCAACAGATGGCTGCTGGCCGTCTCTACGAGGACTACAGTGGGTCTGCGTCTTTGCTGACTCACCAGTACCATTATCTCTACAAGGACTACAGTGGGTCTACATCTTTGATGACCCACCAATACCATTATTTCTACAAGGACTGCAGTGGGTCTGCACCTCTGGTGGCCCACCAGTACCGTAATCTCTACCAGGACTACAGTGGGTCTGCTCTGTGATGACCTACCTACCAATACTCTTCAAAACTTCGACTGACTCTGCAGTGGGTTTACTCTGTTGTGGCCCATTACTTGTCTGCATTTCAAGAGTCAGCACTGTCTTTCCGTTGGAAGGACACGACTTCTTCAAGACTGCATGGAAATCCACTACTTCTGTGTGCAATTTCTTTTACTAATGAGACTTTGTGAAAAAAAACTGTAATTACTATTATGATGAATGATCAGAACTATCTTTATGGACTATGAGAAAATTTTAGCTTTTGACCAACATTGTATCAATAAGTGTGTGCATTTGATATTTTTGCTATCGTAATTATGAAAAATTTCTTCAAATCTGTATTGGCCACTGTCCAACACAATTTGTAAAATTTTTTGTGGGGAGCATGGGGGCTATGTAAGTAGGCTGTTTAGGTTTTTTTATTGGTAACGCCACCTCTGTATAAAAATCACTGGCTGTGCTGTGTGCAGTCTGTGGCTGCTTTGCATTGTTGTAATACTCGCCATTGTAGTGTTAGGCAGCTGGCTGTGAACAGCGCGTAACGTTGCGCAGTTGGAGGTGAGCCGCCAGCAGTGGTGGATGTGGGGAGAGAGATGGCGGAGTTTTGAAATTTGTCATGAACTGCTATATATATATATATATATATATATATATATATGATATTAAGGTAAATACATTGTTTGTTCTCTATTAAAATCTTTCATTTGCTAACTATTCCTATCAGTAGTTAGTGCCTTCAGTAGTTTGAATCTTTTATTTAGCTGGCAGTAGTGGCGCTCGCTGTATTGCAGTAGCTTGAGTAGCGAAGATTTTTGTGAGGTAAGTGATTTGTAAATGGTATAGTTTAATGTTAGTCAGGGCCATTCTCTTGTAGAGATTATTTAAAGTCAGATTGCGTTGCTGTCAGTTTAAGCACAGTCTTATGTAAAATTGTTAAAAGGGGATGTTTCACATTGTAATTCTGTCAGAGACAGCAAAGGACTTGGAAGAGCAGTTGAACGGAATGGACAATGTCTTGAAGGGATGATATAAGATGAACATCAACAAAAGCAAAACGAGGATAATGGAATGTAGTCAAATTAAATCGGGTGATGCTGAGGGAATTAGATTAGGAAATGAGACACTTAAAGTAGTAAAGGAGTTTTGCTATTTAGGGAATAAAATAGTTGATGATGGTCGAAGTAGAGAGGATATAAAATCTAGACTGGCAATGGCTAGGAAATCGTTTCTGAAGAAGAGAAATTTGTTAACGTCGAGTATAGATTTAAGTGTCAGGAAGTCGTTTCTGAAAGTATTTGTATGGAGTGTAGCCATGTATGGAAGTGAAACATGGACGATAAATAGTTTGGACAAGAAGAGAATAGAAGCTTTCGAAATGTGGTGCTACAGAAGAATGCTGAAGATAAGGTGGGTAGATCACGTAACTAATGAGGAGGTATTGAATAGGATTGGGGAGAAGAGAAGTTTGTGGCACAACTTGACTAGAAGAAGGGATCGGTTGGTAGGACATGTTTTGAGGCATCAAGGGATCACAAATTTAGCATTGGAGGGCAGCGTGGAGGGTAAAAATCGTAGAGGGAGACCAAGAGATGAATACACTAGGCAGATTCAGAAGGATGTGGGTTGCAGTAGGTACTGGGAGATGAAGAAGCATGCACAGGATAGAGTAGCAAGGAGAGCTGCATCAAACCAGTCTCAGGTCTGAAGACCACAACAACATACATTTGAAAATACAAAGTAGGAAGGGTGGTTAGGAGGTGGCCAGTAGTGGGACGGATGGATGTCCCGTTTATAATATTAAATTTTCACCTAGAACATTTTTTCGTACGATGCGTAGTTTTCGATATGTTTGTTTGTCTCAAGTTATTACCAACACCCTGTATATCGCTTTTAAAAAATTAAGCCAAAAGAGAACGAGGAAACGACACGAAACTCCTCTTATTGCTAGAGTAAGCGATATTTTTTCAGTAAAAATAAAGAACTTGGCAGTATGACCCCACTTATCGCCAGTGTGACGTTGCGTTCTCTCTGGCCTGGAAGTACGCACTGATTTGCTTTGCCTCTCCTGAGGCAAGCTGACCAACAACTACTGTAACTCGTCCCTGGTATCCTGGATGCTGGAGATGACGTCCGAGCTGGTCCCACACTTGCTATAACGGCGACAGATCTGGAGATCACACTGGCCGTGGGATTACCTCAACAACACGAAGACGGTTCATAGAGACAAGTGCCATGCGTGGATGGGCACTGTTCTGTTGAGAAATGGCACCACGAGGCCGAAGGATCTCCGTGACGTACCGTTTTTCAGTGAAGAGTTCCCTCAGTCAGCTACAACCGTGATCTGAAGTCATATACGATGGCTCATCACTCCATGACGCCCTATGTCTCTCTAAAACATTGGAAGAATGGGACCACTCGCCAGGCGGCTATCGTACTCATTGGTGGTAATATGGTAATTCGAGGAAGTGCAGAACCCCGATTCGTCACTGAACACAGTGCAACGGCATTCATTGGCAGTCCAAGCTTCCTGGTAACGCCACCAATCCATATGCGGCAGTTTGTTTTGTGTTAATAGCAGTCTACTCATGGAATGGTAATTCCTTAGTCTGGCTGCCGCCTATTCATGAACGATGGCGGTTCGAGCAGTTTGAGAGACAGACGGGGACTGCACTGTTGCTGATTCTAAGCGTGACACTTGCGGTAAGCGCATATACGTGCTTTGCGCCTGATGTCAACTTGTATCCTACAAATTATGCCTCTCACCTACATGTGTAGAATTTGTCGCTTACAGCCACCATTAGCCAAGACAACTCGCAACACGTGAAATAAAAATACACTGAACAACTCGCTACGATCGCGCATAATGCTCACACAGCATACAACATTCACAACAGAGCGCTCAGAGCACTACTGAACTCAGATTGGCTGTCGAAGAAGGGGTCGCGTAGGTGCGCAGAATGAGCCTAAACTTGACCACCATTGGTTTGTGACTCCAACTGTAGTTTCCGACAAGTACCGTGGGATGACACAAAATGTTGCACGGAGTTGATCACTTTTTCTCGGACGGCAGGCGCAAGTGTGAAGGGTTACGACGTGCTTGGCGCACAATACAACGATCTTGGCTTATGGTCGTCAGACGTGGTCGACTGGAACTTTGACGAGGAGTGTATATGCCCTTACATTCTTCTGCAGTTCAAAACTAGTCCACCGTCAAATCCAAATGTTTCACAAATCTTGATACTGCACGGTTCGATCTTCCGACAGTGATGACTCTCAATGAGGCCCCTTTCAAACTCTCTCACACGAGTGCGAGGCATCTCAGTGTCATTCAACATCTGACGCTTCTTATACACCTTACCAGTAACAACACTAAACACGGAAAATAGTAATGCACTATGGTGGCTATTTTATCTGTCACAGATATTTGACACTAATCATCTTCCTACCTGTCGATGGTGTGTACGTGTACCAGGCTACACTGACATCGGACTATGTCTTCTGGGTGCTTCATTTTTTTGTCAGGCAGTGCAGCTCAAGTGTAAACAAAGCAAAGAAGAAGATTATGAGGAGTGAAGGAAATTAGATTATCAACTTGCTTGATGTTAAAATTAGGGACGTCGCAGAACAGAAAGGAGGGAAAGAATTTAGCTGTCTGGTATACTAGTGTCAGGTATTGACATGGAATTGAAGGAGATGTACTTGGAAGTACACACCTGGAGGACAGCATTGTGTGCAAGTGAAACGTGGTCCGTCAAACATCCGGAAGAGGAGGAACTGGAAGCGTTTGTAATGTGCTGCTATCAAAGAACGGCAAAAAATTAACTTACACACACTAGACGTTCTGACTTACGGCAACACAAGTAACATATTGAAAAACAGTATATTTCAGCCGCAATACTACAATTACCGGTTTTGACCTAGTCCCGTCATCGTCAGATGATACATTTAGAGAGAAAAAGAAGGGAGGTGGGGGCGGTAATATACTAGGAAACTAAATTAAAAATCAAACTAACTTACATGTACAGCCATGTGTGCTTCAACTGAACTTAACAGGCCTCGAATGCCCTGACAATGGAAACATATCCCCACTCTGATTGTTGAAACTGAAGCCTACAGTGAATTACGTAACAATGTGAAGTTCGTAACTTCTATGCAAATAAAAGATTAAAAATATTCACATGCTAAAAATTCTTGTGAGAGAAAGCCTTCTAAAACTGAAGAATATTAAAAGGTTACTTAACTATTTGTAATTGGGAAGTTTTTATTAGTTTTCAGTTTTTGAAGTGTCCCTCTCGCATCCAGTTACGTATAAACATTTTAATCCTATATTTGACCTGAGGCTGTAATATATATACATACATATTCGCAAAGAGAGAACACAGTGAACGTACGAAGAGAATTTGGGAAGAACGAATAAAGAAGAAGAAATCATGACTACTCAAGTTCAATCGCTCTCTCAAAAGTGAATAATCGAAAATTTGAAGACCTTGAGGCCTCAGATAAAGCATGGAACGAAAAAGAACAGAAAACAATGTGTGAGGGAAGTAGTCTGAATACCTCTACCAGAAGAAGGAATTTGTTTGTGGGATGTCTACTAATTCGAGGATGGAACCAACCAACTGCACAATACGATGGGTTCGAGACCCATTTCGTCAGAAGTCTAGGATAGCATGTTCTCATTACTTTGCTCTGAGTATGATTTAGGAAGTTGAGAAGTTAAATTTAGTGATTGAGTTTTGTGTTTGAGTAGCCAGTTGATTTAACATGGTAATTAAAAAGTAAATTGGTGATCCAGAATCATTCGAGTATACTTGTGGTTTGGAATATGGGGGATTTGGTGTAGGTAACTAATGAGTTGATAGTGTGGAGATTCATATGTGATGTACAATTTTTGGGCATAATGTGTGATCATGTCGTGAGTTTTCGGAATTTGAATGTCTGTGTGTATGACATAGTTGGGCAGATAACAGGCTGCTTGAGTAGCTACACCAAAGGATTTATCTTGGATGATCTGAATTTTCTTGAAGTTGGCGTCAGCAGTCATCGAACAAATTTTTGAGCAATAAGCTAACCTTGATATGAAAAGGCTGGGAGTAACTTCAGCTTGTGTTCCATAGTGAGTGAATTATCTTTGATGACAGGGTATGTTTGAAAGAATAGATGATTTCCTTTATTACAAGTGCACTCAGAGTGAGATTTGAATGTTATTTTCGAGTCGATAATAAGGCGGAGGTATTTGACGTTTTCGTCCATGGGAGTGGTGGTCCATCTGTGACAATGGCAGCATCTTGAGGTATTCGTTTGGTTGTGAACAGGATGGCTTGAGTTTTATTAACATTTACTGTGACTTTCGGCTGGCTTGCTCCGGATTAAATGTCTTCTAGGTGTTTTTGCTGTTAGCGGATGGTGAATTGTTGATTAGGACTGCTTCTATAAACGACAGTACCGTCCGCAAACGACGAGAGTTGCGCACCAGGTTGTTGTGGTATGTCATGTGTAAAGACTGAATATAGGATTGTGCCCAAGACGGAACCCTGAGGGACTCCAACTCCAGATTTCTCCTAGTTGGACTTTTGAATGGTCATAAGAAATTTTGAGTCAGTCTAAAATGAGATTTAAATGTGGACCAAGTGTCGTGGATAGTAGTAGATCTGAGGCTGGAAGGAGGAGAAGAGCATAAAATACCACATGGTTATAATTAAAGTGCAGCTACTCATGGGGGTACAGTGTGGGCTGTAATTATAGTACATCAGTGTGTCATGTTCGCCTGTGGGTTGCAAAAAGTTAAATTACACTGCTCATTGCAGTTCACTTTTTAGACGGAGAATCTCACTTGCTCAATGTTTAGAATAACTTCATCTGCAATAAGACTTTTGTCCCCATCATTCAAAGTTACATTCTTGTCTGATTTATAACTACTATCGCCTACAGAACCAGTCCCCATTAAGTCTTTCAGTTCATTTAAAAACTTAACCTCCACAGCTTCGTTATCAATTTTCACATCAATTCCCTGTTGTCCATTCTCCTCCATCCCGCTGTCATGTTCTTTAAAGCCACTCATTATGTATCACTTAATATAAAATGGCTTTTGCTACGAAGTTACCTTATTCTCATTCACTCATCTCCTGCTACTCTGCTGCTACTGCAGTTGTCATCTCGATTTATCGTCTGCACAGCTGCTGCAAGTTGTAGTTCTCTTGGCGAGGCGTCTTGTTTATCGCGGTCAGCTGTGTCCACCTGCATGCTGATTGGCTGCTCCTGTGCTCAGTGGCTGCTTCCATAGGACCCGCTCGCTGATTCGCTGCTGTCATACTGTGGCCATAAAACCCAAGCGCTGATTGGCTGTTGCATCACTGTACTGTAAGCAGCTCTTGAGTTCACTGTTCACTAACCACACATTTCACAGTCTTTCAAATAAATGGAACAGACACTGTCATTGCATTAAAATATGGCCTATTGGTGTAACACTTATTTCACGGTAACGTTGATGCATTGTTGTTGTTCTAACCAACACAGGTTTCTTGTCTGAAACTCTGCCGTGAACTCACTGTCTCGGGCCCAAAAATCGGGCCCTTATATATCATCACAATAATAGGCAGTGAAACTACACATTGTTCGATGTTTAATTTACAGAAATTACAATTAAAACTTAACTCATTAAATTAACTGAATACGAGGGCTATACAGAAAGTAGGGAACGTTTTGGCATTTAAAAAAAAACTAAGTACAAGAAATACATATTATTATATACATCTGAAAGAGCGAATGACATACTACTTTACCACATTGTCACCAAACATATTGAGGCACATATCATAGCGGTGAACAAGCTTCGAAAGACCGTCGTAAAATTCTGCCGCCTGAGACTTCAGCCAGTGAGTCACGCCCGCCTGTAGTTCCGCGTCGTCATCAAAGCGCTGCGTTGCAAGCCAGTTCTTCATCTTGGGAAACAAGTGGAAGTCGCTTGGTGCAAGGTCGGGGCTGTAGCGCGGATAAGGGAAAATTTTCCATTTGAATGAATTAAGGAGTTCTTTAGTGCGGTTTGCCGTGTGAGATCGGGCATTGTCCTGCAAAAACAAAATTTTGGACGTCAGCTTTCCTCGGCGTTTGTTGTGAACTGCTGTTCTTAGGCTGTGCAAAGTTTGACAGTACCGGACAGAATTTATGGTTGCTCCACGTTCGAGAAAATCAATAAGAAGCACACCTTGCCTGTCCCAAAACACTGTCGTCATCAACTTCCTTGCTGACATGGTTTGCAAACATTTTCTTGGTTTTTGGGGGGCCTTGTGTGCCCCCACTCCATGGACTGTAATTTTGGCCCGCAATTGAAGTGTTTCACCCCTGTCTTGTCACCGGTTACGATTAGATCCAGTAATGAATCACTATATTTGTGGCAGGCTTTCCGAAATGTCAACGTTGCCCCCATTCGCTGTTCTTTATGGTGCTCTGTAAGCATTTTGGGCACCCATCGTTCACAAAATTTGTGGTAGCCTAGCTTTTGAGTGACAATTTCAAACAACAAAGTCCGTGAAACTTGTGGAAAAGAAAGCGAAAGCTCCATTATTGTGAAGCCACGGTTTTCACGAATCGTTTGATCAACTTTAGCAACAAGATTGTCAGTCACAATGCTCGGGCGTCCACTCTTCTCTCCATCACGAACGTTGGTTCGACCATTTTTAAGTCGAATGCACCATTCCCGGACGGAACACTCACTAATTACGTTGTTTCCATACACTTCGCACAGTTCACGATAAAGTTCTATAGGTTTTAGGTTTTTTGCCGACAGAAACCGTATCACAGACCGCACCTCACAACTGGTGGGATTTTTGATTGCAGCGTACATTTTAAATTCGAATATCGAGAAAACCAGCCGCGCAGAGACTTTCCCGCTGTCACGGATGGATGCCGACTGCGCTGCCTAGCACGCACATACCAGAATATACGCGCTCGGGGCTCGCCTAGCGGCGTCAGACGTTCCCTACTTTCTGAATATCCCTCGTATATCGAAAAATTCCTTCTTTCTAACAGTTTCTTCTACTACAAGAGTAAGCTGTATTATTTGTTTAAATCATGAAATTGACATATATAGTTACGCAAACAATACTTTTGACAATACTGGTAATTACTTTGGAATTAATCAAGAGCTGGCTTTGCTAACGTTTTTTCCAATAGAGCCAAATAAATACTTAAACAATGCTATTAGTCGTTCCTCCAAATGTTTATAATTTGTACAGCATTTATATTTGTTTATAAGTCAACAACAGAATTTAAGTTACGAAACAATTACCGATTTCACCCTGTAATGAAAGATATTAACTCGGAATCGTCTAAATATATTAGAAAATCAATTGCCCACATACAACCAGGCACAGAATTGGATCTGGTGTTATATTCTTTAAACCTAGGATCACCCTTTCTCTTTTATGAAAATGCAGATTATACTCACGTAGCCGCGCGGGATTAGCCGAGCGGTTTTGGCGCTGCAGTCATGGACTGTGCAGCTGGTCCCGGCGGAGGTTAAGGTCCTCCCTCGGGCATGGGTGTGTGTGTTTTTCCTTAGGATAATTTACGTTAAGTAGTGTGTAAGCTTAGGGACTGATGACCTTAGCAGTCAAGTCCCATGAGATTTCACACACATTTGGACATTTTGGACATACGTATGTTAATGGTAATTGGTCAGACACGGAAAATTGAATTTTAAGGAGGCAGATGGCAAAACAAGGGGGAAAGTAAAAATATCCCAGCTTGGTTCGTCACAAGTGAAACGTGGTAGATATGCTAATTCGCTAATGTGGGGTCAATTTATGCTGAAGAAAAACTTCTAATTTTGGCCACCAGTTGGAAATCTGGCGCTGTACACTATTTGCATGGCGGTGTAACATCCATGCTGTCGTCAGACAAGCCGTAACGTGAGTGTACAGTGTGGCTGTGGAGAAGAGAAAGTGTGCGCTCCTATTGAAACTGTTCTGTGTGAATGGAAGCAATTACAGTGCTGCATTGAGAGAGCATCGCTGACTGAAAGGTCTATGGCTTGGAGATGATGATAATGAAATTCGAAAACACAGGTGAGCTTGTTGTGGCACCTGGAAGAGGAAGGCGTCCTATTCTGGTAGAAGTTATGGACGAGGTTTCTGTTGCTGTAACTGGCCATGCAACACATGCCCCGGGTAGTGCTAGTGCTCGTGCAGTATAGTGAGAATGGGAAGATTTGCGGTCTGTATTATACTGGGGCTCGTACAAGATCCAGACGGTGCAGTAACTGAAACTGCAGCAACGTTCTGAATTTACTCTTCGGTTTCTGGCACGGGTCGAAGTTCGTGACATATGGTCAGGCACATTTTACACTACAGGGAGCAGTGGATACACAGAACTGCCGAATTTGGAGTACTGTTAAACCGCGTATTGAGCACGAAAACCTGTTGCACTCGCCTTATGTGACTGTGTGGTGTGGATTCATAAGCACTTGTCGGTCCGTTCTTCTTTAAAGATAGTACATCTAGAGGGCCTGTCAGGTGTACCGTGACGTCCATACGATGTCTTGACTTCCTTGTACAGCATATCATTCCTGCTTTAGAAGAGCGTACCTATGTGGAAACCATTTCTTTGATGCAAGATGGGGCAACAATTCATGTCGCTCGCCCAGCTAAAGATCTGCTTAATGCCATCTTCCACGAATGTGTTATCTCCAGAAGTTTTCGAAATGCATGGGCTTCAGAATCACCCGATATTTGGATGTGGGAATATCTAAAAGAAAGCGTTTACGAGGGACACATTCGGTATCTATCTGATGGGAAGACCAGTATACAGGAACACGTCGCTCAGATTTCACCGGAACTACTGCGAGCAACTGTTGATCATGTCGTTTCGAGGGAGCAGCATCTCGTCGGCGTCTCCGGTGCTGGTACACCCGCCTAATATCATGTAGCCGCCGGCCGCGGTGGTCTCGCGGTTCTAGGCGCGCAGTCCGGAACCGTGCGACTGCTACGGTCGCAGGTTCGAATTCTGCCTCGGGCATGGATGTGTGTGATGTCCTTAGGTTCGTTAGGTTTAAGTAGTTCTAAGTTCTAGGGGACTTATGACCGCAGCAGTTGAGTCCCATAGTGCTCAGAGCCATTTGAACCATCATGTAGCCCCCCGGCTCCCAACAGCAGGCAGAAGAGCCGTTACGCGAAGTGGCTTCGACTCGACTAATGTATGAAGTAGTGTTGGAGGTAATTCACACCATGAATTCTGCAGGGCTGTCCATGAATCCGTAAGATTACGACAGGGTGAAGGTCTCTTCTGAACAGTATATTGCAAGGCGTCCCAGATATGCTCAACAATGTTCATGTCTGGGTAGTTTGGTGACCGACGGAAGTGTTTAAAATAAGAAGAGTGTTCCTGGAGGCACTCTGTAGCAACCCGGGACGTGTGGGGTGTCGCATTGTCCTACTGGAATTACCAAAGTCCATCGGAATGCTTATGTACGTGTCACCTGTCAGAGTCGTATCTAGACATATCAGGGGTCCCATATCATTCCAGCTACACACGCCCCACACCATTACAGAGCCTCCACAGCTTGAACAGTCCCCTGCTCCCATGCAGGGTCCGCTGATTCAAGAGGTTGCCTCCATGCCCGTACACGTCCATCCGCTCGATACAATTTGAAACGAGACTCGTCCGACCAGGAAACATGTTTCTGGTCATCAACTGTCCAATGTCGGTTGAAGGGCCCAAGCGAGGCGAGAACCTTTGTGTCGTGCAGTCATCAAGGGTACACGACTGGGCCTTCGGCTCCGAAAGCAAACATCAACGATGTTTTGTTGAATGGTTCGCACGCTGACACTTGTTGATGGCTCAGCACTGAAATCTGCATCAATTTGCGGAAAGGTTGGACTTACGTCACGTTGAACGATTCTCTTCAGTCGTCGTTGGTCATGTTCTTGCAGGATCTTTTCCGGCCGCCGCGATGTCGGAGGTTTGATGTTTTACCGGATTCCTGATAATCACGATACGCTCGTGAAATGGTCGTACGGAAAAATCCCGCACTTCATCGCTACCTCGGAGATGCTGTGTCCCATCGCTCGTGCGCCGACTATAAGACCACGTTCAGACTCACTTAAATCTTGTTAAGATGCCATTGTAACAGCAGTAACCGATCTAACAACTGCGCCAGACACTTGTTGTCTTACGCACGCGTTTCGACCGCAGCGCCGTATTTTACCTGTTTGCATATCTCTGTATTTGAATATGCATGCCTATGCCTATACCTAAATCTCTGGCGCTTCAGTATATTATAATGCATTTGTGGCAGCAGTAGTCACGTAGACGTGAAAGGGTTAGCACGAGATAGGAAGAAACGGACAGTCACAAATTTGTCGAAGGGCTGATGACTTAAAAAATGTACTACGGTAACTAGTTATCGACGAGTATCTTAGACGAGCATTGGCGTTTACTTTGTGCTCCTCGCGACCAGACGAGTAGCCGGTGAACCGGAACTGTGACAGGCGATTCGCCCAGCGTTCCGGCTGCGTAGATTCCACGGTGCGACCTGTCACTCCCAATGGATTGTTTAACAAGGATCGTGTCAGATGGTTAACGGAGCATTGTGTAAGCCCATCTGACGGCATCGCGAGGTTGTCCTGTCGTGAGCCGGCGCGAGAGGGTGGGAGAGAGAGAGAGAGAGAGAGAGAGCGAGAGAGAGAGAGTGGGAGGGAAGGGCCCATTCACACGGCCACAGCGCTCAAGGGTCGGGCTCTCACCGAACAATATTGTGGTCTCCGCCAACATGCAATCTTCAGTCAAGTTTGAAAAATAGTTGCCCATAAAATGAAAATTCCCCCCTACTCCTCCTCCCTCTCCCGACGCGAATAAAAAAGGGGGAAGGAGCAGGCTGTACCCGGCGCGGAAGGGAGAATGGTGAAGGGGGGGAAGAGGGGGACAGAGGGAGGAGGTGTAAAATAAAAGAAGCCTGACTGCAGAGCGATGGCGTGTAGCTCGAAAATGAAATATTAGTCATCATTGGCTGACGTCTATGGAGATCTTAGGGAGACGGATTATTGATCGCCCGTTGTTTTCTTCTACGCGGGCCGCGCTGCTATCTTTCGCCTCGGCCCGCGACCAAACAAGTCCCCCCCTCTCCGGTAATTGATGTGGCTTCATCGCACGGCGCCCGCGCTCTGCCCGCCTGCCCCGTCGTGGGACAGTCGGTCCGTGGCCGCATAGACCTCGCCGCCGTCGCTTTGTTCATTCATGCTGTCGACCGCTCAAGGCGCCTTAATACTAATAAATCCGGCCTACTGTCGCAGGCATTTAAATTGTGCGTGGCTTTATCGTTCAGCTGACAAAGGAAATGCGAACGCAGCGCAACGTACGTTTTTTCGTTGTCTATTTCATCGTCAGTTTAATAATTCACGGCTGCAAAATGCTAACACGAATTCTGTTCAGACAAATGGAAAAACTGGTAGAAGCCGACCTCGGGGAAGAACTGTTTGGATTCCGTGGAAATGTTGGAACACGTGAGGCAATACTGACCCTACGACTTACCTTAGAAGATAGGTTAAGGAAAGGCAAACGTACGTTTCTAGCTTAGCGAAAGCTTTTGACAATGTTGACTGGAATACTCTCTTTCAAATTCTGAATGTGGAAGGGGTCAAATACGGGGACTGAAAAGCTATGTACAATTTCTACAGATATCAGATGGCAGTTGTAAGAGTCGAGGAGTATGAAAGAGAAGCAGCTGTTGGGAAGGGAATGAGACAGTGTTGTAGCCTATCCCTAATGTCATTCAATCTATATACTGAGCCACCAGTACAGGAAACAAAAGAAAAAAATTTGGAGGAGGAATTAAAAACCATGGAGAAGATGACATTGTAATTCTGTCAGAGACAGCAAAGGACCTGGAAGAGCAGTTGGACGGAATGGACAGTGTCTTGACAGGAGGATAGAAGATGCACATCAACAAAAGCAAAACGAGGATAATGGAATGTAGTCGAATTAAATCGGGTGATGCTGAGGGAATTAGATTAGGAAATGAGACACTTAAAGTAGTAAAGGAGTTTTGCTATTTGGGGAGCAAAATAACTAATGATGGTCGAAGGAGAGAGAATATAAAATGTAGAGTGGCAATGGTAAGGAAAGCGTTTCTGAAGAAGGGAAATTAAGTGTCACGAAGTCTTTTCTGAAAGTATTTGTGTTGAGTGTAAGTGAAACATGGACGGTAAATAGTTTAGACAAGAAGAGAACAGAAGCTTTCGAAATGTGGTGCTACAGAAGAATGCTGAAGATTAGATGGGCAGAGGACATAACTAATGAGGAAGTACTGAATAGAATTGGGAGAAGAGGAATTTCTGGCACAACTTGACTAGAAGAAGGGATCGGTTGGCAGGACATGTTCTGAGGCGTCAAGGGATCACTAATTTAGTATTGGAGGGCAGCGTTGAGGGTAAAAATTGTTGAGGGAGACCAAGAGATGAATACACAAAGCAGATTCAGAAGGATATAGGTTGCAGTAGCTACTTGGAGTTGAAGAAGCTTGCACAGGATAGAGTAGCATGGAGAGCTGCATCAAACCAGTTTCTGGACTGAAGACCACAACAACAGCATTTCATCATCATCGTCATGAGTTACAGTGTCTCGTTTTGGGACCTCAGGTGTTTGAGGACTGCAACATGATATTCGAGTTTTACTACTGAAATGCACTTTCCAATTAGGAATAACAACCGTGAGCACATGGGATTCCCAGCGCCGTGTTGTAACGAAAACTTTATAACTAAACACAGTGCGAGTGTTTCACTTTTCTGTGCACGGTTTTGAAATCGTAATTTCAGGAAAAAAAAAAGATTTTATTCATAGGATAACTGGAAGGCTGACGTAGGTATCTTCAGTGACTTAGTGTGCTCCAGCATTGCATCTACGTAATAACTACGAGGGGAGTTCAAAATGTAATGCAGAACATTTTTTTTCTTAGCTAGAATCGGTTGAAAAAAATGCAGAATTTGTTGTTGAGCATTGTCGAATATTCCCGCTTCAGCTCCTACAGTTTCATGAAATTCCGATAGGAGGTGGCGGTATACGTAGTCTTCAAAATATCATCTGTAACGGAGCTGCGTCCCAAGCAGAAAGTTGTCATTGAGTTTCTTTTGGCGGAAGATTAAAACACCGCAAATATTCATGGGCGATTGCAGGATATCTACCTGGCAGTGAACAAAAGCACTAGACTTAGAACTACTTAAACCTAACTAACCTAAGGACACCACACGCATCCATGCCCGAGGCAGGATTCGAACGTGCGACCGTAGCAGCCGCGTGGTTCCGGACTGAAGCGTCTAGAACCGCTCGGCCACAGCGGCCGGCGCCAACTGTTAGATCTCCTTCTTGTCATAAGGCTGCATAAAGTTGTCACTGTCACTGGGTTGGAACGTGCGGACACTCTCATTCGAAGGACCAACGGATCACAGTCAAACACTGAACAACTGGACGTGTCTGTTGGTAGTGCTGACACACTCGTCCACGTTGTGGTACTCATAGGGTTCTTCGCCGCCTAACAGAATACCATAAAATGCAAACGAACTACTCCTTCTACATGACAACGCAAGGCCTCACACAAGTGTTCGCGCCCGAGAGGAGCTCACAAAACTACATTGGAGTGTTCTTCCTCAGCAATTGTACAGACCGGATCTCGCACCTTCCGACTTGGAGTGCATCTTGTGCGAAAGTGCTGTCCTGATTCTATCAGTAAACGCCCAGGGCAAATTAAATGATAGTTAATTGTTATTCGCTACGCCTGAGAATCAGTTTAGTGGTTTTAAGAATTGATTCTGTATCGAATTCTTGTGATTCAACCTGTGATTCAGTTATGTGCAATAAGATTTGTTTTGCGTCGCCATATGTGAATGAAGCGTCATATATGTAATTGAATAACTATTTATTTAGACGTAAATGTGGATAACTTTGTAGTGTTGTTGATAGTGCCGTAGTTGTCGACAGTTGGTAGTAATAAAAGAGGTAGTTAGAGGCTTTGTCTCTGATTTAAATAAGTTTTGTATTACCTACCTTCATGCACGATGAGGGCAGAGTGTCTGACGTTTTAGATTGTCATGTTGTTACGTGATTGCCCTTTGTAGAGCCAGATTAAATTTTTTCTACCGTTGACCTTGTTCTTTTCTTGTAAAAGGATATTGTGTGTTAGATTATTCGAGTCCTACTTAAGTTCTTTCCGGATACAGAGAATTGTAGTGTTTTACTATAAATGATGTATGTTTGATAACTGATATTTTTGATGCTAAATAAATCGCTCTCCACATCTGCACAACCCCCAACCCTGACCCCACTCCATCTGAATCCCACGCTACAACTTACAGAGTGTTCATTTAGATGTATGTAGTAATTCCAGTTCAAAGAAGACAGGATGTGACACGTTTCATATAACCTAATCAGTTTGATAAGCTGTGGTTGCAAAATACTAACATGAATTACACTGCTGCAAAAATATAAAAAGTGAAACGAGTTCAAGGATTGTGTTCCGTGACACCAGGGTACAATATGTGCATCCTGACGGCATTTAGTGTCAGTGATTCACATGACATGCTAAATCGGCGGTCAGATGGGGCTGAGGAGCTGCACCCTCTGTTTTGACTCTACAGGTAATGACTGTGCTGGGTTTAGAGGTGAAGAGTGTTTGCAGTAGTCATTTTAGCGTATAACAATTCCCTACCGACGAGTACGTGCCCCTGTTGAGCAATTTCAGCCTTTGAACAGCGTCCCATTGTGGGCCTACGGGAAGCCGGATGGACGTCTCAACAAACTGCTACACATTTCGGGACGTTCTATCTGTGGTGTGCCGCTGCTTTCATCAGTGGTCTGTGTAACATTCCCACACCTGTAGACCCAGTTCTGGACGTTCATGAACTACAGAAGCACATCAAGATGGACTTGTTGCGAGAGCATCAGATGCCGACTGAACGTCATCCAGGGAAGAATTCCGGGCACGTATTGTACCTGATATGTTACGAACGACCATTTTGAACTGTCTACTTGCAGCAGGATTAGGATCACTTGTGCCTCTGGTCAGGCTACTACTGGCGCCACAGGTACTCTGGTGTCGTGAAAGAGCTGAGTAGAGAATTGAATGGGTGTTGTTTTCGTTGATAAGAGTAGGTACTGTCTGCATGAGATTGATGGATGTACAAGTGTAGGACGTAGACCTGATGACCAGAATATTCAGAAGTGCACTTGCCCACGACTCATGGATCCCACCCTAGGCTCCATGACGTGGAGGGCCATTATTTACAACTCCATTCACATTTGTTGTTCTTTGAGGGCGGAGTAACCAGTGCCCACTACGCTGCACACGTTGCTATACCGCATGCTACTGCCAGGAAGGTGGTGTTCTTTTTCAGCAGGGCAATGCACATCCACGTACGGCTACTGCGGTGTAAGGTGCTGTTCATGGAGTACAACAGTTGCACTGGTCAGGAAGATCACCAGATATCTCGCCAACTATTGAACACGTATAGGACATGGTGAAAAGGGAATTCACTAGTTCTCCAAAGCCTGCAAGAACCATTGCCGAATTACAACGAAAGATGCTAGGTGCTTGGGACAATCAATAGCAGAATGCCTTTATGTCGTTTGCATGAGAGAATACACGCATGCATTGCTGCCGGATGGGGGTACACAATGTGTTGGTGCGACTGTTTGGGCACGCTTTAGTGCGACGTATGCGTTTCATTTGGTCTTCATTTGTTATCATACACTACTGCAGTGATGAACTACATGTGATACCACTTGCAATAAAACGACGTTGCCGCTGAGGGCGCTGCATTTTTGTCTGGTAGTGTACTCGTATTTACGTAAGAACTCAAAAACCGATAGAAGCCATAGATAAGTGTGGATTTTGGAATAGTGTGGGAACAAATGAGACCATACTAATCCTACGATTTGTCTTAGAAGGTAAGTTAAAGGGAGGCATATTTACGAGTATAGCATTTGTAGGTTCCACTCTTTGAAATTCTGAAGCTGTCAGAGATTAAGATACTGGGAGCGAAAGGTGATTCATGACTTCTAGAGAAATCAGACAGCTGTTATAATAGTCGAAGGACATGAAAGGGTAGTTGGAGTAGTTGAGTAGGACTGAGGCGGGCGTGACTTACCGCCGATGTTATTCCATCGGTAGATTGAGCAGACAGTAAAGAAACGGGAAAGGGAATGAAAGTTCAGGGAGAGGAAATAAGAGATAGAGGTTTGCCCGTGACATGTAATTCTGTCAGAGACAACAAGAGAGTTGCAAGAGAGTGGTGAATAGATGGACAGTGATGGAAAGAGTGTAGAGGGTGATTGTCAACAAAAGTAAAACAGGTGTAAAGCAATGTAGTCAAATTAGATCAGACGATGGTGAGGGAATTAGACTGCGAAATAAGGCACTAAAAGTACTAGATGGGGTTTGCTGTTTAGACATCGAAATAGTCGATGATGGCCGAACTAGAGAGGATGTAAAATACAAAGTGGCTTCAGCAAGAAATGCGTATCTGAAAAAGAGGAATGCGTTTACATCTAATGAAAATGTATGTATTGGGCAATTGTCTGGAGAATAACGTTGCATGGAAGTAAAAGATTGACAGTAAACAACTCAGACAAGAAGCTTTTTGAATGAGGTGCTGCTAAAGAGTGCTAAAATTTGGATGGGTAGAGGCAGTGAATTGAACTGGGTAGAAAAGAAATCTGAGGCACACCTTGACTGAAATAAGGACTCGGTTGATATAACACATGCTGAGACATCGAGAAATCCTCTGTTTCTTAATGGAAACACGATTGAGGAGGGGGGATGGGGAGTAAACATTAGGGATATAGAGGGAGACGAAAGGATGAATTCAGTAAGTAGGTTCAAATGTATGTAGGTTGCAGTAGTTATTCAGAGATGAAAGGCTTGCATAGGATAACCTGGCGTAGAGAGCTACGTGACACCAGCCATCGGACTGAAGATCACGATAATAAAAACATATAGATGAGGCCGTGTTGAGTCCTATCTGAAAGCATGTCCTGATCCAGTCACAAATCTATTGTGGTGCTAGAGGAGCTCCTGTTTTGTTCACTACAGCATGATGCGGAGCTGTATGAGCGGCTCGCGGAAGCAGTCTAATGGACCGAAGCAAGTAGGTAGTATTGGCACGTTCAGTACCTCAGAAGGTAGATATTAATTATGCTACGAAGTCCACTAAGAGGTTCTTGTGAAGTATGTACGTGGACAGAGGGAGATGCGACGTTAATGGAGCACACGCTGAGATGCAACAGCCATTTCTTGTTCGTTCTTTGTTTCAATTTCCGGGAACTCAGTGCCAGGTGTAAAAGGTCGCGGCACAAAAGTTTAATTCGGGCCGGCGACGCCGCTTACAAATGGGAGCGCTCTCGGTGGGCAGTGCCGGGGGGAGCCGTAATAAAGGCGACAGATGGGGGGACGCCACGCGAGGACAGCGGCGACCAATCTCCGCGACAGGCCGGCGTGACGTCACAGGCGCCGCTCCGCTCGTCCGGCGGCGCCCACGCGCCGCGTTGGAGTGGAGCGGACTGCCGAGGAGGGTCCAGGAGGCTGGCGTCTGGTGCACTGCAGCTGCGTCTGCGCGGGGACTCCAGCGCCACACCGAGCACTCAACTGTAACGAATCTATACACGGTATTTCAAAGCCTATGCAGCAAACGTCTAGATGTGATAAACACGACATGCGAATTAACTTTTCTTAGAGAAAAACCGTTCGCTAAGACTTCCCGGCGACGCTAGGCATCGTTTAATATTGGTTATGCCCCTAAGAGGTAGCAGGGCGTTGGCACTATGCAGCGTTCGTATGCTTTGTGTGTTGCCTACCATCCAGACATCTGCTCCACGCGACATGCGGTAGGCTGAACAAAATTGAACTTTCTGATTCGCTTCTAAAATATGTTTCACCTCTTACAGACAATTACTTCTACGTTTTTTTTAAATTAAAAATCACTCTATCAATTTACGGGGCCAGGTAGTATGCAGCACACCTTGTTACTAGATCCTGGTAGATCGATGAAATTTCGTCGTCTGAGGACCGACGAATACTAAAAGATGGCTAGTGGGGAAACGTTAGCAAATACCGATGCCTATGACATGATCTACAGGAGATGGGCAAAAATAAGGAAACACCGCGAGAAACGCTTGCTTGAACATAAATGCAGATTCTGGCCAAGTCTGCAGATTGAACTATGGTATTTTGAACACGAACTGCATCCATGCAATATCCTCAGTATGTTGTAGTGACAGTTGCGATCGTAACACTGTGTAGTTTGCATTATATTGAAGGTCAATGGCTTCGAACGTGGGCAAACTGCTGGTGCTCGCGTGATGAGTGCATCTGAAGCCAAAGTATTTGGTGTTTCAAGAGGAACCGTATCGAAGGTTTATACCGCATACAGGGAAAGCTGAGAAACGTCATCTGCTAACTCACAATGCGGACGAAAGGGTGTGTGTTGAATGATTGTGGCAGACGGCTATTGACATGATTCTGAGGAAAAAGAAGAGGACTACAGCTGCAGATGTCCATGCAGTACTGAATGTCGCGATCGGCACTAAAATAACACGAAAGTAGCTTCCAAAACAGGGAATTTTTGGGCGTGCTAAAATTACAAAACCACTGATCAGTGATGAAAATGCTAGTAAAATGAAAACATGGTGCCGAATTAATGAAACCTGGACTATGGATAATGATGATGATGTTTGGTTTGTGGGGCGCTCAGCTGCGTGGTCATCAGTGCCCGTACAAAGTCCCAATTTTTTACACAGTCCAATATTTTTACACAACCCAATCTAGCCATTGCCACGAATGATGATGATGGTGAAATGATGAGGACAACACAAACACCCTGTCACCAGGCTCAGGGAACAATGGAGCAATTGAAGAATGTAATTTGGTGGGATGACTCTTGTTACATACTGTTTCCAACTTGTGACCCCGTCTCAACACTGAAACATGGCGGGTTTCGGTGCTGATTTGGGAAGCCATGTCGTGGTATTCCACAGGACCCATGGTTACTGTGCAAGGTCGCATTAATGAAGAGATTAATGTCACTATTTTGACTAACCAGGTCCATCGCATAGTACAATGTTTTTTCCCAAACGGTAATGCTATGTTACAAGACGAGGGGGTTCCTATTTACTGCTCTCATTGTCCATAACTGGTTTCGTGAACACCAGGATGAATTGTCGCATCTTCCCTGGCCACGACAGTAATAAAAGGTCACTATTGGAGGGAAGCATATGTGATCGTTATCCACCTCCATCATCGTTAGCTGAATTAGCCACTATTTTGCAGGAATACTGGTATAACATTCAATTGAAAATCATATAGGACCGATATTTATTCACTGCAAAAGAATCGGCCCTGGACGTTTCTCTCAAAGACTTTGAAACACTCTGGTTACGCCACCTTCACCTACTCTGTAGGAATCAGCATGGGTTTCGAAAAAGATGGTCGTGTGAAACCCAGCTCGCGCTATTCGTCCACGAGACTCAGAGCGCCATAGACACGGGTTCGCAGGTAGATGCTGTGTTTCTTGACTTCCGCAAGGCGTTCGATACAGTTCCCCACAGTCGTTTAATGAACAAATTAAGAGCATATGGACTATCAGACCAATTGTGTGATTGGATTGAAGAGTTCCTAGATAACAGAACGCAGCACATCATTCTCAATGGAGAGAAGTCTTCCGAAGTAAGAGTGATTTCAGGTGTGCCGCAGGGGAGTGTCATAGGACCGTTGCTATTCACAATATACATAAATGACCTTGTGGACAACATCGGAAGTTCACTGAGGCTTTTTGCAGATGATGCTGTGGTGTATCGAGAGGTTGTAACAATGGAAAATTGTACTGAAATGCAGGAGGATCTGCAGCGAATTGACGCATGGTGCAGGGAATGGCAATTGAATCTCAATGTAGACAAGTGTAATGTGCTGCGAATACATAGAAAGATAGTGCCGTTATCATTTAGCTACAAATTAGCAGGTCAGCAACTGGAAGCAGTTCATTCCATAAATTATCTGGGAGTACGCATTAGGAGTGATTTAAAATGGAATGATCATATAAAGTTGATCGTCGGTAAAGCAGATGCCAGACTGAGATTCATTGGAAGAATCCTAAGGAAATGCAATCCGAAAACAAAGGAAGTAGGTTACAGTACGCTTGTTCGCCCACTGCTTGAATACTGCTCAGCAGTGTGGGATCCGTACCAGATTGGGTTGATAGAAGAGATAGAGAAGATCCAACGGAGAGCAGCGCGCTTCGTTACAGGATCATTTAGTAATCGCGAAAGCGTTACGGAGATGATACATAAACTCCAGTGGAAGACTCTACAGGAGAGACGCTCAGTAGCTCGGTACGGGCTTTTGTTAAAGTTTCGAGAACATACCTTCACCGAAGAGTCAAGCAGTATATTGCTCCCTCCTACGTATATCTTGCGAAGAGACCACGAGGATAAAATCAGAGAGATTAGAGCCCACACAGAAGCATACCGACAATCCTTCTTTCCACGAACAATACGAGACTGGAATAGAAGGGAGAACCGATAGAGGTACTCAGGGTACCCTCCGCCACACACCGTCAGGTGGCTTGCGGAGTATGGATGTGGATGTGGATGTAGATGTAGATGTAAAAAAGTTTATTCGCATTATGCACTATGGCAATTTACATGGTGTGAATATATCTTCAGATGCTTCTTTGGTTACAGCGCACACACGCACTGCGTCTTCGTATACAGACTGTTCAGGCGGAAGTGACAGATATCCCAAAGAGTGTGTGCAGGCTATAGCTGTGTAGACCACCGACACCAGCGCCGTCGCAGCTTCGGATCTGTTATTCGCTGCACAGCGCAGAACGTTAAAAAAACCAGACGCAGAGATGTGGCAGGTTGGTCTAGCTACTGGACATGTATTCACTTTCCGTGTGTTCAGTTCAGAAAACTGTGTGAACTGCTCCTTGACCAGTTTATTTTCTGTAGTAAAATGGATCACCTACAGACGTCCTTTCGATTTCATTTACTATGTGGCTACCAGTTTCGATGCTTCAGTGCACCAGCTTCAGGCCTTAACTGACGCTGAGGGCATTACCTCCAGTCGTATACATGATTCCATCAGTGACCAACATTTATGAACTGGCTTCGGGTTGACTGCAACAAACCGAGTGAGGTGGGGCAGTAGTTAGCAGATTGCACTCGCGTTCCGGAGGACGAAAGTTCAGCCCTCGTCCGCCAGTCCTTATTTTGGTTTTCCGTGATTTCCCTAAATCACTTCAGCCAAATGCCGGAATGGTCTTTGAAAGGGACCGGCCATTTTCTTTCCCCATTCTTCCCTAATCCCATGGGACCGATGACCTCGCTGTTTGGTCCCTTCCCGCAAATCAACCAACCAAGCAACCCGACTGTAACAACGATGTTGGGTCTCCAGCCAACAAATACGGTTGGAGACATAACATCTTTGTTATAGTCGACGGAAGCCAGTTCATAGATCTTGGTCACTGATGGATCATGTATACGATTGGAGTTAATCCCTCAGCGACAGCTGAGGCCTGACGATGGTGGACTGTATTACCGAAACTGGTAGCCGTATAGTAAATAACATCGAAAGAACGGCTGTAGGTGTTCCATTTTATTACATGAGTGAACGGGCAGAGTCCATCAGAGGTATGGGCATACAAAAGTTTATCTTCTGATCTGTCTTTATTGATCACTATTCTGTCAGACAGTTAGCTTCCAACACCCCTTCTCACTTTTTCCTCCCTTAAAAGCTGCAACTTCATCTGGCTCGAGTCTGTTTGGACCGTGTCTGTGCAGCCTCGGTCCAGACTAGGGGGCACGAATGGGACATGCCGAGCCCCTCCTCGCAGTGTTCCGTGACTGTGAAATGTAAAGCGCTTTCAGTAAATGATCTTGGTTTTGAACAAGGAGGAATTCGTTAATTTAGCTGCCGCTGCTGTTTGATATGTATAGGGAAAGTAAACTAAAAGGATACGACAGAATAGATGGTTAGCAGCCAGAGAACAACTGGGCTCATTTGAAGCTGGTTAAAAATGTACACGAAGGAACGAGTATATCAAATAATTTTTGCAGTGAGGTGTAAATAGTAGTTTAATATTACAGAAATTGTATAAATAAGTAGCGATCCGCCCTGCCTTTGCAAGAGTAGCACTATCTACGCTTGGACGATTTGTCTCGTATAAAAGCAATAAATTTTATACACTAACCTACTTCTTGAATCAGTCTACCTACTTATGAAAATCGTATCAAAATCCTTACGATAGTTCCTCAGATTAGCCTTCACATAAATACAGGCGGAAGGAGGAGGAGTGAAATTTGTAATATGTGTATATATAATTCACAAGTAATATTAGGTAATCTTAAACTGTGTGTGACAAACGTGCTTGCTTTTCACGATCTTTCCTATTCGTCATTACTGCTAATCGTACTGATGGATGTGTAAAATGGTGCCATGATCCTACACTCATTTGTGGTTAACGGAATAGCAACTGTCTGCTCTCCTAGAGGAAATGCAACGGATTACATTTCTGTGAAGAAAATTGTGTCTTTTATTATTTCCTGGTACTGACGGAGATCTCGGCAGAATCGCAACTTATTTGTGATGTCTTTGCCAGAAGCTGTATGTGGTAGCTTTGGTGTTTCTGAGAATGGCGTGGGGATGGACATAGGCTGCTCCATTCGTTTGGCTGCATCTACTTTCACTTCATCAACTTCTGCTCGTGGTCTAACTGTACGGGGAGCAATAGTTATCCAGTGCGCTCGCCTAATGACTACTAAATGAGTCGGTGATGATGATGATGATGAGATCCCATACTTCGAGGAGCGTAGGGGACGATGCGGGAGACCCGCACCGCCGACTAGGCAAGGTCCTAGCGGAGGTGGTTTGCCATTGCCTTCCTCCAAATGAGTCGGTATTCTGAACAAAAGGATAAAATGAAATACGACCCACAACAGATTAGATATTATCGTCATTAACAAGCGTCAAGTCTTAGTTAGGTAGCGGTGGCAGTTACTTTAAGTCAACATGCTCTAGAGGCCGCCATGCACGGGGGCTTTAGCAGGTCAAATGGCCTTTGCGTCGAGCCAAAGCTCGTAATCAGTGGGGAACCTCAGTACAGTGGACGCTCGGTGACCAGGCGCGCCAGGTTCTGGACCGGTGGGAACTCCAACTGGTCTGGGCGAAACACTCCACTCCGTCCGATTGGGTGCATCGTCTCAAATGGCCGTCTGGTCTGCTGGATAGCTCGTGTGTGACTGGATTAAAAACTAACTTACACGGACTGACCTGTGGCTCACAATGTTGGACTGATACAGAGAAAGATCTGAGCAGAATACAAGCAACAGAAATACGATTTCTACGGGGGATCCTCGGTAAGACGAGAAGGGACAGGACGAGAATGAAATTATACGAAATGCCCTGCAGCAAAGCACCTAAAAGAAACTATGGAGAGTAATAGGCTTAAATGGTTTGGCCACATTAAATGAACGTGACCAGAAAGACTTCCGAACAGAGCCCTAGAACGGGTAGAATCTAGACGAAGACCACGAACAAGGAGGACAGACCAGGTGAAGGATGGCGTAATCCGAAGAGGACTGCAATGAGAGGAGATGCTAAATGATAGACTGAGGCAGAAAAGAGAAGCTTGAAAGAGTCTCCGTGAACGAACTGCATAAGCTGAAACGTTTCAGGAAGAAGAAGAAGAAGAACACTTGTGAATTCAAAACTCCATGAACTGAGTGACATACGTCTCGCCAGTAGAAATCGGGGAAAATTTTTTCATCATAAATATACTGTCATTGGAAAATTAATTCACCTGTTTAAGTTTTGGTATTTATTTCACATGAGCCATTTCAAAATTGCTCAATTTCATCTCCAGAAGTGCACGTGGTAGTCCAGCTAGAACCATGAACTACATAAAGTGTTTCACATCGAAAATCAGGAATGCTACTGGTAGGAAGAACTGTGACAGGTCTTATGTGCACCCCATATAAAGGCCAACTATAGAGTAGCAGAAGCTTCATGCCTACTCACCGATAGCTAAATGCAGGTTTCTTCTACAGTATAAACCGGTGCATTCCACAAAACGCATAAACGTAATATCCTGCGACTAAAATATCAGTCAGTGGCAGTCGCAACCAGTCAACACGTGGCTGTAACAGTTCAACTTAGTACAAATACCTGGCTGTAACAGTTTGTGAAGATAAGAAATCCAATGATCATATAAGCTCAGTCGCAGGTAAGGCAGATGGCAAACTGCTATTCATTAGCAGACAGTTTACAAAAGAGAGTGTTTACAAAACACTTGTGTGACACATTGCAGAATATTGCTCAAGTTTTTCGGACCGATACAAAATAGGGCTAACAGAGGGTACTGAACGTTTCCAAAGAAAGGCAGCGCAAGTGGTGGCATGTTTCTTCGTGTGACGAAGATGCTGAAAGAACTGAACTGGCAGACGCTTGAAGATATACGCGAAGTATCCTGTGAAAAGCTACTTGGGAAATTTCTAGGATCAACTTTAACTGATGATTCTATAAGTATAGTCATTACAACCTCGTACGTTTCGCTGCCATAAGGACCGTAAATGTCCTACAATTAAGCAGTGTTTCATATCGTGCACCATACGGAAATTAAATGGGAAGAATCCTGATAGGTGGTTCAAGAAAGTGCGCTCTGCCAAGCATCTCACAGTGGTTTGCAGCGAGTGTAGTTGTATGTGGCACACTCTTTACGACGTGCTCGTGCTTAAAGCACAGAAATACGTGTTGTACGGCAAAATCGGAGAACATGCACTGGTCAGCTGAGAACGCAATATCGAAAACGTCGAATATTGTTCATAGATGTCTGTGAACACGTAACACGTGCAGGAGTGAAGGTTGAGCACGGCTTCCCGAGCCGGACGAAGCTGCGCTGCTGGTTGCCGATTGCCCAGGCGTCTCAACGTGGACAGACGACCGTGGACTCCCTTACAGCCTTCAATCGAACGACTACGATTAAAGCCAATGGACTTGCGTTCGGGACTCTCTGGGCTCGTGGTCCCGTTCAACCAATGAACTTGCTTTTCCCCGGTTCCCCTAAACAGTTTAAGGCAGATTTGCAGCGGTTGCTTTCGTATGGGCGCACACGAATGTATTCTGAGCAATCCTATTCATCTCTGAATAACTGCTACGACCTACATCTGTTTTAGCGTTCTTACTGTATTCGTCCCTTTTTCTCTCTCCCCAATTTTTATCCTCCCTCCCCTCCCTACTTCCCTCTGTACCAAGACGACTGTTCCTTGATGCCTCAGGAAGTGTCCTACCAATCGATCCTTTCATTCAGCCGGCTTGTGCCATAAATTTCTTTCTCCTCCATTTTGATTCAGTACGTCCTTGTTCTTCGATCCACTCAACAAATCTTCAGCATTCTTCTGTAGCAGCACTTCTGAAAACCCCATATTCTCTCCTTACCTTAACTGTTTATCGTTCACGTTTCACATCCTCACAAGGCTACAGTACAAATAAAAACTTACAAGAAAACTTCCTACTACCTAAATTTATATTCATTGTTAACAAAGCTTTTTAAATGTTTTTGTTGCTATTGCCAGTCTGCATTTACATCCTGTCTGTTACGACCATAACAGTTAATTTGCTACCCAAATACCAAAGTCTCATCTGCTATAATTAGTAATGTATTTCTCAATCTACGCAACTGTCTCAGCATTTGTGATTTACTCCGACTACACTCCATTTACCTGATTTTAGTTTTATTGATGTTGATCACGTAACCCATTTTCAACGCATTATCCATTCCGTTCAACTGCTGTTCCAAATCTTTTTTTACCGTCTCTGATTCGAAAGATTTCATTTCTGTTTCCCGAGCTCTTATTCCTTTTAAAAATTTTTCCTTGATTTCCTTTACTGTTTGCTCAATGTGAGATTGTATAACATCACTGATAGGCTACAAGCTTGTCTCACTCCATTCTCAAATACTGCCTCCCCTTCATGCCCTTTGACCCTTCTGACTTCTGTACAAGTTGTAGATAACCATTCGCTTCCTGCATTTTACTGCTGTGAGTTTTCATTCCTTTTTCAAAATGTGGTAACTATTCAGCCAACATTCCCCACATTATCTACCGTATTTCCTTATAACTCGTTAGGAATGGTTCATGAATAGTATATAAATGGGAATTATAATGTGTTTAACTCCATTATTTGCAAGACTCTGCTTCCATTTTTTTAATGCGTTACATCACGCGTAAGTGGTATTTAGAAGGTAATCGGACTGTAAATTTGTAACCGTTATAAAGCTGTGAACTCAAGAGAATAGACGCTTTTGAAAAGTGAAATGTGCTGCAGAATAGTACTGAAGACTGGATCGGTAGGTGAGGTAATTAATGAAAAGGTACTGAACTGAACTGAGGAGAAAAGTGTTTTATGGTGCAACGTGAATAAAAGAAGACAGAGGTTTAGGCATGTTCCATGCTGAGGCATCAAGAATAGTTAATTTAGTAAATGGTTGAAATGTGTACGTTTGTGGAAGGCAGGGTAAAAGTTGTTTGATACCGTCACTTGAATATAGGGATAAATTGGATCCAGGTCACAGCGGTTATGCGGAGATGAACAGGCTTGCACGAGACAGACAAGCGCGGAGAGCTCCGTGAAAGCAGTCTGTGATTTTAGCACCTCCGTCAGGTAAGGTTAATAAAAGAGATAAAGAAAATCCAATAAACAGCGACGCGTTCCATCACAGAATCATTGAGTAGTCGCAAGTGAGCCATGAAATGCTCATCGAAATACAGTGGCAAGCGATACAAGAGAGAAAATGGTTCAAATGACTCTGAGCACTACGGGACTTAACATCTGAGGTCATCAGTCCCCTAGAACTTAGAACTACTTAAATCTAACTAACCAAAGCCAACATGTTAGCATCTGGAAATGCTTCAAGGCCACCATAATCTGCTTGATTGCCCCACACAACAGCAAGTGTCAACCAGGTACTACCTCCAAACACTGCTTGTACATCACAGGTAAAGTTCAGATGGAGTCCACGAAAAACATTTGGACCTCCAATCAATTGCTGTTTATTAAACTGCCCAGCCAAGTCAATATCAATCGCCTTCAAACTGCGATACACTGGTACACTGCGCCGCCAGCGACGACGGTAACCACGTCGCAGAGGCATTGCTGTGGCACGTTAACACAAGTGAACGTAGCAAGCCAACGCCCAGCGAGACATCCAGAGCTATGCGTCCGCACTCCTCGACGTTCGCAGAGCGAATGACGCTCCGTGCTGCGGCGCAGCTGGACCCCAGTAGCGCTTATCGCCACCACAACTTCCGGTCGCCACGCGCTCGCCCAGCGCCAGCGCGCCTTATCAGTCCGACCGGGAACCAATTTTGCCCGAGGCAGGGTTCGAACCTGCGACCGTAGCGGTCGCACGGTTCCAGACTGTATTGCCTAGAACCACTCGGCCACTGGGGCCGGCGATACAAGAGAGACATTCTGCATCACGGGGAAGTATAATTTTGGAATTGCTAGAATGTACGTTCAAAGAAAAGTCAAGAAAGATAATACTTTATTCCACATATATATCTCAGACGACCACGACGACAAAATCCAAGAGATTATTGCTCACACGATACATAGTCATATTGTTATAAATACCACTTCGAAAATCTTATTTAAATAATTATTTGTTCTCGTAGTCGTCTGCAGAACTGGTGTACGTTGCAATTCCTGCGCCATACTAGCGTAGGACTCTGCTACAGCAGCCAAAACGAAACGGATGAGTTCGCTAATAAAGTGGAGTACCGTGCGATAACTACGAGGGACGTTCAATAATTAATGCAACACATTTTTTTCAGACACAGTTTGGTTTTATTCAGGATTCCAGTACACCATATTACTTCCCACTCTTTTGGACAGAAAACCATATTTTTCAACATAATCTCTCTTCAATGCAACGGCTTTACGCGACCTTATTGGCAGGGCCTGTACGCCCACATGGTACCAATTTACTGCTCGACGTCGTAGCCAGCGTCTTGCTGCATCAATAACCTCTCTATCATCCACGTACTGCTTCCCGAGGAGTGTCTTCTTCATTGCGCCAAACAAGTGGCAGTCGGTGGTTGCGAGATCCGGTCTGTAGGGTGGATGAGGAAGAACCGTCCAGTGTAGTTTCATGAGGTTCTCTCTGGTGCGAAACTTTCGTGAAGCCTTAGGTTATCGTGGAGAAGGAGAAGTTCGATTGCATTTTTGTGGCGATGAACACTCTGAAATCGCTTCTTTAATATCCAGAGCATAGCACAATACGCTTCAGAGTTGATCGTTACATCATGATGGACGACATCAAACAGAATAACCCCTTCAGTGTCCTAGAAGACCATCGCCTTGATTTTACTGGCTGGGGGCGCATCTTTGAACTTTTTCTGCGGAGGAGAGATCGTGTGGTCCCAATCCATGGATTACCGTTGTCTTCTCGGCTCGAAGTGATGAAACCATGTTTCGTGGCCTGCGACGACGTTCGACAAAAAATTGTCACGATCAGCCCCGTAAAACCCAAACAACTCCACACAGATGATCCTTTGTTGCTCTTTATGATCTTCTGTTAGGCGACGAGGAACGCAGCGGGCAACCACATTTGAGTACCCCAGCGGTAGACGAGAATGTGAGCTACACCAACTGAGACACCCAATTGTGCACCGAAGCACGTGAATGTGTTCCGTCGACCACATCAAATGAGAGTGTCCGCACACTCAACATTGCGGGAGTCACAGCTGTGTGCGGCTAGTCGGCACGTGGCAGATCGGACACCTTGTTGCGATGATGACAGACACCGCGCCCAATGACTCACCGTGGTTTTGTTCACTGCCAGGTCTCTGTTAACATTCAGCAAGCGCCTATGAATATCTGCGATGCTCTGGTGTCCCACCAAGAGAAAAGTCAATGACAGGTATATACACTACTGCCCATTAAAATTGCTACACCAAGAAGAAATGCAGATGATAAACGGGTATTCATTGGACAAATATATTATACTAGAATTGACATGTGGTTACATTTTCACGCAATTTGGGTGCATGGCTCCTGAGAAATCAGTACACAGAACAACCACCTCTGGCCGTAATAACGGCCTTGATACGCCTGGGCATTGAGTCAAAAAGAGCTTGGATGGCGTGTACAGGTACAGCTGCCCATGCAGCTTCAACACGATGCCACAGTTCATCAAGAGTAGTGACTGGCGTATTTTAACGAGCCAGTTGCTCGGCCACCATTGACCAGACGTTTTCAATTGGTGAGAGATCTGGAGAACGTGCTGGCCAGGGCAGCAGTCGAACATTTTCTGTATCCAGAAAGGCCCGTACAGGACATGCAACACGCGGTCGTGCATTATCCTGCTGAAATGTATGGTTTCACTGGGATCGAGTGAAGGGTGGAGCCAAGGGTCGTAACAGATCTGAAATGTAATGTCCACTGTTCAAAGTGCCGTCAATGCGAACAAGAGGTGGCCGAGACGTGCAACCAATGGCACCCATACCATCACGCCGGGTGATACGCCAGTATGGCGATGACGGATACACGCTTCCAATGTGCGTTCACATCGATGTCGCCAAACACGGATATGACCGTCATGATGCTGTAAACAGAACCTGGATTCATCCGAATAAATGACGTTTTGCCATTCGTGCACCCAGATTCGTCGTTGAGTACACCATCGCAGGCGCTCCTGTCTGTGATGCAGCGTCAAGGGTAACCGCAGTCATGATCTCCGAGCTGATAGTCCATGCTGCTGCAAACGTCGTCGAACTGTTCGTGCAGGTGGTTGTTGTCTTGCAAACGTCCCCATCTGTTGACTCAGGGATCGCGACGTGACTGCACGATCCGTTACAGCCATGCGGATAAGATGCCTGTCATCTCGACTGCTACTAATACGAGGCCGTTAGGATCCAGCAAGGCGTTCCGTATTACCCTCCTGAACCCACCGATTACGTATTCTGCTAACAGTCATTGGAACTCGATCAACGCGAGCAGCAATATTGCGATACGATAAACCGCAATCGCGATAGGCTACAATCCGACCTTTATCAAAGTCAGAAACGGGATGGTACGCATGTCTCCTCTTTACACGGGGCATCACAACAACGTTTCACCAGGCAACGCCGGTCAACTACTGTTTGTGTATGAGAAATCGGTTGGAAGCTTTCCTCATGTCAGCACGTTGTATGTGTCGCCACCGGCGCCAACCTTGTGCGAATGCTCTGAAAAGCTAATCATTTGCATATCACAGCATCTTCTTCCTGTCGGTTAAATTTCGCGTCTGTAGCACGTCATCTTCGTGGTGTAGCAATTTTAATGGCCAGTAATGTATTTGGAACGCGCCACTGGTACAGACGACATTTTGAAGGCTACGTATAGCGCCACCATCCATCGGAACTTCGTGAAACAATAGAGGCTGAAGAGGGAATATTGGATGATGTTGCGCAACAAATTCGGGATTTTTTTAAACCGAAAGTGGCCGAGAAAAAGAAATATTGTATTCCGTACTGAACGGCCTTGGTAATTTTCTGAATTTGACGGGAACAACTGTGCAACATTTCACGTTGAATTTGTGGAAGTGTACGGCAACAGTAGACTGTCTCAAGTGCGGAACGTGATGTAGTTGGTGCAAACGGTTCCTGTGTCGTCAAACAGTTCTGAATGACGAAGAACGGAGAGGCAAACCGAGTCAGTGGAGAAGCAGGTTCTCACGAGTAAAATGAAGCACAGTTGGTCGAAACTGACATAACACAATCGAGGTGATTTCAGAAAAAGAGGAAATCCGTGTGTAACAACGAAAATGTAGATAAAATACCTTCTGCACCATCCTAAGTTTCGCCGTTTAATATCCGTTGATAACTTGCACTGCGCTTTTAATTCTGAAGCTCTAAGCGGTGCTATAGAAGCTATGTTTAATACGTAGTCGATGTGCTAGTGTATTTATTTTTGATTGTATATAATTGATTGTAATTATAATGAAAATATCGTAAATCGCTGGGTAATAGAAAAGGGAACTTTATTGGAATGTATCGATAGCAACGAGAAAATAGTAGTAGCTGTGCCGTTGTTTATCTTTGTGTATGGAGAGTCTCTGCCGCTTTGCGAGCTGAGAGGAGACAGAGCAGATGGAGTCATGAAAGAGTGCAGAAGTGTTTGTTGGGCGTTCCCGCCGACGCGGTGTGCAACTGTGATCGCGCCAGTGTAGTCGCACCTACTTCATTAACCCGCGAGTGTTGAGAGCACGGCAGGATTGGACAGGCGGAGGAAGCTGCAGTTCTAACCACTGCCTGTCCCATAATTATCCGTGGCTCTCGAGACGACTCGAGGTTTTCAACTAGTAGCAGCAACAGCAGCAGCTCAGCACTGTCGTTGGCTACATTCTTCGTCGTCCTCACAACTACAACATCGTAAGACTTAACTGACAGAGTATAAATAATATTGTACAGGCATTACCCAGTGGCATTTCTTTCACAAACTTTGATTAACGTTCTTGAATAATAACCTGAAATAGTTAAGACTTGTAGGGTAAATGTATTGTCATTGTCCTCAGACATCATTACCAAGTAGGGTCCCTTTCCTTTCCATGCAAGCACTGGGTGTCGTAAAAATATGAAAACTGATGAACTATTTACTGCCAGTTTTGTTCGTTTGCTGTTGACCATTTTTCCCAGTTTCAGTCTAAATTTCGCTGTCTCAGTCATTGTTCATTCTTGTACTGCACAACAACAAAAATGGCTCTGAGAACTATGCGACTTAACTTCTGAGGTCATCAGTTGCCTAGAACTTTGAACTAATTAAACCTAACTAACCTAAGGACATCACGCACATCCATGCCCGAGGCAGGATTCGAACCTGCGACCGTAGCAGTCGCTCGGCTCCAGACTGTAGCGCCTAGAACCGCACGGCCACTCCGGCCGGCTACTGCATAACAGAGGCTTAACGAATTTGCAATTTTAAGTATTAAGTTCACTCACTTTTTAAAGTAACGAAAAATTTTAGTGACAAAACTAAAGATACAGCACAAATTAAAAGTGCACAATTTCATTTATTCCGTATTTAGCTTAACGAGTGACTTCTGAAAGCTTAATATGTACCTTATTGATCTTATGCTAAAAGGAAAATCCGTTGTTAATTTGCTTAAATTAAATTCAGTTCAACCCATTAAAACTAAATTGCTTGTTTTTTTTCCAAATTTTGCGTTAATTTACGTTGAGGTTACTAAAAATATTTTTTTTACGTAACAAAGCTTCAGTTTCAATCAGTCATTTATTGAGCCAGCAACTTTACTTTAAAAATTTAATATCTCAGATTAAGTAACTGCAAACTCAGTGCTTTCTGATTCATTTATTTTCGCGTGTACTGTTGTGTTGTGGATAAGCGTGACAATTTTGCTTAATTTTCTTTGCCATTACCTTTCTTAGGATCCTGGATATTCATTGCCCTAGTGGGCTGGCGACCGTTTAGTTATCCTTTTTTTGCTAATCTGTATTTTTTGTGTTAAATATTGAGTGATACCCTTTTTCCCCGAGCGAGGTGGCGCAGTGGTTAGCTCACTGGCCTCGCATACGGAACGACAACGGTTCAAACCCACGCCGGCTGGTGTGGCCGTGCGGTTCTAGGTGCTTCAGTCTGGAACCGCGCGACCGCTACGGCCGCAGGTTCGATTCCTGCCTCGGGCATGGATGTGTGTGATGTCCTTAGGTTAGTTAGGTTTAAGTAGTTCCACGTTCTAGGGGACTGATGACCTTAGATGTTAAGTCCCATAGCGCTCAGAGCCATTTGAACCGTTTATTCAAACCCGCGTCCGCCCATCCTGATTTAGGTTCTTCGTGATTTCCCTAAATCGTTTTAGGTAAATGCTTAGATGGTTCCTTTGAAAGGGCACGACTGACTTCCCTCCCCATCGTTCTCTAATCCGATGGGACCGACGACCCCACTGCTTGGTCCCCTCCCCCGAATCAACCAACTAATCAACTAAATTCACCGATTTCAAAATTATCATCAGTATTATTATCAGTATATGGTTTAGAGTACATTCTTCTTTCAGAAGAGCCTATTGTACACTTTACTCCTACTATTAACCGGCATTATTTTCCTTCGGTAACCATAGCCTTACTCACTGTAAAACATCATTAGGCACACGCAATCATGATCAGTTATAGTCAGTCCAGTAGGCTGATTAGGGACGAGGCGGTTACCATGTGATCTGTTTATTGAGCTTAAGAAAACACTAATGCAGGGCTGTGTATTGCATACTGTCGGGTCTTGCCCACTGGTCACTAATAGGGTGCCTACGGGGTGCAGCGTTCTCGGAATGCTATACAACATTTCAAAGAAATAACATTAGTAGTTTTATTTCTAGAAAGCAAATTGACAATACTTAACTTTGTAGATTTACAAGTAGTGGGCGCAAACGAGGGGTGACAGACAATATAATTTAGAGTCCTTGATTTGTGAGCTGTTCAGGCAGGTTGACACACCTCACTGATAACTAACGTCCGCGATCCGGTGCCGATCTGCGTGGCTGAGGCAAGCACGAGCGTCGCTTACATTCCCCTCATCCAGGTGTCGCTCTTGGTAAGGCGCGGTCCAATTCAGCGCATCATCGGCCGCCGTTTCCTCACCGCCTTCTATGCTCTTGGGTTCCGCATCTTCATTCCGGCGCTTGTGGTCACGCCAGCACACATACAATAGAGGATTAGTTCGGAGGCGATGTACGCCTGTGTTACCATGACGATGATCGCAAAGCAGCATCTAGCAGCCAGCGGTTTGTGCACAATAACATGTCTGAAATTGACTGGCCTGCGCAGAGTCCCGACTTAAAACCAATGGAACACGTTTGGGGTGAGTTACAACGTCGACTTCGCTTCAGACCCTAGCATCCAACATTACCATCTTCTCTCGTTTTCGCCCTTGAGGAAGAGGGAGCTGACATATATCCAGACACTTCATTTTAAATCTCTGCTGTAGAGTCCAAGCCGTTATAAAGGCGAAGGGTTGAGTTCCTCATATTAATGTCCACTAATATGTGCCCAGGTACTTTTATCAGATAGTATAGATGTACAACTGGTTGGACAGAACTATCGAAACAGCAAAGACACGAAACATTACCGTGCTTAATACGATGTGGGAAACAGGTTGGCATTCAAATAAACTTCCATTTTTCTCGGAATGGAAAAATACAGGTCCTGCGCGGTTTTCAAGGGAATCTTATACCATTCTTCGCCAGCCGCGGTGACCGAGCGGTTCTAGGCGCTTCAGTCCGGAACCGCGCTGCTACTACGGTCGCAGATTCGAATTCTGCCTTGGGCATACATGTGTGTGATGTCGTTAGGTTTAACTGGTTCTAAGTTTAGGGGACTGATGACCTCAGCTTTTAAGTCACATAGTGCTTATAGCCATTTGAACCATCTTATACCATTCTTCCCGCAATATAGTGGATGATGAGGATGGATAGTTATCACTGCACCTTCTCTCTAAACTAGACCACAAAGGCTCAATAATATTGAGATCTGGTGACACGTTGCCAGGGGAGACGCTAAAATTATGAACACGGAAGTAGTCCTTGACGATATGAGCTGTGTGAACAGGGGCCATGTCATCTTGGCACACAGTGTCACCATTGGCCTGGTCAACCAAAATGGCCACTTCATCCTCGACAGTAATGTGACCTTGCTCTGTAATCATGGGACCCATGCAATATCGCTGCCAAAATAATGACCAAATCGTGGACATGTTTCACTTTTGGGATGTAAATTCGACCAGAAATTGGCTACAGAATTAAACAAGACTCATCCGACCAAATGACTTTCTTCCATCGCTCCTTACGCCAGGCTTTATGGCTTCGGCACTACGTAGTCTTGTTACGGGCATTTGTATCACTGATGAGTGGTTCTGGAATTACAGCTCGCTCTCCTTTGAAAGGGCACGGTCGACTTTCTTCCCCATCCTTCCCTAATCCGATGGGACCTATTACCTCACTGTTTTGGCCCCTCCCCCACATCAACCAACCAGCCACGTTGTGACTCAGCGGATAATGTTTTTCCGTTTCCCTGTATACGGTATAAGTATTCGGTATGATGTCTCTTGAGGCATTACACATTTCGGCTACCTTTGTTACAGAAGCACCCAACAGACAAGCACTAACAGTTTGTTCACGTTGGAATTGACTCAGCTGCTACAAAATGCACTCATAGCTACAGAGACCACTGTTCTGTCCACGACTGACACTCGCAAAGTATTGAGGACATTGCACAGATGTCGGCTTGGTTGGCATTTGCATTTATATTCGAGCATGCGTTTCTGGCGTTGTTTCAGTACTTTTGTACAACCGCTGTGGACGTAGACGTGCTTCACTTGGTTGCCTCTTTGGTGCTCCCACCTTTTAGTTGGCCCTGCTTGTAACGAGCGGCGTGCGGTCGCGCCGTCTCGGCCGCGCTGCCTCGTCCTCAGGAGCGGCGCGCGGCGCAGGCCGGGCACGGGCGCAAACGCTATTACTGCGCCGATAGGCCGCCTAATCGAATGTCAGAGCCGTGCGCGGGGCGGGGCCCACAAAGCAGTAATAACCAGGCCACCCCCCCTCCTCCCCCGCACCTCTCTACCTGCCGGCCTCCGTACCGCCTCCCGCCACGTGCATAATCCTCCAGTCCAGGTCCAGACAAGACAAGCCTGCTATACAACTCACTCCCAGCCGCTACTGCAGGGGCAACAAGGGTCTCCGTTACGCTGGACGCGTCTCGGAGAAAATACTTGCTAGCGAGACATTCACGAATCTGCGATATTTCCGAACTGGGGAAAAAACTTGATAGTGCCCCCACCCCGCACCCCCTTTCTGAGCGTTTGGCAGTCAAGAGAACAACGCGTGAAGCCTTCAGTGCCAACCGTAGATGAATACTGTCAACTGGTCTATCACAGAAGCCAAAGAAATTGTGGTAGTATGTAAAGATTGTTAGTGGTAGCATCCAGTCACTCGTGGATGTGACAGGAACTGAAAATGAGGATACCAAAGCTCAATCAGAAATGCCAAACTCCATTTTCAAATGTTCCTTTACAAAGAAAACTCCCAATTTAATCTTCAGACCACCGTAAAGATCAGTGAAATACGTATTAGTGTCAGTGGTTTTGAGAAACAGCTGAAATCGTTAAAACTGAATAAAGCTCCAGGACCCAATGGAATCCCTATCAGATTCTGTAATAAATTTGTGGCTGAGTTATCCCCTCTTCTAATTGTAATCTACCGTAGTTCCCTCGAGCAAAACAAGGTGTCCAGTAGTTGGGAAAAGCACAGATCACACCCGTATACAAGAAAGGTAGCAGAAATGATCCACAAAACTACTGTCCAATATCCTTGGCATCCATTTGTTGTAGAATTTTAGAACACTCTCTGAGCTCAGTCATAATGAGACACCTCGAACAGAATGACCTCGATGCCAACCAGCACGGATATCGAAAAGATAGATCATGTACAACCCAACTCGAACTTTTCTCATATGACGTACTGAAAGCCTAGGATCAAGGGTAGCTGTAGTATTTGCCGATTTTCGAAAAGCGTGTGACTCAGTACCACATCTTCGCTTATTATTAAAAGTGCGATCGTATGGAGCATACCGCGAAATTTCCGACTGGATTATTTTCTGGTAGGGGGGACACAGGTATTCTGAACGGAGAGTCATCGACAAATGTAGATGCAACTTCGGGTGTGAGCCAGGGAAGTATGTTGAGGGCCTTGCAGACCATGCACACAACTATTCACGCATGATGCAGTTATCTGTAACAAACTACCATCTGAAAGAAGGTGCATAACTATTCAGACCTTGATAAGATTTCAGAGTGCTATAAAGATTGGAAACTTCCTTTAAATGTCGGGAAATGTAAAATTTTGCCCTGTACGAAACAAAAACACGTAGCATCCTTAGACCGTAATATCAGTTAGAATCGGTCAACTCATACAAATACCAGGGTGAACACTTTGTGGGGGTATGAAATTTAATGATCACATAGGCTCAGTCCCACGATGCAGATACGTATTTATTGGTAGAATACTGGGGAAGTGCAGTTAATCTGCAAAGGATAGCCGGCCGAAGTGGCCGTGCGGTTAAAGGCGCTGCAGTCTAGAACCGCAAGACCGCTACGGTCGCAGGTTCGAATCCTGCCTCGGGCATGGATGCTTGTGATGTCCTTAGGTTAGTTAGGTTTAACTAGTTCTAAGTTCTAGGGGACTAATGACCTCAGCAGTTGAGTCCCATAGTGCTCAGAGCCATTTGAACCATTTTTTGCAAAGGATATTGCTTACTGTTTACTCGTGCGACCGGTTCTAGAATATTGCTCAAGTGTGAGGGACCCGCACAAAATAGATCTAATAGGATTGAATGTATACAGAGAAGAGCAACACGAACTGTCACAGGTTTGTTTGACCCATGGAAGAGATCACAGGGATGCTGAAGAAACGGAACTGCTAGATTCTTGAGGACAGACGTAAACTATGCCCAGAAAGTCTTCTTACAATGTTTTAATAACCAGCTTTAAAATATGACTCTAGGAATATACTAGAAACCCATATGTATAATTCCCATAGAGATCGTGACGACAGGATTAGATTAACTTCAGCACCCACGGAGGCGGTTAAACAATCAATCTTCCCGTACTCCGTACGTAAACGGAACGGGAGAAAACCTTAACAACTGGTATAAGGTCCGCCCCTGGTAGCTGAGTGGTCAGGGCCATAGAATGTCATACCTAACGGCCCGGGTTCGCTTACCGGCTGGGTCGGAGATTTTCTCTGCTCAGGGACTGGGTGTTGTGTTGTCTAGATCATTATTTCATCCCCATCGACACGTAAGTCGCCGAAGTGGTGTCAACTAGAAAGACTTGCACCAGGCGAACGGTCTACCTGACGGGAGGCCCTAGCCACACGGCATTTCCATTTTACTGGTACAATGGCACGTACCCTTTGCCATGCACTTAACAGTGGTTGGCGGAGTATGGATGTAGATTTGGATATAGAAATCGTGTTTCATACCTTTTGCGGATATACTATGTTTTCAGTAGACACGTAAATATGTACACAAATATTAATGACAGATTACTTTCACATTGTGTGTGTATTTAGAATAATGCCTTCCTTCAAAACTGGGCAAGGGTGAGTGGTATAAATTGAATGTGTAATATCTGGAAAAGTAAATCAGAATGCGTGTTTAGCTTGCCAGAAATTTTGGTGGCCACAAAATTTTCGTTACAGATTGGGAGAAATCCCTTGATCACGTTTCTGTTTGTTGTTTGAGACATTGCGAAACCAAATTTATAGCTATCTCCGTTTCCAGTAACATCTAGCCTTAATAGCGCCGGATTGTAAAGTTCGCATTCCTTTCCTCCTGCAGTCGAGGAAAGAGGAATGTTCTCAAACAATCTGGTAGAGGAAGACGAACAAAAAGCTGCGTGACGGCATTCACAGGCATTCAAATTGGGGCTCCCTGGCTGTACTCCAGAACGGTAATCTGAGATAATGGAACAGCCTTACAAACCACAACGTGAAAGAATAATAAAAGCGAGCAACGCACGGATTAATTGTTGTGATATATCGCTCTCCCCTGCTGCCGGCGACCACACCACAACTTGTTTTTCAGAAACAAAGTTATACACTAATTAACGGGAGGTTAAATTAAGGTTTCGGTGACGCTGTAACTAAGTGGATATCGCTTCCGCTGCCGGCGACTTATATACGATCTAATCCTCATTAAATATACCCCTGCCTCCCTATATGTTATCTCTGTAGTCTCCAGGTTACGAACGTAAGTGCTCGTATTCCTGTGGTTAGTAGCTTCATGATTTATTTTATAGGTAAGAATGTCATTAAGCACGCTCGGGTAGGCCATGAAAATAATTTATGTAGATAATCGGTATTAATATTCTGCCAAACTATCAAACTCTTGATTAGGACAGAAATAATTGATATTTTAATGGAATTAATGATAGTCATCGCAGAATATTTCAACAATACGTTTCACTGAAGGTCGTCAAAAGTAGAACAACGATAATTGAATGTAGTAGAATTAAAGCAGGCGGCGCTGAGGTAATAAGATTAGGGACGCGACACTAAACGCTGTTTAGGCTGCAAAATAACGGTCGATTGCCGAAGTAGAGAGGATACTATAAAATGCAGAGTGGCAACAGCAAGGAAAGCGTTTCTAAGAACCTGTAATTTGTTGGCAACGACTATGAACTAATGCGTTAGGAAATCTATTTTGATGGTATTTGTCTCTGGAAGAGCCTTGTGTGGGAATGAAACGTGGATAATAAGCAGTTCAGACAAGAAGAGACTAGGAAGCTTCGAAATATGGTGCTGCAGAAGAATGCTGAAGATTAGATGGGTAAATCTGATAGTTAATGGAAAGACGGGGATCCGAAGGGTGGGGATTGGTGGGGGGGGGAGGTTGCTCATGTCGGTTGCGAGCTCACTTCACCAAATAAAATTTCAATATAAGTGTTTCAATTTTATCGGACAACTTTCGGATGATACATTAGGCTGAAGGCTACGAGTGTGGAAAACGGCAAGGAATTCTAGAAATTACCAGCTATGTTTAACGCTGGGGACTTCTTAACATCTTTCATTCCCTGCTGTCGAGAGACTAGGCGACGTGAATGAACTTGTGGCCTAAGAGGCTGCAGAGGAAAAGGTAGCCATTCATAAACTGACCTTCTCTACCTCATGATGACTGGGTGTTGTGTGATGTCCTTAGGTTAGTTAGGTTTAAGTAGTTCTAAGTTCTAGGGGACTGATGACCATAGATGTTGAGTCCCATAGTGCTCAGAGCCATTTGAACCATTTTGAACCATAAACTGACCACCAATAACAAATCCGACACAGTTCATGAGTCCAAAAGTACATGGGTCTTTCAATAAATTGTGCGCCAAATCTTTCTTATAGCCATCACAGTATTCAAAATTAACACTTAAAATTATGAGAGTAATGTCACTGAACAGTGACAATATATGTCGCTGCCGAATGTAGACTCACTGCTATATAGAGAAACAAGTCAATATAATGTTGTGATGAAATAATCAATCATCTATTCCATATTAAAGAAAATTTTATACACATCCTATTCCAAAGTTACTAAAAGCAAACAGAAATTTCCTTCATTTTTCGAAGACAGGCTGACAATGCACCAAAGAGCTTTCTTCAAGCTGATGCTGCCATTTACTGGGACCACATAGAAATGACAACAGCTGATGGACAGAACACACATGTGTAAAGTACATGCCACCATCAGGTACAGCGAGTATAGTTTATTAACTGACATAGAAAAAAAAGTTGGATGTAGCATATATACTACATGAGGACTAAGGAGGTTATAGCCTTCTAGCTCCAGGAGATACGAGCAAAAATGTGTTTTTTCAGCCCCTGCCTTGTGTGCAGTGTTGCATGACTGGTGCGTTGTGTGGGAATACACTAGACTCTTGTTAAACCGGCCCTTCCTTGCACATACAGTTGCCAGATTAGCGGACGTGCTGGATTGTTGAGAGTGTCTAAAATTTAGTATAAACACATACTGATTGTACATCAAATCAAAAAACACATTCATTTTTACAGAAAACTTAGCCCTTGAGGGTGTGCATGCATATTAGTATCACTCGACATTCAGTATGAAACATGTCCCAAAGTTACCATGATGATACGTGACGGTAGCATGATTTATCACCGAGCGAGGTGGCGCAGTGGTTAGCACACTGGACTCGCATTCGGGAGGACGACGGTTCAATCCCGTCTCCAGCCATCCTGATTTAGGTTTTCCGTGATTTCCCTAAATCGTTTCAGGCAAATGCCGGGATGGTTCCTTTGAAAGGGCACGGCCGATTTCCTTCCCAATCCTCCCCTAACCCGAGCTTGCGCTCCGTCTCTAATGACCTCGTTGTCGACGGGACGTTAAACACTAACCATCACCAACCATCACCATGATTTATCACATAACGGATTTACATGCATTTCATAGGTCCTGCCATGTTTCTGATTTTTGCAAAATGTACTCCACGGAGATGTCTCCAACTTCAGCGCCAGCCATTTGAGATATCCTCATGTTCTCTCCTCCTATGTCCTCTTCTTCATGTGTTTCATCGTAACTTTCCTGTAAGGTTATGATTACCTCTGTTCTGCTAAAGTTTGGTCATAAATAGTTGCTTGTCCAACACTGTTACCAGCAACAATGGTTTTGTGCGAAGAACCTCAGTTCATTTTACATCTAATTTCGAGTTTCTGCTTGAGGTCTAGCATAACATGTTTCCATTTAGAAGCCGTAATAATAAAGATCCATAAGGAAAGCCACAATTTCAAAGTGTACATGGATGTTGAACACTGTAATTAACTAAAACATTATTGCAGATGAAATTTCATTACTGAAGGCATCATTTCAGGTTGAACAACTAGAAGCTGGAAGTGTGCCGGATTACTGAGAAGCCGGACTACTGCGGGCTGTATTGTGGCAGTAATCGTTCGTTCCAGCAACTTCGCGTTACCCTCATTTTTAATATGTCTGTGATTTCAACACTAATTTCAATGAAATATATCAACAAATTTTAACAGTAATAATTTGCTTACATAAGTGTACATCACATCACTCTGACGCAACTTCCAAGAAACTACAGTTCAGGAAAATATACAATTTGAAACCAATCATGTATGATAGAAAATTTAGAATTTGAGAACCATATCCCCAAAATAATAGAAACTGCGTGTATCATCCACTTAATAATCATAACAGCAACAAATAGTGTATTATCGGCCTACCTTATCTATCTGCTTTATGTGATAGCCTACATGTCAGATTTAAGAAAGAATTTTTGTGCCCAAAACATGTAGGCTGCCCTGTACGACAGGTGCGTTGTGTTGGACTAGTATTGGCCTCCTTTTTTCAAGTGCAACCTAAACATTTTAGGCAAAAAAAGTTTTCAAGCCTGTAACATAGAGGCTTCCCTGCACAACAGGCACATTGTGGGAGTAATATCGGCCTGTGTTACAGATCTGTTTTGAAGAGGTACATGTGTCAATTGGCATGTGGTGGAAGGTTGAGTGGATAGAGGAGAAGATAGACAAGGAGAGGGGTCAGCAACGGATAGGTAGGGAGGGAGAGTGGCATGGGGGGATAGGCAGAGGGTGAGGAAGAGATGGACAGAGAGAGGGGGTGAGGATGTGAGGGACAGAGACAGCAGGAGGAGGGGGGCAGGGAGAGGAATAGGAGGAGATGGACAGAGACAGGAGGAAGAGATTCACAGGGACAGAGAGGAGGAAGAACAGACAGGCAGAGAGGGGAGAGGGGGAGATGGACAGAGAGGGGAGACGAGTTGTAAATGAACAGAAAGAGGGGGAAGACGATGTGGACAGAGAGAGGGGGAAGAGGTGGCTGGAGAGAGGGATGGAGGAGATGGACAGAGATGGCGGAAGACATGATGGATAGAGGGGGGATAAGGTGATGTACAGAGGAGGGAGGAGCAGATTTACAGCGGGAGTGTGAAGGAGAATGAGTTAGAGAGGAGGAAGAACAGTTGAACACACAGAGGGGTATGGAGGGGAGAGGCAGGAGGGGAAGGAAGAGATGTGCATAGCAAGCGGTGCAAATTTAGAACACCTTTTGTAAATGTGTCCTGTTGTAAACATAGACGTTAGAAAATTATTGTCCTCGCTGTGACCAAGTGAAGCTGTTCTTATTTTCGTTTCTTTCCTTTGGCCCTTCTTTTTTTTGTTAACAGTCAAGAACACATTGGTACATTGGTCATTTATTGGTAACGACGCAATTTGGAAGCTTATATTTATTTGCCTGTTATGCAGTACAGTAGGTTTTTGTTGTACTGCACTTTGCAGTAAACCAGCGGAGATTGTGTAACTGGCAAATAAAATAATAAATTTTACTTCGGTGCAAATACTTAACTGTCCAATGCAGTGAAAAATTACTGCCTGCCAGACGCAAGAGCCAAAACCTGAACTCCATACACTGAAGCCGCGCACGTGGTCCCAGAACCACACTGACGTGAGTACATGACTTAGGTTGGGGTGATTAAGTGCGACAGACCGATGTCCGCAGCTCGTGGTCGTGCGGTAGCGTTCTCGCTTCCCACGCCCGGGTTCCCGGGTTCGATTCCCGGCGGGGTCAGGGATTTTCTCTGCCTCGTGATGACTGGGTGATGTGTGATGTCCTTAGGTTAGTTAGGTTTAAGTAGTTCTAAGTTCTAGGGGACTAATGACCATAGATGTTAAGTCCCGTAGTGCTCAGAGCCATTTGAACCATTTTTGACAGACCGATAGCCTCCACCTCTGCACATGGGTCGAGGTTTGTCACCTAGTGACGTCACATGTTCATTTGTGGTATTTCTCGACATTTGTGACGCCATGTATCTTGCTTATATCAAATTACTTGTCTCAGCGTCATCTTCGTGGCTTTGGAGGCTTTTAAGCGTTAGTAAGACTGACCCTGTATAAAGCAGACTATGTGCACTGAAGCGCCAAAGAAACTGATATAGGCATGTGTATTCAAATTCAGATTTATGTAAACAGGCGGAATACGGCGCTGCGGTCGGCAACGGCTATATAAGACAACAAGTGTCTGGGGCAGTTGTTAGATTTATGTTGCTACAATGGCAGGTTATCAAGATTAAAGTGAGTTTCACTGTGATGTTATAGTCGGCGCACGAACGATGATACACAGCATCTCTGAGGCAGCGATGAAGAGTGGGTTTTCCCATATGACTGTTTCCCGAGTGTACAGGGAATATCAGGAATCCGGTAAGACATCAAATCTCTGACATCGGTGCGGGCGGAAAAAGATCCTTCAAGAACGGGCTCAACGACGACTGAAGAGAATCGTCCAATGTGACGGGTAGTGCAGCCCTTTCGCAAATTGCTGCGGATTTCAATGCTGGGACATCAACTATCGTCAGTGTGCGAACCATTCAACGAACCATCATCGATATGGGCTTTCGGAGCCGAAGGCCCACTCGTTGACCCTTGATGACTGCATGACACAAAGCTTTACGCCTTTACGCTCATCAACACCGACGTTGGACTGCTGATTCCTGGAAATATGTTGCCGGGTCGGACGAGTTTCGTTTAAAATTGTATCGAGCAGATGGACGAGTACGGGTATGGAGGTAGCCTCATGAATCCATGATGCCTGAGTGTCAGCAGAGGACTGTTCAAGCTGGTGGAGGCTCTGTAATGGTATGGGGCCTGTTCAGTTGGAGTAATATGGGACCCCTGATACGTCTAAATACGACTCTGGCAGGTGACACGTACGTAAGCATCCAGTCTGATCACCTGCATCTCTTCATGTCCATTGTGCCTTCCGAAGGACTTGAGCAATTCCAGCCGGAGAATGCGACACCCCATACGTCCAGAATTGCTAGAGTGGCTCCAGGAACACTCTGAGTTTAAACACTTCCTCTGGCCACAAAACTCCCCAGAAATAAACTTTATTGAGCATATCTGGTATGCGTTGCAACGTGATGTTCAGAAGAGATCTCCACCCCCTCTTACTCTTACGAATTTATGGTCAGCCCTGCAGTATTCATGGTGTCAATTCCTTCCAGCACTGCTTCTGACATTAGTTGAGTCTATGCCACGTCATCTTGCGGCAGTTCTGTGTGCTCGTGGGGACTCTGGGCGATATTAGGCAGATGTACCAGTTTCTTTGGGTCTTCGGTGTATATATTTATGTATGTATGCCTGAAACCCCCTCCCAAACGTCTGGATCGATTTAAAACAAATTTGGTATATGAACAGCATACTCCACGAGTATGCGAGTATCAGTGTGGTGGGTTTTATAACCTTCTAGCTCCAAACAGTAGGGGAGATACAGGCAAAAATGTATTTTTTGAGCCGCTGCTGTATAAGATGCCTTGCATGACAGTTGTGGTGTGTGAGAATAGAACCGTCCTGTCTTATCAACCTGCTTTGTAAGGCAGCCTACAAGCCTAGGGGCATCAGTTTTCGAACCACCGTCAATTAGGCTGCCAAGCACGACAGGGGGAAGACAAATAGAGGAGGGATGATACGGGGAAAAGAGAGATAGGCGCAGGAAGAGGTGGCGACAGGCAGTGGCAAGAGAACGAAATGAGTACTTCTGTGCAATACATATGTTGAAAACATACATGGACAAGGCCGTGGGGAAAAGTCTAGTTACTAATAATGGTCAGCGCACACTTCGATTTTATATGGCGTAAATCGTGTAGTTGCGACTATTTGTTGCTGTTATAATTATTAAGTGGATGATACACGCAGTTTCTATTATTTTGGGGATATGGTTCTCAAATTCTAAATTTTCTATCATACACGATTGGTTTCAAATTGTATATTTTCCTGAACTGTAGTTTCTTGGAAGTTGCGTCAGAGCGATGTAATGTACACTTTTCATATATTTCGTTGAAATTAGTGTTGAAATCACAGACATATTAAAAATGAGGGTGACGCGAAGTTGCTGGAACGAACGATTACTGCCACATTACAGTCGTCACTATCTACGGGCTCACTATCTACACCTGTACCTACATACATGCACTGCAAACTACCTTATGTGGATGGCGGAGCGTACCTTGTACCAATACTACTCATTCGCCTTCCAGTTCTACTTGCAAACACAGCCTGTTGACTGACTTTAACTTCCATACAACCCCTATTTACCTTAGCCTTGATGGAGAGGGAGAAAGGAAAGGGGAAATCACTGTCGATGTCAGCTACTCCAGGACTTTATGCGGAATCACCGGCGACGAGTGAAAATGTACGACGGACTGTGATTTAAACCCAGAACTCCTGATTACTAAACACTTGCGTTAACCGTTCCGCCATCCGGACACACTTTTTACCGCAAATGCACATACTACCTCGGCACGCTCCCCAGCCGACATGCCCGAAAGAACAGAGACCACGAATTCATATAATTGATTCACCTCGATGGGCAATGAATCCGCCACCTCGAGTGCGTACGCAGGACTCCCGAGGGAATCTCAAAGCAACGAGCATCGAGGACACGATCGGGGGCTGCGGATAGATGGCGCTAGGTGGGACTGTGTGACGAGCTTGATGCTTGCCGAGATAGTCGGCGCAGTGGTTCACGTACCTCCCTAGTAAACATGAGATCCCGGCTTCGAATCGCGATCCATCACACATTTTCACTCGTGGCCGCTGATTCCGCTCAAAGTCCCGATGCAGCTAGTATCAGTAGTTCTTTCCTTCCCTCCCCCTCCCCCCTCCGCCTTCAATTTACAAATATGAATAACAGCTGCAGATTCCCCGTGGCGTCCTTTCTGCAGTCAGCTTCAAATGCCGCTTCTCCAAATTTTGTCAGCAGTGTTTCGAGAAAAAAAAATGTGGTCTCCCTTCCAGGGATTCCCATTTCAGTTCGCGTAACATATCCATAATAGTTGACTGTTCATCATTCTTGCCGGTAACGAATATAGCAGCCCGCTTCTCCATTGCTTCGATGTTTTCCTTTAATCAGATTGGTATGGGACCCAAACACCCGAGCAGTGCTCAAGAATGGGTCGCACTACTGTTTTACTCGCAGTCTCCTTTACACATGAACCACACTTTTCTAAAATTCTCTCAATAAGCCGAAGTCTATCTTTCGCCTCCTGCACTACCATTATTACGTGCTCGTTCCATTTCACTTCGCTTTGCAGCGTTACGCCTTCACGTTGGACGTGACTGTGTCAAGCACAGCACTACCATTTCTGTATTCGATCATTACTGGATTGCTTTTCCTACTCAGCTGCATTAACTTGCACTGTCTAGATTTAAAGGTAGCTGTCATTCATCACATCAACTAGAAATTTTGACTCGGTCATTTTGTATCGTCCTAAAGCCACTAAACGACGACACCTTCGCATACACCACAGCACCATCATCAAACAGCAGCAGATTGCTGCTCACGTTGTCCAGCACATCAGTTACGTTTATAGAGAATAATAACGGTCATATTGTAACCTCCCCCTTCCTAATCGGCCTACTGGATTGCGATATAACTCACCGTGATCACATATGCCTAATGAAATTTTACAGAGAGTAAGGCCATCGTTACCGAAGGAAAATGTCCGTCCCTGGTAGCTGACTGATGCCGGCACGGTAGCTCAGCATGTTTAGTCAGAGGGCTGGTTGGCCTCTGTGGCAAAAAAACTGAGTGAAAGGATCAACAAACGAAATTTGACGGATGTCACGTGACGTCCGCTACGACCAAATCCAACGATCAACAACGAGCAAAAATGAAAAAAAAAAAAATTGGTTAGCGTGACGGAATGTCATACCTAATGGCCTGGGTTCGATTCCCGGCTGGGTTGGAAATTTTCTCCGCTCAGGGACTGGGTGTTGTGAAGTCCTTATCACCATCATTACATCCCCATTGACACGCAAGTCGCCGAAGTGGCGTCAACTCGAAAGACTTGCACCAGGCGAACGGTCTACCCTTCGGCAGGCCCTAGCCACACGGCATTTCCGTTTACCAAAGGAAAATAACACCGGGTAGTTGGAGGAAAAGTGTACAACAGACTAGAATCTATTCTAAACTTAAGCTAAATACTGATGGTAATTTTGAAATGGGTGGAATATACTGCAATCGCTCAGGAACCGCACAGGGGGAAAAAGGGTACCACGTAATATTTACTACAAAAATCACTGAAAACACAAAGAAAACACTGATTACCTAAAAAGACGGGATAATTAAACGGTCGCCATCCCACTAGGCCAATGAATCTCCAGAACCTTGAGAAAGGTAATGGCAAAGAAATATAAGCAAATAGTGACTAGCGTGGCAACAGAAGGTTGTCATGCTTTTCCACATCACAACAGTTCACGAGACAATAAATGAATCAGAAAGCACTAAATTTTCAGTTACTTATTCGAAACACTAAATTCTGAAAGTAACGTTAAATGAAATTACTGGTTAAATAAATGACTGGGTTAACTTAAACTTGGTTATGTAAAAAAAAAAAAAATAACTTTCAGTAACCTCAGTGTAACGTAATGCAAAATTTAGAAAAAGGCAAGCAATTTACTTTTGATTATTGAAAGATTGAACTGAATTTACGAGTACTTTAAGCAACTGAGCACTTGATTTTACTTTTAAAATAACAACAACAAAATACAGACCGAGCCAGTAGCAGTCACTCGCTAAGCTAAATACAGAATAAATGAAATGGCGCACTTTTAATTTGTGCTGTATCTTTAGTTATTAGTATTGCCAGTAAAATTTTACTTGACTTTAAGTAGCCTCTGTTATGCGATACAAGAATGAACAGTTACTGAGGCAGAAAATTTAGACTGAAACTGGTCATTAGCAAATACACCAAACTGGCGTTAATAGTTAATCAATTTTCATATTCTTACGACACTCGGTGACTGCAAGGAAAGGAAAGGGACCGTGCTTTGTAATAATGTCTGAGGACAATGACAACACAGGTGCCCTACAAGTTTTAACTATTGCAGGGTATTATTGAGCTTAGCCATATCTTTTGGAGCAAAAGGTTGCTCGGTAATGCCTACGTAAGTTTGTAATTTTTCACTTAACAGTCTTACGATGTTGTAGCTGTCCGAACGACGAAGACTGTAGCCGACGAAAATGCTGAGCTGCCGTTGTTGCTGCTGCTGCAGTCAGAGAACTCCGAGTCCTCTCCAGAGCCACGGATAATTATGGGACAGGCTACAGTTGGAACTGCAGTTTCCTCCGCCTGTCCACTCCTACCGCGCTCTCAATACTCGCAAGTCAACAGATCAAGCGCGTCTACATTGGCGCGAGCATAGCTGCACACCGCCGCGCCACCCGACAATATACAATGTCTTCTTTATACTTGCAATAAGTTGTATACAGTCAGAAATAAATACACTAGCACGTCGATTATGTATCAAGTATAGTTTCTGGAGTACAGTTTACAGCTTCAGAATCATAAGTACGGTACAAGTCACCAACGGATTTTAACGACGAAAATTGTTGGATGATGCAGAAATTTTCGCTGTTACAATGTCACATTCCCTGGTTCACTCCTGATGGTATCCCTGTCTCTGATGAACACTCGAAGACAATGTGCTGGGCTCTATTAGTTAAGAAGTCTTCGAGCCACTCACACGTCTGTCAGCTTCTTCCATATGCTCGTACCTTCCTAAACATTCTGTAATGGGGCACCGCGTCAAATACTTTCCGATTTCTAGGAGTATGGAATCTGCTTATTTCATCCATAGTTTGTAGGATATAGTAAGAGAAAAGGGGAAGCTGAATTAGGCACAAATCCTTGCTTATTTGTGGACACGCTACCTGCCGTGATGGTACTGGCTACGACTGGGTACACAGCACGATCACCTGTGTTCCGCATAGCCGGTAGTTTTAATAGCAACCATTAGATTTCTGATGTGTTAAGATTGTGCCCTATCTTTGAAGTCTCTCCGAGAATATGTTTCAACGGTAAAGCATGACCACGTGGTGCCATTGCTGTCCTGACCTGCCTCGACACGGAAGGTGCCCGACTGTTGCTCTCCGAAGCAAGTCCTGCAGATCTCTCACACACTTAAAAAACCTGGTCATGCACAGCTGAAAGACTGGCACGCTACTACTAACCAGGCGCTACCACTGATGAAGTCTGGGATAGCGCTGAAGTATTATAGAAGTGGCATCAAATAAAACGAGACTTATGCATGGAAAGCAACAACAAAATAACCCGTTTGTTATTTCAAAAGTAACCACCATAGCTGTTACTATTGTGAGACAATACTGTCAATGCTCTCGCGTAAAAATTGTTTACGGTTGCTTACGGAACCATGATTGCACTCAAGTGTCCACCTCGTCCTCCGAAGCAAACCGACGACCACAGGTGTCTCTGTTCCGGACTCCAAAAAGATGAATATCGGATGGGTAGAGATCCGGACGGTGAGGTGGATTTGTAACGGCTTCCCAGCAAAAATTCTGCAGCGTAGTCGAAACAACGGGCACGCATCTCAGGGACAGGCATCATGACGCTTTCCTCTGACTGCAATCGCCCGCTGCTCATTGACTTTCTGGAACACGGCGCCACAATTAACACTCAGCAGTACGAGGACGCTTTGCAAAAATTGAAGCACGGTATCAAGTCCAAACGCCCATGAACGTTGACCGACGAATTCATTCTGTTACAGGATAATGCCCGCCCACATGTTACCATGGTCATCTCGAACCCGCTGCAGAAGCTTCGTTGCGAAGCCTTCATACATCCTCCATCCAGTCCCTACCTCTGTCCAGGCGGTTCCCACATTTGTGCAGCCCTGAACAAAGATATTCAGGCAGTGGATTTGCTTCGGAGGAAGAGATGCACGGCTGGGTACAATTGCGGTTCAGTAGGCAACCAGAAATATTGAGAGGTGGCATGAGCCCCCTCTCATATTTCTATCTTACGATTTTCCTCTGTAATTGCATGCGGTGAAAAGTCGCTATTCCTTCACACGCGGACTTCCCACGCAGCGTCTCTCGTCACCCGGGTGCTCTGGTGACAGGCGGGCACTGCTGATCTTGAAAGGGTTAAGCCGACGGGTGTGAGGGAGTCGAGTGAATGCTTTCCAGACGCTGACATTGTCAAAAGACACGCCTGCAGGGGCCTGAAGTAGCGGCTGGGCTAGAGGTTCCGTTACTTCGCAGAATCTTAGCGAAAACACTTTCTGGCAGGCTACCAGCGAGGCGTGGAATGACTTGTGTACCGAGGCAGTGGTGGCGGAAAAAATCCCGCGCTTTCTGCAAAATAGTAACTGTGATTGGCTTGCTCAGGGCATAGCTCCGTGACGTAGCAAAATCAGCGCAGAAATTGGCGCCAAGAATCTCCATTGGTGGAATGGTAGTGCTCCGGCAATGGAGTGGAATTTTCTGCCGGTTTTCGAGTTGCTGATTGGAACGTTTAACCACGGCCACTGTCGTGGAGGCGGGAATGTTGTGTGTTCGGCCTGTACGGGTGCTCTAGGTAGTCGGCTCTCGCCTTTCGGTCGAGGACGTCGAAGCAACCAGCCATCGCCTCCGATACGCCAGATCGTGTTCTGGCAGTTAAGAAGACAGTTTGGTAATGTATGTCCGCAGCAACGGCAGATAGGGATATTCCTAGGTGATAATCAGAGCTCAGCAGAGCGCGCCTGTTCGTCTTTTTCTAACTTTGTTCTGTCTTGAGTAGCAGCAATTAATGTTGGGTTAGCTGTGTGTCTCTCTTAAGATTTGAGTGGGAAGGAATTGGCTCCACATACCACTTCATCATAAACCTCACAATCTAGTTTAGGGACAACTTCCCCTTCACAGCGTTTGTTTGAGTATCCAATTTGAGCCAGTTTGATGTATTAAAAATGTTTCATGTGTTTTTGTTTATTATTTTGTGTTTAGTCTTAATAAATCATATTGTTATTTTGCACAGAACTTTCATTCTGTTAATCGGTAGAGCAACCCTATCATTCCTCACTATGTTAATGAAACCTTCGTTTATTTAACTTATTTATCAAATTAAATTATTGCAGGTGCCAAACTCTCTTCTACTCCACTGGCAGGGTTGATTAGAGTCAGTTTACGTATTTTTTTTAATCCTCGTGCAACAGCAAAAGTCGGAGTTAGAATAGGGGGGGCTTAGAGCATCATTTACATATGTAGATTCTAGAAGAATTTAGTGTTAAATACACTGCTAGCCCCGGCACCTCGCATAGGTTACAAGACTGAGCTCTTGCTGCTCTGGACAGCCTGCCTTCCGTTGGCTGTCTAATATACTTTTATTTAATTGTAACTGTTTGACAAAGTTGCTGAAGTTTCGACTTAAACGTAACTTTCCAAGTACAGTTGACAATTGAGCATTCTGAGTACAAGCGGCCTATGTTGTCTGTCTTGAGCAGTTTTGGCTAAAGTTGACTGTATCGGAGTTACAGTGTGATTTCGCTTGTTAAAATCAATCACTGTACCGTCAGTGATTGTGTGGCGAGCCTTCTTCGTCTCCCTCAGAGGCGCATTTGTATTGCTAGGAAGTCTTTAGTCTCGAACAACCAGACCAGGATAATTAGTTTCGGGCTACACTCGCGACATTATCATCACCACGACGGGACGTCGAAGCAACCAGCCATCGCCTCCGGTACGCCAGATCGTGTTCTTGCAGTTAAAAAGACAGTTTGGTAATGTATGTCCGCAGCACCGGCAGATAGGGATTTTCCTAGGTGATAATCAGCAGAGCGCGCCTATTCGTCTTTTTCTAACTTTGTTCTGCCTTGGGTGTTCATTGTCTGAATTCTCACTACTGTAGCAGCAATTAATGTTGGGTTGGCTGTGTGTCTCTCTTGACTTGAGTTACAAGGAATTGGATCCACATACCACTCCGTCATAAATGTCACAATCTAGTTTAGGGACAACTTCACCTTCACAGCATTTATTTGAGTATCGAATTTGAGCCAATGTGATGTATTGTAAATGTTTCAGGTGTTTTTGTTTATTATTTTGAGTTATAATAAATCATATTGTTATTTTGGATAGAACTTTCATTCTGTTAACCGGTAGAGCAACCCTATCATTTCTCACTACGTTAATGAAACTTTCCTTTATTTAACTTATTTATCAAATGAAATTATTGCAGGTGCCAAACTCTTTTCTACTCCACTTGCAGGGTCGATTACAGTCAGTTCGCGTTTCTTTTTAATCCATGTGCAACAGCAAAGTCGGAGTTAGAATAGGGGGGGGGGGGGCTTAGAGCATCATTTACATACGTAGATTCTAGAAGAATTTAGTATTAAATACACTGCTAGCCCTGGCACCTCGCAATATTTTACACGAAGGAATTGATCATCTTTTCTCACACTAGGATAAGTATATTAACAGTTACAGTACGTGCTTTAGAAATAATAGGCAGTATACTTACTTTTTGCAGCTGTCGTGTTTTCATTTGCCTGCCACTTATAAAGAGTGTTTCCGTAAGAGCGTGCAAAGATGTAACAAGACACAAAGCATGCTCCACTGAACAATTTGAGGTAGGGAACCTGGGGTTGGAGTAGCCAGCTTAAGGAGATTTGGAACTATAGTTGTTTACCGTTTTGTCTAACATTACTTTTTTCCAGCTTAGTTACAACTAACATGTGTACAAGTTTATTTACAATTTTATTTACATGTAAATTCCTTATTTCCTGCGAGTAAACAATGAAAACAAGCCTGATTACCAGGACGTCGTGATGCAACTTTTGTTTACTTTATTTGTCCATCAGGTGGCTCTTTTGTATCGTATTTACGTTGTTCTATGACAGAACGTGCTAGGAATCAACGACAGACCCATCCATTACTCGGTGATATTCAGAGACGTACGATGGAGCAGTACTAATACAGTATTTCCTCGTCGCTGGATTGGAATGGAAGGTCCTATTCCATGGTTTGCGAGGTCACGTGGCCTGAATCCACTTGATAATTTCCGATGGGGATATCTAAAGTCACCTGTGTATGAGACCCCAGTGGATACGGAGGAGGAATCAGTTGCCAGAATTGTAGCTGCCTGTGATGGCTTCCAAACACACAAGGGATATTTGTCACTGTGCGTCTGAAACTTGTTCGCCTATGTCATGGTTGCATTGAGATTGATCGCCGTCAGTTTCAGCACATTTTGTAAGATACTGTACAAATGGCAATAGAGTACAAATGGTAGGTTCATTGTGTTAATGGTGGTATTTGCAGTAAACTGTAACTAATGTAAATAAAAAAATACACACTCATGTGATTTTATACGTATCATCTTCTTAAGCTGACCTCTCCAACCCCAGGTTTCCTACCTCAAATTGTTCACTGGAGCATCCTCTGTGTCCTGTTAAATATTTGCACGCTCTTACGGAAACATCCTGTAGCACGACGAACACGTATGTGTCATCCAACCACAGATCGAGTGGACACATAACTGTTGTACAGCTGTTACTCCTATGTGACGTGATATCTCCGTGCACTAGATTTTAGGCCTTGCACACACCTAATTCACCAACAAATTTAATCACGTTTGCTGTATATCCACAATAAATAAAATTTCGTTGTTTTCTACTTGTCCTGGTGTTGCATTCGAGTGGTCATAAGAGTGCTTCATGGAGTAATGGGAAGGTAAGCCTTGCCACGCTCTTTATAGCGATTTTCGGAGTGTAACTTATGAGTCCAGGTCGGACCGCTGACTGCCATTACCGTTTGCTGCCACGATAGCAGAGGTGCCTGTCGTGAGCGTGTGTGGGGCGAGACGCCACCTGGTAAGGAGACCCGTGCCAGCAGGTAGTCGCCGCGGCTGTTGCTGAGGCGGCCGCAGCCCTGCCCGCACCTCGGCGTCGCCCCCGCGTATCGACCGCCCCGCCCCCCGCGGCGTCGCCATGGCGACCAGGGCGCGGCGCGCTGCTTCCTTCCTTCCTCCTTCCCTCCCGCCCTTCCGCGCGCCTTCCTGCCCGCACGCCTCCCGGACCTTCCGCAAGACGCCCTCGCACTCAGTCCGCTCTGCACAACATGGCGCCCCGGAGGGACCCAGGCACTGCCAGCATTACGTGCCGTCTAACTCACTGCACAGACGTATTCGAGCTGTTTATGCAGGTGATTGCCGGTTACAGCCGTTATAGGCTTCAGTTACACCGTAACTCGTCAACTCCGTCGCCGTCGCCCTTGTGGGGCTGTCTCAACACCATGATTATTGCTCGTTAATGGTGAGAGTGCCACACACACACCAAGAAGCTGACGTGTTACGCTGTGACTCAGCTGAAGAGATTTGTAGTTGGTCAAGGTAAATGATAACAGTCAAACAGTTGCAGGATAAAGATTTATTAAAATCCTTGACCACGGATGTGATTTTAGTGTATTTTACTTCTGAGGAAGGTATATTTAGATATACCGAAACCGTGATCAAGGATTTTAATAAATCTTTATCCTGCAACTGTTTGGCTGTTGTCATTTACCGTGAAGAATTTCAACAGTTGCAGTTTCAGCCATGTTTAATATCTTGAAATTTGCAATTGGTCCTCGACAGCGAAAGAGCATCGCAGACAAACCCCTCAGTAGTACACCACGGAAATGTTATAGCGCTACGTTTTTTTTCGCTATATATACATAAATTATCTGACGGATAGAGCGAGGAGCAATCTACGACTGTTTGTTGATTACGCTATAGGGTGAATTGGGCAGAATTTCGACCAGGTGTTGAAATCTGAGGATAAAAATGTCCTAGGTCAAAATCGCTTAACCTCCTTTATTTGATAGCTACTTTCAGCTCATTTGCGAGCCATCTTCACATTAATGTAAACTTATTATTTCTGATTCCGTGCCTGGAATCAAATATAAAATTTTTTTTTTGAACTGAATACGGCTGGTCAGTGAGCTGAAACTAGTTATCAAATAAAGGAGTTTTAGCGATCTACACCTAGGATATTTTATCCTCTTATTTTAACATAACAGCTCGCATTTCTCCCGATTTGACAATGTCACATACCCGAGCGGTTCTGGGCGCTTCAGTGTGAAACCGAGCGATCGCTACGGTCCCAGGTTCGAATCCTGCCTCGGGCATGGATGTGGGTGATGTCCTTAGGTTAGTTAGGTTTAAGTAGTTCTAAGTTCTAGGGGACTGATGACCTCAGATGTTAAGTCTCATAGTGCTCAGAGCCATTTGAACCAATGTCACATGACAACGTCTATCTGGTCTCATTAATGGCAGATTGATGTAAATGTGGGAAAATGTAAGTTAATGCAGATGAGTAGGAAAAACAAACCTGTAATCATACAATGAAGCTTTCACGGATGGTACTGTCATTACTTAAAACTTCCGGGCCAAAAGCCGTGTTTGATGCATGAAACTTCTCTTCTGAGGTAAAGTGGCGAAATCTCTCGAGTTCTGATTTCAGTTCGCCACTTGACCTCTGAAGATGTCAACCGTAGTCGGAGAGGAAACGTTAGGAGACAGTTTTGTACATCGACCACGACCTGTTAACCCTGTAATGTTAGAAAGTATGCTGCTTAACTCAACCGCGTCCGTTCAACAGTTAAGAGTTGCGTTGCAGGTGGATACGAAATGCAACGAGCATGTTACAGGAAAGGCGGGTGGTCAGTTTCAGTTTACTGGGAGAATTCTAGCTAAGTGTAGCTCATCTATCAAGGAGGCTGCGTATATAACACTAGCGTGAACCTTTCTTGAGTACTGCTCGAGTGTCTGGCATCCCACCATGCAGGATTAAAGGGAAAGATCCAAGAAATTCAGAGGAGTGTGTTAGATCTGTTAGCGGTACGTTCAGTCGACATGCATGTATTACGGAAATACTACGTGAAATCAAATGCCTGGAGGTAAGACGACATTCTTTTCGCTAAATATTATTGGGAAAATTTAGAGAATCCCTCGTTTGCAACAGATCGCAGAAAGATGGTACTTCCACGAACGTATATCTCCTGCAAGGCCCCCGAAGACAATAAAATAAAAATCAAGGCTCGTCCGAAAGAATACGGACAGTCGCTTTTCGCTCTCTCGATTTTCGAGTGGATTGGAAACTACACTGAATAACAGTGGTACAGCGAACACTCCGCCATGGATTGTATGGTGGCTTTTGGAATATGTATGCAGGTCTAGTTAATAAGCGAAACCGGTAATCGCCTAGATTAAATCGCAAATGTAACTCTAATAATCGATGAGACATATCGAAAATTATGGTGACTGTATTGTGGCTATTAATCACTTATATAACGCTTCATTCATTTTAGATACGTCCTGTGGCTGCACGAGAAGCATTATTCAACATGGTAGCGTTGCTGTCAGGGATCCTCCGAGCTATAATCCTTAGGTAGCGGTCATTCACTGCAGTAGTAACCCTTGGGCGGCCTGAGTGAGGCTTGTCACCGACAGTTCCTGTCTCTCTGTATCTCCTCCATGTTCGAATAACATCGCTTTGGTTCACTCCGAGGCGCCTGGACACTTCCCTTGCTGAGAGCCCCTCCTGGCACAAAGTAACAATGCGGACCCGATCGAACCGCGGCATTGACCGTCTAGGCATGGTTGAACTACAGACAACACGAGGCGGCCGGCCGAAGTGGCCGTGCGGTTAAAGGCGCTGCAGTCTGGAACCGCAAGACCGCTACGGTCGCAGGTTCGAATCCTGCCTCGGGCATGGATGTTTGTGATGTCCTTAGGTTAGTTAGGTTTAACTAGTTGTAAGTTCTAGGGGACTAATGACCTCAGCAGTTGAGTCCCATAGTGCTCAGAGCCATTTGAACCAACACGAGGCGTGTACCTCCTGGTAGAATGTTTGGAACTGATCGACTGCCGGACCGTCTCCGTGTAATAGGCGCTGCTGGTGCATGGTTGTTTACATCTATGAGCAGGTTTAGTGACATCACTGAACAGTCACAGGGACTCTGTCTGTGATACAATATCCACAGTCAACGTCTATCTTCAGGAGTTCTGGGAACTGGTGTGATGCAAAACATTTTTTGATGTGTGTATGCCTTCAGTATAAATGACACCAATTGTCAGACAGTAAATGGTTCAAATGGCTCTGAGCACTATGGGACTTAACTTCTGAGGTCATCAGTCCCCTAGAACTTAGAACTACTTAAACCTAACTAACCTAAGGACATCACACACATCCATGCCCAAGGCAGGACTCGAACCTGCGGTTCCAGACTGTAGCGCCTAGAACTTCTCGGCCACACCGGCCGACTCAGACAGTAAACTCACATAAGATGATAGGGGAGGAAGACGGTGATAGACGGGGCTGCTGTAAAGTGGGACGCGAACATTTATGTAACAGAGTTATACGCTAGAGTCGTTGTCTTATGTATGCATGTAATACGGAGCTACCTTTCACAGCTACATCTCACACAATGTGATGCATGAACGTTAGTGCCACGAGCAGGAGTCGAAACTTTATTTTTTGCGCTCCACTAGCAGTCATCTTAATAACTATGCTATTCGAGCATACCTCCTAGAACGACCTAAATTTCCATTACTGATTGATCTCTTAGCACGGTGACATCTCTCACGACGGAAATCGCGCCACTCTATCCGGTTTTGGGCATTGATGACGTGTTTGTTGACTTTAGAAAGGCGCAGGGTAGACTACCAAACAAGATACGGGCTTACGGCATATCATAACCCATACGTGATTGGACTGAAGACTCCGTAAGGAACAACATTCTGTTTGATGATATCGGGTCTCCAGTCGGAAAATAAAGTAATCTTGACACAAGATTTGATATTAAAAGTGCATTCCGTCTGCCAACTAAGACTAGAGCACTGTTTGGCACAGTTAACGACGATGTGGGTCTGAGGAAACCCGGTGTCATCAAAATTTCCCCGCCATTGCGAGAAAGCCTATACTGAACAAACGATTCGTACGGTCCAGGATCGGTGCGTGGAGCACCATTGCCACACGACTTTATTTCAGCCAGAAAAATCTGCGGTTGCGGAACACTGTGTTGCTGAAGCACATATCATGTTGCATGATGAGACACAAGTGATTGACCCTGCGTCGCTTTGTTGGGACTGTGTAGTGAAAGATGATATTGAAATGCGGCTGTTTGACAGTATTATAAACAGAGGTACGGGGTATCCTTTAACTAAGAACTGGAACCCTGTTTTGTTTGACATTAAAAAACAAAGATATTTGTTTTGGTCATCAAAAGGTGATAACAGTGTTTGGTATCGATTTCCGCGAGTTTTCACCACAGGTGCGCTGTCGTGCATTGCGCTAGAGGGCAGTTAGTTCGCTCCCGCGCAGTGGAGCTACATGCAGTATTTGAAGGGGCCGCCGCTGCGGTATGATTTCAGTTCCGGCGAGATAGTGCGACGGCACACTCACCTGAAGATGGCGGCCATGTGGACGGCCGAAATATTGTGTCAAGAAGACGTTGTGTTCCGGCTGTAGATCCGATACGAATATCGTCAATTTCTGCGCCGAGAAAGTTTACGGAGACAGCACTCAGTTTGTTGCTCACAATGGAGAGGAATCGACGGAAATGGTAGTATCATCTGGCGTGCCTCAGCGCAGTATAATGGGGCCACTACCGTTCAAATGGTTCAAATGGCTCTGAGCACTATGGGACTCAACTGCTGTGGTCATAAGTCCCCTAGAACTTAGAACTACTTAAACCTAACTAACCTAAGGACAGCACACAACACCCAGCCATCACGAGGCAGAGAAAATCCCTGACCCCGCCGGGAATCGAACCCGGGAACCCGGGCGTGGGAAGCGAGAACGCTACCGCACGACCACGAGATGCGGGCGCCACTACCGTTCGCGATCGGTAAAATCTTTTGCGAAGAGTGCACCAGGGTCCGGAGATCCGGGAAGTATCACCTGTCGTACCTCGGCGTAGTATAATGGGGCCCTACTGCTCACGACCCGTTAAGTCTTTTGCCAAGAGCGCACCAGTGATCTGAGCTCAGGGAACGGGGCGTATGAGGGTTGGGGGGTCAAGATTTCACTACAAATGGTTTTGGGTAGGCTTGCTACTAGTCAGTTACTGTTTATTGTTTACAATTATTCAGTCTTCTTGGCCACTGGCATTGATCTATATATTCCTGGAAGTGAAGAAAGTATGCCGCCGGAGCATGGCCCCTCGCATTGCCACGAATCACGTCGGCAATGCGAACCGAGCACCAGCTGATGCTGCGTCGTGCCCCGTGGTCATCTCGTGTAAGCGATCCCGCAGCAGACTTGACTGAGGTGTCCGTTGTTGTCGCAAGGAAGGTGCCCAAGTGGTGGTAGGACGACCCAGAACTCCGTACCGGAGGATGGACGGTCACAGCTGGTTGTGTCAAGCACTAGTGAGGCAGTACTGGGGGGACATTAGTTCGAGCCATGGAACAAGGGAAGGCGGCTGATTTCTGGCGAGCAGGCAGGCGTTGGCGGCGGACCACAGGGATGCCAGGAGCCTGGGCGGTCAGGCGATGAGCGAGGGTTCGAGACAGGGTGAGGATGTTGGCAACTGTGGCATAGGTACGACGTTGTCTCCATCGCAGCGTCCGAGACATGTTGAGAGTCGTAACATAGTCCAGCTCTCCGACGATGATTGGCAGACGGTGTAAGTACTACAACTTCATGGCAGATTAAAAATGTCTGTCGGACCGAGACTCGAACTCGGGACCTTTGCTTTTCGTGGGCAAGTGCTCTACCGGCGGATTTAAGCTGTGAGGGCGGGTCGTGAGTAGCTCAGTCGGTAGAGCATTTGCCCGCGGAAGACGAATGTCCCGAGTTCGAGTCACGGACTGGCACACTGTTTTAATCATCCGGGAAGTTTCATATCAGTCCACACTCCGCTGAAGAGTGAAAATTTCATTCTGGGTATAAACACTGCCGTCAGGAGGCGGATTATGAGGAAGAGGTAGCTGCCGCATTCTTCTGTCATACGGAATCTCCTTGAAGGGCGGTCAGTTTCCGAGGCAGCTGCCCTTACCCCCTTCTTGCAGGCTACTCCATTGTCTGTAGCCTTACGACATTATCTGCGGACTACGTGATGTGGTCGGAAATTTTTTACGACATTCAGGGGGACTTGCAGGTGATCAGTACCTGCTCGAAAGATCATCACCTGGGCCTTAACGTAACGATATGTTATGTTGTGAGCGTAAATGGACCAAAGAAACATACCGGGTGATCAAAAAGTCAGTATAAATTTGAAAACTGAATAAATCACGGAATAATGTAGATAGAGAGGTACCAATTGACACACATGCTTGGAATGACATGGGGTTTTATTAGAACCAAAAAATACAAACGTTCAAAAAATGTCCGACAGATGGCGCGTCATCTGATCAGTATAGCAATTATTAGCATAACAAAGTAAGACAAAGCAAATATGATGTTCTTTACAGGAAATGCTCAGTATGTCCACGATCATTCCTCAACAATAGCTGTAGTCGAGGAATAATGTTGTGAACAGCACTGTAAAGCATGTCCGGAGTTATGGTGAGGCATTGGCATCGGATATTGTCTTTCAGCATTCCTAGGGATGTCGGTCGATCACGATACACTTGCGACTTCAGATAACCCCAAAGCCAATAATCGCACGGACTGAGGTCTAGGGACCTTGGAGGCCAAGCATGACGAAAGTTGCAGCTGAGCACACGATCATCACCAAACTACGCGCGCAAGAGATCTGTCACGCGTCTAGCAATACTTCTTTTTCGGTTCTAATAAAACCCCATGTCATTCCAAGCATGTGAATCAATTTTTACCTCTCTATCTACATTATTCCGTGGTTTAGTAAGTTTTCAAATTTAAACTGACTTTTTGATCACCCGGTATATAGTTTTACTGGGCTATCGGTGATAAGCCACTAAAATGAGTCGTAGACGTCAAGTGTCTAGGAGTTTCTGTTTGTAATTATTTGAGACGCAATAGTTTTATAAGTCTAGCTGTGAGGATTTATTTGGTAAAACCCTAAGGATGTGTAGATCAAAAGATGTCACCATCTGCATTTCGTTGCAAGCTTCTAAAGATTGCAGCTCCCTACATACGTCTGGATCTTCCGCAAATAGCTTCGTAAGGGAACAACACTTTGGTCTTTATTCGATCTATTCTTGAGTATTGCTCGTCGATCTGGGATCCTCACCAGTTTGTGGTAACGGAAGAGGCATAAAATGTTCAGATAAGAACTGCACAAATCTTCACGGGTTACTTCATTCAGTGTGTGAGTCAAGAAGACCCTCAACGAACTGCGAGGGGACACGGTGCAAGAGACACAGTGGGAACTGTGGACAGTCTTAACGACAAAATTCCAAAACTCAGTCAAGAAACAGACTGCTCCGTCCTCCAACATATGGAGAACGTAATTCACGACTCTAAAACCAGTTAGTTGGGTTGATATTGGTGAGTACCTACAATCTTTCTTGCTGTGTATCCCTCGCCAAAGGAATGAGAGGAGAAGTGGAGGGGGGAGGGTGATACTACTCAAAAATGCTATATATCCTCTGCCACAATCCGTTTGTATCCAGCAGAGTAGAGATGTAAATCTAATTTTAGAAATCGAGCGACAAGAATCACCTACACGTACTTGCACGTAGCAGTACGTCGCCTTACTTGTGAATCGCTGTAGCAAAACATGTGCACCTCTCGAGTAATATCTGCAGAATTACTTCTTGGTGGAACGTTAGTGAACGGAATTTGATGTGACACGTGTCCCTCCCCTGACAACATTACAACAAGAAGCCTGAACAGTAGCGTCTGCATAGCGCTCGCTCGGACGGTACTATAAAAACGCTTCTCGTAAAATATAACGCATAAAAGTGTAATTTATGGGCCAATATTTACACTGAGCTCCACTTACGTACCCCCCACAGAGGATGCTGCATCCTTGTTTTACTTGCTGTACCTGCGATGCGACTTTTTCTGGACTCTCCCCCCACCCTTCCAGCCACTACCCTGCCTGTAGTCGGCAACGGCTAGACGCAAGGACAGGTAAAAACGAAGAAGGGAAATATACTCTAAGAAATATATCGGCCAGACGAAGTCGTATCGGGAATAGATGGGATCCGAGCATGGGCCGTTGTTGTGATGGCGGGCGCAGAGTTACAGCTCTATACGGTGTTTCGGCCGCTAGCCGTCCTCAGGATGGAGTGCGCGGCATGCATATTTACCGGAGCGTTTTTAATTGGCCCTGGAAGGCGGCCAGTAAACGCTGCTGCCGTTTGCTGCGGCTAATAACTACTGCCGCACAATTAATTAGAATTTCTCTCCGTGGGCCGGACGTGGGCCCGTACAGTGTAATAATTCAGCCATTGCGTAATTGGGGCATTAATCAATCCCCTTCTTCCGAGGAAGTGCTTCACTAAACCTTCAGCTCTAGGTGCACCTTCTGGGTGCTGCCATTTCTTCTCCTTCGAATTCGGCTTGCCGGCGCAATAGAAACAATTAGTTCCGGAACAGTATCGGGGGAGGGGGGGGGGGGGGGGGAGATTTAGAGTGCATAACTTTTTGGCTAATAAAAAGTGAAGCGGCTGAATACAACTTATTTTAAGTTCATACAATGGCCATCACCTAAATTAAAAGAATGAAAACCAACTGTTTTACATTACACGTTTTCTCTTCAGGAACATAGCGTACCATGAAAGACAGAACCTGAAATTACGAATGAAATCATTTCAATTGTAGTAAACATATGTGTGTCAGGCCTTCCAGTGTAGCATACAGAATATATTTAAATTTATTCCTGAATGAAACTGAAAAAATTCTGGATTAAAAACCGGGAGACTATCAGGGTGCTTTCGGAAAGGGAAGGTCCTACACAGAACATATCTTTAACTTAAAATCAGCTATGTGCCAAAGAATGTTAACCAGTAAATCTATAATATTAAACATTTAATGACTTCAAGAAGGAATTTGACTTAGTGACACATGAACAACTGACAAAAAAATTAGAGAATTAAAGCTTAATTAGCTAACATAATTCACGAGACAGTTAAACATAACATCAAAAGTGATATTTGTACACAAAATATCTCACCGATTTGAAATAAAAACGTGTGTCACCTTCACTATTTAACTGTTTCAGGGAAATGTTTCCATATGGTATACGATATTTCGACAATGTACCTTGTTGTCATCTTCAGCTGATGCGTGTTTTTGCTACCTTTCGCCTCCTTTATATCGGGAAAGCTTAAGATCAGATATACACCCTTAGTACATGGTGTGTCACGAAGTTTCGGCGAATGAACGGATATCCAAGTACGAAGGCATAGACAGACTTGTCGAGAAACGAGACGCAGCTCGGAATACACGAAGCTAGAGCAGATGTCATGTTTTCCTTGATAGGACATCCATAACTGTTGTATAGATTATACATGATTGGTAACATTCACATTCAGTTGCATTAAATTTTCTTTTCCAATAAAAGGAGACCACGAACAGGTTTCAGGAGAACAGTCCCACCTTCAGGTGCATCAGCACTAATGTTCTTTTGTGACGTAAATTAAAATGTGCACAATATGTTCCCACGTCCTAGCTGGGCTTCATTAGACAGATATTTGTCTTGATATCGAGAGGAACGTTCGATTACACAGTAAATGGTGTAAAATATCTAGGAGCGACCTAAGGTGGGATGAACACATAATGAAAAGAGCAAGAAAAGCAGATGCTAGGCTGAGTTTCATTGGGAGAATCTTAAGGGAATCTAATTCATCCACTAAAGAAGTGGTTTACAAAACACTCGTTTTACCGATTCTTGAATTTCTCCTCAGCAAGGGAGGTTTACCAAGTAGAATTAATAGAGGAGATAAAGGAGATCCAATGAAGAGGGGCGCGTTTCGTCCCCGGTTCGTTTACTCGGCACAAGAGAGTTATGGAGAGGTTCGACAACACTACAGAGGCAGACGTTACAAGAGAAGGGTTCACAATCACGGAGAAGTTTACTCTTGAAATTTCGAAAGTGTGCCTTCGTAGAAGAGTCGACCAACATAGTCCTTCCTCGCACCTACGTCTGGCAGAATGGCCAGGACCAGAAAACGAGAGAAAGCAACTAGACGCAGGTTTACCGACACTGTTGCTACGCGCCATTCGTCAGAGGAACAGGAAAGGAGGGAAAAGACGCAGCAGAAACTCTCCACCACTCACCTGTGGGTAATACGTGGAGTACACATTTAGATGTACGGCTTCCCATAATTTTGATGAAATGTTGTGGGCTGTTACAGGCCTCATAAAGGGGAGACAGCACGTACGAGTACATCTTCTGCATGGTTGTGAGTTTGGAATGTAAGGCTACTACAGTGCCAGACAGAAAAAGTGGAACACCCAGATGACATGCCCGGATGTCAATGTAACTCCGTATATCTACACACTATTGGCGTGTAAGTAAATGATTGGGGTTGCAGATAGAACGGCCGCCGCACTACATTAGTGTCGTGATCAGGGGTGAAGTTATACAGTGATGAGCCAAAATATTATGACCACTGCCCAACGCGAGGTTGTATGCTGTCTAATGGCGCTGTCTGACGTGCTAAGAGAAGTATATGTGCGGAGCAGAGACGAATGGGGAATCATTCTGGCGACGATTAGTGGCGCAAACCCGTAAATCAGTCGACCTAAGCGACTTTGACAAAAGCCAGATTGTTGTGGCCCAGTGCCTGGGAGCGAGCATCTCGGAAACGGCGAAGCTGGTCGGCTCTTCGCGTCCTGCTGTCGTGAGCGTCTGTGGAAAGTGGGTGAAGAATGCTGACACCACGAGTAGGCGACTAGAAGATGGACGTCCATACCTCATCGCAGAACACAGGGTTGGAGGCTTGCCCGCTCTCTGAAGCAGGACAGGCGGGGATCTGACGACAGAGTACAGTGCTGGTGCAGGTACAAGTGTTTTGGAGAACGCCGTTCTGTGCACAGTGTTGAACATGGTGTTATGCAGCAGAGGACCCTTACGTGTTACGATGTTGTCCCAATAACATCGTCAATTACGATTACAGTGGGCACGGAATCATAGAAATTGGACCGTGGATCAATGGAATCGTGTAGCCTGGTCGTATGAATCCCGTTTATTGATAAACCAGGTCGATGGTCATGTCCAGATACGCCGTAATCCAGGCGAACGGTTTCTCGAAACATGCAGCCTACCACGGACGCAGGCCGGTGGGAGCAGTGTTACGTTATGGGGGACACTCACCTGCGCTACTAAGGGACCTGTGCTGGTAACGGAAGGCACCATGACAGATGTGGACTACGTGAACGTTGTTAGGGACCACCTGTAACTCCTTATGCTTGATGTCATCCTCAACAGCCATGGCATCTTCCAGCAGGATAAGTGTCGGTGCCACAAGGCCAGAACCTTGCTGCAGTGGTTTGAGGTGCACGTTGATGTCTTGACCATCAAATTCGGCCTCTCTGAATCCTGCGAACCCCAAATGGGACGCTATCGGGCGCCAGCTCCGCGCCCACAAACCACCCGCCCGTAAATTACGGGAAGTGTGTGACAAGTGCGTAGGCATCTGGTGCCACAAACCACTGGAAACCTGTCAAGTACTTGTCGAGTCCGTGGCACGCGGAATCATTGCTGAATTGCGTTCAAGACGTGGATAACACCCTTTGAAATCGGTGGTCGTAATGTTTTAGATCATCAGTGTATAAAGGACGTGAACAGCGTCAGATGTTGAGCGATCACAGTAAAAGACATGGAGGTGCTGCACACTCGTGTGAGACAGCGTTGTCAGCACCTGACAGAATCTGAAATGGGCCTCATTGTGGGTCTCCATTTGGCCGGCTGGTCGAATCGTGCAATACTTAGATTTGTGGGGCATTTGGATGTGACAGTGGCCTGATGTTGGGCCGCATGGGAGCGTCACCAAGCACATCGTAACCGCGTCACATCTGCGTCTACCATGCGAGAATAAGTAATGGACTTCCTGCAACATTCCACTTCATCCCACACCCCTAGTTGGAAACTCTGAGCAGCCGGACTAGGGAATTACTATCCCTTGCGTAGGCTGCTGTTAACACCGCAACACAAACAGCTGCGCTTGGAATGGTGCCGTGACCGGGAAGCATCGACTGCTGATGAATTGCGTCTCGTTGTGTTAAGCGATGACCCCGGATGACCACCGTTAGCGAGTGTGGTGGAGACCTGGGGAGAGGTCTCATTCTTCTAATGTTTTGGTAGCACACAGCGGTGTTATGCGTGGCATCGTGACGTGGGGTACCATCGGTTATGACTTCACGTCACGGCTGGTAGTTGTTGAAGGAACTGTCACACAGCAGTGTGTTGCAGACAACATGCATCCTCAAGTGTTACCTCTCATGCGACTGTATCGTGATGCCGGTTTTCAATAGAACAATGGTCGCCTTATGGTGGTGTTTTATGTATTGGTTATTACACTACTGGCCATTAAAATTGCTACGCCACGAAGATGACGTGCTACAGACTCGAAATTTAACCGACAGGAAGAAGATGTTGTGATATGCTTTTCAGAGCATTCACACAAGGTTGGCGCCGGTGGCGACACCTACAACGTGCTGACATGAGGAAAGTTTCCAACCGATTTCTCATACACAAACAGCAGTTGACCGGCGTTGCCTGGTGAAATGTTGTTGTGATGCCTCGTGTAAGGAGGAGAAATGCGTACCATCGCGTTTCTGACTTTGATAAAGGCCGGATTGCAGCCTATCATGATTGCGGTTTATCGTATCGCGACATTGCTGCTCGCGTTGGTCGAGATCCAATGACTGTTAACAGAATATGGAATCGGTGGGTTCAGGATGGTAATACGGAACGCCGTGCTGGATTCCAACGGCCTCATATCACTAGCAGTCGAGGTGACAGGCATCTTATCCGCATGGCTGTAACGGATCGTGCAGCCTCGTCGCGATCCCTGAGTCAACAGATGGGGACGTTTGCAAGACAACAACCATCTGCACGAACAGTTCGACGACGTTTGCAGCAGCATGGACTACCAGCTCGGAGACCTGCTGCTACCCTTGACACTGCATCACAGACAGGAGCGCCTGCGATGGTGTACTCAACGACGAATGGCAAAAAGTCATTTTTTCGGATGAATCCAGGTTCTGTTAACATCATCATGATGGTCGCATCCGTGTTTGGTGACATCGCGGTGAACGCACATTGGAAGCGTGTATTCGACATCGCCATACTGGCGTATCACCCGGCGTGATGGTATGGGGTGCCATTGGTTACACATCTCGGTCACCTCTTGTTCGCATTGACGGCACTTTGAACAGGAACGTTACATTTCAGATGTGCTACGACCCGTGGCTCTACCCTTCATTCGATCCCTGTGAAACCCTACATTTCAGCAGGATAATGCACGACCGCATGTTGCAGGTCCTGTACGGGCCTTTCTGGATACAGAAAATGTTCGACTGCTTCCATGGCCAGCACATTCTCCAGATCTCTCACCAATTGAAAACGTCTGGTCAATGGTGGCCGAGCAACTGGCTCGTCACAATACGCCAGTCACTACTCTTGATGAACTGTGGTATCGTGTTGAAGCTACATGGGCAGCTGTACCTGTACGCGCCATCCAATCTATGTTTGACTCAATGCCCAGGCGTATCAAGGCCGTTATTACGGCCAGAGGTGGTTGTTCTGTGTACTGATTTCTCAGGATCTCTGCACTCAAATTGCGTGAAAATGTAATCACATGTCAGTTCTAGTATAATATATTTGTCCTTTGAATACCCGTTTATCATCTGCATTTCTTCTTGGTGTAGCAATTTTAATGGCCAGTCGTGTATATATTATAAAAAGTTGAAGTTACGTTATTTAACGTTATAGTGCCTGCTTCACAACTGGAAAATTATTTACGTCAGTGACTCAGTTGCGCTGCTTCTCGCAGTTAATTTGTCCAACACAGTGTTTTTATATTAAAAGACGCCACCCCGCACTAATTTCAATGTATTATTCGAATTAATGCATATGGCTTATGCATACGACTCTAAACTCCTGGTCAAATATGCAAACAAATTTCCAGATATACGAGATGACTACATTTGCTATTGAAACTGAATTTTTGTTGCCCAACACAGTGTTTTTATATTAAAAGACGCCTACCCGCACAAATTTCAATGTATTATTGAAATTAATGCGTATGGCTTATGCATACGACTCTAAACTCCTCGTCAAATATGCAAACAAATTTCCAGATATATGACTACATTTGCTATTGAAACTTAATATTTGTTAATTGTTTTTGTTCTTGTGAAAATGCAACGTTAAAGAGATTCTCGCGATTTCGTTAAGCGAGGATCGAAAAAATTTACTGAACTGTTTACTCAAATTTGATTCAGTATTGCAAACATTGATTACTTTTATTGTTACAAAGGAAGAACCGCTAATCAAGAGAAATCTCCTACATTTACATTTATTTTTACTTGTCAAAATTAGAGAATATTAAGATATTTTTTACGACTCTGGGCCTTTATCATTTAGAACAATGGCGCTGACCTCTGCACCAATGCTCCCCTATAAAATTTGCATGAAGAAATTAATTCTACCATTTCGTCAATATAGGAGCTGGTGCATATAAAAATTGACAACACTTTTAAGTAATATTTGATTATATTTAGGCTCGTAACAAAAGGTTTCTTACACTACTAAAAAACAAAACCGAAGAGAAAGAATCTTTCTGCAAAAAAAAAAAAAAAAAAAAAACCGGAGGTTGCAATTACATTCGCAGATCATATTAATTGATTACAGAGTCATTATTATTTTTTCTGAGAAGAAATAATGTTTATATCTTTGAAAGTTCAAGCAATAACATATTTCGTTACGATGTCAGTTTTGGTATATCTGCGAAGTTATTTATTATCATTTTATAAGCTGCAGATGGCAGGTGTCTCTACTAACTGTCCTAGTAATGTTGAGGTACTCCTGTGGGTAGCATGATCCCCAGATCTGTCCCAAATACAACACTTGTTGGACCACCTCGGGCGTGAATCCTGTCCCATTGTATGTATTCAGAATATCAAGTCTTAGAACATTTAACATAGATATGCTAATTTTAAATGAAATAATATGTAATGTTTGAGCATAGAGGTAGTTGACTATGTATAGTTGAACATATTAGAATCTACCTTGGAGAAACAATTTTGGAAAACTGAATGTAGTATTTAGGCCATCTCTGCGTTTACCACTGTTTCAGTGGCAGTATGGTTACCAAGTGGTTCAGATTATTTCGAACTGTTAACTGGTTTTAGGTGTGGCCAAAACTCCTTGGATGTTTCATCAACTAGACATTTATTGTCGAATGCGTTAAACTCTTCTCGTTGAAAGGGGCTTCTGCCTTGAGATGCTGACAGCGGCTCCTTTTTTGTTGGTATTTTCCCTGCCATATCTACACGTAGCCTGTAGAGAAGGACAATCAGTATGTGTTTGTTTATTTTCCCCTTATACAGTCCGTTTCCTTTTCCACCGTTAGCCTGTCAGGGTGTTTGTGCGTAAATGAGAAGACACGAATAATTTCAAATGTGTTCCAGCGTGTTAAGAACCTTTCGTAGAGCCGCAGTTTCGTAGTGATAACCTAACTTTTAAATAGCCTATGCTGTAACCAGAGACGCTGGTCAGTAACAGTGGGCGGTGTTGCCGTTTCGCGAGATACCGGTGCCTAGTTGGCAATAGTTCTTTCCCCCACGCTAGTGCGCGGTGAACGTGCTTCTGAACAAGGAAGACAAGACATACTTTTTGGTCATGGCCTGTTAAGTTACATACATGCTTCTCTGATCACTGCTCTAGTATCTTGGACAAAGGAATGGGAGTACATGAACTATTTGAGTTTAGAGTTAGATTTGGTACAGTTATTTGGGAAGATAATGCAAACGTTTCGTGACTCTTGTTCATTCTAAATCTTTCTGGGTGTAAAGTCCTATGTTAAATCCAGTTCCATGGGTCTTCCTTTGTATCGAGAAGATGACCATTAACCTTGCTATCTCGTAGTGGTAATGGCGGTGTAAAGACGTGATTCTACTTCCAACTTATCCCCATGTTCTTGCTATTCACATTCTGCGTTTTATCTGTTGAATTTTTCCTAGTTTTAATAAAGTTTCCTTTGTGAATTTAGACAGAATCCTGACCATCAGTGAATCACATGTCTCTCAGTTCGAGATTGCAAGCCCGTAGCTACGCTTAAACAATAGATCTCAATCCCTTGAGTCCAGTGAGTACTGATACGTGCTTTTAATTCTTATTTATGAGAGATAAACTGATTTCTGGCCCTCAGTCAACCATATAACCACATGCTTCCCAGTTCAAGATTATCAACCCTTGGCTGTGGTTAGGCAACATATCTCAATCCCCTGAGTATAATGAGTACCATCAACACCTGTATGTATCTTTTACTTATTCCACGGATTCTGAATTTATGAAAAATAGACTGAATGTCGACCACCGGCCATCCACGTGTTTCTCAATTCCAGGTTATCAACCCTTGGCTATGCTTAACTGACAGGTCTCAATCCACTGAGAATTACACAGGTGTAATTCTTGTTTATTTTGCAGATTCTGAAGTTATGAAAAATAGACACATTTATGATCTTAAGTCAACTGCATGGTGTGAACACTGATGCTACTGCAATACGACACGAACAGTCTGTTGAACTTGTTCAAGAGTAAGTGAAATGGTTGTATGGATTTGTGGGAAATTTCTGCCAGTTAATGATCTCACTTTTTAGTGCCCTTATATGTGTTGATTGTGGACTCTACTAGTCCACCTAGATGTACTTGTGTGGCACACTCCAGCACACTCTAGGTCTTGGCGGGTATGAAACCAAATGGATGAGAATGTTTGAGATCCTGGATGAATTAGTGTGCAAATGATTGAAACGGGTACCCCCACCCCCGTTTCCTATTTTGATTCTCAAAGCCCCACGCAGCGGGCTGTGTTTGATTATTTTACCTACTGTGTTTCCTAACATTTCACGAGTAATTGTTTGCCAAGGGATCATTATAGCACGATATGTTGCAGTTTTCGTCTAAATTCGTGCTTGGTACTTTATCCTGTAAAGGTCTCCATATTGATGTCCATGAAGAAAATAATTTAATGACCTACAGATTTCCAGATGACAGATCATAATCCAGTGTTTGATAACTGCCTCCCCACCTAGTCACTCTGCAACTCCCGGGGAATGTAGATGAATGTGAGCCTTGAATGCATCATGTATTAAAAGGATGATGGACCTTTTGCTAGTTAAATTAATGAAACATCAGAGGATATTGCACTGCTGACGACGCTATTTTCCTTATCACTCGTATGCCGATAGAATAATCAGTAAATTCCTGTTGTAGTTATCTGTCACACGTTATAGATTTATTAGCAATTACTGTGTTGGGACGATTACATGGCATAGTATGTAATTTACCCGACTGGCATACAGCGTGGGGAATATGATGTGCTTGAGAGAAGGGTGCAGAAGGTCCACGGTGTCAGCTTTCATCGCAATTTTCTCGTTACCTTCAATTTTCTTTTGCCAGCTTTTGTTTGTGCAATTGGCTACGGCTTCGGTGAAATGTGTGATGAATCTCAGTTTGCTTTCGTAGCAACTGTCCAGCACTATCTAGCTATGTTGGAGGTTTTCACTTCGCACAGATCGTTACTCAGCACATACTCATTGACATGGCCAAACAAAACGTAATAACACTTTTAGAAACAAGGCCAAGGGAACATGAAACGGATGGGCAAGATTCAGGGAAAACATCTTTCACTCTTTAGTTTACACACTGTATTTAAAGTGTGTAACGATTTTTTCAATTAAAAAAATTCCCAGTTTTTTAAGAAATATAATTCACTTAAGAACACGTACTATGATCCATAGCCACCTAAAGCTCTCGAGGAAGGTTCACAATTACCCACTTCTTAAGATAAATGTTAACCATAAAAATGTATACACTTTTCTGTCAGCTAAAAGTAACAACTTTTTCTAAAAAAAAGGCTTTAACTGTTTAAGAAAAACAACCATTTAAGAGACACAGTCAACATATACTTTCAAGGCAAACTAAGAATTATGTATGATTGCTTTAAAATATTAAAGTCTACATGATTCCACCATACTTAATAAAATCTTACAATTTATTTCAGTTAAGAAACAACAAGAAAACTCTTTAAGTATCTGTGCTCGCATAAACTGCCACTAGCACACCAAGCAGCAAAGAGGTTGCGAGAAGATCGTTAGGGGCCAAAGACAGACTCTCAAGAAACGCCCCGCCAACGCCATCTCGGTGGCCAGTATTTAGATCGCCGCCGATGACCAGAGGGTCCAGTCAGTTCCAGTCAGTCATCCAGTGAGTCAACGAACGGAATCATCAGTCGCAGCCCAGTGGGAGTCGCAGATGCGGTTGGCTCAAACTCAGTCAGCACCTGGCGACCAGAGTAGTGTACATAGCCGACTTGTAGTACACCAGCAGTGAGGCTAACGTGGAATAGTACTGAAGAGCTTGTACCACGACAACTAGTTTAAGTTAAGTAAATTTCTTATTCTTATGAATAAAAAACCCTACTAATACATGTGTGCAGTTGTGTTATAGAAGAGGATACCGGCCACGAAGCAACATCCTCTCCTTGCTTCCCAGGGTACAAGCCTACAGTGACAACGTGTCGACACAAAAGTATCAATCATTTGAGAAAAAGATAAAAAAAACATTTCAGAGCCGCCGCCCAGGGTACACTTCATGGCAAGGTTTCAATTATGTATAACTGCTTTACGTAACTCTTGATTGGGCGAGCTGTCTGCCGAATCACCGTGTCTCGCTTGTCACTGTTGCGGGCGTCTTTCCACCCTATCAGACAGGTATCGTCTTCTAGAAGGCGTGGCCCTCACGCCGGCAGAACTAGAACACACTAAGGCCGGTTCCATATCACTACTCGATAAGTAGTATCAATAAACACATACGGGAGAGAAATGTAAGTTCGGTGCGAAATAACACAGTGGCTTTGTAAAACCGCAGACAATATTGAAACGCCGAGCTACCAGGGGCTCTAAAAGCAACGGCAGAAACCAAGATCCGCGACGCCACGCGGCCGTGTCGAACCGAATCACCAGAGAGGTTATGGAGACCCAGAACAATTCAAGAGGTGGCTGGCAGATGCAAAGGTTACAGCAAACATCCGCCAAACGTAGGTCACCTCGGAGGAGGCAGCAACTTGCACTGTGCCGTTAATGAAGCACACCCATTACCCCGAACACGTCGGGAAGAATCCGGAATAGAACACTGGCTGGGCCTTCAGATTGATTGGATAAATACACTGAAGCGCTAAAGAAACTGGTACTGGCATGCGTATTCAAATACAGAGATGTGAAAACAGGCTGAACACGACCCTGCGGTCTGCAATGCCTATAACATACAAGTGCCGAGCATAGTTGTTAGATCGGGTACTGCTGCTACAATGGCAGGTTATCAAGATTTAAGTGAAATTGAACGTGGTGTTACAGTCGGTGCACGAGAGATGGGACATAGAATCTACGAGGTAGCGATGAAGTGGGGATTTTCGCGTACGACCATTTCACGAGTGTATCGCGAACATCAGGAATAAGAGAATCGTTCAGCGTGACAGAAGTGCAACCCTTCCACAAACTGCTGCAGATTTCAATGCCGGGCCATCAAGTTTTAGCGTGCAAGCCATTCAACGGAACATCATGATATAGGCTTTCGGAGCCGAAGGCCCACTTGTGAATTCTTGATGAAAACACGACACAAAGCTTTTGCGCCTCGCCTGGGCCCGTCAACACCGACTTTGGACTGTTGATGACTGGAAAAATATTACCTGGTCGGACGAGTCTCGTTTCAAATTGTATCGAGCGGATGGTCGTTTGTGGGTATGGAGACAACCTCATGAATCCTTAGACCCTGCATATCAACAAGGGACTGTTCAAGCTGGTGGAGGCTCTGTGTCGGTGTGGGGCGTGTGCAGAGAATCGTTCAGATACATCTAGATACGAATCTGACATGTGACACGTAACTAAGCATCCTATCTCATCACCTGCATCCATTCATGTCAATTGTGCATTCCGACGGACTTGGGAAATTCCAGCAGGACAATACGAAACCCCAAACGTCCATAATTGCTAGAGAGTGACTCCAGGAACACTCTTCTGAGTTTAAAAACTTCCGCTGGCCACCAAGATCCCCAGACATAAACATTATTCAGCGGTCAAAAAACTGGTTCAAATGGCTCCGAGCACTATGGGACTTAACATCTATGGTCATCAGTCCCCTAGAACTTAGAACTACTTAAACCTAACTAACCTAAGGACAGCACACAACACCCAGTCATCACGAGGCAGAGAAAATCCCTGACCCCGCCGGGAATCGAACCCGGGAACCCGGGCGTGGGAAGCGAGAAGGCTACCGCACGAATTGAGCGGTCAACCAAGTCCCCAGACATGAACATTATTGAGCAATTCTGGAATGCCTTGCAACGTGCTGTCCGGAAGAGATCACCACCCATCTCGTACTCCTGCGGATTTATGGACAGCCCTGTTGGATTCATGGTGTCAGTTCGCTCCAGCACTATTTCAGACATTAGTCGAGTCCATGCCACGTCGTGTTGCGGCACTTCTGCGTGCTCGCCGGGGTCCTACACGACGTTACGCAGGTGTACCAGTTTCTTCAGTGTATAACAACCGCCAGCAAGGTGACACTATCCAGGCTCATGCTTTCAGGAATTCACGTAAGCAAACAGTTAAGCCGCAAGTCAGAGTTTGTTACTAGGATCAAAATACGTGCCCGGAATGACAGCACTACAGCCAATCCACCAGATGACGGACGTTAAAGAAGATCACTAAGTAGTGGAAAACAGGGCGGGCGATGATCTCCTTCAACCGGACGCAAACATCTGTGGCCCTCGTGTTCCGAAATCGATGGGGCCGTCTCCTGTTTGTTCTGGTGGTCGCGTCCAGACTCCTGCTGCAACTTCCGTCCGGTCAGAGCCGCTCCACCCGACTGCCCTTCATCGATCACTCCACCTGCCGTGCAGCCGATAGCGCCCTCTCGCGGCCACCGTCGCTGAAATCGAGCTGCCGCCGCGGGGCGAACGCCTCCACGAGAACAAGAACGTTTCAGGAGTGAACGAACAAAGGACAGACAGATCCCGGGAATTCGAAGGAAGCTCATGTAAAACGCATTGTACTTTATGTTACCCATTGACATTTTTAGGGCGACAGATGAATATTTGATGGTGACTGCTCAAGTAATCTTCCACTCATTTCGTATTGCATCTGTTAAGAATAAGTATCTTCGTACCTGCCTAACATGCCCTTTGTCACGTGCAGCTAATGTTGCTATATGCAGTAATGTATGCTTTATTATGTGAGAACTGCTTTTAGCGGGACAGCTGTAAATCATTAAACGAGCAACCATAACATCATTGCCATATTCCTTTTTCGGTACAGAACCCAACGACCTTCTGAAGTCTGGGACAGGTGGGACACCGGATGTGGTTCTCGCCCCTTTAAACAGATTTTAATGTGAACAAATAGATATCAGGATATCAAATGCCACGGGGTACAACTAAAGCACATCTGTGGACCCAGCCCACGCATTCAATACGAATCGATATACTGATGAGCCGAAACGTTACGATCGCTGGCGCCCGCGAAGTTGAAGGCGACTGGAGACGTTGCTAGCGCGTCCCGCTGTAGGGAAAGTAGGTAAGCGGAGTGAAACTCACAGACATAAGCGGCTTTGACAAAGGGGAGACTCTTGTGGCTCGATACCTGAGATCGAGGATCTCGGTAACTGCGAAGTTGGTCCGCGATACTGTCGTTACCATGTGTGGAAAGTGGCTGAAGGGCGGTGAAATCACGAATAGCGGCAAGTGTTGGACGTTAACGCCTCATCAGAGATCGTGAAGGTTGGAGGCTCGCCCGCTCTGTAGAGTAGGGTAGGCGGCGATCTGTGGCAGATCTGGTGAAAGAGTGCAATGCTGCTGTAGGCGGAAGCGTTTCGAAGCTTCGCAAAGAAGACCCCTATGTGTTGCCATGTTGACTCAACGGCACACTCAATTACAATTGCAATGGTTCAAATGGTTCAAATGGCTCTGAGCACTATGGGACTTAACATCTTAGGTCATCAGTCCCCTAGAACTTAGAACTACTGAAACCTAACCAACCTAAGGACATCCATGCCCGAGGCAGGATTCGAACCTGCGACCGCAGCAGTCCCACGGTTCCGGACTGAAGCGCCTAGAACCGCACGGCCACCGCGGCCGGCTACAATTGCAATGGCTACAAGGGTTATAGTGATCGGATGTGGGTCAAACGAAAATGTGTGGTCTGATCGGATGAATCACGTTTCTTCCTGCACTAGGACTTCTCGGAATACGCTTTCGTCTAGGTGAATGGCTGCTCAAAATGCACCGCGCCGCAGACGCTGACAGTCGAAGAAAGTGTTATGTTATGTGGAACATTCCCCTGGGCTTCCAGTGATCTATGGCCCTACGACAGCTGCTGACTACGCGAATATCACTGAGAACCACCTAGATCGCTTCAGGCTTATATTTCACCAAACGGTGATGGCACGATCCAGCAGGTTAACAGTCTCTGTCACAAGGCCAGAATCGTGCTGTAGCACGATGGTGCTCTCATTGACTTCCTTACCAACGAATTCGTCCTATCGGAACCCGATAGGAGTCATCTGGGACACTGTGGGACGCCAGCTCTGCCCCCACAAGCTGGTCCGTAATTTACGGGATTTGTATGACCTGTGGGTCGACATGTGATGCCACATATCTCTGGACACCTACGAAGGATTTACCGAAACCTTGACACGCTGAATAGCTGCCTTAAGAATTGGACCAAAACTTTACTAACGAGATGCTCTAATGTTATGGTTAATCAGTATACATGAGTTTTAGCAACATATGAAAGCCGACTGTGGTGGTACTATCCGATGAACCTGGGATATCGAATAAATTGTGAGGACGGAAGAGAACCGCCAATAAACTGTAAAGTTGTAAGTGGTCTGGAATGAGCAGCAAAACCGTCAATAAATGGTGTAAAAACACTACTTCTAGCCAGTGCCACGAAATGGAGGGAAAGCTGTCCAGAGAGGACTGGGGAGAGTGAATAACGTGGGAGGGCTGCGCACATACACACACATATACGCACACACACACGGAAAAAGAGACCACTGGGCTATGTGAATCGTGGCTTGTCTGCAGAATCACCTCCCGTTGCCCAGTCGTCCTAGATACACACGTTCGACAGGCACGGCACAGAGACGCTCAGCGGCTGGGAAGCCAATGCCAGCGGCTGACTCCAGCACGGTAGCATCTCAACAACACAACACAATGGATGATTTTCATTCAGATTACGCGGCTCTCAATTGCCCATTGAGAGTTTTCGCCTCGCGGTTTAAGGCGCCATGTCATTGATTGCGCGACCCCTCCCATCGGAGGTTCGAGTCCTCCCTTGGGCGTTTTCTTAGCATAAATTAGTTTAAGTAGGGACCGATGACCTCAGCACATTTGAACATTTCTTAGAGTGTTCGTATTTATTACACAGTTGCATTCAGGGGATCATAAGGAATGATTACTACGTAATTTATCTCTCACGCAGGGCAAACGACTCTGAGATGTACCAGAAAATGAGTCAGTTTCCTTGTTTCATGCAAAGTACAAACTCATAACACTTTTTTCAAAAATGCATGTATTTCTGTGTTTCCTTCATATAAACTATTATCGATTCAGTAAATTCGACCTTTATTAGTTTACCTTCAGCTGGTTGGTTCCTAGCAACCTTTAAAATGGTTGATAGGACTTGACGGTCAGTGTATACGAAGGGCATTAAATAAGTATTGCAACACTTTTTTCTGAAAGCAGATTGCTTTTATTTCGGATTCCAGTACACCATATTGTTCCCCAGTCTTCTGGATACAAAACCCCATTTTTCAACATAATCTCTGTTAATTACGACGGCCTTACGACACCTCATTTGGAGGGCCTTTATGTCCGCGAGTTACCACTATACTGGTCGACATTGGAACCAACGACTTGTTGCATCAATAACGTCCCAATCATACACGTACTGCTTCCCACTGAGTGCATCTTTCATTGGGGCAAACAGATGGACTTCGGAAGGTGCGAGATCCGAGCTGCAGAGCGGAAGACGAAGAACAGTCCAGTGAAGTTTTGTGAGCTCCTCCCTGGTGCGCAGACGTATGTGAGGCCAGTTGTGCAGAGGGGCACTTGATTGTGTTCCGTCGAGCACTGCGAATGAGAGTGTCCGCACGTTCCAACATTACAGAAGTCACAGCTGTGTGAAGCCAGCCAGTCTGCAGGAGATCAGACAGGTTTGCGCCAGCTGGGTGCGATGAGGACAGACGCCTCGCCCAACGACTCACCGTGCTTTCGTTCACTGCCAAGTCTCCGTGGACAGGCAGCAAGCCCATACGAATATCTGCGATGTTCTGGTTTTCCGCTAAAAGCTGTCTGCTTGGAACGCACCTCCGTTACAGACGCCGTTTTGATAGCTGTGTATGGTGCTGCCACCTACCAAAACTTCATGAAATTATAGGGGCTGAAGCGGGAATACTCCAGGATGTCCTAAAACAAATTCCGCATTTTTTCAACCGAAACTGCCCGGGAAAAAATGTGCTGCATTATTTATTGAAGGCCCCTCGTAATTTGTTTGCTAGCACGGACAGCGCTACATTAGCCCCTTCAATGTTATGTGGTCACTGACTACTTCATGTGCAGCACCTGAATTGTATCGAGCATCATTCCTCGGTGCGTCGTCCGCCGCAGTGGCTCCCCCTAGAGTCCCTCCCATCTCTGACCACACAGACTGGGCGACGCGCGTGCCTCGCGGTGACAACACGGCGAGTGTTGCGCTGCGGGAGCGCCACTCGGCTGCGCCGCAGGGGCTGCCAGCAACAAGTGTGGCGGCGATGCACCGCTGCTGCCTGGCGGCCGGCGCTGCACAGTGTTCTGTACGATGTAGATCGCCCGCGCGCTCCCTAACGGCCGAGCGGCCAGCGTGTTTGACAATGCGGCCCGCCAGCCATCACGCCGTGAAAATAAACCGCTCTCTCTCTCTCTTTTCTCTCTCTCTCTCACACAAACACGCACACACACACGACCTAAGCCACTGGAGCAATGGAGACTTTCCTTTGGATCAAACAGTTTGAAGAGCCACACGTTAGGACCAGTCCAACTGTTAACGTATCTGACACCACACCACCCACGGATCTAAGACGTTTGTGATTAGCTACTCTACGTGAAGGTCTCCTTAAGGAGATTGAATCGATTAATTATTTACTAATAGAAGCCATCTTCTACACAGTAGGCACCAAACACATAAATTTCTCCCACTTAGTCTGTAATATTTATTGATAGTTCTTCTCAGTACAGTAATTGTTTGTGTTTCATCACCAACTGTAGCGTTTCCGCAATAGTTTCTGAAGCATCACAAATAGTAGCAGATAGTGCTGATTCGCTGCTATTTCTTGTGACAGCGAAAGACGACTAAGCAAGTTGAGGCTCGTTTCAAAACGATGCAACAAGTAAAAGCTAGTTGAGACTCATCAAGACTTGAGGAAAACCGTATTCCCTCTAAAATATGTACTTTAATGTTGTTGCCTCAAAGTGTAAGCATAACACAGAGATAGGGGAAATTTCATGAATGTATAAATCAGACTGAAATGTTAACGAAGCAGATGTGGAAATACTATGTGTCATACACTCCTGGAAATGGAAAAAAGAACACATTGACACCGGTGTGTCAGACCCACCATACTTGCTCCGGACACTGCGAGAGGGCTGTACAAGCAATGATCACACGCACGGCACAGCGGACACACCAGGAACCGCGGTGTTGGCCGTCGAATGGCGCTAGCTGCGCAGCATTTGTGCACCGCCGCCGTCAGTGTCAGCCAGTTTGCCGTGGCATACGGAGCTCCATCGCAGTCTTTAACACTGGTAGCATGCCGCGACAGCGTGGACGTGAACCGTATGTGCAGTTGACGGACTTTGAGCGAGGGCGTATAGTGGGCATGCGGGAGGCCGGGTGGACGTACCGCCGAATTGCTCAACACGTGCGGCGTGAGGTCTCCACAGTACATCGATGTTGTCGCCAGTGGTCGGCGGAAGGTGCACGTGCCCGTCGACCTGGGACTGGACCGCAGCGACGCACGGATGCACGCCAAGACCGTAGGATCCTACGCAGTGCCGTAGGGGACCGCACCGCCACTTCCCAGCAAATTAGGGACACTGTTGCTCCTGGGGTATCGGCGAGGACCATTCGCAACTGTCTCCATGAAGCTGGGCTACGGCCCCGCACACCGTTAGGCCGTCTTCCGCTCACGCCCCAACATCGTGCAGCCCGCCTCCAGTGGTGTCGCGACAGGCGTGAATGGAGGGACGAATGGAGACGTGTCGTCTTCAGCGATGAGAGTCGCTTCTGCCTTGGTGCCAATGATGGTCGTATGCGTGTTTGGCGCCGTGCAGGTGAGCGCCACAATCAGGACTGCATACGACTGAGGCACACAGGGCCAACACCCGGCATCATGGTGTGGGGAGCGATCTCCTACACTGGCCGTACACCACTGGTGATCGTCGAGGGGACACTGAATAGTGCACAGTACATCCAAACCGTCATCGAACCCATCGTTCTACCATTCCTAGACCGGCAAGGGAACTTGCTGTTCCAACAGGACAATGCACGTCCGCATGTATCCCGTGCCACCCAACGTGCTCTAGAAGGTGTAAGTCAACTACCCTGGCCAGCAAGATCTCCGGATCTGTCCCCCATTGAGCATGTTTGGGACTGGATGAAGCGTCGTCTCACGCGGTCTGCACGTCCAGCACGAACGCTGGTCCAACTGAGGCGCCAGGTGGAAATGGCATGGCAAGCCGTTCCACAGGACTACATCCAGCATCTCTACGATCGTCTCCATGGGAGAATAGCAGCCTGCATTGCTGCGAAAGGTGGATATACACTGTACTAGTGCCGACATTGTGCATGCTCTGTTGCCTGTGTCTATGTGCCTGTGGTTCTGTCAGTGTGATCATGTGATGTATCTGACCCCAGGAATGTGTCAATTAAGTTTCCCCTTCCTGGGAGAATGAATTCACGGTGTTCTTATTTCAATTTCCAGGAGTGTGGTATTCTGCCAGCTGAGTCAGCTAGTAGCAAGATGGTAGGGGATTCCCCGAGGAACTTACCGCTCACATGTGAATTCCTATAGTTTATTACAGTTATAACAGTATTGCTGTAATATGGGCTGTTACAGTTGTACAATATTGCTGTAACACGGGTAAATTGTTACTGCTGTGTGATGTATTTTTTGGTAAAGAATTCAGATGGCTCAGAAACTTTTCTGAACAGCCCATATGGCGCAATTTGGGTGCATAGATCGTGAGAAATCAGTACCCAGAACAACCACCTCTGGCCGTACTAACGGCCTTAATACGCCTGGGCATTGAGTCAAACAGAGATTGGATGGCGCGTACAGGTACAGCTGCCCATGCAGCTTCAACACGATACCACAGTTCATCAAGAGTAGTGACTGGCGTATTGTGACGAGCCAGTTACTCGGCCACCATTGACCAGACGTTTTCAATTGGTGAGAGATCTGGAGAATGTGCTGGCCATGGAAGCAGTCGAACATTTTCTGTATCCAGAAAGGCCCGTACAGGACCTACAACATGCGGTCGTGCATTATCCTGCAGAAATGTAGGGTTTCACAGGAATCGAATGAAGGGTAGAGCCACGGGTCGTAACACATCTGAAATGTAACGTTCCCGTTCAAAGTGCCGTCAATGCGAACAAGAAGTGACCGAGACGTGTAACGAATGTCACCCCATACCGTCACGCCGGGTGATACGCCAGTAACACGATGACGAATACAAGCTTCCAATGTGCATTCACTGCGATGGGGCCCAACACGGATGTGACCATCATGATGCTGTAAAGAGATCCTGGATTCAACCGAAAAAATGACGTTTTGCCATTCGTGCACCCAGATTCGTCGTTGATTACATCATCGCAGGTGCTACTGTCTAGGATGCAGCGTCAAGGGTAACCGCAGCCACGGTCTCCGAACTGATAGTCCATGCTGCTGCAAACGACGTCGAACTGTTTATGCAGATGGTTGTTGTCTTACCAACGTCACCATCTGTAACGATACGTTACAGCCATGCGGATAAGATGCCTGTCATCTCGACTGCTAGTGATACGAGACCGTTGGAATCCAGCACGGCGTTTCGTATTACCCTCCTGAACCCACCGATTCCATATTGTGCTAACAGTCATTGGATCTCGACCAACGCGAGCAGCAATGTCGCGATACGACCTTTATCAAAGTCGGAAAAGTGATGGTACGCATTTCTCCTCCTTACATGACGCATCACAACAACGTTTCACTAGGCAACGCCGGTCAACTGCTGTTTGTGTATGAGAAATCGGTTGGAAACTTTTCTCTTATCAGCACGTTGTAGGTGTTGCCACCGGCGCCAACCTTGTGTGAATGCTCTGAAAAGCTAATCATTTGCATATCACAGCATCTGTTTGCTGTCGGTTAAATTTAGCGTCCGTAGCACGTCATCTTCGTGGCGTAGCAATTTTAATGGACAGTAGTGGAATTGCCTTTGCATTTTATTGGTTAATTTTATGGCTTTTCCTTTCACACTGTAATTACAGGTGGTCACAAAAATGACTGTGGTAGGAAAGCTCCTTGGTTTGTGTAAGGACGCCAGGAGTATGGGAATACATTACTGGGAAGGAGATGGCTGTTAGGGCCAAACATGTTATGGAAACCTAGCAGATTAACAGTTCCTTCCCTGACAGTCTGTTGTTTTCTCGCTGGGACCGAGTTTTTAAATAGGACCAAAAGGGTTACTTGGCCTCACTACTGCCGGTTTCCTGAGGTGATCAACACATAGAATTTTGTAGATTTTCATTCCTAGTCTTTAGGGGATTGTGCCGGCCAGTGACCGATTTTTAACTGTAGGAGGCAAGTGGTTAAAAGTATTTTTATTTTGACATTTTTTCTTATCCTAGCTTATTTCCAGCTTACTTCTAACTGGAATAATTTGCATTTTTTGTTTATTTTACCATATTGATTAAAAAATCTTACAAATAGCATCGACTGTACATATTTTTCTGACATTTAGTTTCTGCTTTATTGTTTTGTATGATTTAGTGATGGTTTACATGTTGTTCTTCTGTTCTTAAGTATACTTTTAATCGCATTCATACTTTGTTATGTTTATTTATTTGATATTGATGTTGTGGCTTTGATATTCTGAATTTATATCTCTTTCTACATGGTGCCCCCGAAATATCACTACAAGCTTCGACGCTCATAGCAAACGTCTTGAGGAACGAAACGAAACCTGTGCCCAGAAACACAGCGAAGCTACAGCGCGTCGAAGTTACAGGCGCCGGTGCCTGCTACAAGGCACCCGCTTCGGCAGCGAACGTGACTTTGTGCACTGACGGACCGTAGTCGGAACGTCTCGCAATGTTGTTCGTCACTCAATGATTGTGACTGATTGCCGCGATCGCCAGAGGGGAAAATGGAGCTATGTGCTGTGTAGAAAGGCCTTGTCTCCTATGAATGCGGTGCTTTGTTGTCTCAGTGGATGGCCGGCCGTTGTGGCCGAGCGGTTCTAGGCGCTTCAGTCTCGAACCGCGCGACCGCTACGGTCGCAGGTTCGAATCCTGCCTCGGGAATGGATGTGTGTGATGTCCTTAGGTTAGTTAGGTTTAAGTAGTTCTAGGGGACTGATGACCTCAGTTGTTAAGTCCCATAGTGCTCAGAGCCATTTGATCCATTTTTTTCTCAGTGGATGATGGTTTCGGACACGGCAGTTTGTTTTTAACCTGGATCCTCCAAAATGTTTTTGCAGGAGAAAAATAATCTGAAAATGGAAACCCGTGTCCGAAACCGTCATACACCAAGGCAACAGAGCATGGCATTCATAGGAGAGAAGGCCTTTCTATGCGACAACTAACTACACCTTCTCCACTGGCGATCGTGATCACTGAACAGCAAACGACATTGCGAGACGTTCCGCATACGGTCGGTCAGCGTAAAAGGTCACGTCTGCTGCCGAAGGCGTGACACAGCGGCAGGCGCCGGCGACTGTAACTTCAACGCTCTGCTGCGTCTTTGGATGACGTTTCCGATCACGGGTTCCCATCCTCGATTTGTTCCTCAGGACACCCGTTACAACCCCTCAGACTTTGTCGCCACATTGCTGGGACATTCTTAATACATGTTTTAATCGTAAAGTTTTGATGGCGTTTTTCGTCGACTATTCTTCATTAACGTCTTCCTAATCGGCCTATTGGATTGCGATATAAATAACCGTCATCGCGTATCTCTCATGAAATTTTACAGTGAGTATGGCTGTCGTTACCGAAGGAAAGTAATGCCGATTAGTGGAAGGAAAGTGTTCTACAGACCCTTCTGAAGGATGAATCTATTCTAAACCTAATCTAAATACTGATAATTTTGAAGCGGTGGAATGTACTGCGATCGCTCACGAATCACACAAGGGTGAAAGAGTACCACGGAATGTTTTACGCAAAAAACAATGATTAGCAAAAATAAATAAATAAATAAACGGTTGCCAGCCTACTAGGCAATGAATATCCAAAATCCTAAGAAAGGTAATGCTAAAAAAAATTAAGCAAATAACCCCTGGCGAGACAACAGAAGATTTTCACGCTTTTCCACAAGACAGCAGTTCACAAGAAAATAAATGAATTAGAAAGCAGTGAGTTTGCAGTTACTTATTCTGAAGCACTAAAGTTTGAAGGCAAAGTTAAATGAAGTTGCTGGTTAAATAAATGACTGGCTGTAACTGAAACTTAGTTACTTAAAAAATGACTTTCTGTAAATTCAGGGTAAGTAATGAAAAATTTAGAAAAGGAAAGCAGTTTGCTGTTGATTACTGAAAGATTGAAGTGAACTTGCTTTAACCAAATGAGCAACTAATTTACTTTTAATGTAAGAACAATGAAATACACACCCAGCCAGCAGAAGTCACTCGCTAAACTAAATACAGAAGAAATGAAATTCTGCATTCTTAACTTGTGCTGTATCTTCAGTTATTAGTTTTGCATGTGAAATTTTACATTGGTTTAGTGAGTGAAGTTTATACTCAAAATTCTAATTTAGTTAAGCTGCTGTTAGGCAACGTACACTGAAGCGCCAAAGAAACTGGTCTAGACACGCGTATTGAAATACAGAGATATGTAATTAGGCAGAATACGGCTCTGAGGTCGGTAACGCCTATATAAGACAACAAGTTTATTGCGTAATTGTTACATCGGTTACTGATGCTAAAATGGCAGGTTATCAACATTTAAGTGAGTCTGAACAAGGTGTTATGGTCGGCGCACGAGCGATGTGGCACAGCATCTCCGAGGTAGCGATGAAGTGGGGATTTTCCCGTACGACCATTTCACGAGTGACCGTGAATATCAGGAATCAAACCTCTGACATCGCTGTGGCCGGAGAAAGATCCCGCAAGAATGGGACCAACGACGACTGAAGAGAATCGTTCAGCCGTGTAACCCTTCCGCAAATTACTGCAGATTTCAGTGCTGGACCATCAACAAGTGTCAGTATGCGAGCCATTCAACGACACATCATCGATAAGGCCTTTCGGAGCCGAAGACACACTCGTGTATCCTTGATGACTGAACGACACAAAGTCTTAAGCCTCGCCTGGGACCGTCAACACCGACATTGGACTGTTTATAACTGCAAATATGTTGTCTGGTCGGACGTGTCTGAAGTTGTATCGAGTGGATGGACGTGTACAACCTCATGAATCCATGGACCCTGCATGTCAGCAGGGGACTGTCCAAGCTGCTGGAGGCTCTATAATGGTGTGGGGCGTGTGCAGTTTGAGTGATATGGGACCCCTGATACGTCCAGATACGACTCTGACAGGTAGCACATACGTAAACATCCTGTCTGATCACCTGCATCTATTCATGTCCATTGTGCATTCCGACGGACTTTGGTAATTCCAGTAGGTCAATGCAACACCCCACACGTCCAGAATTTCTACAGAGTGGCTCCAGGAACACTCTTCTGAGTTTAAACACTTCCACTGGCCACCAATCTCTCCAGACATAAACGTTATTGAGAGTATCTGGGTTGCCTTGCAACGTGCTGTTCAGAAGAGACCTCCGCCCCCTTGTAGTCTTACGGATTTATGGACAGACCTGCAGGATTCATGGTGTCAGTTCCCTCCAGCACTACTCCAAACATTAGTGGAGTCCATGCCACCTTGTGTTGCGGCACTTCTGCATGCCCGCAGGAGCCCTACATAATATTAGGCAGGTGTACCAGTTTCTTTGGCTCTTCTGTGTGAGAATGAACTGTTACTGAGGCAGCAAAATTTAGACTGTAACTGGCCATTAGTAAACAAACAAAACTGGCTGTAAATAGTTAATACATTTTCATATTTTTACGACACTCGGTGACTGCATGGAAATGAAAGGAACTCTGATTGGTAATAATGTCTGAGGACAATGACAACACATCTATCCTACCAGTTATAAGTATTGCAGGATATTATTCAAGAAAGTCAGTTTTTAAAGTTTGTTAAAGAAATACTACTGAGTAATGCTTGTACAATAATACTTATACTTTGCCAGTTAAGACTCCTACAATGTACTTTTCGGATGATGAAGAATGCAGCCGACGACATAGCTGATCTGCTGCTGCTGCTGCTGATTCTGGTTGTGAACCACGAGTCGTTTGGAGAACCACGGATAATTATGGGACAGGTAATAGAACTGCAGCTTCCTCCGCCTGCTCTCAAAACTCGCGGGTTAACAAAGTAGGTGCGTTCTATACTGGCGCGAGCATAGCTGCGCCCCGCTTCTGCGGGAGCTCCCTACAAACACTTCCGCACTCTTTCAGAACTCAAGCTGTTCTGCTTCCTCTCTGCTCGTAACGCGACACAGACTCTCCATACGCAAAGTTACACAACGGCACAGCTACTGTCATTTCGTCGTTACTATCGATACGTTTCAATAGAGTTCCCTTGGTTACTATCCAGCAGTTTACAATATTTCAATTGCAATTACAATCAATTGTACACAATCGGAAATAAATATACTATTAGATACAATGAATATACACTCCTGGAAATGGAAAAAAGAACACATTGACACCGGTGTGTCAGACCCACCATACTTGCTCCGGACACTGCGAGAGGGCTGTACAAGCAATGATCACACGCACGGCACAGCACACACGCTAGGACCCGCGGTGTTGGCCGTCGAATGGCGCTAGCTGCGCAGCATTTGTGCACCGCCGCCGTCAGTGTCAGCCAGTTTGCCGTGGCATACGGAGCTCCATCGCAGTCTTTAACACTGGTAGCATGCCGCGACAGCGTGGACGTGAACCGTATGTGCAGTTGACGGACTTTGAGCGAGGGCGTATAGTGGGCATGCGGGAGGCCGGGTGGACGTACCGCCGAATTGCTCAACACGTGGGGCGTGAGGTCTTCACAGTACATCGATGTTGTCGCCAGTGGTCGGCGGAAGGTGCACGTGCCCGTCGACCTGGGACCGGACCGCAGCGACGCACGGATGCACGCCAAGACCGTAGGATCCTACGCAGTGCCGTAGGGGACCGCACCGCCACTTCCCAGCAAATTAGGGACACTGTTGCTCCTGGGGTATCGGCGAGGACCATTCGCAACCGTCTCCATGAAGCTGGGCTACGGTCCCGCACACCGTTAGGCCGTCTTCCGCTCACGCCCCAACATCGTGCAGCCCGCCTCCAGTGGTGTCGCGACAGGCGTGAATGGAGGGACGAATGGAGACGTGTCGTCTTCAGCGATGAGAGTCGCTTCTGCCTTGGTGCCAATGATGGTCGTATGCGTGTTTGGCGCCGTGCAGGTGAGCGCCACAATCAGGACTGCATACGACCGAGGCACACAGGGCCAACACCCGGCATCATGGTGTGGGGAGCGATCTCCTACACTGGCCGTACACCACTGGTGATCGTCGAGGGGACACTGAATAGTGCACGGTACATCGAAACCGTCATCGAACCCATCGTTCTACCATTCCTAGACCGGCAAGGGAACTTGCTGTTCCAACAGGACAATGCACGTCCGATGTATCCCGTGCCACCCAACGTGCTCTAGAAGGTGTAAGTCAACTACCCTGGCCAGCAAGATCTCCGGATCTGTCCCCCATTGAGCATGTTTGGGACTGGATGAAGCGTCGTCTCACGCGGTCTGCACGTCCAGCACGAACGCTGGTCCAACTGAGGCGCCAGGTGGAAATGGCATGGCAAGCCGTTCCACAGGATTACATCCAGCATCCCTACGATCGTCTCCATGGGAGAATAGCAGCCTGCATTGCTGCGAAAGGTGGATATACACCGTACTAGTGCCGACATTGTGCATGCTCTGTTGCCTGTGTCTATGTGCCTGTGGTTCTGTCAGTGTGATCATGTGATGTATCTGACCCCAGGAATGTGTCAATAAAGTTTCCCCTTCCTGGGACAATGAATTCACGGTGTTCTTATTTCAATTTCCAGGAGTGTAGTTTTGTAAGGTTTTGAGGACAGAACAACAACTGTGTAAGCTGTAAACATTTTTGGTTTAATGTTGCAATCTTATCACAGAAATACATGCATTTACACAGTTTACAGTGTGACAGTGTTACAACAGTTGTCAAACGAACCATCTCGTCCTCAGAAAGTGAAATAATCCTAAACACCAAATTTTAACAAGAAGTTTATTTACAAAATTATTCTTACGACTACGTCATGATGTTGGCCAGTACTACAATAAATCATCCTATTCCGGTTCAAAGTTCGGTACTATTTAGAATGACAATCAAGTCTACGGAGGATGGTTAGTTTTGTGAAGCCTGAGAAAAATATTAACTAAGGTCGCTCGAGTCTACAGAGCACGCAAGCTGGTGAACCAACAAGTTAACGCCACTGCTCATGGTATTTACCTTAGCTGCGATTATCTGTCGTCTGCATGGCTATTCTCGTCCTCTGAAATTCCTGTAAAAACTAATTAAGCCTTTGCTGGTTTCTCCAGCAGAAACTCTCCCTATGTTTCTCATTATGTGGGAAAACATGTACTCATCACTAGTCTTGGGATATGGCGATATGCACATGCATGGCTGGAGCAGCGTGCGTATTGAAATGCCCTCTCAGTCCTCGCAAGGACAATTAACTAACTGGCTGGTTCGTTTCTCCACAGTTGGAGCTCAACGACACTACAGCTAATATCTAGCTGAATGTCAGCCGCAGTGAATGCAGTGTTCTCTGCGTTGTACAGAGCGTTAAGCGCCCTGTTCTGCACTTGATACCAGTTCAGAGAAGAGTCCTCGAAAATTTTGCTCTTGTCTTTCTCGTAGCCGAACTGTCTCCCCACCTGGGTTCTTTCATTCTCCTTGTCATGGCTTTTTTCGACCAATGGGAGTGTTCCTCTTATTTTGTGGAAACTCTCTCTGCCAATCACAAGGGCCCTACCATTGAAATGTGTCGAAATCTCGGCACTTTACTCCTTCCTAGTTCGTTTCCGCCAATCGGATGTTTTGTGCCCGCTCCAGATGCCTAAAAGTTGCATGCATACATCACATGTGTACCATTCGCCGTTCACGTGATCAACCGTGTCACTGGTTTTGTTCGTATCCATTTGGAATACCGAAATGCATTTTCCTGAAGCTTCTTTCTGTCCTACTTCTGGTGGCCCGTTACTTGCTCTCCAGTATACGTCATCTGTCCAGTCACTGACTCCCACTGCGGGATGTCCTCTAAGAGCTTTTCGTGGTGCCTCCCATGGTGCGGCCTCTGCTTCTGTCCACGCTTGCTTCCACACAAAACGTTTTCTCTCGCTGCTTGTTTCACCTTCTGCTCATTGACATGCATTATATAAGAGCGGTGTGTTAACACTGTCGATTGAGTGTCATCCCTTTTACATTACATACTTATAGGCAAATCTGCGCATTAATGCCAAAGTAAGTTAGGTGTCATATTCACCTTCCCGTTACGATGCATAAAACTCTTATGTAAGGTGCGAAATTAACGTTCGTTTAATCTGCCACCTTACAGTTGCGTTAATAAAGCTTACAAATTCAGAATTAGCAGTATAGTTAAAGTTATAAATGGATATTAAACGACGAAAAATTTTGGACGGTGCAGAAGGTATTTTATCTGCATTTTCTGTTTTGCAAGTTGTGGAGGTATGGGAATTGTGGAAGTGTGGGAATTGCTAGTATTTCGTCTTTTTGTTAATGTCTGTTTATTAGGTCTGCATGTTCAGTTGTTATGTTTTGTCCTTTTGTCCTCACTCCATAAATATATTTGAATTTGGGCTTTGTCTTGTATCTTAGTAAGAGTTGTATAAGGTCTGGTTTGTGTTTTAGAATAAATCTGCCGTGGTTGACTCTTAATTTTGCAAGCCTTGTTCGTAGTGGAGTTATGCCTATTGTGCCACATACTTATTCATTAACTATTCTATAAAGTGTAGTTTTAGCATATTTCTAAGTAGTCCTCTCTCCAGTCTGTGTTGTGGCATATACCACTACTTTTCAGATGAATGTTTTATATGTGTGGATTGCTGTACTGTTGCTGCATCCATGAAATTCTTCTTCAGCTCTTCTTATTAAGTTCTGTCTTCTCCTGGTTTTGTCAGTTGTCTCCCTTACGCCGCCAACTGATATCGACACAACATCAACATCAACATCTACGTCTACATGATTACTCTGCAATTCACATTTAAATGCGTGGCAGAGGGTTCATCGAACCACCTTCAAGCTAACTATTTACCGTTCCACTCTCGAAGCGCGCGGGAAAAACGAGCACTTAAATATTTCCGTGCGAGCTCTGATTTTTTTTTCTCTTATTATGATGATCCTTCCTCCCTATGGAGTTGGGCGCCAAGAAAACATTTTCACGCTCTGAGGACAAAGTTGGTGATTGAAACTTCATGAGGAGGTCCTGCCGCAGCGAAAAACTTGTTTGTTTTGATGACTGTTACCCCAATTCGTACACCGTATCCGTGGCACTATTTCCCCTATTTCGCGATAATACAAAACGAGCTGCACTTCTTCGAATTTCGTCGTTGTCCTCTGTCAATCCTTTCACATAAGGATTCCACACCGCACAGCAATTTCTCCAGAGGAGGGTGGACAAGCGTAGTGTAGGCAAGCAGTCTCTTTGAAACATCCTGGCAGATCAAAACTGTGTGCCGGACCGAGACACGAACTCAGGACCTTTGCCTTTCGCGGGCAAGTGCTCTACTAATTGAGCTACCCAAGCACGACTCACGCCCCGTCCTCACAGCAAGCAGTCTCTTTAGTAAACCTGTTGCATCTTCTAAGTGTTCTGCCAATAAATCACAGTCTTTGGTTTGCTTTCCCCACAATTTAACTTATTTGTAGTTGTAATCCCAAAGAAATTAGCTGAATTCACAGCCTTTAGATTTGTGTGATTTATTTTGTAACCGAAATTTAGAGTATTCGTTTTAGTACTCATATGGATGACTTCACAGTTTTCATTATGTAGAGTCACTTGCCTCTTTTCGCACTGTACTGATATCTGGAGTAAATCGTTTTGCACTGGTTTGATCACCTGACAAATATACAAAACGGTAAATGACAGAACTGTCTGCAAACAATTTAAGAGGGCTGCTCAGATTGTCTGCTAAATCGTTTATGTAGATCAGAACGAGCAGAGGGCTTATAACGCTTCCTTGAGGAACACCAAATATTACTTCTGTTTTACTCGATGACTTTTCGTCAGTTACTACGAGCTAGAATCTTTCTGACAGGAAATCAGGAATCGAGTCGCACTACTGAGGCGATATTCCATAGGCACGCAGTTTGGTTAGAAGTCGCTTGTGAGGAACGGCGTCGAAAGCCTTGAGGAAATCTAAAAATATGGAATCAATTTCACAACCCCTGTCGATAGTACGGTTGTGTTTCACAAGAACGATATTTTCTGAATCCGTGTCAGGTATTTGTCAATAAATCGTTTTGTCGAGATGATTCAAAATATTCGAACGCAGTGTATGTTCCAAAATCGTACTGCAAATCTATGTTAGTGATATGAATCTTTATTCAGCGGATGACTCCTCTTTCCTTTCTCGGGTACTGGTACGATCTGTACTACTTTCCACTCTTAAGATAAGGATCTTTCGACGAGTGAAGAACTGTATACTATTGCTACGTATGGAGATATTGTATCTACATACTCTGAAAGGAGGCATACAAGATGGACTGGAGCCGTTGCCTTTATGAAGTGATTTAAGCTGCTTCACTACAAGTTGATATCGGTTCTAAGTTACGTTGGCTGTAGTTCTTGATTCGAATTCTGTAATACTTACTTCGCCTTCTTTGGTGGAAAAATTTCGGAAAATCGCGTTTACTATTTCTGCAGTAGTATCACCGCCATCACCATTGTTACCGCGGAGTGACGGAATTGAGTGCGTCTTTCCGCTGGTGTACTTTTCTTACGGGCAGAATCTCGTTGGGTTTTCTGCCAGATTTCGAAACAGAGCTTCTCGCATTAAAGTCCGCGCTAAATTTCGAGTTTCTGTAAAACTTGGGCAATCTTGGGAATTTTGCGCTATTTTAAATTTGGCACGCTTTCTTTGTTATTTCTTCAACAGTGTTCTGACCTGTTTTGTGCATCAAGGGGGATCACTACCATCTCTTATTAGTGTTTGGTATATATCTCTCAATTGCTGTCGACACAATTTCTTTGAACCCAAACCAATATGGTCTACGCTTACTTAGTCAAACTGGAAGGAGTGGAGACTGTCTCTTCGGAAGGCGTCATGCGACTTTTTATCTGCTTTTTTAAACAAATTTATTTTGCGTTTTATTTTTGGTGGGTTTAGATGTTACAGTGTTCAGTCTTGCTACAACACCTTGTCGTACTCCCTATTTGCCCATGATTATTTGTTGCTAAGAGGTCAAGTATGTTTTCGCAACCCTTTACACTTCGAGTGGGATCCTGAACAAATTGTTCAAAATAATTTTCTGAGAATGCGTTCGGTACGATTTCGGACGAATTTTATGCCAACCACCGATTTTAAACATTTCTTGTCGCCAACATATCTGGGGTAGATTAAATAACCAGCAATTACTATTGTATGAGTGGGGTACCCATTTGAAATGAGGCCCAAGTTTTCTTTGAACTGTTCAGCAACCATATCATCTGACTCGGAGGATTGGTAAAGGAGCCAATTATCAGTTTATTCTGGTTGTCAAGTTTAAACTGTACTCATACTAACACACAGGAGCCATCTACTTCAATTTCACTACAAGCGACTTCTGACAGTAATAAACGCTCCATGACGAACTTTATTTAATCTATCCGTCCTGAACACGGTGAGGTCCATCGTAAAAATTTCGGCTGAACTTATCATCTCGCACGAGCTGTAAGGCTCAGCAAACAATTCCTTTACCTTAGTAACTATTTCACACTACGGAAGGTAAGTGTGCCTGGAGAGCTTCAGGGCAGTAGCTATTTCGTCATCTCGTCATTATGTTCCGCGGTAACGTTACATTACTAGGTCACAATAATCAATAATCGGTGTTATTAATTCCAAGAGAATTTACGTCGCGTTACGTATGCGAGTCTGCGACGAATGAAGGTAGTCAGATTGCGTGGTAATACACTCCTGGAAATGGAAAAAAGAACACATTGACACCGGTGTGTCAGACCCACCATACTTGCTCTGGACACTGCGAGAGGGCTGTACACGCAATGATCACACGCACGGCACAGCGGACACACCAGGAACCGCGGTGTTGGCCGTCGAATGGCGCTAGCTGCGCAGCATTTGTGCACCGCCGCCGTCAGTGTCAGCCAGTTTGCCGTGGCATACGGAGCTCCATCGCAGTCTTTAACACTGGTAGCATGCCGCGACAGCGTGGACGTGAACCGTATGTGCAGTTGACGGACTTTGAGCGAGGGCGTATAGTGGGCATGCGGGAGGCCGGGTGGACGTACCGCCGAATTGCTCAACACGTGGGGCGTGAGGTCTCCACAGTACATCGATGTTGTCGCCAGTGGTCGGCGGAAGGTGCACGTGCCCGTCGACCTGGGACCGGACCGCAGCGACGCACGGATGCACGCCAAGACCGTAGGATCCTACGCAGTGCCGTAGGGGACCGCACCGCCACTTCCCAGCAAATTAGGGACACTGTTGCTCCTGGGGTATCGGCGAGGACCATTCGCAACCGTCTCCATGAAGCTGGGCTACGGTCCCGCACACCGTTAGGCCGTCTTCCGCTCACGCCCCAACATCGTGCAGCCCGCCTCCAGTGGTGTCGCGACAGGCGTGAATGGAGGGACGAATGGAGACGTGTCGTCTTCAGCGATGAGAGTCGCTTCTGCCTTTGTGCCAATGATGGTCGTATGCGTGTTTGGCGCCGTGCAGGTGAGCGCCACAATCAACACTGCATACGACCGAGGCACACAGGGCCAACACCCGGCATCATGGTGTGGGGAGCGATCTCCTACACTGACCGTACACCACTGGTGATCGTCGAGGGGACACTGAATAGTGCACGGTACATCGAAACCGTCATCGAACCCATCGTTCTACCATTCCTAGACCGGCAAGGGAACTTGCTGTTCCAACAGGACAATGCACGTCCGCATGTATCCCGTGCCACCCAACGTGCTCTAGAAGGTGTAAGTCAACTACCCTGGCCAGCAAGATCTCCGGATCTGTCCCCCATTGAGCATGTTTGGGACTGGATGAGGCGTCGTCTCACGCGGTCTGCACGTCCAGCACGAACGCTGGTCCAACTGAGGCGCCAGGTGGAAATGGCATGGCAAGCAGTTCCACAAGACTACATCCAGCATCTCTACGATCGTCTCCATGGGAGAATAGCAGCCTGCATTGCTGCGAAAGGTGGATATACACTGTACTAGTGCCGACATTGTGCATGCTCTGTTGCCTGTGTCTATGTGCCTGTGGTTCTGTCAGTGTGATCATGTGATGTATCTGACCCCAGGAATGTGTCAATAAAGTTTCCCCTTCCTGGGACAATGAATTCACGGTGTTCTTATTTCAATTTCCAGGAGTGTATTATTTCCTTTGGTTTTATTCACTTGTAACATGGACGTCTTTAATGAGGACAACTTCAAGTGGAACTTCATTACAGATAGCGGACTCACACATAAAGCCGGCTTTCCATACCTGTAACACTTTGAGCTCTAATGTTTCCTATTGGCGCTAGGAGCTCTGGTTCTTTTGCAACACAACTACGACAGTTTTCAATACTGATGGTTGCTAGGCCTACCTTCCTGTGTATGCCCTGCACCTTTTTGGACTGACACACTATCTGTAATTTTCCGAGACCAAGAAACCGCCCAGTCTCCTCCACATTGTCCCCGCCAACCGTGCAGCCACTTCCTGTGATAGGTGGACGCCTCTCTTACTAAGCGAAAGCCGCAAACCAACCATCCTGTGACGGAAGTCGTGGAATCTGCAGTCTATACGTTCGCAGAATCGTATAGATCTCTGATTCAGACCTTCCACTCGGCTCTGTAGCGAAGGACCACAGTCAGTTCTATCGATGGTGCTAAAGACGGTGAACTGGCAGTGTTTACGACGTCAGCTAGCCACCCGGAAACAGAGGGAACATTTTCCGATCCAAAATGACCGACATCCTCAGTACCGACATGAGCAGTTGGCTGCGTCCTGTACTCTTCATAGCATCCGGACGCACCCGTTCTACATCTGGACTGGCATTGTAGAAACTTCCTGGCAGATTAAAACTGTGTACCCGACCGAGACTCGAACTCGGGACCTTTGCCTTTCGCGGGCAAGTGCTCTAGGTAGAGCAAGGTAGAGCAAGGTAGAGCAAGGTAGAGCACTTGCCCGCGAAAGGCAAAGGTCCCGAGTTCGAGTCTCGGTCGGGAACACAGTTTTAATCTGCCGGGAAGTTTCATATCAGCGCACACTCCGCTGCAGAGTGAAAATCTCATTCTGGCATTGTAGATTTGCATAACGCAGCAATTTATTCAGTTTTGATTTTGTCTATAATTTCTGTAAATAATTCTAAAGTTTTGAGTATGTACTTGGATTTGACTTACTATTTTTGTGACCACTTGAATGTACAAATTAGGTACCCCGTGATTAATGACCGAGATCACCTGTATGCGTGTTACTAAGTTTTACGTAAAATGTAAATTCCATTAAGACCAGTAGGTTTCGGGTATAAAGTTACCGCATTACAGCTGATGACTGTGCCTTCTCCTTGCGTGATTAAAATTTCATTAAATTAGCTATTTTCGCATTGAAGACAAACTCGACCAACCATTCAAAATTAATCTTTGTAATTACGTATATTTGCACTGAGTTGTTATTATGGCAGTGTGTCTACTTGTCTTTTCAAAAATTAGTTGTACACCTTTCAAAATGTGTGTGTGTGTGTTTGAATTGCTAAGGGACCAAACTGCTGAGGTCATCGGTCCCTAGACTTACACACTACTTAAACTAACTTACGCTAAGAGCAACACACACACTCATGCCCGAGGGACTACTCGAACCTCCGGCGGGAGGGCCCATGCAATCAGTGACACGGCACCTCTAACTGCGCGGTCACTCCGCGCGGCTGTACACCTTACCACATCGTTTCAGTGTATTTTCATCGGGAATCGACGTCTTTCTGAAAAATTAGATATACATAATCACGGTAGATTGTAGCATATGCGCGGACGAGGTGGTAAAGTTACACAATAAGACACTTCTGGACGTCCACGTCATGATACTTTTTTATTTCTAGTTCCGTAGTACCAAACTGAGGAGCAAATCTTTAAGGTCATGTAACGCGTCAGTCGTGAAATTACAACACAAAAGTAATAAAAGATAAAATAAAAAGACAAGACATAAGTTTATGTAAACGCAATCAACAATATGACACACAAATCAGCTTAATTTTTCAAGGAACTCCTCGACAGAATAGAAGGAATTACCCATGAAGAAACTCTTCAGTTTCGATTTGAAAGCGTGCGAATTACTGCTAAGATTTTTGAATTCTTATAGTAGCTTATTGAAAATGGATGCAGGAGTATACTGCACGTCTACTGCACATCTACATTTTGGCAAGTATTAAAGACAGCCTTCATCAGGTTGACGGATAGTAGCTGAAATGTCGATAGTGTCATCGATCATCACGCAGTCAAACACCCAGAAGAATCTCATTGAAGCGGAATCCGGCTGGGACGGCCTACGCTCAAGAAAATGTTTGCCTCCTTTCACAATTTCATTCATTTGCATCTCTTGAAAGAAACTGCTTGACAAGGAGGAAGTTTTATGTAAAAAAATTTCTGTGCCGGTTATTTTACGCTGAGGATGGGACGTGGCGGTCCGGAACGCCGTCCCGAGCAATAAAAGCGGCGCTGGCCGCTGGCTGCTATATGTTTGTATTCCGCCGCGTCCGGTGAAATAAAACAGACGCCGCTCCGCGCGTTTGTTCCGAGAGGGCGAGGGCCGGCTACCTGCACTTTGTCACGGGCGCGCCGGAATGGGATTTTAAATTAAGCCTCTGTTGTAGCCTTTTGACGTGTTTGCGCCGCTTTTTCCAAAATGTTAAATGTATTTCTGTGTTCCTTACACGAAAGAAATTATAAAGGAGAAACAACTGCGGCGGACGGAGAGGTCGCGTAAACAGAGGCTGTTTTTAGATGAGCTGCTTGGCCTCGCCTTCTGGGAAGTGGTCCGCCAGAGATTTCACCCTGTACACCACTGTAATTCGCCTTCATTTGTCCGCTCAGCCACCGACACCGTTCGCTCTCCGGACACATTACGCCGTCGCACATGGCGATTAATAAGACGAGGCCACAAAGCAGATGAGCACACGTGCGGGATTTCTAGGAACAGAGTTACAGCCTCGTAATTGAAATTCTTCATCGTTCCGAGAAACAGGGTAAATGGACGGCCGCCTCTCCTTTATCCGCTGTCATGCTCCATCGGCATCGTCAGAAGCCTCACGACCATCTGCAGTGGATTGTATCGTCGAGTTTGGGTTTAAAGAAGGTGACGGCACGAAGAGGCAGTTCTGACGTGCCCGTGCTAATGGAAGCACGACTTTGACCTCTGAAGGGCGCAGGGGTACACACACGGTCCAGTCACACTGATGCGACTATCTGTCAGAAGCTTGATTGGTTGGTTGACTTGGGAGGGAGGACCAGACAGTGAGTTCATCGGTCCCATCGAAACGCTGAATAAACCACCTTTTGCACAGCTGACATTCGTGGAGAGAGTCTGTGAGGTCCGGGAAGGTACTGACAGGGATGTGGAGCCATGCCGACTCCAACGCCGTGGCCAGCTGCGATAAGTTTCTCGGTTAAGGATCCATAGCGCGAGCAGCCCGATTGACGTGGTCCCACAAATTTTCTGTTGGGTCTAAATCCGGGGAGTTTGGCGGCCAGGGTGGTGCTCCGTTCGAAGCACGCACGTTCACTGCGAGCTCTGCGACACGTTGCAATGTCCTGCTAGTAGATGCCATCGTCCTAAGGAAGAAAGCCAACTGGTGGACACATTCCCCAAGGATAGTTGCATACTTGGTCCACCGTGCCTTCCAGAATGACAAGATAATCCAGGGAATGTCACGTAAACATTTCCCAGACCATAAAGATCCCTCCCCCTGTCTGGACCCTCCCGACGATTCCTGCAGGGAAATACGCGCCAATAGCTATCTGTCCCATGGGGCATAAGACATGGTTCATCTGAAAAGGCCACCTGTCGCCACTCAGTGGACTTAGAGCTGCACTTTGGCGTGCAAATTCCAGCCTTCGTCGTCGATGAACAGCAGCAGTCAAAAATGAGCATGCACCGGGCTCCTGCTGCGAAGGCCCTTACGCAGCAATGTTCGCTGAATGGTCGTTGAGGAGATACTGTTGGTAGCTCCTTGGTTCTTCTGTCTGTCAGTAGTTGTACAGCAGTACGTCTATTCTGCTGTTCACACCTTCACGGCCGTCGTTCACCCTTGTTATCTGTGGTCCCTCGTGCACCAGAGTTGTCTTGGCGTCGGTTTGTGATAGCGCCATTTTGTCATGCACGGTATACTTTAAGCACGGCGGCACACGAACAGTTTACAAACTTAGCCGCTTCGGAAATGCTTCCTTCTTTGGCGCGAAAGCCGTCGATAATGCGCCTTTGGACGTCAGACAAATCGCTCCGTTTCCACATTACGATAACGACTGCACTGTTTTTTCTCCGTCCGCCCGCCACACTTTACACTGCAAGTGTTTCCACCTGTGGTCTGTGAGCGGCTATTGTACATTGCGCCGAACAAAGGCGGTGGACACATTATTGTGACTGGACCGTGTATTTATTCCCTGTAAAATAATCCAGTTATCTAGCAACGTAAAGCAAAGTAATATAAAAATGTCTAAATGTGTTTAGATACGTACTACGAAACTGTTTCTTCCCCTTACGACGTATAAATCGCCAAAAAAGTAGTCAGCATATTAAGGAACAAAAGAGACACACGCAGCAGTAAATATCCCCCATACTATTCCTGATAAAAAGTACGTTTATGTTCATTGTTACAACACAAGGAACGTTACAATAATGAAAGCAAGCCTTCTCAACAGCCTGCAATTGTTAAAAATAAAATTTATGATGATTTCTTTCATTTATGAAACTGTTTTTACAAAGAGACAAAAATGCTTCCCCAAAACTTGGAAGCGTTAATGAAGGTGAAGACAGTTTTATAGGAGTTGTGACGTAGAAAAAACACATTATAAATATAATGAAAGTGGTGAAACAGACTTGAAAAACTTATATAAACGGAAAGGTTGGTAATTCTCAGTATGTACCAGAATAAAGAGGAAAAGATAATAATGGAAGACATAGAGAGATGCCTTCGGCTTAGAAAGGTCATGCGGCGAGGGAGAAGACTTTCTCGTCTATTGTTAAACCTGTATATCCAAGAAGAAATGATGGCAGTAAATAATAGATTCATTAGCGCGTTTAAATTTCAAGCCGAAAGGATGTCAGTGAAAGTGAGAAAAAGTTGCAGGTTCTGTTGAAATATTAAGCAGTTTACTGAGCACAGAATATCGACTGATAGTAAAGCAAAGAAGGATGAAAGTGTTGGAATTAGATAAGCTAAAATCTTATCATTGAAATTGGGAATCACGTAGAAAATGAACCAAAGGAATTCTGCTACATAGAAAACTAGATACGTTGTATAAGAAACGATTAACTGATTAGAGCAAGACAGGAAATGACTAAGTTCTTCACGGAATCGGTGAGGAAAGGATTATATGGAAAACTGTAATTGGGACAAGAGGTAGGATGATAGGACGTATATGAAGACATCAGGGAATGACATCGACGGTACTACAGGGAGACGTAGAAACCGAAATCTATGCAAGAAAGACACTAGAATATACACTGAAGAGCCAAAGAATCTGTTACACCTGCCTAATATTTTGTAGGGCCCCCGCGAGCACGCAAACGTGCCGCAACACGTCGTGGCATGGACTCGACTACTGTCTGAGGTAGTGCTGGAGGGAACTGACACCATGAATCCTGCATGGGTGACCATAGATCCCTAAGAGTACGAGGGGGTGGAGATCTCTTCTGAACAGTACACTGCAAGGCATCCCAGATATGTCAACAATGTTCGTTTCTCGGGAGTCTGATGGCCAGTGGAAGTGTCTAAACTCAGAAGAGTCTTCCTGAAACCACTCTGTAGCAATTCTGGACGTGTGGGGTGTCGCAATGTCCCGCTAGAATTGCCCAAGTCCGTGGAAATGCACAAAGGACATGAATGGATGCAGGTGATCAGACGTAGTGTCACCTGTGAGAGTCGTATCTAAACGTATCAGGGGTCCCATATCACTCCACCTTCACACGCCCCACACCATTACAGAGCCTCCACCAGCTTAAACAGTCCACTGCTGACATGCAGCGTCCATGGATTCATGAACTTGTCTCTATAACCGATCACCTCCATACAATTTGAAATGAGACTCGTCCGACCAGGCAACATGTTTCCAGTCATCAATAGTCCAATGCCGGTGTTAACGGTCCCAGGCTTAAGACTTTGTGTCGTGCAGTCACCGAGGGTACACGAGTGAGCCTTAGGCCCTGAAAGCCCATATCGATGATGTGCTGGCTAAAATGGCTCTGAGCACTATGGGACTTAACATCTGAGGTCATCAGTCCCTTAGAACTTAGAACTACTTGAACCTAACTAACCTAAGGACATCACACACATCCATGCCCGAGGCAGGATTCGAACCTGCGACCGTAGCAGTCGCGCGGTTCCGGACTGAAGCGCCTAGAATCGCTTGGCCACCGCCTCTGGCGATGATGTGCTGTTGAATGGCTCGCATAATGACATTTGTTGATGGTCCAGCATTGAAATCCGCAGTAATTTGCGGAAGGGTTGCTCTTGTGTCACGTTGAACGATTCTCTTCAGCTGTCGTTCGTCCCATCTTGCAGGATCTTTTTCCGGCCGCAGCGATGTCATAGATTCGTTGTTTTACCGGATTCTTGATATTCAGGGTATTTTCGTAAAATGGTGGTACTGGAAAAGCCCCACTTCATCGCTACGTCGGAGGTGGTGTGTGCCGTCGCTCGTGCGCCGACCATAACACCACGTAGACTCACTTAAATCTTGATAACCTACCATTGTAGCAGCAGCAACCGATCTAACAACTGCGCCAGACATTTGTCTTATATAGGCGTTGCCGACCGCAAATCCGTATTCTGCCTGTTTACATATCTCTGTATTTGAATACGGATGCATATACCAGTTTCTTTTACGCTTTAGTGTATATACAGAAAATCATTGAGGACGCTGGTTGTAGGAGGTACTCTGAGTTTAAGAGGTTGACACAGGAGAGCAAACCAAATAAAAAAACTGATAAAAATCTAATCATTACCCTCGTGTTCATGGTGAGCAATCTAAACCCTTGTGCCAGTAACATTAGCCGGCCGCGGTGGTCTAGCGGTTCTAGCCGCGCAGTCCGGAACCGCGCGACTGCTACGGTCGTAGGTTCGAATCCTGCCTCGGGCATGGATGTGTGTGATGTCCTTAGGTTAGTTAGGTTTAACTAATTCTAAGTTCTAGGGGACTAATGACCTCAGCAGTTGAGTCCCATAGTGCTCAGAGCCATTTGAACCAGTAACATTACTTTTTCCTTCCAAAACTTGGTTGAGTTAGAAATAACAAGCATTGAGTTAAACTGTGATTCTACGAGCCATATTATATTGGGTAGTCAAACGAAAACGAGGCAAATCAGTAAAAAAGTAAGTAAAATGTTTATTATTTCAAAAGTAATCGCCGTAACTGTTAAAGCAGTTAGCCCACTGTCAATACCTTCGTGAAATAATATTTACGCTTGCCTACGACATTGACACTATACCACAGGGTCCACTGTTCAGTAGTAACCAACGATACACATTCTGATCAACGAAACCTACGATTCATCCATTTTCCACCTATGTATATCCGAAAATCGCAAATCTGATATTCAGTAAGGGAACCTTCGGGCTCGGTGTATTGCATAAGAACATTTATTCGAAATTTCTTTGTTTCTCATATTTTCTGTAATATTTTGAACGATAATTTTTATCTTTGACTTTTAATAACGGTCATTATTCTATAGGTTTCAACTATTTCTTTGGACTGAAAATTGGCACATATTTTACGTTGTGAAATGTTTAATTACGAAAAGTCCATAATAACATTTCAATACCCACAAAAAACTGTTATAATTTTTCATAAACACCAGGGAAGATGGTAATATTAATATTGTAAGAATGTATCTCGATGCTTTGCACCATCGAGTTGTGCATTTTTTGTTTAATCTCTCAGCAGTAATGTTCGAGAGTTATTGAGAGAGGGCAGTCGTAAAAAGTCAGGTGCTGGACTAACTTTTCTTGTAAGATGGAGTGATGTACTGTTTTGTGAACCACGAACTCCGTGTCTAACAAAAAAGTAGCTGTTTATAACTCTACCAGGAAGGAAAGGAGTGTAACAATATCAGTTACAAAATCAGTGGCTATAATACGATACGATTTATTGGATACATTGAATCTGACACTTAACCACAGTGCTCTATTGCCTACAATTAACATCTTCGCTAAAACATTTTAAACCTGGGCTTCTTGAAGAATCATATCCGAAACGCATTGTCGACGAGTTCAGCCTTGAATTTCTATGAAATATCCAGATGAGTATTATTATTGACTTCTAGTTTATGCAACAACCAACAGTGGAACATCTATTCTACTCTGCCACTTTCCGTCATTTACTGATGTACATTTACATGTCTGATAGAGCAGAAATATTTTTCTTAAAATTAAATAATTTCAGTAATTAATCTTTGACTGGACTGTGGGGAAAGGATTGTTCGACTACGAAACCATGATTTTACCCAGGCGTGCAACTTTTCATCCGAAGCAAATCGAGTGCCACTAATGTCCTTCTTTAATGCACCAAAAATTTGGAAAGAGCATGGGGAGATGGCGGGACTGTATGGAGAATGTGTAAGGGCTTACCAGCGAAATTCTTGTAGCGTAATCGATGGACGGGCTCAGAGCAAGGTACACGGTGGGAATGGGATGGGCACAGATTTCAGACGATCTAGGAAAGGGTTGGCGTCTTTAATAGAGGAGGGAAGTCTCTGTTCCATAGGATGCAGGTGTTGATCAACTAAGGCAGCAGATGTATTTTCGTTGAGTACTCTGAGGCCAGCAACTATGGTACGGCCGGGGTGATTGGTTTTAAATGGTATTCAATTACACCTGCACAAACTTTATAATAATTTAAAAGTAATGTCTAGTTAAGTCGCTTGGCCGATCGCAGTATACTGCAGCTTGCCCTTAGACTTGGTATCAGAGAGTGGAATCTTAAAAGCAAATACGAGTATGTTACGTATAATACACTCGGGGCATTAGACAGGACTCCTCAGAGCACAAATTATTTGCCAACGGAGTTTACACCATTATGTGACCACCTTCGGCAGGCGTTCGCGAGAAGAAATGATCCATTCGACCATGAGGGAATATATGTGGATTTTGTGGATGCACACGGACGCGTATGCTTTGATCTAGTCCTCCTGTCTCCGATGTGTTTTGTTGACACTCGAAACACGTAAAAGGATAAAGGTACTACAGATTAAAGGTGCGTGAAGTAAACTGGCTATGACTGAAATACGAAAACTAATTGACGAGCTGATGTTGGTATAGTCTGTTTGCAGGAACCATACTGTAGAGACAGTAAGCTACCACGTTTTCCTGCGGACATGTTAACATTTACTGGCCACAATGAGGCATGTCTGCCATTGTCATTAAAAGCAACTAGTTCATTGCAGCAACAGATGCGAATGCAAATCCTCTCTGTGGTGCAGTGGGCAAACTGACGAAAGATGTGAGATACTAGAGGACGCAATACAGGGACTACACCTCACTGTGTTGAATCTAGGACGCCAGCCGAGTACATTCGAGAGATGAGCTGGAGTAACAACTAAGACAGATGTCACTTTAGCAAACCACATGGCAGCAGCTAAGATTAATAATTGGCAAGTGCTTCAGTACCTAACATCCAGTGACCATAATGAAAAGGAGAAAGTGGCAGTAATAGAGGGAAACAAGCAGAGGAAAGCATGATTGAGCTAGACATCAGGAAAAATGGACTGGGATAGCTTAGTTGCCTGCATAGCAGCATTTCCAGTGGTATCATTTCCGGTACATGGAGACTTGGATGCGCAGCTACTAACTGAACTCTTGCAAAGAGCACAAGGCATTTATACTCCTAAGAAAAAGGGTAAACAGTCAGGATAAAATCCACTGGAATCCAGAACTTTCTACGCTGACGGGAAGGGTAAGATCAAGAAGAAGAGCTTATCAACGTGATTTGGCAAAATGGTTCAAATGGCTCTGAGCACTATGCGACTTAACTTCTGAGGCCATCAGTCGTCTAGAACACACCCATGCCCGAGGCAGGATTCGAACCTGCGACCGTAGCGGTCGCTGGGCTCTAGACTGTAGCGTCTAGAACCGCACGGCCACTGCGGCGGGCAACGTGATTTGAAGCAAGCATTGCGCACTGCGAGGGCCTATGGATGCCCTTCAAAACATTGCTTCAGGAAACTAAAAGAATACACTGGCAGAAGCTTCTACGAAGAAAACTGCAATTGATTTATGGGGAGCACCGAATAAGTTGTTGACTGGCAAGATTAAAGGACCTACTGTCATGTTCACAATTCGTAAAGAGGATACGTCAGCAGAATATTTGCTATCCGCCCTACTGCCTGAAGATTAACGCCAACATAGATACTGAAATACACGTGAAACGTCCCATTAGAAAAATTATAAATGACTGTGCTTAAACTGACACACAATATTTTTAGCGCAACGCAATCTGACTTTCAAAAATCCCTACAAAAGAATGGCCCTGACTAACAGTAACCTATACCTTTCATGAATCACTTACCTCACGAAAATCTTCGTTACTCAAACTACTGCAATACAGCGTGCACCAATACTGCCAGCTGAATGAAAGATTCTAACTACTGAAGGCACTAACTACTGATAGGCATAGTTAGCGAATGAAAGATTTTGATAGAGAACAAACAATGTATTTACCTTAATAGTGTTCAAAAGTATTAATATATATATCAGTTCATGACATCCAGCCTTACAAATTTACTGTCTCTGATCGACACACGTCCAGATCATCCGCTTTAAAAACTCGCTTTCTCTCTCCCCACATCCACCACTTTTGGCGGCTCACCTCCAACTGCGCAACGCTACGCGCTGTTAACAGCCAACAATGCAAACCAGCCACAGACTGCACGCAGCACAGTCAGTGATTTTCATATTGAGCGCTACGTGACGTTACAACATTAAAAACCTAAACAGCCTACTTACATAGCCCAGTCAGTGATTTTCATACACAGCGCTACGTGACGTTACCAACATAAAAACCTAAACAGCCTACTTACACACGGACAACTTAGAAGTGAACTAAATAACATATACGCCATTCAGATGTTGGTGTTACCTTTCGCTCAAGATGAAGTTGCTATCGCAATTTCCAAGCTCAAAACTGGTAAGGCATCTGGTCCGGATGGCGTCTACACTCAGGTCCTGAGGTCTTGCGGACGGTAGGTCCATTGATAAGCGCCGTATTTGACAGGATTACTAGATGAGGCGTTGCGAATAGGTGGATCCTGGCGATATGGGAAACAGCTAGAGCAGTAGTGATTCAAAACAGAAATGATAAGGTTTTGATTCATTTGCTTACTAAACGTCTTGGCCAAAGTTCAGGAGCGTCGGCTTTGTGACCGATTTCAAGCGCACGCGGAGCTCTTGGGTTCTAAACCAATGTCAATATGGGTTGCAAAATCGGAAGTCTATAGATGATGGCGTTAATAGAGCTCTTCCGATTTCAGGAAATTCGAAAATCAGTCGTGATCATGACTGACATCGCAGGCGCTCTAACCTGTTGCGTAAAAGATTTTCTCTGCAATGATTTTGATTAAATAATTTTTTTGAATTGTGTTTTTCTTAAAGTTCTTTTCGGAGGTGTTGGTTGAATCTTTGAAGTTTAATTTGTTTATGATTCATGAACTTTTTGTTATTGGGCTTAAAGTCTAATTTTAGTTTTGAAATATCATTCTACTTGCGATACTTCCCAGTTCGCATTAAAAAGATCATGTAATAATTGCTAATTTGTTTTGAACTGAGGCAATATGCAGGGTGACAATTACTGAACTATATGAAAACAAATGTAAATTATTTGCAAAAGACGTAGCTACAAGATACGGGGTGCTCACACTTTATTCAACAATGAAACGTCACTGCAGATTAGATTGTGACATGTTCATATGCATGCCATCACTGGCGATGATGTGCGCAGACGAATAGCGAAATTCTGCGTGACCCGCTGAAGTGTCGGAAAATCGATGCTATCGATGAGCTTCTGAATGGCTGTTTTCAGCTCAGCAATGGCTTTAGAGCTACTGCTGTACACTTTGTCTTTAAGATAGCCCCACAAAAAGCAATCGCACGTGTTCAGATGCGAAGAATATCGCGGCCAATCGAGGCCCATGTCAGTAGCTTCTGCGTGCCACAGAGCCAGAATGCGGTCCCCAAACTGCTACTCCAGGACATCAAACACTCTCCTGCTTCGTTGGGAGTTGAACTCCGTCTTGTACGCACCACATCTTGTCGAAATCAGGGTCGCCTTGGATAACGGGGATAAAATCACTTTCCAAAACGTACACGTACCTTCGATAGTCACAGTGCCATCGAGGAATATCGCACCGATTATTCCATGACTGTACATTGCATGCCACACCGTCGTCCGTTGAGGGTGAAGAGACTTCTCCATCACGAAATGCGTGATCTCAGTTCCCCAAATTTGCCACTTTTGCTTATTGACGAACCGATCCAAATGAAAATGGACTTCGCCACTAAACCAAACCGTACCAATTCCCATCAAGCCCGGCGGCCAACCGTGTAGTTATATATATATATATATATATATATATATATATATATATATATATATATATATATATATATATAAATAAGCACGTTGTTAAAGATTGGAATAATAGAGAATTATTGTGAAGATGGTTCGAGGAACCCACGGCCAGGCACTTAAATGTGATTTGCAGAGTATTCACGTAGATGTAGATGTAGGACCTACAAGAGCATATGATTAAAGCTTATTTTCTCCTGGTCGGCAGTATAGGTACTGAAGTGTGGACGCGTGGGCGCAAAACAGTCTATACTGCCAGGTGTAGTCCACTTAGTGGTGCAGTTACGACTGTGCAGAAAGTATTAGATAGTAAATTGTCTGACGTGTTTGCGAGAAGACTGTTAGACGCATAGAAAAAACACCTAACACACTGAAGTGAGTACATATTAAGGTCTCGATTATCACAACATCTGCCCTTATAACCCAGACATCCTGTGTACAGGGTGATTCAAAAGTCACGTACCACAGAACAAAGTCTACATTGGTGATCCAGTAGTCTTGGTCCATAAGAGAAAGTCGTATTCAGGGAAATGACAAGAACGATTATTCGAAGCAAAAAGGTCTAGTAAGCATTGGCTCTAAAATGTTTACCTTAAGACCTTTGAGTACTTCTCCATCTTACATACTGTGAAGCAAATCTCTTCTGCTGTTATCTGTTATCTTCTATGTCTTGGAAGGAGGTAGTAGGGATCAAAACAAGCAAGAACTGTCTTGTGAACATGTGCTCTGAAATGTGTACCTTACGACCTGTGACCACTTGTTCAGTAGAAGAGACGTGTTTCACAGTAGCGAAGATGAACGAGCGCTCATAGCTCTTGAAGCGTATGTTTGTTAAAATTTTTGCTTCGAATGATCGTTCCTGTCACATCCCTTAATATTGGCCACTCCTCCTGGGACAGACTGTATACAGAAAACTTTCTTATTACTCAGTGTATCTGTTGGTGAAAACCGTATCAAAATCGCTAGAGTAGTTCCTGAGATTAGCATTCACAGACTCACAGAAAAACTCGGCAGAGACTTGAATTTAGTTTGCAGGGTATCCTCCACAAAACCGGTACGCCTTAAGTACCGGGTAATCATCTCTAGTCGAACTGTTTGTGAAGTGGCAACACTATCTCGAAATTCGAAATTGTTGAGGGTGTCGTGGCCATTGTTGACAAACTGCCTGTTGGCTTCTGTCTCGAGTTCTTCGGCCGACGTTTGTTTGATGATTTTTGTTGCGTTTCGCCAGCACAAGTGGCTGTCATTGTCAAAGCTTCACCTTCCTTTGGTGATGAGAAAAATCGTCGAACAAACGTCGGCAGAAGAGCAAGAGGCAGAAGCCAACAGACAGTTTCTCAGTCATCTCGAAAGTTGGCTACACTGCATGTTATCGGAAATTTGACTGCAGCTGTGTGTTCGTACGTCAGTTGTTGTGAGAAGCTCGTATTATTGAGATGTTATAGATACGGGGCAGTTTGCATCAGAACAGTGAATTGGTATTGTGGATTGTTACATAAGGACAGACTCCATCAAGGAATGTAAAGAAATGTTTGAAGCGAAGTATCCTGGTAGGAAACTCCCCGCGACCAACACTGTTTACGATGTGTACAAGAAATGGAGGGCTGTAGAGTCCGTTCACAATGTGCTAAGGAATAGGTGACAAGGCAGTGAGCAGACAGAATTCACATGGACATTATGAGAAGTAATCGCAGCAAGTTGGTGTGTCTCGTAAATCGTGTCATCACGTCCTAAAAGATGTGAAATTAAAATCCTGTCGTGTCAGTGTGGTCGAAGAGTTGAAATCTGAGGATCAGGAAAAAAGAGTTCATTATTGTAACTGGCTGTTATCAATTGCTATCGGTTACTTGGACTCCTCGCTGTACTTCATGTCAGATGAGGTCTGGTTTGATTTGTCACGTTACGTAATCTCCCAAAATTTCAGATACTGGTTCCAGGGCAACTCATATGTTCTGCACAAAGAACCTCTCCACCCAGAGAAGATAGATGTTTGGTATGCGTTGTCCGGTATGCATATTACTGGTTCCATATTTTTCAGTTACACATCTTTCACTCTTTCTGTGCACGATTAACAGATCCAGAGAAGCTGTATTCAGTGTTCCAACAAGATGGTGCAACCTCTCACACATCCAAGCAAAGTATGGCCCGCATCAGCAAAGTATTCAATGAAGACAGACTGGTTGCTAGAAGAGTCTGGCCCCCAAGGTCCCCGAACTTAACACCGTGAGATTTTCGTTTATGGGGCACATTAGAAAGCAATCTTCGCACTGTAGACGATCTTAAACATAACATTACCAGAGAAAGTAACAATATGACGCCTGCAGAATTGCAGCGCGTTGCTGGTGGCCGTCAGCACACGAAATCTGCGATGCCCGAACGACCCTGGCCAAACTTCCAGCACCTCTTATAAACAGGTAACTATATGCTTTCTTAACGTTATTGTTATCCTTTCTTTTTTAGTTAGTTCATTGTTATTGGGATCTCGAGCGTGAAGCCTTCCGTTTTATATCTGGGAGTTGAGTTATATACGGATTGTATCTAGAGTTGTAGACAGATTATCAGTTACAGCCCTCATGATGCCGTCTTTTACGGACGAAATAATTTTTTATCGTATTGTAGGTTCTTGGCGGTCATGTTTTGTATATTCTAGACCAGTGACTCCCAACGTTTCTTAGACCATTACCCCTGAGTGCAGTTAGACATTAGCTAGTACCCCCTGCCTCCCCACCGTCTGTTGCACCCTCCCCCCTCACCTCCCCCATGTTATCACCTAATTTACAAAATAATTAACAGTAGAATGAAAGGCTATTCTTGGAACACTTTTATTTTTAAAATGATGGTAGATGAACGATATTTAGTTTGTGCCTTTGTTTGTTTGTGTGTGAAGGAATTCGTGGTACATCGCAAGTGCTATTCACAACCCCTCCTCAGATAAGAAAGGTAACTATCCACACTGAGGCTGGACACTTGTTACAAAACATACTTCCCCTGAATTACTTCACTCCATTACGGCTCTTGCTTGACCTGCGCACTGCAACGCTATTTAAAATCAAGCGAGTTAAAAAGTGTGCTCTATTCTTACTGTTTGTAAATCATTTGATTACTGTACTCTTTACTTTTGAGCTTGCAGAAATTAGAAGACTTCAGGCTGTTAATGTTTTGTGTCTGAACACAGCCACTAATAGTAACAGCGATAATAATAATAATAATAATAATAATAATAATACTGTGTATAGCACTGTAGTAGCCCTTACGTGGTCACTGTTCTGTCGTGCTGTCAATTAATTCATCTACCTGTTTCGAAGCAGGTAATAAATCTATTTCTGGACTACCGCAGGTACTGTCTACAACTTGCAGAAGACATTTTCTTGAGTTATTTAGCAATGCTTACACATATGTCACTCTTTTATCATCAGCTATGTCCGGGACAAAGCACAACACGTGTGTAGTGGGTGGACTATGTGAGAAACCTGTGACCTGCACCGCATTAGTGCTACTAATTGAGAGAAAGTAATTATAAACTCTTCTTAATAGCCTGTCATATACCGACCATGTACGGGACAAAGCACAACATATGAGGAACCTCTAACCTCCACCGCATTAATGCCACTAATTGAGAAAAAGTAATTATTGATCACTTACACAAGCAGTATTAGAGTCTTGCAAAATAGCGAGAATAGTAATGATCTTTTGAAAATGATTTAGTTTCGCGACTGAAACAGAGTCGAACTGCTTAGTTTTTACCCCTCAGAAAATTTCATTTTACTCCTCAGGGGGTAAATACTCCCAGGTTGGTAATTACTGTCCTAGGCATACCACGGGGCTTATTCGGAAAGCAAGGTAAGATTAGGCCCGAAATGGAAACCACTGTGAACTTTACACAGATGTGTTGGGCAGTGGCTTTAGTGTGCCTCTCGATCGCTTCATGTCGTTCTTTTCAGTTCAGAGCGCAAATTGATCACGTAGAAATGCCTAAAACAACAGTGTCTCCCGCCAAGTATGTGGATCTGATGAGAGATTGCGCCTGAAGCTATGCAGCCCACATAAAATAAATGTCATGCGTTTCCTTCTTCAAGACAATTTTCAGCCACATTCTGCAGGGGCAATGAAGACGCTCCTGCAGCATTTTCGATTCGAAGTGTTTGATCACCCACAATACAGTCCTTAATTGGCTCCCTCCGATGTTCATCTCTGCTCACACGAACCGCTGGCTACGAAGACAACATTTTGGCACAAACAGCGAAAGGCAGGCCGGAGTAGAGAATTGGCGGAAAGCACAGGTGGCTGCTTTCTGTGACAAGGTACTGGAAAGTTTATACAGCGCCACGACAAATGTTTAAGTGCAGCAGCGACTACGTTGAGAGGTAGCTGGAAGGTGTGGCTAACTGTCGCGAATAAAACATTTTTGATTTTCACTACGGTTTTCATTTCGCGACCGATCGGTCCTTACTTTCCTATTTACCACTTGTAAACGGCTGTCCTTAGGGAGACAGTGGATCTGTCGGTACGACACTCGAGCAGCGTGCAGAGCACAAAATGGCCCCAGTGTCGGCTGCTGCAGCGCGCATACTTGTTCGGCAGGTCACGGCGCGGCTGTGCGCTGCCCGCGCCTACCCCGGCACGCGCTGCATTACGCAGGGGGAGGCCGCCCCCACCGCCCCCACGGCCGCCCCCGCAGCCGGCAGGCACCCCGCGGCGCGCGGGATTGGATCGCATCCTGCGCGTGGGGGTGGCCCCGCCCCCACCCCGGGCCGTGCATCATCTTGTCTCACACACGAATTAGGCCAATCTCGCCGCGCGCGGCTCCGCCGGACGCGCGCAGCGCCATTTGTTTCGGCGAACGCCGCTCCTGCCCCGTCTCTTCCTTCTCTCTGTCTTCGCTGCTGCGCTCGTCGCCTCCCTGGCGACAGGAAATAAGGAGGCGAACGCCTTATTTATGGCTCGCAACTGGCGCGCTCCCAGGTGGCCGCGTGCGATTCTCTTGACGCGCTCCCCACGGCATCCACCAGCCAGCTGCAAGTCTGCGATGGATGCATCTTCCAGCGACTGCAGAGGAACAGGGAAAAACGTAAAACTGTCAACAACTCTGAACACCGCAGAGTTCTACCACCCGCGTTCGTTAGTAGCGGTGACATGCTCTCGCCTTTCTCCGACTTCACAATTGACCTCTACGTCTGCCCCTACGTCTGTAAGCCACGTTACGGTATGTTGGCGTGGTATCACTTTCATTTTCTCCATCTGCTTTTCCATCACGAATGGTGTGTGAGAAGAACGGCTCTTGGTGAACTTCCGTACGCGCTCTAATTTTCTCACTTTCTCGTCGCTGTCAGTTCGCGGCTGTAACATAATGCATCTGCTCGAGAAATCAGCCAGAGAGAAGTTTTAAAACGTCTAACGAGAGGGAGGTGGGTGGGGGCGTCTGACTGTAGAGACTACCTGAAAGGCTCACGTGTCTCTACAAAGGACTTTCCAGTTGCGAACGATAGTAGGGGTTTCTCCCTAATAGTAGGCAGAAAGCAGCGGACCTCCAGCCAAGGCTATAGTGGTAGTCCGCTAAAGCGTCGGCTTTTGCTGCAGTATGAAAGGTGGCCACTTTGACACACTTCGTAATTCCATAATAATTCGATGTTTCACAGTACGACCAATAAAAATATATCAGCATGCTTGAGGCAGTGAGGCGCATTTATTAAGACCCTCATCTTACAAATATACTAAGAACTGGTAGAAGTTACTTGAACACAGCACGCCCAATTCGTTTCCTGAAGAAAGCCAGATACCTCGGTGTCTGACTGGTCTGGAAACTTCAGGGGGTGCGGGTGGGGGGTTGGGGGGGGGGGGGAAGCGTACAGAATACGTTGCCAACAGAACGCAACAGGGTAAGCACACTAAATGGGAGTGTGTCGTGGTCCTTGTACATGACACTCATTACACCACCTCCCGTCTGTGGATACGCAGCTCCTACGCGAATGCGCCGTCTGCAGATCATTCAGAAAAAAGTGCTGAGCATCATAGCAATGCTCCACGCTACACCCTCACCGTGGCTCTTCACAATGAATACCGCCTTGTAACCCTCAAGGAAGTATTCAAAAAACTCGCCACACCACTATACAGGAACTCGAGACACTCGAACAGTACTGTCATCCTTACTCTAGGAAACTGTGATCACAAACACAGATGGAAGCATAAGCAGCCAAAGACACTGCTAGCTTCGGTATAACCACATATGGCGAGATAACATACACTCACAAGCGACAACATCGGCAAAACCCTGCACATCAGCAACGCTGGCTGTATATGCCAGCTGCTATTAAAGGCTACCAACAGGCAACAGCAGGCAAGCCGACAAGCTCGCTCACTAAAGCACAAACAAACCGCCAACACAACCCTACATTGTGAATCCGGTATATGACCTACAGGACATTAAACGACGATGAACCTAACTGTTACAGGCATGCTGATGCTGACCGAGAAGCCAGCACCGGCACCCAGATGCAGCCGCCGAGTTACACCACCGCACAACGATAAAGGTATCGACCTGCATGATACCCACTACTAACAATGACCTGCATGACATGTCGCAGGCAGCAAGAAATCCGATCCGTTATTGCTCTTATAACCCGACCCCACTACCGCAGTGTTTTTTTCCTTGGCTCTTGCCTTGGCACTTTCTTTCCTCTGCCCTTCAAACCGCTACCCTTCGTTCAACTTTCGACCCAATCTTTCCCCAGATGAGCGCGTATTAATGGTTAATTATTACCAGACGTACGCAAACATCACGTAACCAACATCCTGTGAGATTTCACTTACTGAAAAGTAACCAATATGCAGAGATGGAAGCAGACCTTTCGTGTTGACCATCATACCGGTGTGGGCGTGGAGAGGGTCCGCCCTATAAAAAAAATAAAAAAAATGAACACAACAAATCTGCCTACAAGAGTCGTTGCAAATTAATAATTGTTTAACGCTTCATGCGATCTTTATAAACAAAGTATAGGATCATAGCTCAGGACTCTAGCCACCATCCCTGAAAGTCACACATTGATACATATTTACTTACTGAATTATTGCCTTTTATATCTTTTTATTACCAAAATGTGTTACATCATAGTATCCGCCACAGATGCACACCAAATGAAAGCAGTGTGGAGATTCTCGGGTCTAGCCATATGTGACCATGTTACATTTAACTTAACTATTAACTGTTTCTGAATGATATCTGAAAGTTATCTTCTCCAATATTAAAAATGACAAATGTCCCGTAAGATTTAGTACCATAAATAAAGTGACCGCAAAAAGACGCATTAGTTGACTAGGCCAAAGTTATATTTCATATGTTTTAATCTGTAATTGTAATTTTTCCTTCTATCGACGTAATTATGTAGCTCTCAATTCGTTCGAGCAATCAATCATTAATGATAGGAAACACAGTCATAGCTCAGTCACTCAAAATGATTCTGAAATTTTACTTGTTAGAATGAAATCAGGCGATGATTCTTCTTCTCTGCAGGCTCGTGCTTTGCGGCAGTCTGCTAATCTGTACAAATAAAATGCCTCGTAATTTTGGGAGCGTTGTATAATCAGTCGGGAAACCTCATATCAAGCGGATATTTGGCTTTGATGAAGTTTAACCTTCCGAGGAAGTAATGGAGCTCTTGGATTATTAAATGCAGGTTCGTATCCAGTCTTTCGGAAGTTCCCTTCTGATTAACAACTACGCAATATATCGATAAATATCATTAATTCTCAAATTTCAAATACACACCTTTTATTTGAAGGAGAAATCTATATATATTTCCTTTTTAATCGTACAGTTCGTATCAGTTATCTTCTGTGACAAATCTCAATAATCAGATTACAGTTCTTCCAAACCAAGCTCAGGCTAATCGGCACGAAGACAATCTCGGAAGCTCCCTTTCCTTTTTTTTTTTTTTTAACAACCACCAGAGAGAGTACTACAAAGAATACTTATGCGCTCATGGCATAGGTATTGTATGAACTACTTTTCGCATGGATTCTGCGAGTATGAAGATAGAAAATTAGTAAACGTCATTCAAGGGTAGAATTGTATCTGAATAATTCATCGAATATAAAGAGATATGACATAATGTTAATTATTTGTTGTGCACTGACGTGATAAAGCCATGAGATAGCGATAGCACATATAAAGATACCAGTAGTATCGCGTACACAAGGTATAAAAGGACAGTGCCTTAGCGGAGCTGGTACTCGCACTCACGTGATTCGTGAGAAAAGGTTTCCGACGTGATTATGGTCGCACGAGGGGAATTACGTGGAATGGTAGGAGGAGATAGACGCTTGTGACATTCCATTTCAGAAATAGTTAGGGAACTGAATATTCCGAAATCCACAGTGTCAAGAGCATGTCGACAACGTCAAATTTCAGGCAGTACATCTTACCTCGGATCGCACAGTGACCGACAACCTTCATTTAACAACCGAGAGCACGGCATTAGCGTAGAGTTGTCAGTGCTAACAGACAAGCAACACAGCGTGAAATAACAGGGGAAATTAACGTGGGACGTGCGACGAAATTTCGCGGTAAGGGACTATGGTAGCAGACGATCGACGCGACTGCCTTTCCTAGCAGGACGACATCGCCTGCAGTGCCTCTCCTGGGCTCGTGACCATATCGGTTGGACCCTACACTTCTGAAAACCGAGGCCTGGTCAGAAGAGTCCCGACTTCAGTTGGTAACAGCTGATGATAGGGTTCGAGTGTGACGCAGATCCCACAAAGCTATGGACCCAAGTCGTCAACAAGCCATTGTGCAAGCAAATGGTGGCTCCATAATGGCGTGTGCTGTATTTACATGGAATAGACCGGGTGCTCTGGTCCAACTAAAACGTCCATTGACTGAAAAGGGTTATGTTGGGCTACTTAGAAGCTATTTGCAGCCATTCGTGGACTTCATATTCCCAAACAACGATGTCAAGTCACCGGCCACAATTGTTCCCGACTGGTTAGAAGAACATTCAGTACAATACGAGCGAATGATTTGGCCACCCATATCGCCGGACGTGAATCCTGTCCAACATTTATGGGACAATCGAGAGGACATGGTCCATGGAATTCTTCTATCCATGACGTTTCGTCCAAAGCTACTCTGGACATCTTCGGCGGTGCTCCTGGTTGTGCTGAGTCTTGCCAACTGACGAGTCGGACGTCGAAGAACGGCCTAAATACCGTGGAAAGAAGGCGTGGTATGGATTTCACGTCACAGCAGAGATAAACCTTGTCAAGGATAAAATATAACTATCGATCATAATACGTCAAAGACAAAAACTTCTCATCGATTCTGTAGCGCCATTGTCCATATATCGCTGAATTTCACAACTTCTTCTTTTCTTTTAAAATTATTCACATGTCTATATATTTCGATGGCTACTCTGTATAGTCGTGGATAATAGTTCGTCATAGTACATGAAACTTCAGTTTCCGAAAATTTCACTTCGTGACAACCCGACTGAAGAGCATGTTCCGCCACGGCCGACTTGTCTGTTTTCCCTAGTCGGCAAAGACTTTTGTGTTCCTTCAACCGTGTATTCACACTTCTCTTTGTAGTTCCAATGTAGACCCTACCACATGTACACGAAATCGTGTATACACCACTTGCAGACAGAGGGGGACGTTTATCCTTAACGGAACGAAGTGCTTGGCCTATTTTTGTAGTTGGTCTGAAAATCGGTCGAACGTTATGTTTCCTAAGATCTTGCCAATTTGATCCTTTACTTTTTTGATGAAGAGTAGAGTAACCGTGTTCTTCCATCGCTGTGTCCTATCGTTGTCCTTAGGCCTGCTGTTATTCGGTCGCAAAACTCTATTTATTTCCTTACTGGAGTACCCATTCTTCTCAAAAGCCTTTAGATGTTTTAACTCGGCGTTCAGGTATTCCGGCGCACAAATCCTTTTATCTCTGTTCACTAGACTTTTAATTACACCTCTTTTCTGTTGTGAATGATGATTGGAATCCTTATGCAAGTATCTGTCGGCCATACAACCCGGAAGAATTCTCGGCAGCTGAAACATCCGGTCGTGAGACCCTTCATTGTATGAATCGAGAGGTCAGTCCGTGGACAAAATGCACTGTCAAAACTATCGCAGTTATGGACTGTTGTAGAGGCAGCATGGCTCAGTACTTCTGCAGGAGACTTCCAACGACTTGTTCATCCATGTCACGTCGAGTTGCCGGAGTACGCCGGGCAAAAGTAAGTCCGGCATGATATTATGAGGTATCCCATGACTTTTGTTACCTCAGTGTAAGCGCCCAGGCAGTAGATTATGTATAATTAATTATGTCTATGCTTTTATAAGTACAATATCGAGTTTAGCAGGAGAAACTGTTCCTTCATTTAAGCCGTGTATCTAATCTGTAACTTTATTATTAAGTAAATAGTGGTCCAATTTATAGATTTAGAAATGATGCTGCATTCGGGTTCGTGGAGTGGCTCTTGGGAGCAAGGAAGGATTTCTGAGAAAGGTAGAGAGTTGAAACACTTTATGTCGAGAGATGATGGAGAGTGGAAGACTTGGTGGGGAGGAATCACACGGCAAACTTCTTGCCGAAACGTGATAGAGGAGAGACTTGATCTTGCAAAGCTGTCAGTGGAGTAAAGTGGTAGAATATGTGCGGTTATCGGTCGCAAATACCTTAAAATTTGCTCTTAGTTAGCGAAATTTAAAGGCACATGAGGCTTTGACTCAGTGAGTTAGTATGAACTTTAACTGTGAGCGATCATCGTAAGACGGGCTTCAGCGAGCTTCGCAGTGAATTCTTCCTGTTCTGCGATTATTTGTGGCTAGTTCAAAGCATACGGCTTCGTTATTTTGGCGAACTAGCGATGAGTTATCATGGGTTTGGGGCCACGGTTGCGTAATACTTTTTTAAGTGAAAGTTTAGCCATTTTTTATAGATGGTTTATTCTACTATACAATCATGATTTCGACCTTGGGACATTTTCAAGTGCTACAGTGTTGGACATGATCCGCTTTCGCGTTTACCCGCAACTGTATGTGCCACTTTTCGTTGGATCTTTTCTATCTCCTCCGTTAATCCTACACAGTAGGGATTCCAGGTTGATGAATTGGGACAGACAAATCCTTTGCAAATAATTTCTTTCTTGAATGAGTGACATTTCCTTAAGATTCTTCCAATGAATCTCGACCTGGCATTTTGTTTTATATGATCATTCCACTTTAGGTAGCTCCGTATGATTACTCCTTGGTAATGTATCGTTCTTATTGTTTCCATTGATGTTACTCTTTCCATTGAGTTTTCACCAACAGTGTAAGAGAACGTTACATTTATTTACGTTCAGGGTAAACGACCAGCCCCCATACAAATCATCGACCGTCAGCACGTCTTCCTGCCTTTCGTCGCAGTCTTCTGGTGTTGCAAGTTTCCTGTAGACAATAGCATTGTCTGAAAAAGCATCATAGACTTCCGATGTCATCCATTAGATCATCTATAACTATTGTAAACAGTAGTGCCTCTATAACACTCCGTTGGTTTAATCCAGAAATTACCTTTACATCTATTTCATATACGGTAATTAAGAATAATGTATTGATTGCTGTGGATCTCTTAGAAAGTTCTGAATCCAGTCACAGATTTGGTCCGATACTCGGTAAGTTTGTATTTTGATCAATGAACGACAGTGCGGAACCGTATCGAGTGTTTCCAAAAGTGAGGGAAGACAGCATCAATCTGAGCGCTGTATACACTGAGATAGAACGGGAATGGGAGAGTAAAAATTTTCTAAGTCCTCACAGCCTAGCCAGCCGCAAGGCATAAACATTTCGACTCGGTTAGTCATTCACCAAAAGTGCGACATCGACACTTCTGTGTCTACGTGCGACCGAGCTCAGCAGAAAAGTGTGAGACAAGTGCACAGCGCACTGCCTTCGTTGCCCTCGAAACATTAAGTAAGATGTACTAGGTAGGACGCAACAATGAGTATTAGGGACCTGACAGGGCAGTTACGGTACTGAAATAGACCGTTACGCAAAAGTAGCAGAGCCAGATACTGCAGACTGCTCGTAATAAACGGGACCGATTCGGTCATTACCAACGACGTCTCACAGCAAAGCCTCTCCACAGTTTAGTATAAGTCCCTCAGCTAGCTTAGAGACAATTGTTCAGTAGGATTGATGGCTTCAATGTCGTTCGGACTCAGTTCCTTGGTTACTGTACTGTAACATCATTTGTAAGACTGTACCAGTATCGTCACATTGTACCAGTCATAATCCCACTGCCTGGAATACTGAGAGCAGTTCAATAACCACAGATAACTGACACCAGAGTTCAAGACTGCACCTGCCACTGATGGGTTGTCCACGGGTCCACCACCACCATTCCAGTTCTGAGTGCGAGCTGATCTGATACTACAGCTTCGTAGGTACAAGAGGGCCTATCTGGCTGGACGAAATCAGCATACACTCTGACATCAGACTTCAAGGCATCGAACACCATGATCCATCTGATGGGACTCCACGGGCAGCTCTCATCACAGCCTGTCAATCAATTAAACATGCCCCACTGTAGCGCCTTCTTCACAGCGATCTGCCACATGGGAAGCAACGAAGGATCGACGTGCAGCAACCCACCAGACCACGAATCCCCAGTGCATGCTGTGGGCTGACACAGAGACCTCTGGCAGCCTTGAGTTTGCCGCTTATGACAGCAGATTCCTCTACAGCCTACATGGCAACATACCATTGCTGAGGCCACAGCTAAGAGATATGTATTGAACAATAAATTTAATAATAATTAATCTTGTTTTATTGGCATCTAACGGCTATTCACAAGTCTTCAGGCTACCTATTCTGACAAAACAGTAGGAATGGGCGCCGGCGGCTGTGGCCGAGAGGTTCTAGGCGTTTCAGTCTGGAACCGCGCTGCTGCTACGGTAGCAGGTTCGAATCCTGCCTCAGACATGGATGTGTGTAATGTCCTTAGGTTAGTTAGGCTTAAGTAGTTCTAAGTGAAGTCCCATAGTGCTTAGATCCATTTAACCATTTTTAGGAATGGGCACCTCCTACCGCACTTTTGTCTACGGCGTTCTGGAATTAGCTGGATGAACAGAGAGAGTTGTGCTTCGCAAGATCTCTGTTTCCAGAATCCATGTTGGTTTTCCTGGAGGAAATTTTCTGTCTCTAGAACTCTAATAACGTGTGAGCACAGAAAATGTTCTATCGTTCTACTACGGAGCGCCGTGATACAGCCCAACTAATTATGAGCAGCAGTTCGATGAGATTTCTAGAAAACAGACTTACTGGGAAACGAAATAAAATTTAGAATTTTTCAGACGAACAAAGTAATGCTAGAGCTGAAAGAAGCCCTGAGTAACAAAAGAAAGACCCTAGGATCTACTTGGGACCAACCTCCACATTGTTCCATTCCCAGATTGTCACTCATCCACTGTTCTTCTTTTCTCTTCTCTTTTTGAGTTCTGTTATTCCTATTCAGCACTTCCTCACGTTCGTCAAACTTTCAGTTTATTCGCCATTGTCGTTTCCTTTCTGTAATTACCAAGTAACTTCTTTCTTTAAACTCAAGTAAGTAATTCAGCTATGTGTAATGAAATAAGTATTATTCATGAAATAAAAAAAGAAAATGGTCCAATAAACTATTATTTGTTACTTATTATTTGTCTTCCTATTTTTCTACGTTTTTAAATGAATAATACAACATATTTTTATGAAGTTTTCGATGTTGTTAGCAAAACTCTTAAGTATTTTAAGGATGTGAGTAGCCTCCTCCATATGCCTGCCAATAATCTGCTAATCATATGCTGTCTGGTACTTTCTGTTTGTCATAGGCACTATTTTGCATTTAATCACTTTTCAAGAGGGCTGCCACTTGTTAAACCAAGTAGACGCTACCTTAAGATCGTCCATCGATGACGCTTTTCCGTAGACAACGGCATTCGATCGGCATTCTTCACTGACTTGTAGAATGCGGTTATTTTCTGTTCTCCAGTGATCACTCACATAGTGCTGTTGACCTGTCTGATAAATCGTTTACGTATTTTGACAACATCACGCTTCCCCACAGTACATCCGATGATAACTGTTTGTGAAGAGCATTCAGTGGCCAGTGTACCGAATTGGGTTCCATTAGTTAAACATCCATCGACACAGTCCCATATACGTAAAGATACTCCATACGATGGTATCTTCCAGTTATTATGACTTCTGTGTACTGAAATATCAACAACGATTTTACGTTACTTATGTTGAAACAATATTCATGAGAGTGCAGTGTGAACATCACCTCTGTAAATCACTTTGAGTCGTCACTCTTCTGACTGCTTCGATGTGGCCCGCCACGAATTCTTCTCTTGTGTCAACCTATCCACCTCTGAGTAGCACTTGCGCCCTACATCCAGAGTTATTTGTGGGATCTATTCCAATTACGTAAGGGCGATGTTGGCAAATCATCGATATTTATTTTTTACTTTTGAATGCATTATGGGAACAGCAGTGATCAATGTCTTATAAATAATTACTACTAAATTACTACTAAAAACAGTCGTGATCAAGACTGTTTTTAGTAGTAATTAGATATTTATTTAGATTTCATTATCTACATCCGAACATTAATAACTATTATTAGCGGACCCCAAACCGTCGATGTTTTTAATATCGGCGTTAAATGACGAATTTATAGAATGGCGTAAAAAGCAACACATCGTGTTTACTAATTTGTAAATACAGCAATGTATTTTACGAACTATAAAACGCTAAGGACTACAAGAAGCACCTTAATTTTTGAGGATTTTTTTAAAAAAACAAAATTTTCATTTTTACCATTTTCATTATTAGATTGAAAATCCAGACTAAAAAAAATCATAGTTTATAAAACCGAACTGACCTTTAAAATCCCTGAAAATCGTCAGCTGAACTTTCTTCTTTTTCCTCCTCCTCTTCTTCTTCCTCTTCGTTGTCATCATTGCCCTCTTCATATATAAGATGGTCTTCACAGCAATCGAGTACTTATGCCGCACTTCTTGAAAGATTTAGCAATAATGTCTTCTCTCACTCTAGATCACGACTGTTTTATCCACTGACGCATTTATTTGGTTGTAGGTCGTTTTAAAGCCTCCTTCAGCGTGAATTCATTTTGGGTTTCATCCATCATCCATTTGCTACATTCCTGTCGTATACACTTTAAATGATTTATCCATGGAGGCATCAAGAGGTTGCAATTGTGGATTAATTCCCCCCGAAATAACGACAAGCTCTGTATTTCCCTCTCTCAGTTTCTCTTTCACACAATGTTTCGAATGACTGCTACACTGATCTACCACAAAAAGAGAAGATCATTAATAAAGGACCTTCCTTCTCTCCCTCACTCTGTTAATCCATAATTTCATACCAGCCTCGTTCATCCAACCCTTTTCATGTACGTGAACAACAATGCCTGGCGGTTTTCCACAAGGTTTCGGCATTGTTTTGCGCTTGAAAATGATCATTTGATTAAGGTCAGTACCGTCAGCACAACATGAAGAGCTAACAGTATAGTGCACTTTTTTCATGTCCACTTGCTTTTACAGATGCAGTTTCTGCACTTTTCATGGCAACAGTTCTGTTACCCGGCACATCAAAGTCAGAGGAGTTTCGTCCATATTCGCTGCTTGGCTCAATTCCACACTGATTTTCTTTCGATGTTGAATAATAAAGCGATGGAAAGATAATATTTTCTCTTAATCGTGGCATTTTATGAGTTACTTTGGTTTAGGTTCGCATGCTAAGTCCATGACGCTTAATAAACCTGTCGCACCAGCCAACTCTACCCTTAAAGTCTGTTAAGTTTCATTGTAGCGCTAGCTTACGAGTATGTATTTGAATCATTTTTGTATTAATTCCAGTGCCATTTTGCCGGGGTCCCTGAATCCATTTCGATATGTCAGCTTTTAGTTTTTGCCATTTTCCATTGAGTCCACTATTTGCACATTTAATCTTTCTCATTTTTTTCAGTTCTTCTTTACTAGCACACCAGTCGCTAATGGTTTTTTTTCTGTTGGCGGAGGGACGAAATGACACTCAGCTACTCTGCTTCCATGTTCTTCTGCATATGCTGTTACTTTCAATTTATAACCTGCATCATACAAATACCTTTTTTTCCATTAAGAAACTAGCTACTAAGAAAAGATTTGTACTCTTCCCGATAACACAAATCGCTTTCAGTTCAAGTTCACTGGCACCGTTGACTGCGACGCAACGTAGGCTAGACAGTGTTCTGGGTTTGTGAAGGCGGGCGGGAAGGAGACAGTGTCAGCAAGCTTGTGAATCCCCGCAACTCATGTTCCTCGCATCGGTGCACTGCTGCTGCTAGGTGAATTCAGCGTTTGCCAGATACAGATAGGTTTCCTGCGGCATCGAATATATGGTCATTTTTAAGACTGTCGGGAATTTTAAATCAAGCACTGGACACTTTTATATTAATTTCGAGTATAAGACGCACCTAAATTTTGGAGGGAATTTATCGAAGAAAAAAGTGCGCCTTATAATCCGTAAAATACTGTAATTAACATTACATCTCCTACAAATTATTGCCTACAGATTGTAAAAGAACCATACTGGAAGGTGGGATACCCTTCGGTGTATTGCTTTGTTGACAGAGAACATTTGTTGCTTTTGAGGATACTCTTCCAAAAATGTTCAAATGTGTGTGAAATCTTATGGGACTTAACTGCTAAGGTCACCAGTCCATAAGCTTACGCACTACTTAACCTAAATTATCTTAAGGCCAAACACACACACCCATGCCCGAGGGAGGATTCGAACCTCCGCCGGGACCAGCCGCACAGTAGGATACTGTTTCAGACGCTGCCAGTGCGGCTGTAGAGCTGAAATATTTTTTGGATCTCTTGATGGGCAGTACCGACTGATATGATCATGTTTAATATCTATGGCGGTCTGTCAAATAATATCTGAAATGTTATGGTAGGTGCGTTCCTGTTTGAAAAAAATGTTCTTTTCTTGCCCTATTTTGTGATTTCCAGTCCATAAATAAAAGTTAGTTTCTCTGTTTTACTATACTGTATCGTGGAGCTGTCCATTCTCACTGACAGTCGTTTCAATATGCGCAAGCAAACCCTTGATGTTGATGATTGTCTTGGAACATTTTTGTCTTGGAACATGCTAAAGCATTTTGAAACTCTATGTTCTTGAATCTAGAATCGTAGATAAGACTAGTGTGTTGAGTTTTCAGCAACTGATTTTTTAATTCTGCTGTGATGTTACTCTTCATATTCTCCTCAATACACTGACGTGACAAAAGCCGTGGTGTACCTCTAATGTCGTATCGGGCCTCCTTTAGCCCGGCGTAGTGCAGCAACTAGACGTCGTTGGAAGTCGTCTGCAGAAATATTGAGTCTGAAATGTCCCCTTTGAACAAATTATACTTGACTGTGCTTAAACTGATACACAATATTTTTAGCGCAACGCAATCTGACATTCAAAAATCCCTACAAAAAAAATGGCCCTGACTAACATTAACCTATACGTTTCACAAATCACTTACCTCACAAAAATCTTGGTTGCTCGAACTACTGCAATACAGCCAGCGCCACTACTGCCAGCTAAATGAAAGATTCAAACTATGGAAGGCACTAACTACTGATAGGGATAGTTAGCAAATGAAAGATATTAATAGAGAACAAACAATGTATTTACCTTAATATCATCATATATATATATATATAGCAGTTCATGACAAATTACAAAACTCCGCCTTCTCTCTCCCCACATCCACCACTGCTGGCGGCTCACCTCCAACTGCGCAACGCTACGCGCTGTTCACATCCAGCTGCCGCTGCCCAACACTACAGTGGCAGACAACAATGCAAACTAGCCACAGACTGCACACAGTACAGCCAGTGATTTTCGTACAGAGCGCTACGTAACGTTGCCAATAAGAAAACAGAAACAGCCTACTTACATAGCCCCCATGCTCCCCACAAAAAATTTTACAAATTGTTTTGGGCACTGGGCAATACATATTTGTTAAAATTTTTCATAATCGTAATTACAATAACAAAGAAATCAAATGCACACACTTATTGATACAATGTTGGTCAAAAGCTAAAATTTTCTCACAGTCCATAAAGATAGTTCTGATCATTCATCATAATAGTAATTACAGTTTTTTTTCACAAAGTCTCATTAGTAAAAGAAATTGCACACGGAAGTAGTGGATTTCCATGCAGTCTTGAAGAAGTAGTGTTGTCCTTCCAACGGAAAGACAGTGCTGACTCTTGACATGCTGACAGGTAATGGGCCACAACAGAGCAAACCCACAGCAGAGTCATTCGACGTTTTGAAGAATATTGGTAGGTAGGTCATCAAAGAGCAGACCCACTGTAGTCCTGGTAGAGAGTATGGTATAGGTGGGCCACCAGAGGCGCAGACCCACTGCAGTCCTTGTAGAAATAATGGTACTGGTGAGTCAGCAAAGACGCAGACCCACTATAGTCCTTGTAGAGACGGCCAGCAGCCATCTGTTGCAACTGTGCAGGTGCACAATCACCATCGAAGAGTCTTGCGGACAATATAGCAAGTCCATAACCACCACTTGTGCACTCACAAAGTTTTTGGAACTGTCCTTAGAACCAGCAATGCTATTATCCAGTCCCTTGCTGAATTATTAACACACGTGCAAACACTAACAGTCCCTACTTCTCACATATTGTCCATATACTATGACCAACAGAAACGTGTGCAGTGAAATGGAACTTACAAGTTACTTAATTTGATGAACTGGTGTCAATTACAATTTTATAACATAAGAACACAATAACAAAGGTACAAAATACATCATTAAAGAACATAACAATACAGATAACATTTGTAGTAAAACAGGCGTTACAAAAGAATAGAAATAGACATATACGTCAGTGTTACAGGAATTATGACATGAGTACATACATAAAAGATCAGAATAACTTTCGAAACATCAACTTCACACATGAGCATTAACACAAAACAGAATAAATAATGTCTAAACATCTTTACAAGGTAAATAACATATTATTAATGCCAATTGTATTTGAGGATAACAGTATTCCTCATCATAGTGAACGTAACTTAGTATTAGAAGAGAAAAAAGTTCTATGAAATAGTA